>NC_139766.1:18459359-19059359 GCF_965231275.1 Zosterops lateralis
CCCTCCCTCCTTCCCAGCTCTACCTCCTACCCCAACAGCACAGGGAGACCTGGAATTTGGGTTAGGTCAGCTCATTACAAATTATTTCCCTTGCTCCTCAGGAAGAGGAGTCCTCCTGCCCCAGCATGAGATGCCCCACACAGCAGACAGTTCTCCAGTTCTCTGACCTGAGTCCACCTCATGAGCAACAGATTCCTACAAGCTGCTGCAGCAAGGGTCACTCCTCCACAGGGTGCAGTCCTTGAAGGACAGACTGCTCCAGAGGGGCTCCGGGCCCTCAACACGGTCACAGCCTCCTGTCAGGCATCCACCTACTCCAGCACCAGTGTCCTCCATGGGCTGCAGGGGCACAGCTGCTTCACCAGGGGCTGCACCACCAGCTCCAGGGGAATCCAGCTATGGTTCCTGGAACACCTCCCCTCTCCCCCTTTCTGCCTTGACCTTGGTGTCTGCAGACACGTTCTCACCCTGCTCTTCTCTGGCTGCAATTACAGCTGCTCAATAATTTGTTTTTTCTCTTCTTAAATATGTTATCACAGAGCCACTACCACCACTGGCTCAGCCTTGACCAATGGCACACCCACCTTTGGAGCTGCCAGGGATTAACTCTGCTGGATATGGATGAAGCCTCTAGCAGCTTCTCAAAGAAGCCACCCTTCTACCAAAGCTTGGCCATGCAAAACCAATACACCAGGTTACACCTTCTTTGAACACTGGCATTAAACATGAACATTATTTCTATGATCTGAAATTTTCTTGATACAGGGGGTTGTTTTGTTTTAAAAAAGCAACAAGTGAGTTTTTCCTTCTTCCAAAGCCTGTAGGACAAGTCCTGTTTTGAAATGTTCATTCCTAGTAGATTTTGATTTTAAACATCCTCTTTTGTTATTCATGGACTTAAAAGCAGTTCATACAATGTAATCATATACTTTTGCTCCTTTCAGGATTCAGGTAGGAAAATTTTACTGAACACATTTCTGCACCATTAACAACAATTTTATAATGATCTAGTAGCAGGCTAATGTAAGATTCTTTTAGTTTCCAAACACATTTAAGCTTCTTTTAATTTTCTGAGCATGACAACACAATCTTCCTTGCTATCTCCAAGTTCCATAATCTTCTCTATGCCTTAAGTAGTCTGTACTAACTAACTACTATCCATCTTAATTCCCATATGAAATTACTTCAAATTTATTAGGGTAAGAAGAGATTAGCCAATAAGGAACCCCATTCTACCACAGACCACTGCAATTACATCTCATTTTTAGCCTCTTAAAACACTGAACCAGTCACATTTGCACCATTTCAGCTAAAGCATGTTCCCTTTCCATAATTTCATTTAGCTTTGTACATGTACCTTTCTCACAAAAAAACCCCAAATAATCTTACAGTGTTTTAAAGAAGCCAAAAGAACTACAAAAGCATTTCTGCCTAGCACACATCAATTTCAGCCTAACTACTAAGCCTAATGAACCTGAAGCACATAGTGGTAGTGGTACCTAGAGCACACTTTCCCATTCTTCAAAGTACAGGTCACACCATTTTAGATTGAACTGTGACACAAAGACTCTATTATGATGCTCAACAGAGACCCCAAAATGTCATTAATCAAAAGGGTTAAAGTACTTTCAAGCTTCTCTAAAGAAGCTAAACCAGACTTGAATTTCATGCTAACCACCCAAACGAAGACTAGCTCCAGGGCAGTCAACTCCAGTGCCCCTGGGTAGTACCGTAAGTGACACATGGACTGGAGAACTCTACACTCCAGAGCAGAGGATGCTCTTAGGCATCCAAGGCTTACCAAGGCATGTTTTAAAGTGATCCAGTAATAGAGTGTTAGATGCTTTTATACTTAACTAAATGAATACATTTACAAGCATGTATTGTGTGCAATTTTACCTAGAATTTGCTTATAATACATTATGTCCTGCAACTCAACCCAGTGAAAATCAAAGAACCTGTTCATACAAAAGAACAGAGTACATCTGTAGCACTGGTAGGTCTGGAGTCTAGAGCCATTTGCCAAAGGAAGACACTAATCCCCTGCTCTGCAGTGATTGTTTTAACAGGTTACTTAGAGTAATACATAGCACCTGATATAGCTAGCACATAATTCATCAATCAGAAGGCCACATATTTGTGCTTTGTGCAATGTTGATGCCTGATTCAGCATCTTGCTAAAAAAATAAAATCTGCTGAAACAGCAGGACAGCAGTGTTCCTTTCTCTTGCCACCAATTTTCACCCTTTTGCAACAGCTGTTCCATTAATTCACACATTTAAGTACCCAACTAGTCTGAACTACAACTTCAAACAAACCAAGCAGGTAGGTTTCAAAGCCACTATCACTGGAAGTATTTCTTCCTACCTGTACTTTAACTTACAGCAATACTCCAACTGAAGGACAGATGTAAAAATCAGAGTATTTGCTTTTATAATGACAGTCATTGTTTTGGTTTTTTAAGGGAGATGACCTGCCAGAAGACACTTAAATCAAATGTCTTAAAATTCACCTAAGAGTCAACACTTCTTTATGAGGGGTGAGTCTAATCAAGAAGCCTGAGTGCCTTCAGCATCACTAGTTACTTATACCACTCTCTCCCCTCGGCAGTTAAGGTTGTGTATGCTTAGAAGAAAGACACTAAATTGTTTCACATCCCTTAAAAGATATTTTTTGAGGAGCAGAATGGGTTGAAGAACGTTTTTGTTAGCTGCACTTCTCCTAGTAAAAACATATTTCGGTTGACTGAGTCCAGCAAACGTTCAAAATCCCTAAGGGTTTTTAATGTCTTCTCCATCTCAGTTTACCAGTATGGACATTCAAAAGAGCTTCAAGGAAAGACCAAGAGTAAAAAACCACGCCAGTTTATTTCAAGTAAAGTGTTTAAAATTTCCAGAAAATCCTCATTTCTTGATGTAGTTTAGCTTAAGTGCTTGTATACAATCCTCTTTTGCAGGGCAGAGTTTATTTCTGAGACCTAACTCCCTGAATTTATGGTACATAAAGTTTATAGTCTAATACTCAAAGTTATTAATAAAAAACCAAAACCTGAACATTCTTATTAAACCTACTATGGATAGCTAAGTAGCAGAACCAAATGGTCATTCTTCAGTTAAGCTCTACAATACATGTACAGAACTGCACAAAACTATCTTTTCAATAAAAACCCAGGACACTGTCAGGTACCCAGATATTTAGAGTTACCATCAGTACAAACCTAGGATCCATTATTTGGGTTTCTGTTTTTGAAGTACTTGAGCTGATTAGAATTTTCATTTTAAAAAGGCCTTGCACAGCATTTACATTACAGACACGTACAATGTTGAAGGACCTAAAACGTATGGCAGGTAAACCTCAGGTCACCCAAATAATTAACTAGGAAAGGAAACTAAGTGCTTTAGTCTACACAAGTCACCACTTAAGGCAGTTTCTGTACAGAACAATGAATAGAAAACAGAAGAAAGTACCTCTTGTCCAGTAAGAAAGAGTAAGAGATCTCCTTCTTCCTCTTCACACATGTGAATTTGTATCACTGTTCGAATGGCAGCCTCAAGGTAGTCCCTTTCGGGTTCTGGAGTATAGAAAATCTCCACAGGATGGGTGCGACCCGGGATAGTTAGAAGAGGACAGTTATCAAAATAGATCTGAAACTTGCCAGCATCCAAAGTAGCACTCATAACTATAACCTGTAGATTTGGAGGACAAAAAGTTAATCAGCGTTTAGAAGAATTTGTGACACGTTATGCATGCAATTAATTTTAAGAAAGTAAATTGCTGACTGTGATATAAGAATGCTTTTATTACCTGAATACAGCACTCTTGTTATAAAGGTTCAAAAAAGTTTCAAGTCCAGTACATGAAGTAAAGCTACAATTAAACTTTTTCTAGGAGCTCCCTCAATACAAAACAGGTTCAGAATTTCTTAGGGTTAGCCTTCCAATATACAGTATCACAGATCAAAAAAAACAATTATAAAAATCAGGTAATGGTAAACACGCGGACAGTTTATCCAGTAGGACCACAACTAGAACAGAGATGCTGTTAGATTTCATCATTACTGACCTTCAAATCAGATCTTTGTCTTACAACTTCCTTCAAAACTCCCATCAAGATATCTGTAGCCAGTGTTCTCTCATGAGCCTCATCAAGAATTATAACCCCATAGCGCTCCAGCAAAGGATCATTCATTGCTTCACGAAGTAACATACCATCAGTCATGTACCTGAACGACAGACAATTCCAACACACATCCTGTTTATTAGGTCTGATGCAGAATTCTCTTCCACATTCACTATGCTGAACTTGAACTAAGCTTTTAATCAACTTTTTACAAGTAGGAACACCAGCAAACTACTTCCAACACTGTAACAAGCCTATTTTAAGTTTTCAAATAGAAATAGAGTGTAAGTAGAATCTGGGATTATAGGGGGAAAGCTCAAAAAAACAAAAAAAAAGGGGGGGACAACGACAGGGGACAGGAGGAAACAAGGTTTAGTAACATTTACAATAGTTTGTAGACTTCTTGCCTAAGCTCAAGGGACACAAAAAAAGGGGGGAAACACCCTCTAAAATCCAAGATATATGGCTTCTGCAATTGCTCTCCTCTGTCTGCAGATCATCTGTTCACTTCATGCTTTTCTGTTACTGTTACATTTCTTTTTCCATATTAACTTTATGCCCAGCCCTTCAACTACTTGTACAACTAAACAGACGACATCTTTTGACAGAAAAGTATGAATCCTTGAACCACTCTATGGTGTTTTTAACTGAGCATTATGAATGCAATTTTCAAATCCCGTATTAAATGCACCTGGTTCCTGGCAGCAAAGGGATCTATAGCAGCTGACAAGTAAAAAACACTCCTGATTATGTGTCCCAGAGCCAGTTTTGCATCTTTGGGAAGTTCTCTTTACTGGAATAAGCTACCGAACTTCACCAGAAGTACCCCGAGTAGAAGACACCACACATAAAACATCAGCTGAATGCACAACTAAGAAAAACTGTTGAAGGGCTTTATTATGAACAGCACTTTAATAATAAAATACTTATTATTCAGATCTTCTTTATAGATCATTAGAATTAATTTCTATAGGGTGCAGTGACTTCTTTAAGAGGAATGAATAATTTTCAACTCTATTCACGCCTCACACCTCAGGTTTCTCTCAGCTCATGCTACAGCTCCAGTGTCTCTTCCCCACCCAGACACAAAGCACCAATCCACAGAGCCACTCCCCTATTACTCCTGTCATAACTTTGCTCATACCCTTCATCCCCCTGTGATTCCCCCACCTCCAAGCACTCTGTTATACCTTTACCTGACAGCTGCCATACTTACTTCAGAATGGTTTTTGCGCTGCTGCAATCTTCAAAGCGAATGGAGTAGCCGACCTCCTGGCCCAGCATGACGTCCATCTCGTCGGCCACGCGCTGGGCCACGCTCATGGCAGCCACGCGCCGGGGCTGGGTGCACGCCACGCCCCTCTTGGGGCCCGGCAACGAGCGCATGTAGTCCACACACCACTGAGGGATCTGGCAGGAATAGAATGCAGGGATGAACACATTTCAAATGCTCACACAGAATTTGTAACCTTTGTACTGAATCTAAAGTTAGTCAGAATTCCACAGAGATGTCAAGTGCACACACAATACTATCCAAAGCAGGAGAGAAGACAGACTAGCTAGTTGAATCCAACGCCACTAAATAAAGCACACTCTTTTAGTATACACATAACTATCTTTGAAGTTATCAAGGAAATACATAGGTTCACAGTACATTTTAGCCCTGGTACAGGTGCTTGGCAGCAGCCAACATGCTCCAGAGCAACCAGAATTAAAGCTAACACACTCAAAATTTGAAATTAGTAGCACAGTTAAAGTTTTACAGTAAACAAAATGTACTTTGTGCTTTGAAAAAGTAAAGATTATTAATATGTTTAAGCAAAAATAATTACTTTATTACTGAAGAATTGTCTTAGCCAAGAAGTGCAACAAATAAAATGAACAGATAATTATGTTCATTATGTTTATTACTGTTCTTCAGAAATTTCATCAGCCAAATATAAAACCCCTATGTTTTCCTTCCTGTGTTAGCACTTGTTTTATTTGCCAGTCAGTAGTTTTCTGCTCCTATTAGGAATCTGGAAACAGTAAGAATCATCTAAAATCAGTTTTATTCAGAACTCCTAAGGTCAGTAACAGTCTGATGGAGATAGATTACTCTCAACATGTTCTCAGTGACACTTCATGAGGAGACATCTCCAGGACTAATTACAGACCAAAAAAACCCACTCGTTCTTAGTAATTCCTTTCCAAGCATTCTTAAAAGCACAAAGAGGAAAATAAAGCATATCCTTTATACATTGTACCAATAAGAGAGAAAACAGTATAATTTAAACCAGGAAAATGTTGGTTCTTCATTATTATATTTTCACAGCAAAATTGACACAAGTAAACAGTAAAACAATCAGAAGCAGCTGAGTGTAGTCTAAAGCATTTTTTAAATGAAGAATATACTTCCACTATAAATATAAGAACAATAAAGTAAACTGAATCAAAATATGACAGGAGACTACTAGTCTGCTGTTGAAGACCTCAATTTCTGAAAATTCTATTCAAAACTAGAACTAACATCAGTTCTTAAACACTAACAGCAGCAACATGAAACCCTATCCTGTAACAGCCATGGCTCCCCTGCTTCCCAAGTCACTCGTAACAGCTCAACTAAGTATATATAAGTGTATTAGGTGAAGCTTTTTGACCTTAAACAGAACAAGTCCTGAAATAAATTTTGAACCCCCAGGTCTGTCAGGCCACTGCTGCATGAAATAAAACCATTTCAAAAGTGCATTTCCAGTAAAGAGCAAAACCTTCAGCACTGGTGTCAAACGAAAGAAAAGGGCTCCACAGACTTCCCTGTGCTAAGCTGATATAGACAACCACCCGAAGGCTTTTCCTGTCCTGCTTTTAAAGGCACACAAATACTGGGAAAAGGACTGTGCCATACTGCATTTTTTTACTTCAGTCATGTCGGGGAATATACTGAACATTTCTTATCATTTGGTTCTTATGAAACCTAGCTTAAGTTATTTCCACTACCAGAAAAAACCCTATACCATCATCAAAACCCCTGACTTTCCCTAAAAAAAATGGGATTGCGTTTATCAATATCAAAAGCAGGAGGAACAGCTTTACTTAGCATCATTTAATCTCAAGGACTTTCTCAATTAAGAGAGATTTTCAAATATAACTTCCATAAACACGAGGAGGCAGTGACTCACATACGGTAGCCTCTAAGATCAAGGATAAATGGACTGAGGGTTGGTAAAGATTACTTCAAAGTCAAAGGAACTTCACCATTTTAAGGAATGCATAGCAAGAGACAGAAGAGCTCTACCCTTTTTGGCTTTTTTGAGTCTCTCCAACTTATTGTAAACTTCCTCAGTTAAGTTACAGGGTAGAATTCTCTGAATTTTCGTTACTTGAGAACCTGTATCAGTTCTCCTGCACACTGCAAAGGACAAGGATTAAGTTATACTCTGCATCACCGTGCTTCTGGACTTGGCCAAGAAGTCCTGCTAAAGAAGTGGCATAACCTATGTTACATCACTATGCAAAGGAGATGCCACTCTACTGTTCTCTTTACCAAACAAAGTGAAATTATTATACCAGAACCACATTATGATCCCAGATTTAAAAGAGAGTGAACATTGCAATTACAGTAAGTAATTACCCCTTCCTCAGAGAAATCTGGCACACCCATTCCAGCACTGAGCCTGTTTCCAGCACATTTAGAAAACCAGTTAACTTCAAAGGTTAAGTTTAAATTATAAATCAAGCCACTGCAAACACTAAAGAACTGAAAATTATGTCTTGGCTTCCAACATACTTCTTCAGTACTTTGGTGTTTAAGTCTATGTGAAACAAGTAAGAAAAGTTTCTTCTGGTTTTTTTTTTTCCATTGTCTGAGCCAAGCGTTTCCAATCCTGAGTGCCTTACAAGACTAATGGGAAAATACGCACATAATCACAGAATTACAAAATGGTTTCAGGCGGAAGGGCTCCTAAAGATCTTCTAGTTTCAACCATCCTCCCAGGGATGCCACCCACCAGACCAGACTGCTACAAGCCCCATCCAACCTGGTCTTGAACATTTGCCGGGATGAGGCACTCACAACCTCTCCGAGAACCTGTTCTAGCATTTTATCACTCACATAGCAAAAAATTTCCTAACACCTAATCTAAATCTCCCCTCTTTCACTTCAAAAGTACTTTCTCCTTGTCCTTTCACTATCTGCCCATGTGAAAAGTCATTCTCCACGTTTTTAGAAGTCCTTTTTAGTTACTGAAATGCCACAACGAGGCCTCCCCAGAGCCTTCCCCAGGCTGAATAATCTCAACTCTCTCAATCCGTCCAAATAGGAGATGTGCAAATAATAATCAGGGAAGGGACTTGAAAGACAGCAACTCAGTATCAAAAAGATTATTAATTACTGTATAGTCTTCTACTATCACAATGAAAGAGAAGACATTAACTCTGGAAATAGTATTTCTCAAATGTTGCATGCTTTTATTTGTTTAAAGTTGACATTAATAGCTTATGTACATCTGTAGTTTGAGCATTAAAGGACTTCTTAGCTGCAGAAAAGTATTCATTTTGCTGATTAATGAATTTAAGAACAAAAACAATCATTCCCCAACAGATTTTAAGACAGCAACTGACCACAAAAACAATGTGACATATGCAAAGTAAGTTCTCATTAAGTGGCAGCAAGACAATTTTCAGTGATATGTCCCGACAGAGACACTGTCAATTGTTTAAAAATGTATCTGCAACTTCACACAGCAAATTCAGAAGATGCAGGGAAAGTTCCAAGACAGCCTATGTGCTTCTGGTAGCTTAAATCCCATTTTTAGGAAAGACGTGTTAAATTACTTAAATTTTTTCAGAAAACAAGGGTTAAAGTAGTGAGATAACTCAGGAAAAGTTTTATGCCTGAGCAATGCCACTGACACAACCCTTAGATCTTCAAATTTTCAGATTACACAAGTAATCTTGTTTCCATATAGGTAAGTACCATTTTATAACATAATACAGGATGCTGCATCTTTCAATAATTACATAATCAAACCTTTCTGAAGAATTCTATACAGCCCTGGTCTTGGCTTATACAGTTTAAAAAAAATACAGACAATGTCATAACACTGCCGACTAACATAACACTGGTTCCTAGAACGTGCAGCAAGGTCCTGTAACTTTAGATATTTCAAGCATAGCTAGAAAAGATTTCCAATATACTATGTCATTCACATTTTCTCAACATCCACAATTGTATGACCAAAAATTTACTGCCTGTAAGACTTAAAAGTCAGCTACAATCCATTTTACAAAGACTAAAATATTCTTCTGTTTTTATTTTCTGCTTAGATAAAAGGATTTTATCAGATTACAGAACAAAAAACTTTTTAACATTACTTTTCAACACAGACTTTAAACAGCACACTAGAGGACAGTTTTGAACAAGTTGTCCTACTATTAATACCCAGGTGTTCCTTGTATCTTAGATATTCTGTTTACTGTTCCTCAAAATTTTCGTAACTCTTAAGACACTGCACATCTGTTACCACTACTTTTGGTGCTGAGGAAGACTTTTAAAGCCATCAGTCTACCAAAAAACCAAGGGATTTTTAACTGCAGCACTAAAAAGCTCTACAACCTCTGAGAAGTTTCAACACCAAAGAAACACAAGACTCTACCTCTCAAGTTTGAATACCACCAAAAGACCAAAAGCTAATCAGATGTCAGAATCATATCTGACATTTCAATTCCTTTTATCTGTAGCAGTAAGTTTCATAAAACATTAACAAGTTCATACTTCGTAGCTGGCATCTACAGAGACAGCTAAATAAATTATTTGGAACCACCACTTCAGTTGTGGGTTAGTACACTTCTGTCACAAGCTCATCTTCCTCTACCAGAAACCCACCAATTATAAAGCCCAGTGGAACCAGGAGCCTGGAACCAGTACTGAAGTGGAAAATGCTGTAAGATTCTCCTCACCTTTTGCACTCATTAAGCAAATATAACATTCATCAAATCAGTCTTGCTCACAGTTTGTGAAGTATTCTTACACAATTAACTTCTCACACACACCTAGCAACAGCCACAACCTTAAAACAAATGTAGTATCATACAGATAAGGACTCACCTGTGTTGTTTTACCAGACCCAGTCTCTCCAACCAGCACAAATGACTGATGCCTAACCAAAATATCTGTAAATCTTTCTTTATATTCCCAGACAGGAAGCTGTAGCCTTTTTTTCAGGATATCATAATATCGTGGGGTATGTGGTAGATTGGTGAAAGGGTTAATACTGTGTGGAATCATTGCTGGTTTGATAGCTGGTAACCCAGCAGCTGCATAATACGTGGAGTTAGACGTGGGTCGCAGATCCTTTTCCTTGTCCCGTTCTCTGTCACGGTCTCTGTCTCTGTCGCGATCCCGGTCACGATCTTTGGAACGGTCATCTCGGTCCCTGTCCCGGTCCCGATCCTTCCTAAAAGGAGTCAAGAGACACAGCAGAAAATGAGACACTTCAATATTTAAATGTTTAAATTTTAACACAACACAAACCTGAAAGGGGCCCAGTGTCAAGTGGATACCAACGAAATCTTTAAAGGCTTGCAGGCAACTCCCTGGAAGGATAAGCACCAAGGAATAACAAGAGTACCTATGATTCATACCATTAGATATTCAGAGCTACACTCATTGTTCCTAAACACTACAGCAGTTCCTCTCATTACAGGCAAGACTGAATAAAGCTGTCACATGGAGAGATGAACGTTTTAACTCTCTTCATCTAATGATTATAATCAGCTGTGCAGTGTAGATGTCTCACAGTTCTCCCCATCCCTACTTGCTGCTGCAGAAAAATAAGAGAACACTAAATAGCCTTTCTGCCTACCTACAAAAGGAATTATACTTATCCAAAAAAAAAATCTCAAGATATTAAGTGAGCCACAGAAAGAGTCTGATTTTATCCTTCCACAATTACTATGTTTGGTTTTTTGTTGTTTTTATTTTTCCAAGTCTTACAATTCTGACCCCATCAACTTTGATATACAGATTTCTGAGTCTGGAAGTTAAAATCAGCCGCTACAGTCACAGGATTAGAATAATTAAGGTTGGAAATGACCCTTACAATCATGGAGCTCAACTGTTAACACTGCCAAGCTGTGCAGTATCTTCTCCAGTACTACCTTCTACCACACACTTAAACAGCATTTATGTATTTGCATTTGTTCCAAATACTAAGTAGAAAAACTCACTGCATATGCAAAAGAAAAACAGTATTCTCAAACTCTGACCTCAGTCTTTTTCAGATTCTGCAAGTCCATGTACTTGTTCTTGCACATAATCCCATTCACAAATCTTCACTCACAATCTTCCTACAAACACACTCACAAAAGAATCCTTTGTTTGACCCAGAAACTACAGCTGCACACATTTAATAAAAACTCTCAATTCAGGACTTTGAAACAAGCCCTGCTTTACAAAAACAATCCACCTTATTTTAAACTAGATCAAGTTAAAACTCTAAGTGGTATCTTTACCTGCAAAACTGAGGATATCCTCAGCTTTGTCTCTATTTGTGCATTAATTGAAATCCCATCAAAAAGGCAAAACAACAAACTAAGTCAACACCAGCTTTAAAGTAAGCACACACAAAAATTTCTAGGAATATTAGGCAAAAAAAAAAAATCTCGCCTCCATCTTCACCAACACTCAGGATGTCTAGAGACCATGTCCACAGAAAACTCCTGCCAACACTCCTCTCCACAGCTTGTTTAAACATGCATTTGGTATTCAAATGTAACTACTGAAATAATACCAAATTCCAACCTGTAATTTAATTAGTACTGATTCTATACATTTTAATTCAAAATGTGCTGTGCTTTGGAAACAACCACCACTATTCTTCTTGTATAAATGAATGTAACGTATGCAGCCTCTTTTCCCTGCCCGCAGTACTTCAACATATGATGACAACAGAGGTCATATTAAGATTTTTTTTAACATGACTTCTTTTAACATACTCACTGAAAATAAAGGATTACAAAACATACTGTTTACTCTCACTTACTTAACTCAGTTGTATACAAATTTTCCTAAAGATTTGGACTCTTGAGTAATTTAAAAATTAAGACCGTTTCCAGGGCGTTTGTTTGAATCTGAGATACTTTAACATTACTTCTAGTACAGTCAAATATTGTACAAGCTAGAAATCCCTTCTTCTGTAAAATGCCAGACAGATATGGCAGAAGCCAATGGAAGTTACCCCTAAGAACCAGGTTCCATTACTCAGAAAGGTGTAAGAGCCTAACAGCATTTATCAGGCAGCAACAAAGCTTTGGACTTGGCTGATGAGCTCTTCACCTTCTAAACAGCTGCAGGTACCAGGACATACAAGTGCATGGTCAGACAGTAACAGCACTGGCAGGAAAAAGAAATAAAGCTACAAAGGCAATTCAAGAATGGTACAGTCAGGGTAAAATGCAATAATACACTTCACTAAAGGTAAAGTCAGTCACATTACTCATGTGCAGGTTTGGTTTGGGGTTTTGTGCATTCTTTTGTGTAGGTGTGTATCCCTCACTGGCATCCCGTTAAACCAACAACATCTATTCCACAACCATAAACAGTATCATGTCAGCAGCTTCTGCACCACAGACCATCAACTCATACCCTTCAGCCCCATCAGCAGCCCCGGCACTACAGTGAACTGATCCCCAGTGCTGCCCGCCCTTCCCATGCCTCAGTACCAGCATTTCACCAGCCTGGTGAAGAACCAGCCTTCCCACCGGCTTTAATTTTAACTTGGATCACTATCTCTGGCCTGGCCTCCTAAATGCTTCCTTGTAGCACTTTTTTTCTGTGTTGGTAGCTACTTGTGTGGTCTTAAAAATACAACCTCATGAATAAAAAGTGAATTAAATGGACAACAAATATAATCTATCATGGGAAGTGTCATTAATCTCCCACGTCTCAGTTTCTTCACTGAACTCTTACAGCTTTTTAATTGTACAAACAGAAAGGAAATCAATCAAGCTCTATGTACATTTCAAAAGTTAAAAATTATTTACATTTTAATAAAAAGAGTTGAGCCTTTTTTTGTTTTCAAAAAGCAGAAGAGAAGCAGGGGGCAACTAGATCCTACCCTAGAAACGACACAACTTACAACATGCCTTCAAAGTTACTAACACTTACAATTACAAAGCAGCACTTTCTTTCCCTAAAACTGTCTACCAGTCTCCCACTATCACTGAAGCTTAGCAGACACACACTCCCTTGGTCAATAAGCAAAAAAGAATGACAGTTATGCTGCCATATTCATTTCCTTAACTTTTACAAAATGTGGCTTGGCAGTTCTTCACTTACAGTCACATTTTTAATTGATTTTTCATTATTGCACAGAGAAAACAGAACTCAAACACAAAAATTAACAGTAAAATAATAATTTAATCGCATTTGTCTTGTGCCTGAAACCCATAACAGCCCCCACGATCAGACGGGGGTTGGGATTTTTTGCTCTGCTTTTAAGCTAAAGAGTCTGGTCTGCTATTTGCTTTCACTTCCTTACATTCACACACATATCATATATATGAACACTGAAGAAGCACTATAGCAATCATTAAATAAGAGTGCTTTGTGGGGTAAAAAAAACATATAAAAATAAAAACAGAAACAAAGGACTCAAGGTCCTGATCAGTTTCACTGATCATCACAGTGAAAGTTTGAGCCCATCTAACAGATCATTATTTTTCCCCATTACCAAATACAGCAACAGTTGATGCAAAAAAGGCAATGCAGCTGAAGAAATTCTGCTCTATACAGAAATCAATCAAATACAATTAGCCTGAAGGATACATCCCATTAGATTACTATCTCTGATGTTACACAACTCAAACATATTTGAAAAGAAATTAATATATTTTAAAATAGTATGTTTGTAATTCACAGAAACACGGTAACCAAAAACCTTCCATACAATTTCTATTTTTCCAAAATATTTTTTACTTCACAGACATTATTTCAAGTCTGGAAGAAACAGATGTCATGCAGATGTTTAAGGTTACACCAACAACTACAAACCTGTTGGCCAAGTAGAGCCCATGTGGCACTGCTGCCCTGCAGAGCCACCCACACCAACAAAGGCCTCCATTAAAGAGGAACTAAAAAATACACATTCACTTGAAGTAACTTCCATATTTTGTCAGGTAGTCCAGTTTGGATGCAAGACACACTACTGTTCTGAATGTGAAGTGGTAACTATGCAAGGAGCTCATCCAGCCTAATCCAGCTCCAAAACCACCTAAATTGCAGACATGCACTCTCAGCACAGAGGAAAACAGGCACAGACACGCTTTTAACAAGACACCACACATCTTCCTTACGGCCTTGCATAAGCTGCAAAACCAAACTACCCTAAAATAAACCAACCACGCAACATTAGCACGACTTGTGCTACACAAATTAAGATTTCAGGTCATCTAAGAAAAAATCATGTTCAGTAACTGTGATTATAGTGCGTTCTTCTCAGTCCTACACCATTTAATGCGTTTACCAGCAAAGGAGGGCACAAAGAAGGAGCACAAGAGCAGCACTGCCACAGCTTTTAGGTGCCATAAAGGTCAATGTCCTCTAATTTAACACTAGTGGGAACTCATGGCAGTACATACAGAATGGTAAGACTAAGGGTTCAGAATGACATTACGCGATCAGTAAAAACAATGACAAAGCCACAATAAAACCCATCAACATACAAACAAGGAAATACTGACCTGCAATTATCTTTACAACCAGCTGTAACAGTCGTACCACGTTAAATAACGCCCAGTTCTGACATAACTACTTGATAATTTCACAAACCACTACATACAGAAAAGCTGCATACGTACAACTTTTCTGTAGACTCGTAGGAACTATTCTGATCTCTGGGGAATCCTACAAAAACGCATTAACTGAGACAAACAGTTCAAAATATTTTAAACAATGTGACTATAATGATCCTACAGACAGGAATAAGAATTGAATAAAAAATGTTTATTTTGTTTAGCTGAGAAAAATGCATCAAACTCTAGGGGCAAAAAACTGTATAAGCTTACCTTAAAAAAGGGAAGTCTTGCAAAGACTGTTTATCAGTGAATAGTAACTGCCACATTAGACTTAGAGTTATTGTAACCTTTGAGAACAAACTGAAGGATTTTTCTGAGATAAACAGTCCAAAACAATGCAGATGGACTTTAGTAATTGTTTAATTCACGGAAGCCTCCTGTGCTCCATATAAAGAAGGCCAGACTAGATAAACACTGCATTTCTTTGTACTCCTTGAGGCTTCAGAAATTTAAAGAGCCCCTTGCCTTCCCCTCCTCTCCCCATCTCCTGTCCAATTAGAGGAGAAAAATATTACTTACAGAAAGCTCTAAAGCAACGCTGAATTTTAGGAGAGCACCAGTACATTGTCTGTGTTCCTGCAATTACATTAACCTCAACAAAAATATGCTGAAGCGTGTGCAGTACAGCCCTAAAATGTCAACCTTCGCAAAACTAAAGAAAAAAATAAACAGTCCTTACCCCCTATCTCAAAACCCCCCTCACCACGGGTTCTTACGTCAAGCCAAGCACATCACCGAGGGTGGCTGGGAGAAAGACGTTAACAAAGGAACGCCGCTCCCACAGTGCAGGCGCCAATAACGAGGGCCGCACAAACCTCGTGCTCACCTCTAGGCCCATGTCTGTCAGACCTTTCAAGCCAGAGAATAAGTAAACAAATACAAAGGAAGTGTAGAGAAGGGGTGGGAAAGGTAAATACAAATATAAAGGCGAGGAACTGCAAACAAAGCGCGGTGCGGGGGCGCGGGCCCAGCAGCGCGCCACCCCCGCCGCGGGGGCCCAGCCCAGCCCAGCCCGCTTACCCGGGCCGGGCCTTCCTCCCTTCCCCCCCGGGGCGCCGCACGGGGCCGTCCCGCCCGCCCCCGCCGCCATCCGCCCCCCGGGGGGCCGCCCGCCCCCGCCGCCATCCGCCCCCCGAGGGGCCCGCCCGCCGGGGCCGCCACACCGAGCCGGGCCCGCCGCTCCGGGGAGGCTCCGGGGCCTGCTCGGCCGACGCGGCGTCGCTGCGGCCTCTCCCCGCCCCGCACGGCGGCCCCGCCGCGCCCCGGGGAGCTCCGGGCCCGGAGGGGCGGCCGGAACCGGGGATGGGCCGTGGATGGCGCGGGAGGCGCCGCGGTCCCCCCGCCCGCCCCGCCGCGGGCCGCGCCTCCCCTCACCCGTCGGTGGTGCGCTTCTTGCTGGAGCTGTAATCGTCGCCCAGATCGAGGCGGTGGCGCTTGGACATGGCGATGGCGGGTGGCTCGCTCTGCCTGGCGGTCGGGCGGTCGGTCGATCCGGGTGCGGCGGGCGGGCGGGCGCTCTCCGCTCCCTCCCCGAGCGGCGGCGCGGCGAGGCTCGGCCGACAAAATGGCGGCCGGAAGGAAGCGCCGGGAGCGCGCGAGGCGCTGGCGCGCGGGCCCGTTGGGCGAGGCCTCCCCCGGGCCCCGCCCCCCGCGCGCTCCCGGCGGCGCCAGCGAGCGGCCGGGGCTGCGGGGAAAGCCGGACAGGAGCCGGGGGTCACAGGGGCCGGGGGTCACAGGGGCCGGGGGTCACGGGAGCCGGGGGTCACAGGGGCCGGGGGTCACGGGAGCCGGGGGTCACGGGAGCCGGGGGTCACAGGGGCCGGGGGTCACGGGAGCCGGGGGTCACGGGGGCCGGGGGTCACGGGAGCCGGGGGTCACAGGGGCCGGGGGTCACAGGGGCCGGGGGTCACGGGAGCCGGGGGTCACGGGAGCCGGGGGTCACAGGAGCCGGGGTGGAGAGACCCTTCGGACCGCCCAGGGCAGCCGTCCGCACAGCACTGCCACTGTCACCGCTAAATCACATCACCCGGTGCCAGATCCAAACACCTCCTGAGCACCTCCGGGAATGGTGACCCCACCACCTCCCTGGGCAACTTACTCAAGTGCCTGAGCACCCCAACACAGAAAGATGTTTTTATAATACTTAATCTGAATCTCCCTTGTCTCAGCTTGAGCCGATTTCCTCTGGCCAGTCGCTGCAGGCACAGCAGAAGAGGCGAGACCCACCTGGCCACAGCCTCCTGTCAGGGCCCTGCAGGGAGCCATGAGGGTCCCCTGAGCCTTCCCTTCTCCCCCAGAACAGCCCAGCTCCTGAGCCCTTCCTCATAAGACGTGTTTTCTAGACCTTTGATCACACTCCAGCACCTCACACAGCACCTGAGGTGCAGCCAATGTTTTCTCCCTGTCCCTGTTCACAGTCCTGCTCGAGATTGCAACTTTTGCTACTGGAATGAGCACTCGCTCCTGGTTCCTGACCGCTGGAGCAAGGGCACATTCACATAAATGGCTCGGCTGACACACATGAAAGGAGTCAGGAAATACCACCTAGCAGCAGGGATCTGTTCCACAAGTACAGCCAGCTCAGCAAGTGGGGCTTTGTTCATAGATTCACATTCCAAAGATTTGCTGGGATTACTTTAATATAGCTATTAAAATATTTAATGTAGATAAATCCATAGGTTAATTTCTTTAATAGAAGAACATTTCCGTCCCTAGTTTTAGATAATATAACAAAATTACACACAGAGCTCTACTGGAGTTCTAGATGATAGTGTAATAAAAATAAGAGTTTTCTGTTTAGAGTTATCAACCAAAATAAATATTCCTGGAAACTGGAGTTTGAACTTTTCCTGTGAAGCCGGAAGTAATTTTTAAATTATACTACAAAAGCTACTGGAATATCTTTGTGGGCGGTTTCCAGAGGATAAACACTACAGAGTAATTCTCTCTATCCCAGATATCAAGCTTACATGTTATGCTATGGTTGTGTACACAGACCTGCATTGGCTGAATGCAGCTAAGGGAAGAGTTTCTGCACATCTTTCCAAGTGAGTTTTAAATTATGTCTATCTTAAACAAAAGCAAGTGTTTAATGAAATAATTTAGGAGGGAAAAAATAGGGCCTAGGTCTCTCTGGAAAGTGGGAAGAATGGTAAGAATATAAAAGTATTACATGCATTAGTTGGGATGAAAAGCTAGTACTGGTAGGTTCTGAGAAGGCTGCAGGGTGCAACAATAGGAGCGTGGAGAACTCTGCAGCTCTGTCTCAGATCTTTATTTCTCCTCCCCATAAATCCACAGCATAAATCTAGATTAGATCTAGGTCTTGTCTAGATTACCCTATGGCAAATATCAGGGACTTTTCTGCTTTAGGAGGTAAGAAAAAAGCAGGTATCTCAGCTGATATGAAATCTGAGGCTACAGTTCAGCAACCAATGCAGAAAAGAGAGGAAGAAGACTGTACTAGTTGGCGTGAACAACTGCTCATGTGCTCTGCCCCAGGCATATCCCACAAACCAGTTCACTCTGTTAGCAATTGTTAACTTCACAAACTTTTGAACTCATCTTCCATCCAACCGTGCTTTGAGCTATCGGACTGCATAATAACTGATCTAGTCCCGCCCCAAAGGGTTTACAACATAAGAACTTCCTCCTGAAAGCACACACATGCCTTATTTTGCTAATGCAAATAATCCTTTTAAACTTCAAAGGGATTAACACGGAAGGAGTAGCAAAACTAAGTATGTAGGTAGGTATGTTTGCAGGATCACAGCCTAAATATAAGACGAGACAAGAAAAAAAGACGAGTAAGCACAAATTGGCATAATGGCAGAGCGATAAGCATTACGTAAAAAGCCAAAAGGATGAAAGGAATATGTAAAATAGGGCACATTTAAGCATATTTTCTGCCTTCTCAAAGGCATTTGTTAAAAAAGAGGTTTTTATTCCCCCCCTCCCAAGGCCTTTTATATGCATTGCTAAAAGTAAAAATCTTAGGTCACTGAAACAGGACACATCTGTATGAGCTTCCACTTGACTATCTAGGCTTCTACTCTCTATTTCTTACCCTAATTTTAAAATCACTGGTATCAAAATCCTCTTAGCCAACTCCCAGTGAATATTTCTTTACGTTTGACATATTTATTATGCTATTTGGGTTGAAAGGAGCATTAACGCTTAAAACTGAAACAATGGCTTAGGGAAATAACATCGTGTCTGGTTTTTTTCCTGATTGTGCGTTGCCTTCTCTCTTAAAGAATAAGCCTGAGTCTCAGACAAGCTGTAATTCAGAGACCCTGGAACCCTCACCTGGGTGGTGTGAGGTTTCTGACAGAGAAGTCTAGTGTCATAGTGAGACAGTTTAAGTTACTATTGCCTGAGGCTAATTGCTTCACCCCTTTCTAGAGATTACTGAGTCTGTAAAGTACATGAGATCTATCCAGTCTAGCTTCTTTGTCAAAACTCACCTTCTTCACTGGCTTAAGCTGAAATGGGGGATAGTGAAGTGAAACCACAAACCTCTGTTGCAATGGAAGCCATAACACTGGGCAGAGTGTTAGCTAAGAAAGGTTAAATCTTCTAAAAGTTGTGTGCTAGAGCCCTAAAACCTGTGTACTATGTATTTCTTTTATGGCTGGCTGGCTTGCAGAAGACCCTAACCTACAGCTTGTATATGCTCCCGATGCCATGGACACACTTGTGCTGCCACTTTCTTTTTTTAATAGCTTCCTTTCTAAAAACAAGTGTAACTTCTATTTTTTAATAAATATACAAAACATTATATGAAAAATTTCCTGCAAATGAATTAAAATATTAAAATACTTACAATAATTATAATTGCAATCACTATTTAAAAATTGTGTGTATGTATATAAAAATGGGTAATACCCTTAGAAAATTATCCAGGACTCTTAAATGCACGTTTATCACAGACAAGTTCTCATTAGATCCTCCCCCACCAAGACCATGTGAATAAATGGATATTATTCTCATGTTCTGTCATATCATCAAGGAAAGAATCCTTGAGACAAGAACCTACAATCAGAGCATGTTTAAAAAGTCAGACTTCCACATCATTCAAATTAAAAATATGAAGATGAATACATGAACTGATCTCAATTTCTGCAGTGAAGAAAAGAGGCAGCTTCTCTGCAATTACAGAAGCTAAACTTTGCAGCACTTCAAGTATATATAAATCAGGCCTTTGAATTGCTCTGGGAAGGATGCTGTAGGAAGACAGCATGGCAACAGCGCTATTGCCATGACAGCAAACTTTATCAGCCATACTGCCACACATCTGAATTTTGTGAATGGTTAATAAATGTTATCCAATATAGAACACACCACTGTGGCTGAATCTGCAGGTCAGAGAGGTCTGAATAACTTCAGTAAAGTTTCATAAAGAAGAAAAAGAGAGAGAGGATGAGAGAGAAGACAAAGATTGCTGCTTTTGTATCTACTAGAACATTAACCAGAGTAAAAAGTAACTTTTCAAACCAAACCCCATTCTGTAGAAGGAAACATATTGTAGACAACCAGCTGCTATTCTGAGCCCCTCAGTCACCTGTTAAGCCTTATGATCACCTTTAATCCCCTCAGAGAAACCATGCAAGAGCAGGTATTCATTATGTGCTTTGAATAGAAATCAAAGAGATAGTGTAAAAGCAAACCATCACCTCCAAGTAAATTAAATTATATGTCTAATTTACATGAGTTACACAGAATTCACGCATTGTTCTCATAACTTCCAGGACTTCATGGTTAAAGTGGCATTGTTTAATGCCTTCTGCATTCAGAAACATCTGAAACCAAAAGCTAGTATGTTGCATGTAAAGGCAGTTTATCTTCTAAATTCCTTAAAATCTAACTGCTTTCTATGCCAAGTCTGAAATCTTTTGAGAAGCTCCCTAAATATGTTTTTTAGGAAGTGGTAGCTATTTCACAATGAACTATTTAAAGCCAGAGAAGATCACAATTTCAAGCATGCTGTTTGATCTTGTGCTAGAATATTAAAAGAAGAGCCAATGTAAGTTTTTCAGTTGGCACTTCTTTCGCAAAGGTCTGATTCTTTCTTGAATTTTCTTTACAAATTTTTCACATCAGCAGAAGGGAAAATGACATTTGTATGAATTTTTCATTCTTTTTGCGTTGAGGGGAATGATCTCTTTCTTATTCACTATTGCATTAGCTCCTTAAGACTATTTTTAAAAAAGCTATATCTTTAATACAATCTGTAAAACATTCATATTCATCCCTAAGATTAGCCATGCTGGAACTACCAGTGTACCTGTTAACCGAGTATGTGCTAAATTGTTAGGAAATTTGTATGCTTAGTTTCTGCTGTCTATATACAGCATTCACAGTTTCAACAAGCTAAGATTACAAAAAAGCTAATGAGCAGTGAGACAGGTGATCTAATAGCCTGTACCTCATGGGCTACTAACATCTCAAGTGGTAATATACTAATCTTTATTTTCAAAATTAGTTCCAGACTAAATTACAAAATAATAGCCATAGAAAATTATGCACACTAAAAATCCACCATATCCTGGAACTGGTCTATAACAAACCCTAAATATTAACAGTCATACCTTAAGCCAGCTGGGTGCAATTTTTTACAAATGGCCTTATTTATTCTTTCCCCATGTGATGAAGTCTTTTTCTTCCAGCTGTATTAAAAGTCCCCTTGCAGAAAAATCCTCAGCAGTGGATGAAAACACTGAAAGCACACTTAAACTTCTGCAGTTGTGTAACCTTCCTCTTTACAGCTTCTTATCATTAACCCTCAACCTTGCAGAAGCAAGGTTATTTTATTAGTGTGCATCATTTTTCTACTGCAGCTCCCATCTGGGAGTAACAACCTTAGTATCATCTGAAAACCAGTGTAAGTCTCCTAAAGAAGCTGAAAGAAGACACTGAGGTTTTGGGAGGAACGTGGGGATTAATAAACTATTGCCCTGTGAAAGTAATGATGTCTTCTCTAATGAGCAAGACTGTTCCCAAAGGTAAAGCAGAAGGTGCTGCTAGAGCTTCTTCTTGTAAACATGAAAGAACCAACACAATGGTCTGGTGAGTGATCTTTGTAGATAGAGCAACTTGGTCTCTCAGCTGAAAAAATAGAGAATGCTATACCTGCAGCATTTATTAAAATTATAACAGTCATATCTAAGTTGAAACAAGAATTGTCTTATGTGCCCTTAGGCTAATTTTTGTAATTAGAGTAGTGGTGACCTTGTCTTCTATATATTCTGCCTTTGCAAAGGTGAGCTATATGTATGGCCTCTTTCTTGTCTTTTAACTGGGCCTGCCATAGGCACACAGGACAGCTGATCTACGCATATGCAGGTTGGATTTATTATGTAGGTGCTGCTTCCTGCCCAGATCTGGAAGGTACCGGGAAAGAGGATGGTGGGGTACATGCTGTTGCCAAAGTCTTGCTCAGACAATTTGGGCCTGGACTGCAAAGCAGATAATTTTTCTGAAGGCAGCACCTTGCTTCTAGACTTCATTTTCTTGGGTCCCATTTTTATCATCAGTGAACATTTCCATATTGTAGGAGATTCCTCCAGAAAAGAGAATGGCTGGGACTCATCTGTGCTTCTTGGATGTTATTCAGACAACATGGCCAAGATAAAGCAATGCTGACTCAAACTTGGTTTTGCATTCTGTGAATGTGTAATACCACTCTGTTGTGTATAGTCTCATATAGCATCATGTATAGTATTTTAATGTACTATATGAATGTGAAATTTCACTATGATAGCAGCACTTTACTATTACTGTAATCCTTCTGTAATCAGAAGGGAGGTATCACAGGTAAAGAAGTGATTTCTTCTGCAACGTAAACATTTTCTTTAAAGTACCTTTTGTCTATGCAACGGTACATGCAATATCTAACACAGAGACCATTCTTGTGTTATATTTAACATGCAGCAAGTAGTTCCCTGAGTAAATGAGGCTTTTCAAGATTGTGCTGTAGCATGACCTAAGCAGTCCCTGACCTTCCTGATGATGTTTGGATAATCATGCAATGCATCAGGCTGTGAAACAGACATGGCTAAAAAAAACAACCTAGCAACAACAACATAAAGAGTGTTTCTTAGCCTGTTTGGTTTCTCAACAAGAACAACAGATGGAGTAGCATGGGGACACAGAAAAGCAACTGGAGACAGGACACTGTCAAATCCCAGATCACCTGAAAAAGTCCATGACATAGCAGTCTGCAGTCTGACACTGCTCATAGTGAATAAAGTTCAGTACTTGAATATGTCTTTGGAGAATCAGGACCAAAGAATTGTATTTACAATTTTTTTGTAGAAGCAGTTTTTTAATATGCATTTTTACATCCCACATGACTGATCCTACATTAAAGTGATATCTTGATTGATTTGGATACATTTCCATGAATCAGATTAGCTCCACTTACTCAGCATTTTTTGCAGAAATAGTCAGATATTTGACATTAGCTTAATTTTTCATAGATTCCAGTGGAAACTAATTAATAAATGGAAGCAAATTTATGCAGCAGAATCCTAGAGAATTTAATTTCCTTTAAAAGAAGGCAGTGCTGCTTAGCACCTTGTGTGGGAGAGTGATGGGGTAAGGACTGAATCTTCAGTACAAATATCCTCTAAAAAGCGTTCATATTCTATGAAAAGCATGCAGTATCCTACAGTGAAGCATGTTGATCTGGGAACAGTAAAGTAGGAAAAAACATTGCAAATCCTCCAAGACATAGGTAAAACACTGTGGACCTTTTAGAGGATTTAAAAACAAATGAGACTATATGTACTCATCTTTTTAACAGTGTATCTATGTGGACACTCAAAAAACCCCTTAAACAAAACAAGAACAAGACTGTCCATTGATAGATATTCATACAGAAGAAAGCTCTAATATCCCTCCTACACATCCTTTAACTCTAAAGTTCTCTCATAGGTGTAGTTTTTATAAGCTTTTCGATTTACTGTTGTCAAATAAACTGCATTAACAAGGATCTGATTTTTGCATTGGTGTAAGTTAACCTTTCTAATCTGGACAGAAATTACTTAGGGAACACTTAGATAAATTGCTTTCTTGGAAGATTATGGGAGCAGGAAAGTATTAACAGTCCAGCAGAGAGACATTGCTACGAAGATGATGGTAATAATGTCTTCTGATACCCAGGATGGATCCAGGAGAGGTCTGCTGCTTTGTAATTTATGAATACCACTGCACAACAACCAGTATGGGTTCTGCAGGTGGTCTGGTGTAGCTCTATTTGTAACCACAGCATTTACTGTCTCTTGTGATTGAGAGTAAATGTCACCCTGGTTTAATGCCATGGTGATTAATACTTTTGAATTAAAATATTCTCAGTAGCTAATACTAAGAAATAGCTGAGACATGTTCATAATCTGCTTTGTCATATCTTAAAAGCAAATCACATTCCTGTGCTAATTCCACCGTAGTTAAGACTGAGATTGGTATCACTGCTCTCAAAAACTTCTGCTGACTTGATCCAAAAATTGTGCTATTTCATAGGGTTAGTATGCAAAATCCTAATTTATTTCAGCAGGAAGTTGTAGTTTGTCCTATGCACACTTGCATTCACAAAATCATCCAGTTCTGCTCATGGCTATCATCTGGATGCTCCCTGGACACACACTACTTCTCTAGGTCTATCTCAGTTCCAACATTGTGTTCCCCCAGGGGACAGGAGAAAGAGCTGAGTGTATAAAAGATGAGAATGCCAAAGGAAAAAACAGTAGTGGCAAAGAGAGAGAAGAACATAAGAGTTGACAGGGACAAGAGAAAGGGAAGCAGAAACAGGAAAAAGAAGAAAAGTCCAGCCTTCTGAACAAAGCCTCTTCTCACATAAAGATATAGGGATAAAGATTTAAAGTGAAGACAAAGAGTCACAGGGAGTAAGACTGAAAGACAAATCACCTAAGGAAAAGGAAAACTATCACCTTTTTTTTTGGCTTAAAGCTCCCCATCAAGCATTTAATGTGGAAGCTTGTGTGTCTTCACCAGCATACTGGTATGAAATTGCAGACCTCAGACCCATTTCTTTTCCACTGTTCCTCTGTTATCCTAGTGTTCTAAAATCATATGGCTGGTGGTTGTGCCTATCCTCAGCAGTCCTCTTCTCTGCTGTGCACATGTGCAGGCTCACACAGGCTGTGTAGGTACACCCACAAACCTATATTTAATTACAAGTAATTTGCAAGCTACCAACTCTAAATGACAAAGGAGGGAGGAGCAGAGTTAATATTTCATTGGGGGGAAAAGAAGAATACAGAACAAATTTAGAAAGAAGGTTGCAGATGAAACTTTGGTCAGGGAAAGAGCAGAGCAGCCATATGTTCTAGGTACAATACCACAGATCTCCCAGGAGATGAGCCCAGATGCTGCGTGGAATGCAGCTCTGACTTTGTCATTGAGGCAAGTGAGAATAAGAAAGAAAGATGAAACAGGAAAAGAAAGATTCCTAGTCTTAAATGCCACTTAAATCTAATTACCCTAAACTGAGGCAAGATCAGAAAGCATTAGCCTTAACTCTGGCCTTGCTGTTGTTCAGTGAATGCAGCTTTCTGAGTTTCATCATATTTTCTTTGGAGATGCCCGTGATGATAGATCCCAGTCTGCAGCAATGCTGCTCTTGGGGCTTCTTCCTTCCTGCCCATTTCTCAGTGTGGTGTGTCGCAATGAGCTGCTGCCCTGTATTTTTTATTTCTTCTATCAGCTTTCATCTCAATTCAAATAAAGCTGCTGCTGTTGTCAGCAACTCCATAAACCAGGTCTGTGCTGGAATATTACCAGTACTTTTAATTATGAAGAGGATATAAGTAGGGGTTTCTTTATCAGTTATTACACTGGTTTTGTACCTTTGAGATTAAGGCTCTCTCACAGCATGCATTCTGTATTTCTGGATTAGTCTTCAGTGAGAGAAATATGTTTTAAAAATTGCCACAGAATTAAATTTAGGTCTTGCAACCAACATTGAACTACCCTTTCCACAAAAAAATTACCCAAACCTTCAGCTTTTTCCCATCCCCATTAAAGAAGTTATTATGGAAAACAAAAACAGACAAATATTTGCTCGATATTTATTTGAAATATGCTCAACTGGTAGTGCCTTGGCCTGCAAATTGACTTTGTTACATTCTTTTCTTAGCTTGGAGGAGAATTATGGAAAATATATTCATGCTACCAGATAAACTTCCTACAAGAATGATATTTCTGAAAGTGTAAGAAGCCCCAGTACAGTCAAGAAGCAAAATCAACACAGTACTAAAAGTTATGCATTCCACAATAGTTGTCTAAGAATGAAAGTTTTTATGTTTCAAAGTCCTAATGTAAGAAAACTACTGCAGGAATTCATTAGCTAACAATATTAAATAGTACCAGTTTTCATAAGCCAGGTGTGAAAAGTGAAAAGTGGTTCATTCAGACACTGTCAGTGAAGTACACTGCCCAGGGTATACCTGCAGTCTGTGTCCTGCTTTGAAAGGGAAGTGGACAAAGTGGAGAGGATCCATCTGAGTGTCACTAAGACAGTTGTGGCATCAAGGAGGAGTGGTCAGCCATTAGGAATGAGGGAGGTGGGCTTGTTCACTCTGCCAGGGAAGAGCTAAGAAGTAATCTATTAGCAACCTACAACTCTTGAAGGGGAGTCACAAAGGGGATGAAGCAAAACTCTCCTCCGTATTAACAGATAGTATAACAAGGATCTCAGTTAGGGAGGTTTGGTCTTGGCTAGGAGGACACTACAGCACTGGAGCAGGTTCATGGCATTATTTCCCCAGGGAGACAGTGAAATGTCCATCCTCGGGGCTTTTCAAGACTTACACAGATAAAGCCACAGCTAACCTAATCTAGCACTGGCAAGAGTCCCAAGTCACTCAGGAGGCTAGACCAGATGATCTCCAAAGGTCCCTTCTGACCAATAATTTTATGACTCCGTGAACTAAAAATAAAACAAAAAGTCAGGAGTGTTTCAAGATCAGTTCAGTCATGGCAAAGTAAATTAAGCAACATCATCGAATTATTGCTTGGCTGGCGTAGCTGACATTTGTGGTGAAATAACTATATTTGAATTGCATAATTCAGAATCTTCAATGGCAGTTTCAGTAAGAGTTCTAGTAATGTAAAGTACATGGATTTTAAATCACATTACCCTTTCAACTCTAGAGATGTAAATTACTAAGGAGTACCAGTGGATAACTTACATCAGAGATGTCCAGGCCAAGTTTCATTTATATAGGAACTGCATTCTTGATCAGTTTTATCAGGCCAGCACTGTTCCTTAAAGCTAAATTTAAATAAAAGCACCAAGCAGATTGAAAAATTTATCTCCCTCTAAAAACAAGAATTTCCAAAGAAATTCTCCATAAGTGAACAGAAAGGAAAAAGCAGCCAAGGGAGGAAAAAAAAATAAAAAGGAGAACACTGATTAATGATATTTGTTTGTTGTGGAGTATGATCAAACAGGCCAGCACCACAGTCAGTGATAAAAGAAGGCAAAGTGCTTCACAGACTGCTATATTCATCTGCTTAAAATTCACATGGTCTGAGTTCTAGAATAATTTGCTCCACACCATCTGGCAGACATGAGAACTATGAATATATAGTGGGGGGAGGGCATGAGGAAATCTTCTGCATTTCAGTAGCATGTAGAAATACTGTATTGGGGCTTGCAACTTATGTTCAATACATTAGACTGTAAGCTGTAAACAATCCAACAAATCCTAATTTTTAAAACATTTAGAAACAAACTTACTACCAGTAGTATAATCCCATTCTTTGTACCTTGTATTTGGAGTCAGAATATAACACAAGCTATGAAGTGCAATGAAGCAATTCAGTACAAGTATTACTCAGTGGTCAGTATGAACTGTACAATGTCATCCATGCCCAAACCAGAGTATGATTGTTGTAGCTCTCAGCTAAACCTCTTAGCTTCACTTATAAGCTCAGATTTTAAAAATTCTACTTGCAACAGTGAAAACCTTCAGTGTGGGTCAAGGAGACACCAGAGAAGAAAATATTACTGGTAGATTCAAGCTGCTGTGGGATAGAGATATGTAGAATGAACATACAGGAAGGAAATATGAAAGCCACTTTTCTAAATGTGTTTCTACATTGTCACTCCTGAGAGCATACTATTCTCATACATTTTACTTTCATAGTTTGCTGTGCAGGCTAGGTAGTTTTTTCTAGTTTTGGATAAGGACCAGCTGCTTTCAGCCAAAATGATGGCTGTTTGACAAAGGTATATAACAGGTTTGACAAAGCTATTTTTTTTACACTGTAGAAACCATGTTATCACTATATTTCTAATTATAATGATTTTGTGACTGCATGCAAGTTTATTCCCATAGTATAGAATGTCAGTTACCAGAGTGAGCAGTTCCCAAAGTTTGTCCTGTCCTTTAGTCACCAAGGAATTCTTAAAGAGCACAGAAGCTCATATTGCATATGGATATGTACCTGTTGTTCTCAAATTTGTGCTTAAAAACCTGTAGCTAATAAGACAGAGAGGAGCAGCTGAGTAGCAGATTTCTCTAATGCAAAGTGCCTGTAGTGGTGAGATCCTGACAGATGGGCTCAAGAGGATTCATTTGGGACAATTTTGGATTTTCCTGATCTGCCAACTTTTCCAGCCTGTCTAGGAGGCTGCTTATATCCCATGGGAATCCTCTGTATGTCTCTGCGACCCCTCTGCCTCAGGTGTACTGTAGCTGCTGTTTTGACTGTGGCACATCGTATCCTACTGTCTCTGCCCTTGGAGTGTAACTACAGCAGCATCAAGAGGGGAACAGTCTCAAGTGACTAAAGCTAGGTATCCTGAACCCCTTACCAGACAGCTTTAAGAATTCCATCCTCCATAAATACAAAAATTTGGACCAATAAAATGTATAAATTCAGTCGTGGTATCAATACAAGCTTATTGCTGAGCTCTATGTGTGGGAGCTGGTGCTGTCACATTACAAGAAGAAAGAGTTAACCCTTATAAACATCTCTGTCCCAGGGGTGCTACTCAGCTACACATCTTGGATGACCAGAGTGTTTCCGCTTCTCCAGGCTGCTGTGAAGGGTATTTAATTACAGCAATACTGCTGTCCCAGTGCTATTACAGCATTGCAAAGCAGTCATAAAGGCTGAGAAAGCATTCTCCTTCCAAGCTTCTGATGTTAAGTGGCTTATAAAGTTTCCAAAATGTGACCTTTAGAGCTGAAATTTATTATGCTTGCATTATACCCAAGACAAATTTAATTAGGCAGTTTAGAAGAAAACCTGTTTACCAAATGTTAAGTCATCTACGTGGTAAAGAAGTATTTTCTTGTTGCTAAAATAATTCTTCAAATGCAGGAGGAAATTGTAGAATTTTATTTTTTTTTTTCACTTTAGGCATGCCACATGCTGAAGAATAATCTCATTTCATGCAACCCTTTTTCAGATTTCCCTGTGTTGCTTGCAGTCAGTTTTCTCTCTCAGAACAGTCTCTGATGGTAATTTCTACGTTTGCTCTTTCTGTCTCAAGTTAGTGTTTGCAACTTACGTTTGCTAGAGCTATGAGAACAGCAAGTGCTGGGCAAATAGCATTCTTACTGTGAATAACATTCACTTCAGCTTAGAGTGTGGAAAAATGTCAATATCTTTGCAGGGTCAGCCTGTTTGTTCTTATTAGAAAGCTCACATAAGTAGAGAAAGATGATATTTCAGTGCTTAGTAAACTCCCTTTTAGAAGCTAGATCAAGACAGACATGCAGGAAACTAGTAATGCACATAACCATGCTTTGACTATTACTACTGATCAAGTAAAATAAAGCGTTCACGGCCTTTTTATAGCATTTTACTGGCACGTGTCAGTACAGGTTTGTGCATTTAGCCAGTAGTAACACTATTGCCTCCAAAGACAGCAAACGAGAAGGGAAAACGGGACTGGGAAGAAAGTGATCCTGCCGTGCCACAAGGTGTGGTGTTGCAGTGTCAGTGTCCACTCCCTGCCTCAGCCAGCCCTGGCACCAGTGGCAAAGGAGGTACAGTCCAGTGTAGTGACACACCTTCCCAATCCTGTGAGTCTTGGCTAGGCACAGGCAAGATGTGAAGAAGCGAGGACTCTGCGGAGGTTTAACCACTGAGTTTATTGGCTCCTGCAATGGGGACAACCTCAGCCCAGGGTGTCTGCCCCAGCAAATTTTATACTGGGGTGGAAACATGGGAGGGGTAGAACAAGGGACCAATAGCAACAGATATGGGGGTGCTCTGTAAAAGATAGACACACAACGGAACCAGCTCGGGAGGGGAAGGAGGGAACAGCTGGGAGCCTGTCCAGTCACTCGATGACCTCACTGGAACTTTCTAGACCCAGGGTGAGGCCTCGAAGTGACAGGCAGGACCTGGGGGTTACATAACACAGTGATTGACACTGTGTTAAGGGTAACTTAGGGGAAGCCATAGGGAGCAAGCTCAGGGGGGTACATGGAACAAACTATTACGACTTATATAGAACAGCATAAAAGCAAGGAACAAATACACATATGCAACTGACAAAACCAAAAGCACACCACTACAGTGTGGCTAGCTGGACACTTGGGGTGAAGGACTAAAAGGCAGATGGAGGACACGGAGCAGTAGCTCCTGATGGTTTGAACAGGATAGGGCTGTGCCCACGAGCCTAAACAGCACCTCTACTGATGGACCAAATGCCAAGAATGACAGGGAAATTTATAGGAGTGGGGTGTCTGGTAACAGATGTCCTGAAGACAAAGAGCCCTGAGGGTGAGGCACTGCGGAGTCAAGATAAAACCTAGCCATCACTTACCATATTTTTATCTGCAATTGTTATTAATAGTTTCTAGGCTGTTTTCATCAGTCTTACAAAACAAAAACCTAGGGCCTGAAAAGCCTACTATGGCAGGACTTATTTACTTCTAAAATGTTGTTCCTTATCACAGTACTGAGTGTCTGGGGACTCGTGTACAATCATTGCAGGAGAAACACTCTTCTGTGGGATCAGGTGCAGGAGCAGTTTCATTCACTCTCTATGAAAGCAAGGGACCGCTAGTGCATTGGCCAGCCAGATTATAAGACAACTGCTCAATATCTGTACCTCATGGAAGAGGATGGGGTTTGGAAAAATGAAGAAATAAAGGGTAGATGAAGATCAAAAAAAAGAGTTAAAAAGCTAAGGAAAGAAAAAAAAAAAGAAGAGTAAGGAAAGCATGATTAAGGATAAGGATGTTTGTATCAAGGAAAAAAAAGAGAATGGAGAAGCTAAAAAGAATCAAAAGAAATATTAAAAATAACCAAGTGGGTCAGGGAAAGAAGATGTAAAACCTCAGGCTGCTATGTTTTGTGTAGCTCTGTGTGTATGTTATGCAAATAGACTGTTTTGCATATATAATTATATACATCAATTTAAAAATAAATTAGTATCAATTATAAGTATTAGCTAATAGCTCCTTTGAATTAAATCCTTTGTTTATCTATAAGAAATATTTTCCACAGATACAACTATGTCTATATTGCTCCTCCCCAGTCTAAGAAGGATCCTTAACTGTCTCCTGAGGACAACTGATTGGTCTCCAGGACTGATGCAATATGCAGCCTTCTTGATGAGCTTGCAAATTATTCCATAGTATAATAATAGCATGATTTAGGGGCAGGAATATTTCAAATAAAGGTTTCATGGATGAGTCTAATGGCTTATGTAGACATAAACATTACTTCGGACAAAGTAAGGCACAAGCTTAAATAAAGAACAGTTCTTATACAATGATTCCTAGTGTAAAAACATTCCCTGTGGCTGAAGCAATTCCTCTTCCAATTCTTAGTCTAAAATGCTTTAGTGTAACAATACCTGTATTGGTCCATTCACAAAGAAGCACTTAGAGATTAATTTTTAATCATTGTTCAGTTGAGCTGGTCTTAGCTGGTGACCTTATAGGTGGAAAAATTCATGTCCAAAATGTCACACTTGTCTCAGCATAGTCATGACACTAGACCTGCCTGGCTGGCATTGCTTTCAAACATGCATAGTTAGTCCAGGGGTAAAGAGAGTAGGGAGGACCAGAAATCTGGGATAAATTGAGGGAGCAAATGTTATACAGTGGAGAAGGAGGTGCAAGCTGCAGCTCTCAGCCGTTTCGCTACTGAAGGTTTACATGTTTTTCAACTGAAAAAAATTATAAAGTTGGTCTTGAAACTCATGTGTTCTGGATTCCAGATACTTGAATTTTAAAAAAAATGTGAAAAATTTAAGTTACTCACATGGTGATTGCTTGGTACCCAGACTCTAATTACAGGTAGATAAAGGAAGCAAATGGTTCTGGTAACAGCACAGTAAGATACCACAAAAACAACTGCCTTGACACCTCCTGTTGAGGTCTTGTACTGAAAGCTGTTGCATGATTCACCCCTAACTTTATATTCACTGGAATTTACTGGTGTTCCTACAATTTTAGCACTACTGTTATGGACCTTTGATCTTTGGGACTATCTATGACATATGTAACAAAGATTGAGTTATCATTTATTTAAATAATTTAATAACCAACATGCAGCAGGAGTCAAGGTCTGTGTTTGGAATACTTCTAGGAGGTATTTTTAAGGACAGAAGGCATATTTACCTATCCATGTAATATAGACAAGTATATTAAGTATGCATGGCTACAGTATTCACAGTTTGCTGGTAAATATGAAAGCAATTAAACCTAAACAAGTATGTCATCCAATTTCTTTCCAACAGAAGCCCCTCAAAATTAAATGCTTTGTCTTTCCCCATAATTATTCACAATTTTACTATCTTTAGGTAGTTATAAGCTTATATCATTGCTGGGACTTCTATTCCTATTCTACTTCATAAAATTATCAATCACTGTAATGGATTTTTCCCTTGTCTCCTGCTTCTCTTGTTAATTTGTGTGCTTCTAACATTCAGTCTGTTTGTATCACCACTTCCCTTTTGTTATGGCTCCCAATGTAATTTTTTATACATGCAACTAATATGTGTGATTTTTAATTGCTACATTTATTTTACCACTCAATCAGGATGGCTTTTAGCCAAATATTTTCTTGATTGTGAAAGTAATTTCTTTGGTCTAATCCTGAAATATACATCTATATTTAGAAGGCCAGCAGTAAGTTTTAAAGAAAACCTCATTTATGCAAACAAAAATGTTACAAAAATTCCATCCGAGGAAAAACAGTGCGATTGAAAAAAACCACCAAGAAAGTTTATGAGTGGAGTGACTGCAAGCAAAGGGAGGGAGATGAAATGAGGGGCAGTGAAAAGGAGCAAGACTTGCCCAAAGTAGTGCAATTGCAATGCTGCAATCAGGCCAGAAATGTCAATGAAGAAGGGAGAGGAAAAGAATGGGAGGACGTGCCAGCTGGAAATGGAAAAGGAAAAATTTGGCGAGCAAGTGAAAACACAAAAAGTGAATGGGATGAGCAGAAGTGCAGGGAAAGATATAAATAGAAGAAAAATGTATTTTCCTGATTTGTACAATGTATCTACATCCTGTTCCATCAGAATGCTACATCTAAAATATATTTATGGGTGAGAAATAAATTTATGGGTGAAAATATTTAATTGCATATTAAATACAGTTTGTATTGTTCTAAGTGTAAAATATGAACCCAACTATTAAGAATCATAAGTGGTATGTGATAATTAAAGTCTATATGTAACTGAGGATTTCTTATCTGAAAGTTTAATGTAGAGAGCTCATTGGATTTCTAAGACCAGTCATTGGGGACTGGACAAATGATATTTACACTCTTTATTATCCAGTGAGGTTAGTGTTTGTGATCTCTGTAAGTAGGTCACAAACACAGCAATGAAAATTAATTGTGCTACAGAATAGGAATGATTCATATGTTTTCTAATCATAAGTCTAGTAATATTTTAAAGATAAGCCTCCTTAAATATTTGTTTTTAAGAAGATATATTAACGTTCAAAGGATACTTTCAAACCAGAACAAAATACTGCTCTCAGTGGAAGTAATTTCTCTGCCTTTATCCGGTGTCACTTTGCAGTACAATTACTTCCATTTTCAGAGATATGCAGAGTCAGCACTCCATCACTTGTCCTGTCTGTCAAAAATATATGTCCCCAACTGAATTTTGTTATTTTTAAAATATAGAAAATGGGAAGATATGGTGTGTCACCAAGAAAAAATTCTGAGCCTATTTTTTAAATCAGCTGTGGCTCCAATTTCAATAGAAATATACTTGGTTTTATGTCCGCATACATAATTGTTTTTCACTTTGCTTTAGAGTTCATTACTCTGTGATGTTTTTGCTCTTAGACACTCCTCATAACAGTGCTGGCACCACATGATGCTCTGCAAATGTCAGCCAAGAGTCCTGCCACATGCTGTAGCTGCTAACTTTTTTCTTCATTTGCTCCATAAACATTAGTCTCAAAATCACAACATTTTACGGCATTACCAGCCTCCATGGGTTTATTCTTTCATTACACCCATTCGTTTTACTTATTACATTAGTTCAATTTCCACAGTCATAGTTACACTGGTGTATCAGCTTTTCCCACTTCAGTTGTTTTCAGTGCATTAAAAATTAGTCATAAATACTGTTTCATGATCAAATTTGGCATAACTTGCTTTACAGGTCAAGCAAACACATTTTTCTTTCACAGATTAAAGGCAAAATCCGTTTGATCATATTCAAGCCATTTCATTAGTTGGAAAACATTTAGGTTTATTAATTTGGAAACACCACGACAAGTTCTGCTGTTATTTATACTACTGTTAGTCCAGAGTAACTCAACTGTATTCAGTAGATTAGTCTGAATTTGTACCCGTTTTTTAAAAAAATGTTCCAAATCTGGCCCCTTTTAACTTAAATAAATAGTGGGTAGGGGAAAAAAAATTCGAAGGAAACTAAACAGATTAATTAGAAAAAAAATTGCCTGCTCATTGAATGGTCAAAATGAGTGGTGCTTTGACTGCAATATTTGCCCCAGGAAGGAAGGAAGGCAATTGCAAAAGCAATTCCTTCTTATAGTATTTCCATTTCAGATGGGGATTTAATTTATTTTTACTTGAATTACTGGATACCAAGAGGAAACTGGTGTCTTGAGGAGCAAAGTAGCCTTTCCTGAGAGCATTTACTTCTTTCACATATGGAAAAAGTGGTTAACATATAAAGAGGGTTTCTACACTATATCTAGTCACAAAGCATTCAGGTCACCAGAAAACCTTGAAATTAAATATTTTAAAGCTCAATAAACTTTCTCTAGTGCTAAAGGCATTTTATAAGATCAAGAGCTGCCTATAGAAGTCTTCTCAAGTGCATCTATTGCTCACAAACACAATGCTGTGACAGCTACAATGACATTTTAGATTACTTTTGATCCAGGTTTGCTTATCTTAAAGCTAAGTTTTCTGTAAAAGGTGGATCAGACTTATCATGTTGGAATAACTCCTCTGTAGATTTTAATGTGGCAGATACTGGAGCACCATTTGTTACCAGGAGTGTCTCAGATCACTGCACATTACTCAGAGGATTTCAGGATTACACAGCTGTATAAATCCTTGAATTAAAATTCCTTTAAGGTAGGCTATGGCAGTCTTGATGTAGGTGGGTGGGTTAAATGTTCTATCTCCTAAAACCCAACAGCTCTGTCAGGTGACAGTAGCTACCTCTGCACTTCTTGGCATCTTTTGGAATTTCTGCATAGTCATATATCTCTCTGACAAGGATATACCTGCTGCCTTCTGTGGATGGCTGTGCCACTGATGGATCCCTTCCCCAAATTCCAGCAAGGAAACCCTTCCAACCCAAATGAAGATCAATTGCACTGCACCTGAAGTGTTGATAAATATTTTCATCATCCAATAATGACTAATTGCTTTAGGGGAGCACAGTAATTCTGATGACGGCCATTTATCAAACAAGGGGAAAGAGAAACTTGGACCTTTACAGTGAAGTTAGCCATCCCACTTTATTAACTACGTTTTGTTTTATACAGTATAGGTCAGCAAAGAGAGACTCTCCTACCCTCTCAAAAATAATGAGTAAACCTCTCTGAAGCCTAAGAAGGAGCACAGTGTGAATGTTGCTACAAATATGTTCCTTGTCTACGCAATTGCTTACCTTACACAGTCCATTTCATTTCTGAAGGACATTATCAGAAGACATTAATAGGAAATGGCCAAAGCACATTGTCACTTATAGAAATGGTTTCCACATCTGTAAATGGTGAGCTCCTCCAGCTTTTTGCTGTCTTCTTAAACCCACCTGGCTAAAATAACCATGAGCACTTCATGTTATGCCCATGAGAAGGTGAATCTAGATGTGAGGGATACAGAGCCAGGAGCTGCACTTTTCTCCTGTGCTGAAATGGCTGTCTCAGACATGGGCCCTCTCGCCAGCTGTCTCTGACTCTGGGGACCTTGCCAAAGTAAAGCCAGAGCTCTCCTTGCCTTCTGCTGGAAATGCAGGATTTACCTGCTACTCTGCTAGTTTTGCCACAAAGTGCAGGTCACACTTCAGCTGCAGTATCCAGGCTGACCTGCGGGTGGAAGTCCTGAAGAGGGAAAAGAGGTGCACGGAGGCAAGTTTCTGAAACACTGAAAATCCAAGAAGGTTACCGAGACCCAAATACAGTGTCACTCTGGAGGATATTTTGGAGGAACTATCTCACTGTCCTCTACCAGAGACAAGGACCTCTTCTAGTGGTAGCTGTGCTTCTATCCTCTCTCGAGGTGCCAGTGAGCTCAAGAGAGTGACAAAATATCAGCTGCACTTTGTGGTCTATGGAAAATATCTGGCATCCTTCCCTTGGATGTGTGCAGTGGTGGCTGAAATTAATACATCAGTCCATAAGCTGCTGCTTTAGTTCATGCTATGGGAGCTAAGGAGGGAATGCACCACCTATTCTGTCATATCCGTGCACTAGAAGGCATTGCCTACAGTGATTATAATCTTCCAACTTCCACAGGAAAACTGAGAAGGACTGGGGGAGAGGAACCCTTGGACATAAGAGGCAATGAGTGAGTGCCTTTTTGGTCAGCTCACCACTGGGTTCAGGCTGTCTCCTTGCACATTTTTATGTACCTTCCAGTCAGGAAGCAACTTAGCTAAAGCCCACAAGGTTTCATGCTACATACAGGCAAGGGTGGAATGTTTTCAGTTTTAGTGTGATAACCATAGAGGTTGGAAGCCTCAGAGAAAAACTGCATTGTTTTGAAAGAACAAAAGATTGCACTTGATCTCTTCCTTTGCATAGAAGCTGTCTCTGGAGACAGCTGGCTGTGGTATCCAATGCCATCTTCGTCTAAGCAACCTCCACAGAGTTTTGAACTGCCACCAGCACTTAGAAAATCTAAGTCAGATTTCAAATGCTGTGGATTGTTGTCGCCCTGGAGGTGAAATACCTGGAACAGAGGAGCATCTATAGTAAGGATATTTTAAAGCTACATGCATACATCACATGCAAGGCTATCCTTGGTACAAGGATCTTGCCCAATCTATTATCCTTGATAATAGATTGGGCACTATATTTAGGCAGTGGCTGATGAGTACTTAACATGTCCCAAGACAGTTCTCAAATCAAGCTTTTATATACATAAGTATATAAATCACTTGTTACCTCTAACACAAGAGAGTGTACTGATGAACACATTCAGATTCCAAGCCTTGGACTTTACTTTCTAAGGTTGCTGGTTATTATTCTGGCATATTTTCACAGCATTGAGCATACTGTTCCTCAGAGATCAATCTATAAAAGCCCCAACCTCATTCTTGTTAACAAGGTGTTGATGCTGTAAGAAATATAGTGGGGAACAAAGAAGTCAAAAAAAAAAGTGGATGCATGAATATTCCTGTTATAATTCCCGTTGTTTCTTAGTTAGGCCAGCATAATGATTCCTGGTAATCCAGACAATTAGGGCTGAAAAAAACAGTTGAAGATTTGGGTGGGAACATGGTGTGAGGCCTCTTTCTTTCTTAGGCTCTCCTTGCTTGTGGACACCGGCCTTGCCTTGGAAATCAACTTGTACATAAGATGGTTAAGGCACACTAAAGTGATTACATTATGAAGGATCTAGTCAATTCAGATCCTTGGATATAAACAAGCATCCTTTGTTTATGGCAAATGAAATTATATGAAAACCATTGTCCATGTGTCATGGTTTAACTAAGAACCACACAGCCACTCACACACTCCATCCACTAGTGGGATGGGGAGGGAATAAGAAGGGGTAAAAGTAAAAAAGAAACTTGTGGGTTGAGATAAGAACAGTTTAATAATCAAAATGATATAATAATAAAAATCTGTGAAAAGTAATGAAAAGATGGGATAAATATAACAAAGACAGAGAAAGATAAAACCCCAGAAAGACTAATGATGCAAATGAAAACAATCACTCATCACCAACCCACTGGTACCTAGCCAAACCCTGAGCAGCAGCAGCCCACCCACCAAACTTCCTCCTCTCCCATTTTTATATGCTAAGCATGATGCCATCTGGCATGGAATATCCTTTTGGGCAGTTGTCAGCTGTCACAGCCATGTTTCCTTCCAGTATCTTGTGTACCTCCAGCCTGCTCACTGGGGTAGGAAACAGGAAGGTCCTTTGACACTGTGTAAGCACTGCTCAGCAATAACTAAAACATCTCCATATCATCAACACTGTCCTCAGTACAAATCCAAAGCACAGTCCCACATCACCTACAAAAAAGAAAATTTAACTCTACCCCCACAGAAAGGTGCACAATCTGATGGATGGTCTAAAATCCTCCCCTTCTCCATCCTCCTGCCTCATAAACCTTCATGGAGTGATATTTTTGTGCTCTATTATCATAAACTTCCCAGGATCTGAAGGTCATGGCAAAGCATGTCATCTTTATAAGGACAGGCTGAAAACAATGAAAAGACTAGGCAAACTGGCTCACAGGCTGAGAATATCAGTGTCACACAGTCCTTTCCCTTTGGAAGAGGGAGATACAAAGATGACCAGTTCCTTCCTTAGTTGTGTGTACCAAAACCAAGGTGTTCTTTGTACAACATCCTGGCAGAGATTAACTATTTGGATTGCAAGTCTGATGATGGCCAGTAGCATGTAAGGAGAAATGGCAAGAAAAGAACAAATATATCATCAAACATACCTGAAAATATTCTGAAAGCCTTCTGCAGTCAGCAGCCTGTTTCTGAGAGAACCACAGAGCTTGCATTATCTGCATTTTATTTTATCACACATCTTTGTTCACAACACAATGTGATACAATCTCACATAGCTGGCATAGTCACCTCTGTGCAGCACACACTCCCCAGGCCATGCTGGTTTGTCTTGCTACTGTTTCAGTCCCTTCAACAGCAAGCTTTTGTGAAATGGCTTTTTTCTTACAGGTGTAGCTATGGGTGAAAGAGCAGTGCTTAGCACTGTGGGTGCTCTCGGTCTGCACATTATCATTCAGCCCCTTGCATAATCAGCTTATGTTTCAAAGACTTCTCTTTGTTGTGCTTGGTTTTGCCCACATGTTGCATGTTTATATGGGTTTATATGGGTTCAAGACTGTGCAATAAGACTATTTCCATGGTTTGGCTCTCTGATGGACAGAAGTAAAGGCCTTAAAAGCAAATTTGCAAGGTGTGCTCCTATGCTAAGTTCTGCCACGTTTCTTATAAAAAGAGCTAAAGACAAATACACAGTAACTCTGGATTTCAGTACTTCAGGGGCATTGCAGCACCCAGAATCACATCCCTTGAAAGGCCAGGCATCCTCCTGCTCATTAAATGTTACCTGTTCTGCAGCTACTCCTACTTCTACCTTTAACATCATGTACAAATAAAGAACAGAAAACTAAAATACAGGAAGATACATCACACTTAAGAATTTTTTTAAAATAAAGCTATGTAATCCACCATCTCCAGATGTCTCCAATGCTCATGCCTATCAGCAACATTAGACATTAAAACATTGCTATTCCTATAATAAAAACAAACAAAAAACTCAAACCAAACCCCAAACCAACCAAACCAACAACAACAAAAAACCCACCCAAAACAAACAAGCAAACAAACAAATAAAAACCAAACAAAAAATCATCAACCAAAAAAAAAAAAAAAAAAAAGGAAAAGCAGCTCAGTATTGTGGTGCAGTAAATCAGCAGTTTATTATTTTTTTAACTCAACAGTAGATCAGGAAGAAAGAAGTTATGTGACCTATGTTCACCTCAGTTTTCCCTTCTGCAAAATGTGAATTTAAAAACTGAGCTCTACTAGAAAATCAAATTAAAAGTTTAAGTAATTCATGCATATTAATTTATGGATATTAATATAGAAGAGGGAAACCAGGTGCCAGCACTACTTAATCTACATTGTCACTAACATTACATTTCAGTTTTGCAGCACATTTAGTAGAACACCTCTGTTACACTTAGTAGTATATAAATGCATAATAGAAAGAGTCTAAGCTTTTCCAGAGCTGTTGCTCACACTTGTTTAGAGCAAGGAGTAAAGAATGGTGTTCCTTGGTCCTCTTTGTCACCAGCTCTTGCTGGATGGGATGAGATACTTCCCTATGAAACCCCTTCTCTGCTCTTACTATAGATCTTGATATGTTTTGCAGTTACTATAGTTATTCAAAAGATCAATTTTTAAGGTTCCTGTGACCCAGTTATAATGGTAAAACATCCTCTCCTCTACTTACCAAGGGAATATGCTGAGAAGTCAATCCACAGGATGCAAAGGTTTGATTTGAGTAAGAGCCTGCATGTGTGCAGTTAGAAGCAGCTAAGGCAAAAGTAAACTCCCTCTGCTCTGTATTCTGATATGGAAAAGTTTAGGAAAAGAGAATGATACAAGGAGAAAGCTATGATAAATTATCTTTAAGTTCACACTCTCACTCTGCATTCTACATAGCCCTCAGGAGCATAAGTTAATGTTCCAGTAAGATGAAAAAGAGAGAGAGTTCTGGGAGCTGGTGCCACCTATATACACACTGAATATCAATGTCATTTATTTCACCTGACATGCTTACACAAACACGTTAAACTTCTAGAAAATTAGCTTTTCATCTTACTCTAGAAAGCTGAATTTAAGCTTTGGAAAGAAACCACAGAGCAATTCTTTATTTGTTAGAAAGCTGGCTGCTTTTTGAAATAGGGCACTTCTGAGAATAGATACATTGATGGAAGTAATTTTGATAAGGGGACCAAAGGCTTTGGATTTTCTATTTATGTTTGTTCTTTAGGTTTTCCTTAGCTTGCTTTCCATCCTTCTTTTCCTTCCCCTCCCTCCTGCATGCTTTTTTTGTTTTGGTTTTAGGGGTTTTTTTCCTTACTGTTTTACATAGGAGATGCTCCCTGCTTTTTCCTTTTAAAACTGAGCATCAGGATGAACTAGTGCTGCTGTGACAGTGCAGTTCTGCCTGGCTCTGCAGGCAGCACCAGACACTGCCTCTCCAATCCTGTCTGCCTTCATCTCCTGGGTGCCAGGACGGGCGCTAAAAGTAGCACTGAGGATTTGCAACATGGTGTTTAAGACTCATGCTTGGACCACTGTTAAAGTGAAAGGTGGATCAGGTCCTTCATTCTTTTGGAATTGAACTCTGGTTTCCAGTTCACAAAAGCCAGCAAAGGGTCAGTGCCTTGCATTCCTCACTAGCCTTGGTTGTGTGACTTGCAAATGAAGCCTCAGCAGCCTTAATCTCAGTCCCCTGCTCCATCCCATCTCCATCTAGATGTTTTCAAATCTAAGCACTTCTGTTCTCAGAAGCAGGTGAGATGCAAGATAAAATAGCCATTTCACAACCACCTTTCAAATAATTGGAGAAATGTCTGTCAGTTAAGTTAATCCACCCCTCTCCCCCTCACACAAACACGTTGTATGAAAGTAAATTCTGCAATTAGTCACCTAAATCCTGTAATCGCACCTGTCACGCTGTGAATCCTGGCAGATGGTTCAGCCGTGGCGGTCTGTGCTGCACCTCCAGCCCCAGCGGGTGCCTGTCCCTGGCAGCAGTGGGAGGGCAGCAGGATGAGCCACACTCCACTCCCAGGGCTGCCCTGCACCAGGGGCTCTGCAGCAAGGGCGGATTTCTGTGCAGGATAGAAATCTCCTGTGCAGGATAGAAATCTCCTGTGCAGGTACAGCCTGTTAAGGCCCCCCACAGCTGTTGCCTAGCACCACTGGCTATGGGAAGGGAGCAGTTCAGATTTTGAGAAACGTGCAGTTTGGTCCCCAGATGGAAATTTTGTCCCAAGCTCCCACTGCCTAGGAACAGAAATAGGGATCAAAACCCTCTGTTGGGGACAGTTGTTAGCTGGATGTTGTTTGGCACAGCTGGCACGGTGGACCGGGATGTGCAACCATCTGTAAAATCAAAGCAGACCCTCCCTGGACATGATGGAGGGCAGCTGATCTGCTGTCTGCCTTCAGACATGAAGCAGTTAATACCAAGTGTTCATAATTAGACTTAATATTACCTCTCAATTTAGGTGAACGAGGAGCATTCACACCTCTCTCAGTGCTATTATTTCAGCCTTGCTGGCTGGCAGACTCCACAAGACAGCAATGTATCCTTGTCAGAGGGACCAGCTGTCCCTGCTTAGGTGAAACAGTCCCTTTTTTGTCATTCTGTCCCATTAAAATAATTCATCAACTCTGATGCATTTTATTAGGGGCTAATGGTGCGACCCGTTTTCCCTTCAAATGTCCCTATTAATTACTTCTACATATTGTTATCTGTGTTATATGGTAAAATTATTTGTGACTTTTCTTTTTCTTAATTCTTAAAAATAAGGAGTAAAACGTCTGAAAAAAATCCACAACAAATAACAACACTGTTTCTAAGACAAACCCTTTCTGGAGGTGGCAAATCACCCCTGAATTATTTTGTCTCTAAATACATTGCAGTTAATTGCTTTTTGGACAGATGTCTATCACCACCTTCCTCTGAATGAAGTCCAAACCATCCACTCATATATCACAGACCCTATGTTGGGAGCACCTTGCCTCCAGTTTTTTTGGACAGCAGTTAAAGGGACAAAGAAAAGGAAGGTTAGGAAGCAGTAGCTTTTAAAATAAACCTTTTGAGTTGAATGCTGCATGTTGAAAATATTAAATACTTTAAGGCATAGAGTAAAGCTCTATAGATAATGCCTGGAAGGGTCCATAATCACAAGTCAGATAAAATGGAAGGCAAGACAAAATTTTCAGCTCACTGAAATAATTATTTTTAGAAGTTAGTGAGCTAAATTTGAAGAGACAAATTCTTTTCTGTGTTCATCTAGGTCTAGAAGAAATCCTCAAAAAAAGAAATCTCCACTTGTTGCTTTGAACACCACACAAGCTACTTACAAGATTTGTAGTTACCTCGTGCAAAGTGGCTGTCACAAAGCACAGGCTGGATCTGGCCCCTTAGGTTAAAATGGCCTCTTTAATTATTGTCATGAAAGAAATGGCATGGCTTAAAAGTCCATTTGATATATTCATAGGGTACATGCATCCCCTCTATGTCAGACTGGTCAGAAAAGGCAGCATGTGCTTTCAGTCCTCATTACTAGATTTCCTATCCCTAATGTGGGGATGAATGAAATGAAAGTCAGTGAAATCAATGTGAAGAATTGATTGTCGCTGTTAGATGTTTGCAATGCTCTCCTGTTGCCACTCTGTCTTCTCCTGTAAAGTACAACATGTGGGACATTTCCATTGTGTCAGAAGTTTCAAGTAGATACACACTAAAAACAGGAAACCCAATGGATTCCCTAAACCAGCCAGCATCAATCCTGGTTGGACAAGTACCACAGCTCTCTGTGGCATTCCTGTTGATGAAACAGGGACTTCAAGCCATGTAAGACTCACAAAGACTGAGCTTGCTTCTACTGAATACCAAGGTTTCCCTTAAACCATCTTTCCTCATAAGGCAGCACGTTCCTGCCTCCAGCGGAGAGGATGCCGGATGGGACAGACACGGCTGGGTTTATAGCTGGTTTCCTCACATCCCATATGTTTCTCAGCAAGACAGAAGAAGTGGCTCATTATTCAGAATATTGAATGATGCCCAGATTCATCAGTCAGTTCTTCATGAAAGGCTTTATTATCTCTGCTGCTAAGGGGGTTCAGCTTTAATCGAATTCTTGTGTTTCTTTGAAGAGGATCATTCTCTCTGTAATTCTTTTAAATTCAAATGGGTGAGTCCAATCAGCTTGATAACAATAAAATAGTACATCTATGAGAGGAGGTGAAATTTACCTTTCATGTGACCTCTTGTGCCTCTTACTTATGAGTGTCTAATGTGCAGAAACTGGTGCAAAACTACACAACTAAGATGCAGGCACAGGGAACAAAAACCTGCTTTTCATTAAGTAGATAATCATTCACTGAGACTCAGACTAAAGGCATAGTGAAACTATCTCAAGTGATAAAAAATTATTGGTATTACACAAAAGAAGCTGAAAATTGAGATGGATTCACTTCCTAAAGTGAATCACACATGTACAGGCTGAGGTAAGGAATTTTTCCTGGCATATTTTCTGTTTGTCTCCAAGCCACTTCTTGGAAATTACATATGGAAAAGTGCATGTCTAGTCATGTAAGCATAGACACATGCAAACATATCATATATGACTTGGATTTGTTCTCCTTTACCACAGCTATTGTTAATCATGAGTACAAATCATTCTTCTGTGCTTTACACTCCCAAAATCCCAAAGGACTTTTAAAGACCTATATTTATACCAGGCACACTCCCCTTCCTCTCCGTGAAACAAGAGAACTTTCCTCACTGCCCTCATGAAGAGGAAAACTGGCATTTTCCTTGATGACATTCAACTCACACACAGCCTTGGCTATTCTAATTTTTAAATTTAATTTATTTCTTTACTAGGAAAGCAATACCACTGTGGGCCAGAGATTTTCTATGGTTTTAGTGAAATGCCATCAAGTCTTTAACTTCAACCTGAAGAGCCACCAAAGACAAACAGAAAGGACCTTGGGTTTAATGTCTCATCTAAAGGATATTCTAATATGTTGGCCTCATTATTCACAGCAGAAAAGCCCTCTGTCATGGTCAGATGGCTTTAATGTGTTTTGTATGCTACATAAATTCAAACTTGATGGCTCATTTATTTGTTGGATTGCAGCGTTATTCAACCTAAATGAAGCCTTGGTATTTACTAATAATTTGGGCTCTGGCTGCTGTTTACTTAAGCAAGCAGTGTCCACTGTCTCCTCTGTTGTCTGTATTAAGTTTGGACTCTACTAACTCAAAGAATATTATAGAGAGGGAAAAAAAATTTGCAGAGAAAATAACTTTTCATCTGGGGACAATTATTTATCTTAGCCTTGAAAGATTAGTATTTCAATATTGCAGTTTCTGACATCAATTTTCTCAGTGTCAGAAACAACTCAGACTTCAGCTAAGCTTCAAAGTACCCCCATGAGGAAGTGAGTCATCGTTATCAACATTTTGAAGAAGGGCAAATTGGAGGTAAAGAGGAGGCTAGACTCCTTATTCTGTGTCAAGAGAAAGAGAATAAAATGCTTCCAGAATCTGAATCTGTCTTTTAATCTTAGGACCATATTTCCTTTTGTGATCTGACAATATTCTTTGATGAAGCTACATACAGCAATTATCAAACTATGTAGTCACACCACATCAGAAGTGTTCAGAACACAGAGATTCAGAGATTCTCTTCCACTGTCTGAAAAATGAGACTATAGGGCTGTAAGGAGGAAATATGTAACTATGTGATTACATACAGTGTGCATGCTCTCTTCCACTTTATAGAAAGATTTACCTTTTGATGTGAAGTTTCTTAAAATCTAAATTTCATAGTGGAATTCTAGTTGAACTCTCCCAAAGCTGATTTTAAAATCCTCAGCCAGCTGGATATTGTGAGAGCAATCTTGATGTTAACAATTACCCATTAAATAATAATAATAAAAAAAACCCTGAGAATCCTACTGTGCCATCTTAGATCCAGTCAAAACCAGTAAATAACCATAGGCAAGGCAAAAGATACTCATCCTTCCTGCAGAAACAGACAAGTGGATTTTAATAAACTGAATAGCCACACTCAGGGGAGACTTCATAGTCATCTCATGGGAGGTTAAGGGTGGATATCAGGAAAAGGTTCTTCACCCTGAGGATGGCTGGGCACTGGAACAGGCTCCCCAGGGAAGTGATCACAGCACCAGGTCTGACAGGGTTCCAGAACCATTTGGACAATGCTTTGGGACACATGGTGGGATTCTTGGAGTGTCCTGTGCAGGGCCAGGAACTGGACTTCAGCAATCCTTGTGACTCCCTTCCAACACAGGCTATTCTATGAGTCTATGAAGAGCTCAAACTGATGATGGGATTCAGAGCAGAACAGGATTATGACTAATTCACAGCTAGGAAATACAGAAATATAGTATAAACAGCAAATGTTCATTTATGCTACTAATTACAATTTCAAATTAGATACATGGACCCAATTTTTCCCTTTCCTTGTAGATCCAAGTGGAGAATAACTTTATAACTAGAAAAAATAATTTTTTCTGGCACTGAACGTGGGCATTCTTGGGCCAGTTCTCCCAGTCAAATTTTTACTATGAAACAGCTGCTGCTTGCTGGATCTTCAGCCAGTTAATAATTTTCCACTCTACCAAATAACTTTTTGAGTGGTTTATTAAGTGATTAGGAGTCTGCTCATATAAATCAAGTGGACTTTATTATCACAGTAGCAGTAATTCAGCCCTGCAGCAGAAGGAAATGTGTACCTGGAAGTACAACACAAATTCCTTACTCAATACTCTTCACTTTTCTTTTGGAACTGCAAATCACATTAGCTGTGACTCAAATCCTTGTTTTTTCTTTTTCCTCCCTGTACAGGGCTATGGCCACATCCAGCCTTGCAGGAGTATTGGGTCTGGCTAATGGAGCTAATTTTTCTCAAAGTAGCCTGTATGGTGCTTATGTTTGGATTTATGGACAAAACACTGTTGATAACACAGAGATGTTTTAGCCACTGCTCAGCAGGGCTTACCATAGAGTTAAGATGTTTTCTGCCTCATCCCACCCTACCAGCAAAAGGAGGCTGGAGGTGCACAAGGAGCTGGAGGGGACACAGCCAGCACCCCTGATCCCAACTGACCCAAGGGATATTTCATACCCTCTGGCATCGTACTCAGCAATAAATGGAGGGACCAAAGCCTTTCCAAAGATGCTGTTGCAGGCAGTGCAGGGCAATGGTCTGCTGGTGAGCAGTGACTGCTGTTTCATCTCAGGTTGTCTTTGCCCCTATTTCCCACCTCTGCTTAAACTGTCTCTATCTCATCCTATGGGTTTTCTTGCTTTTGCTCTTCCAATTATTTCTGCCCTTGTATTGGAGGGGAGCAAATGACTGCATGAGTGTGAGCTTCCCACCAGGGTACACTCCACAGCAGGGTACAAGTTGTTATGCAAACTGTAGCTTCTGGAAATTTCCTGACTCACCTTCCTCTTGGAAGAAGAGTAAAAGTTTCCTCCGCAGGAGCTTTTGGGTGACCTTAGTGGGGCAGGTTCATTACTGTGAGAAAACAGTGTCTCCAGGGTCAGATTATTTATTTATTCGTCATCAACATTCTCATCTGATTTTCTTGCTTTATGCTCACTAGCTTGAGTTAGCCCCTCACTCACAAACACATCAGTATAGTGATATTTACAGAGTTAATGCCATCATAATCTCATGCCTTAGGAGCAACAAGTTTGCTTAAGATCTTGGTGTCATATATTAGGAATACGCAAGTTATAAGAAACTACAAAATGCACTAGATGTTTTCACTGTATTTGAAACTAACATTGAAGTACACACCTTATATATTGATCTTATTTTGTTGCCTATAACGTATACCAGCAGTGGAAAAGGGTTCTGAAGCGAACAAGTCATTGGAATGTTGGGATTGTATGGTGAGATACCTCTGCCATGACCATTACACTTTTTCCAGTGAAGCCATTATACATCATTTGCAGCGATCCAGCTTTACACATCATGAACATGATCTGTCCTTGGCGTGGTAAGAGACCTGGGCCTTGCCACAGTGCAGCTCTGTATCTGCTTCAGGATCAGATGTTTCATAACAAGCACAGCAGAGCTTCCAGTAGAATTACTCAAGCGTACTCCTGTTAACAAAATTTGGTAATCCTCTAATAAAAATATCCAATCCATATCTGGCTTCTACCACGTCCTACATAACCTTATAATCCTCAAATTTAATAACTTCTGCAGGTTTGGGGAATAAAGTCTTGCAAGTGACAACACAGATGACAACTTATGGGATGGAGACCTGGGAGCTGAAGATGGAAAGAAGGTTTGTAACAAAATCAAAGGACAAAGAAAATGGATTTTTATCCTTTCTTTCCTCCTGCATCTATTAGAACGTTTTCTGATGCATTCAAAGGATTGCCTTCCCTTCAAAAACGTTACAGTAAAATATTTTTGTGGTTTTTTGTTTGGTTTTTTTTTTTTTTTTTTTTTTGCAGGCATGCTAATACTGAGAGTAGCAACAACAACCAATCCCAGGATTTCTTCATGTGCCCTGGAAAACAGCTGGTTATCCTATTTAACTGGAACTGAAAGACTCCACATTCATAAAACACCCCAGCAGGAGCCTTATTTTGTACAAATGCGTGCAAACTTCAGGGGGGAAATCTGCACCAGCGTACCTCATTATATCTAATGGAATACTATTAGGAACTCCATGCCCTATGAGTTGAAAGCCTTTCTGTAAGCAGGTGGCATTCTCAGTCTTGCCTATTAATGCAGACATTGGAGCTGATAAAAACAGAGTGCCTTCATGGGTTTGCCTCCTATCTATCCTCTGTTTTTCTAGAGCCAAACATCCAGTTTCAGAGATGCTCAAATCCTTTGTGCTGCTGGGCTGGAACTAGTGAGATTCTCCTAGTTGGAAATCAGAACCCAAAGAACCATGCTGCACCTCTGTGGAGATCCTCAAACCTGGCACCATTTGGGGAGATTTTTTTCTGCTCCACAGTTAAAGAAAAAAAATTAAGGTAAATATAAACAATACTAAGAGCATCTACAGCTAGAAGTGAGTATTCCTACATGCTTTTACTCAGAATGGCCCCTGACTTTAATCTTTTATTTATTTGTGAATTAATCTTCCCAGGAGAGGAATTCAGGTGCAAATATTTACCTCAGATAAAACCTTCAGAGTTTTCAAAATATTTGTGTTAACATTCTCAAGGTGAGTAATTTAGCAATTCAAATCTTTTTATGTAATTTTCCTAAAAATGGCTCACTCATACTGTGGCCCATTTGAGAGTACAAAACAATCTTAATGACTTCCACTAAAACGTCAAAATGATTTTAAACAAGGCAAAAACTGGTAATGTTCTTAATCCTGAACATCTGATCTCCAAAACCATTTGCCATGAGAGAATTTAAACATGTGCACAAGCTTACAAAAGCTGCGCAAAACTAAGAGGTGTTAAGGTCAGATGAGGTCTGGAACCTCTGAAATTTCAGAGTGTAAAAAGGATTTAGGAGTCTGTGTTTTCACCGAGAGAACAAAATTGGGTATGATGAACACACACTGTTAAACTTCATCAGTCTCTCAGGGTTTCAGTTATTCCTACAAAAGTCAACCACTGGGATAAATATGGCTAAAAAGGTGGGGAGCCACTTTAACATAAAAACTATTTTTACTCTGCAAAAGGTTGCATTTTTCAAATTGTATAATTTTTGCTGTTCTGAAAGAAACAAATTCAAAGGTTTTACAACAAACTGCTTTGAAAAGTACTCAGAAGCTCAGGTCCTGAACTACACGCAATTTTCAGTGGAGGTGGGTATCCAACATAGATAAGCCATACCTTTTTATAATTGTTTTATTCTGTAGTAGCATACCACATCATCTAAAGTGAAATAACTGCTTTGAGAAAGCCTTCAGCAGTTCAAGGGCTCTCCTGCACTTCACTGTGCTCAAGGATGAGGATCCTCCCCAGTGGCGCTGAGTGTTGACTCCAGCAAGAGCCCAGGGCTGTCTCCATCACACAGTGCCCTTTGCTGGGCTCTCACCAGAGCAGGAGCTTTTCCTGATGTTAAAGCCAGGTGGGCTTTGTACTCCTGGAACACAATTACCCTCAGCTTCTGCTAAGCTCTAGTGCAGAGCAGAGCCCACAGTGCCTGCAGGTGCCACCAAGGATTTAAGCACTAACGGGGTCTCTTACACGGGGCATGAAAGCACCAAGATCCTCCTGAGTTTGTAAATAAAGCAGAAAGGTATTTCACTTTATTTAGTGACTTGAAAAACACCTATGATTCTACATTTAAATGCAAATTTAAGAATTAATTTAATTTTCCTGGTTTTGGCAAGGAGTGCCTTCAGTATTGGCAGTTGTAATGGGTGAACTGGGAGACTTTCACACACAGGTGCTGCTTGCAAGAAACAAGAGGGCCAGAAATGGGAACCTCTGGAAATTTATTTAGTCCAGCTAGCATGACTTAACCTAATCCTTGCTTCTATTGGCTCTTTTGGCAGAAGGGAGAAAGCAATGTGGGGATGTGCACTTAAATGGTGTTTTTTTGTTAGTTTTTGTATGTTTAAGGTTTCAGACATCACTTATTGCCAGGCAGTTCTTCAAACATTTTGCTTGTTCCAGGGTAGTAACAGTAATGAAGATTGTTTGAGATAGGGCCAGTAAATGATTTTGGTTCCTATGAGGTCTGAAAATTCTGTAATGACAAGTGTGGCTTAATCCAAGAGTCACAGCCACAGAAAAACCTTTTAAAGAGGGAAACTTCTTGCATTCACCTGAAATGGAATGGATAGAATGTCAGAAAGGGAAATGGATAAAAGACATGAGGAACTTTTTATTTCCTTTCTACAGCAGAATAATCAGTCTTGCATACAGAGAAGAAGTAGGTGGATTATCTGAACAAACTTTGCTCAATATCTTAGCTACTATCCCACATGACATTCTTACACACAAGCTGGGGAAAATACCAGTCTTGATCACACTCTTAAAAAGCAGGTATGGAGATGGCAGGAAATCTGTACCAGTTTGGAAACCAGTCAGTTCCTAACAGGGAGAGCAACCTGCTTTGGGTGCAGAAGTTTTTTCATTCAGCTTTATTCAGCCTTCCTGTTAATGACGTGAATGACAGAACAAAAAGTAAACTGATCAAATTCACAGCTGACACCAATCTGGAGGAGCTGTAAATACACTGTGAGGAAGGATTAGAATTCAAAATGTTCGTGACAAGCTGGAGAAATAAGAGGTGGGGAAAATAAAGGAGGTAACTCTATTAAGACAATCGTAAAATCCCATATATGGCAGAAATAGCAGCTACTGAAATATAGAATGGAAATAATTGCATAAGCAGCAGTTCTGCAGGAAAGGGTCAGGCAAAGATCATATCAGGATGCAGAGAATAATATACTCTGCATGACAAGCATGGTGGTAGTGTTTGCCTGGCACACTGGGGTGTTTGTGACTTCTCTTCCAGGAAAAGTTGCACATAGGAAAAAATTATCTACTTAATACAAGAGCCTACAAAATTTAGGAGGAAAGCTTAAAAGAACTGGAAATGTTTAGCTTAAAGCTGGGAGAGCCATTGGTACAAAATTAAACTCTCAAGTCTGACTGAGGCTGTTGCAAAGAACAGAATAATCTGTTCCCTCTGTTTGTAATGGGTACAATCAAAATAGGGGTTCCAATCTGCAGTGACAACCAGGCTACAGAGTTGGAAAACCTGTAAGAAAAAGGACAGTCAAGCCACAGCTGATGGCAGATTCTTCAGCAGTTTTAAAAACAGGATAGAGAAGCCTAAGTTTTGATTTACTAAATATGTTTTGGTCAGGTTTGGTGTCTCTAAATCCCTTTCAGACCATGGCACAGATACAAACCAAGGGCTGATGACACACACAAACAGAAGGTAGGGTGTGGCCTGTTATCAATGGCTGTGTCCTTTTTGTACTGTAAGGATAGAAATATCTGAAAATCATATTCAGTTAATCTGTGATGATCATGAGACTACTGAGAGAGCTGCTATTAAGTGCCATAAAAAGAGAAATCTATTTGTATTTAGTTATTTGTAGGTAACCATTGCTCATGGTCCAGCTTTCCTATGGCTCCTGAGCTGCAACTGGAACCTATGCACAGACTGAAGTTGTGCAAATATGCACAATGTGTGCAATGTGCACTTTGAAATTAAAAAAAACCCCAAGACATTTCCATTTGTGGCCATTGGGCACTGAGCTTGAAAAAAAGTCTCGTGTTTATTTCTTGTCTTGTCTCGAACAGCAAACCCCTTATCAGATTAATGCTCCAAAGAGAAAAGGATAAACATTTTATAAAAAGATCAGGGAATAAATGCAAACACAAATAATAACCTAAATTATCTAATAGCTGGGCTCCATCCCTACTTTTAACATTACATATTTATATTTTATATTCACATGTGAAGATGAAATTCTGTTAAATTAGGCTGACAGACTTAGAATGAGTTTCTGAATGCAGCTTGTTCTGAAAGCTTACTCACAGATCATCTCTCCCTCACTCTCATAAAATGATTTCTTCACAAGCTATTAAAGAGGAAGAATTTCAAGAATTTTTCAAATTGGCTGACACAGAGTAGTTTGACAGTTGCATGAGCTTCTATTTACAAGAGAAATTATTCCCCAGAGAGAACACTGTTATTTCCCTTTTGTTTATTTATTTGAGTTTTGTTATGGATAATGCCCTGAAAAGTTGGAAATGCTTATAGCTCTTTTGTAAGAATATTATAAATGGATGCTTATCTCAGGCAGTAAATATTTTTATTTCTTTAAATAGAAATACCAAGTCAAGGAACAGGATTAAACAGGAAGAATAACTCATTACCAGCAACAGATTTTCCATTTGCTACAGCAAAATGTTTCATTTTCTTTTTTTTTCCCTCCATAGGAATTGCAAACCAGTTGCTCCATCATAATTCCTGTGGGGATGTGGTGCTGCCACAGCCCAGTGCCAGCCCTGTCTTCCCCACACAGGTGAAAAGGCTAAAACAGCTCAGCCCAGGGCAGAGCTTCCCCTCGTAAGCACCAGAGCTCGAGAGGTTCACACGTGTCGGACAACACGACAGGCAGCGAACAGCCAAACTCATGGCGCCTTCACAGCCCCCCTGGCTGCACTGCTGCTTTCTGTGTCCTGTCCCTCCTGGCTGCATTGTTGCTTTTAGAGTCCTGCCCCCCTGGCTGCACTGCTGCTTTCCCTGTCCTGGCCTCCTGGCTGCACTGCTCCTTTCCCTGTCCTGCTCCCCCTGCCCACACTGCCCGTAGTGCTACAGAAGAAAGCCAACACTGCAGGCTTTGGCTGCAGACCCTGGCACAGGTACCAGGATGTGCCAGACGTCACATGGGGCTGGGGCACACGGCACATAGGATGCCTCTCCAAACTCAATTCATGGAAGTTTTGCTGCCTTGCAGTCTCTAACTCCACACACCAACAAGCGCTGCATGCTCCTGCTGCTGCCTGATGACCCACTGGCACAACTGGCTCCCATGCCTCAGAAATGGCAGAAAGTGACCAAAACCAAAGGAGCAGATCAGGTGCCCAAGGGTTTTGACTGTTTCCCTCAGACTACAAATGTCCCCTTTCTTTCAGCTGCTACAGCCTCTGCCATATGTGGAGAAAAGCAGTCAGCTCCATCACTCACTCCCAAGAACATAAGTTTCCTTCTCTGGGTGTTGTTTTTATGGAGAACCATTCTATTAAAAACCCACTGAGAGCAGATCCAACTGCTGGAGACACAGAAAAGGCTACAGCTTGCTATAAAAGGATTCTCTCCTATGCAGTGTTCTTCTCATCATGTTTAACACTGTGCTGGACAAATCAAATAACATAAGTCAAACAGCAGAGTAATGCAGAAGGAATAGTGTCATTGCAAAACAAACCCACCAATCAATCAACCCTGATGGTCACAGCATGGACTAGGAGCTTGTGAGCAGGGTCTCATATAAAGCTGACTGTAAAACAAAATTCTTCCTATGACGTCTAGAAAGCCTTGCAGAAGTTGTTTTGTGAAGCCCAGGAAATTTTAGGACATTGCTCGAAACTCAGGAAACAAAAGATCTCGTAGAACTGGAACAAAAGCAGAGGTCAATTCTTTTAGAGCAGTGATTCTAACACAATTCTTTTAGAGCAGCGATTCTAACACAAGTGCACGGTCAGGTCACTGTGGGCTTTCTTCCCGGCAACTGCTGTCTGCTTTAAAGGCTGTCAAGCCCATTATTCGCACCTCTTTGTAACTAGAAAATTAAAACACAGGCAGTGGGTAACAACAGACTTTAATGATACACCTGGTTAGTACTTAGTGACCATCTTTCAGACTTAAAATGAATGCCAAATCACCCTGGCAATTGCATTCCTTGTAGTTATCACCCTTTTAAAAATACGTCTTTCTGACAGTAGCCCACAGCTACTATTTCCTTTTCATTCTCCGAAGTGCAGAGCACTACAAATACATCACTTCGCTTTGCTGCAGTCCTTTCTGTCCCTTTGATCATCTCCTTTACACCTTCTGCATTTCTGCTTCACTCCCTCATGTGCAGTACATCAAAAAAGAGCAGCAAGTAGGGTTTTTCCAGGGACAGAATCCCAGCTGGTGTAGACAGCACAAATGTCACTCAAGTCAGAAACATTGCTGTATTTAAGCCAGCTAAAATTCTGTCCCTAGTAGGTATTTCAAAATGCCTTATAATTCAATTAAAGCTTTACAATTCATTTCTTGGAGTACTGACTGCTGGCTCAGGAATTTCCTTGTAAAGTATTAAGCTCAATTGCAGTTCACTACTTTGTAACTCAAAGAGTAAACAATGAATGATGCTCCTTTCTTCCTTCCATTTGTTTTGACCCCTTAAAAAGGGTTTATGCTGCTAAGAAGCAATTTTTCTAATAGTACCTAGACTGGATGCTTGCTTCCTGTATTTTACAAACTTAAACCTTTGCATTTGGCTAGTATTAGCTGAACATTTTTTGTGTCTATTTATAAAACTTGATTATAAAACTTGCAAATGTTTTAAACCCAGTCAATTTCACAGTATTACTACACTGCAAGTATGGGTTTTCCCAGCTCAGAGACTGCCAGTGAATGAAGTTGGGAAGAGCTGCAAAAGAGGATTGGGGTGATGGACAATCCTGGTGCTCAGCTTCTCTGAGAGTTCAGTTCCCACTGAACACGGCATGGAGCCCAGGAGCACAGTGATGTGAAAAACTTGTAAATATCCTGAAGAAATACCAGTTGTCCTGTTTCACAGATTAGGAACTGAAGCCTGGAGCTAAAGTAAAACATTCAATATCCCAACATTCAAAAATGAAGTTAGTTAATTCTGTATTTCCCTGGCTAATGATCCGAGTAGTTGACATTCCTTTAACTCTACTCTCCCTCATACATAAAGAAAAAAAATTCTCTCTCTCACATAACTGAGCATCTTGGATCTGATGTAGTATATGATGCTGGTAAGATTAGACACACAATTTTACCATTGCAGAAGCTGACAGTCCCATTCCTTACCCAGCTGGCAGAAGACGTGAACTGGGAAAAGAGATTTTCTTTGCAGTTTTCTTGTATTGAGAATTGTTCCAGAGTAATAAGAGCTACTCTTTTCTCTCCACAGAAATCTCACCCTGTTAAATTGATCTTGTGACAGACAAATCCACATTTCAGCTACATCAGTGGGAAGTGCTGTGGGCAGAGTAATGCCCCTGAGAGGAGAGCATTTCTCAGTTCATGGGATGATGAAACACAAGTGAACTCTCCATGCTCCAGCCAGCTTCTGAGGAATATCTGATGTTGCACTGCCTCAGTGGTGCTTACTTCTCTCTTAGGAAAGAAATCACTGCTAGTTAAAAAAATCGACAACAACAAAAAAGCAGAAGGGCTGCAGTGGAGTAAATATCTTGGCAAGCAAAACAGCAGAGCAGATGTTAACTAACCCTAAAACTTCAGAGAGGCATCACTGACATGTACCTCAACAATGAGTTTAAACTGTTTCTAAATCCACAAAAACTTTTGTATACATCCTCACCTCCTCATAGGTTATGTTGCTCAAGCACCAGTTTGCATTTTGATTAATGAAGAAATAAAAATGCAAGCTAGCTCCAGACAACCAGCACACAAGTGCCAAATTCTGCTTAATAAAGCTCCTTCCTCTCCCCTCCCTGCCTGCTGCAGTTCACTTGTTTTAGAGGAGTGCATGAAATCACCAGAAGACAAAATAATCTCTAAGTTTCGTGCCCCCCCCCCCCTTTTTTTTTTCTTTTGAAATGCCGGTGAGGACCGAAAGCCCGACTAATAAACTCACCAGGAAAGGATAAAGTATTCACCCTGCCCAAAACAAAAATGCCTAGAACTTTCTCCCCTCCCTTCCTTCTTCCCTCCGTCCCCGCCTCCCTTCCCTCCCACAGTTCTGCCGCCTCCCCTGAGCGGCGTTACCTAATTCCTACACAAACACGCAGTTTCTATCAGCATCACCTTCGAGCACCTCTGGCCTTCTGTCCGACCACATCTGTGCTTTAGGGGAGCAGAGGCGAAGAGCTACTGCTGAGGGGTTCTGCAAGGTAATCAACTTATTGGATTTTTACTTTTTGTTTGTAACGTCTAACTAGTGGTTAAGTAGATAGACCAAGAAAAAACTCCTGGCAAACTGTCTTGCTGGAATTTGTTGAAGTAGAAAAGCCTACTTTTCTACAATACAAAAACAGAAACTCAGAAATAGATTTTGGCTTGCTTGCTTCCTGCAGGGAAACAGAGGTAGTTTTTGAGATCAAGATCTAATTTAAAATATATAATTTCTAGAATTTCTTTTAGTCATGGGTGCCAGTTGTATGTGTTTAAACACACATATGATTCTGATTGAGTCTCAGTTCACCACATTAGACAGGTTTAGCAAGCAGCAGTCCACCAGGACCATGTTCCAGCTGTTTCACTCAGCTCCCCACCGGCTGTGTCTTTTTCTCCGACCATACTGTTGCAAAATGCCCTGAATTCTTTGTACCTTCCTGTATTTTTTGCAGGCTTGAAATTGCGAAGATGTTTCTGACTCTTTCTCTGGTCATTGGGCTCGCCCTGTCTGCCTCTGGTGTCACGACAGACAAGGAAACTGACCCACGCCAGGAATCACTGCATGAAATACGGAAACAAGTGAACGACCTCTGGCAGCATTTGCTCTACCCAGTAACAGGTGGTAATGAAACTGATGGGGTGATTTACACCACTTGTGAAATGAAACCCAGCTCCAACATAGATGCTGACAAGCCACAGGTGACTGGACAAGTCTTATTCAGGCAGTATTACTCATACGGAAAACTGGAAGCCATTTTTTACTTGGATGGGTTTCCATTGGATAACAATCAATCTAGCAGAGCGATACACATCCATGAGCTTGGAGACCTCAGCAATGGCTGTGATTCTACAGGGGGGCATTATAACCCTTTCAGAGTGAATCACCCTCGTCACCCAGGAGATTTTGGCAACTTTCTTCCTAAAGAGGGCAAAATCAGAAAATACAAAACAAACCTCTTTGCCACAGTCTTTGGTCCACATTCCATCATGGGCAGATCTGTTGTGATCCATGAGCAGGAAGATGACATGGGCAAGGGCAATAACAAGGCCAGCTTGGAAAATGGAAATGCTGGGAAACGTCTGGCTTGCTGTGTGATTGGGATAAGCAACAAGAACTTGTGGGAAGAGAAACTGCCTGAGGTTACAGACAAGAAGAAGAGAGGGCTCAACAAAAGAATGTACAACCAGGCTTAGGTGAAGTCCAAAATGCCAGCTACATCCTGGGCAGAACAACATAACTCAGGCTGTGCTGTTGCCCACTAAAATATAAGGCTAGAGGATTCCCATTTGCTTGCTCCTCTATGAAATGCATATCACTTTTGTAGAGCTTCCTTTATGTAAGCCCATCAATAAAACCAGCATCAACTCAACTTTGTGAGTGTTTCCTTGAAGAAATAAGATTCCTTTTGTGCAGTTTGGGAGTTGAATGCATGTAAACAAGAGAGAAGATGGACAGGGTGCACAGGCTAAAGAATCTGTGCACTGCAAGGGTCTTTTAAGGACTCATTAGATACTAAAGGAAAAAATAAGATTGTGCCTCTCATTAGACACTATTCTGTAGTTAGGTGCCAACTTGAAAAGCAGAAAGGTCTCTATGCTGTAAACAGTGTTGGGTGTTGTGTTGCAAGACCTTGGTAGTGGACTTCCCCTAGAAATAAGGGAAAGTACAGAAATTTCTGTGAACTTCAGATCCATTATGCTATTCTACTTGTATAAGTCTCTAGTCTGTGCCTGTCACTAACAAGGTTATATACAAAAGTTATAATGCTGCTTAGACAATGATGATAAAGTTAGCAGAACAGAGAGAAATATTTTCAAAGCAAAAAAATACTGAGTGTGTTACTTCATACAAAATTGTAGGAACAAAGTCAGTTTGGTCTGGGAGAAGTGACAGTGAAAAGATTTAAGTAAGATAATTTTCAGACTTACAACTCCCACTTAATAAGGCTTTACTTTTTAAATTTAACACAACTCAGAATATTAAAGCACCACCCCATGGCTATCATTATCTAATACTAAGAAGAGAAAAGGACACAGGTAGAACAAGTATATCAGGAAATGTTTTCATTAAAGATGACAAAATTTATTAATAGAGTTTAAGCACATTGTGCTGTTAATCCAGGCAGCAACAAAAGACTGGTTTGCAAATAAATTAAACTGCATAATTTAGAAAGCAAACTACAAAACAGAAGCTTGTAAACAAAATGCTATCTTTTAGAAATGTAGCAGATTTTCAGCTTAATCTCAGTTAAGATTTTGAAATACATTCCTGAGCTCACAGGGATTAAAGAAATTCCACTGTCTTTATTATACAAATTCCCATATGCTTAAAAATAGTCTCACTTAGAAAAGCAGCAGCATTCTAAAAGATGCTTCTTAATCTGTCATTTTCACACACTTATTTTACAAATTCAGTGAACATCATTTTTCCAATAACCACATCATCATACTTTCAAATGAAATCCTCCTCACAGATAATGCATGACTTCACCTTTAGGTACAACCTCCTTAAAATCAGTTTGTGAAATGCAGCTTCTCCATACTCCTGCCACAAAATTCCTTTCCCCAAAGCCCAACACCAAAAAGGCTCAAATGTCTGGCTGTGATTTCTGCACTTCTAAACTAGTAAAAAACGGAACACAGGTCTTAAAAAACAAAACAAAAAAACAAAACCACCCCTCCAAATCTAAGGTAGAGTTGAGTCCATAAAAAAACACTAGTTAAATTTACTGGGGAAAAGAAGAATCATTGTATTAGCACAGTATCAATTAAAGCAATATCCAAGGAAGATACTGACAAGAATATTTAATTACTTATCACCTAGTGCAGCAACAATGTCTTACTTTTACAAGTCTCCTTGCTTTGAAGTCTTGTGTTCCTGGGGGAAAGCTAAAAATGTAGCTAGAATACACATTTGCTAGAAGAGAAAGGAGAGGACCAATATGCAGCAGTGGTATCACATTGGAAATGAGGATTTTCAGAGATCTATGTATCTTACTGAAATTTAGTGATTGCAAAGATTTAAAAATGGCATGGAAGAGGGAGAATGGTGTGAGGACAATTACCAAGGTGCCCTAATTGTTGGGTTGTACATCAGTATGCTCTCACAGAAAAGATACTGAAAAGAATCAACAAATGAAGCACTCAAATGCTGTTGATCCAGCACTGCTTCAACTTTACAGCAAGCTCTTCATTAACTAATAGCATTAACTAGGACTGTTAAGGGACTGCGAGCAAAATTCTCATTCTCACATCTCTGCATCAGGAAAGACACAGGACAGGGAAACAGGAAAAGACCCTTAACATTTCCAAGCTCAACACATGAAATATCTTGACCTTCTTACTTGTTTGCCTCAGTTCTGACTGCACTGATATTTAGCTCTGTGCAGGATCAGTCTGTGAAAAATGGAAGAAATACATCTCAAACAAAATGCTACTTCATGTGACATTCAGGCATTAGAGGAAAAAAAATCCTCCACATTTTCCTGGAGATTTTAGTCTCTACAGCTATTTTTCTTCTGACTGTCACAAAAACGAGTCAGTAATGCAGTCAGTTACAATTACTGGGAACAGCTTAACACTCTTTCAAACACTTAAACTCTTGGTTTTTTACAGGTAATAAGGAATTTTAATGGTGAACAAGATAACAAAATAAAAACTTTTTACTGTTTCATGTCCCTAATACCCTTAACTATTTATATAACTTTTGTTTCTAAGGACTGCTGCATAACATCAGTGGAATGTTACAATGTCCAATTACCCTTAAAGACAAAGTACACATATTTGAGGAGCACTGTAAGTATGGCTCTATATCCTGCAGACAGATACTGAAAGGGTTACACAAATGCACCTGCTAGGGAAAACACATAAGAACAGAGACAAGCGACATTTTTCACCCTCCAACCATCACTCCTTATATTTATATGGAATAATTTACATACAGCCTTTCTTCTGCTGAATACAAACCGTTCATGGGCTCTGACACCTTGATTATGGCAGCACCTGCTAGCTCATCTTACACATACAGAAGAGTTTGTCAGTACCGCTAATATAAACTCTCTTTATTCAGTAGCTGACAAGTGGGCTGTAAAAACTTGCAGCTGGCAGCTATTTGTCAAAGAAGTACTCAATCTGGGAGGGATTCTCCTTTTTATTAGTAGTATTTTATTAAATTTGCTTTAATTTTCTCTGATTGGTTTCAAGTTCTAGGAGTGAGAAATGAACATTTACAGACAATTAGGTCCCAAGCCAGCAGAAAAATTGCCTTGACGGCTGCTGGCCCATAGAAGCTCCACAGCTGCAAGACTATTCCTTATGCTACAAACAGGAGAGGAAAGACCTGCCTCCCCTTCCTCAACAGCTGCTAACTTCAACCTTAAGTATTCCCTCGTTGCTGCCTTCCTAGAAGCAGAGTGGCACAGCTCCAGCATCAGGACCAAGCTAGGGAACGACACAGCAGCTCCCTTTCCCCCAGTTATTATAGGAATGTTTTTCTATGACTAAACCTCTTCAAGAGAAGAAGTTTAAAAAAGTGGCAACAATGCAAATAATCCTTCCATCATACCATAGACTGGTGAAATGAGGAGGAAAGGAAGAGTTATCCTTAATTCCAAGTACTAAGAAAATAAAAAAGACATAAAATTCCTTTAGAAAGGAGAGCACAGATAGAGTAGGCTGAAACCTATCACCCATTAACTAAGCCCAAGGACCCCTTCCAGCTCCTGTAAGTAGAGGAATGCAATTCCAGAAACTGACAGCCAAGTAGCTGGACAGGACATCACTGGTTCTCCTCTTGCAGTTTTTCTTTGCTTTAGAACAGCATTGCTGTTTCTCACAGTAAGACTTCTGGCTTCTCTGATGATGTTTCTTTCAGAGCTTCATTAAACTGGGCTCTCAGTATCTGGTGAAATATCTTGCTTCATTTTCATGAGATGAGCTGGGAGAGGAAAGGAAAAAAAAATTGTACAGTAGGCAAAATACAAAGGTATAAAGATTTGCAATGAGAGAACTATATACGTGCAGGGATGGTTTTCAGAAACTTCCTGTAAGGGAACAGTGATCTTATTCTAAGGATGTACTGACAGTCACTGTATGTAAAGAGAAACAGAACACGGTCTGAGAAAGAAGCAAAAGCTCGCAGCCTTAAGACGCTTCTCAAGTTATCGCTCCAAATTTTTCATCCTTGAGAGACATTTCTCAACATTAAAATACAGTCCAACACTAGGACCATACATGTTTCAGGAGCCTAATGATAACAAGATAAATCATTATCACTGGCCTCTTTACTACACTTATGTAAATTACATCAATCTATATAGAAACTTCAAATGATTACAAAAAGCCAACATGACTAAACCTCATCACTAATTCTTTACCTTAAGTAATTTACAGTTTTGGTACACTACAGCCAGAACTAACAGAAAAACATCTTTTTTAAAGAATTACTAACAGTTCAATATAAAATAATCAACTCTACAGCACAATATTTTACTGATCATATCTGCAACAGCACAGAAACTGCACAAGGATTACAGTGAGATGCTTAAGGGCCTGGATTTCATACCTCAAGCCAAACTGTTATCCAAATATTCACGGTTTTCAGCAGCATCAGATGGTTTCTTGTTTTCAGATTCAGAGAGCTCCTCAAAGCTGTTATTTGTGTCTGCAGTTTTAACACTGAGCCCTCCATGCCTTCCAGCATCCTCAGTATGCACCACATCCATGGTGCTATTTTGATCCCCTCTTTCATTTGGAATTTCACAATCTCTCTCTAAGGTTTTGTCATTGTCTTTCAGGGCCTCAATTTCACCTGTTCGTTCATTCTCAGAGTTTGAGGGATCTGTGGGGTCAGATGGATCAGGGCTGGAAAGTGGGAACTCTGCCTCTGATGAATCATTAAGCTCTGCTTCAACTCCCACATTCTGCTCCCCCACAGGAGCGCCTCCTCTTTTCCCTTCCAGTTCTGCAACTGTCAGTTTAATTATCTGACTTCCAAGCTTGTTTATGTCTTCTTCTTCAGAAGGCAGCTGGGGTAATGAAGGATAAAAATGTTTATTTTGGATTCTGTTATTTAAGTTTGTTCCCTCTGGAGCCAGGGACTCACTTACAACAGCATAAGTTTCATCACATTCTCCCTTCTGTTCTGCTGAAAGAGAAATGGAACAGCAAGATACTCAAGTCAGTTGGAGGCATTTGTTATATATCTGATCTGAAGAATATTACTACCATTGCTGGACCACAGAGATGTTTATCTCAGTAAGGTATTTTTAAGAGTGCTTCCCTTTCCCACCCAGGCCTATTTCTTAGTCAATAAACAAACAACACCAAGTTTCTTGCTGGATCTGGTTCTGTTTTGGATCCTGTCTTTCCCAAATACCAACAATTTTAAGAGTCAGACACTACTATACTGTAGAACAGCAAGGTCAGGAAAACTTTTCCAGAGGAATATCAACTCCAAGCAAGGCACTTAGCTATGGAAATTTTTGGCACAGCTTATCATTAATCCCCGCATCACTACTGGTTTCAGGGGTTAACATGAGCTCCATTTATTTGGAGCTTTTCATAGGCTTTCATCCAATAATGAAGTTTTGTTATTGGTCCTGCAGCATTTCTCCAAACATAAAAGATTATTTTGATTAGGGTAACAGTGTAAAACAAAGCAACAGTACAAGAATTTTAAGTATAACATTACACTAAAAGGCAAACACTGGAAAAAGTGTCAAAATAGAGAAAAAATTAATGTGCAAACACCCTTATGAAAATGTGTCCATTAAAGAACAGGAAGCCTCATTGAAAATAAGCTTGCAAAGTAAAGTAAGAACAATTAGGAAATGCCAAAAATAAGTCTGCCTTGAGAGCTTAAAATTACTCTTGTTATGCAGATGCATTACCTTTTAGTATATAAGAACTTACTCCATTTCTCTCACAGAAATCCTGCCTCACACAAGGATGGGACTGCCTGGCTGCAGAGGACCAGCCTACTGTCTCTATCATATCTGCCTCATTTAGAATTTGGGAGCTACTGAGTGAATGAGACCAGGGTTGCCATGAAGGGAACAGACACTCTTACTGCCATCAACAAAGCTAGGAATGCAACTCTGAAGAGCTGGAATTCAAATCTGTGGAAAAGGCAGGGATAAATTAACTTTCAAAAGGTGATTACCCACTGGATCTAAGCCTCATTATCTGAGAAGTCAGCTGGAAAACTAGGAGCTTGATGTGCGGTACTGCTCTGCTTGTGCTGTACATCAAAGTGCTCCAAATGAGCCAAAATGTATGTACCTCAAACTAGCACTCAAAATTAGCAGGGACTCTACCTTCCTCTTTGCATGCCTCAGTTTCCTCCCTTTACAGTAGAATAACACCAACCTATCATCTTGCTGCAATCTCATGAAGATAAATTGTCTCAAAGTACTAAATGACCAGAGAAAAGTTCATAGAAGAATAGCACTGTTTTCTTCAGGGAATGCCTGAAATAGCATCCAGGCAGTACAGCAGGGACAAAGCATTCAACAATGATGTGGAAAAACCCTGAGTAGCTGTTCATTAGCAGCTGTTATGCTCAAGTACAATCCATCCCATGACACTATCCATCCTGTGCATTGGATAAAGTGAGACTTTGTGGCACAAAGCATTTAATTCATTGTACTCTGTCATTAAGCAGGTTCACACAGGAACCACACAGTAGATCCTACAGCCATCCACCATCCAGCTTAACTGAAACAATGATAACAACTGCAGATTAAAGGAGGCTTTGGTGAGACCAGGGTAAGAAGATAGACTGGATAAAAAAAGCCTGAAAAAGCCCTCTGATTATCTACAGATCTAGCTAGAGCAACACTTGATGCATTAGAAAAAGTTCTGATGAAGAATAAATGTTTGTTCAAAAGCTAAGAAGATTTCTTGGGTCAAACAGACACCAAATATCTGTGCTACTCTTTAAAAGACCACAACTGACCAATGTGATATGAAGTCTAATATATAACAATAAGTAAGAATTTCATTGCTATTCTGGTTATCAACTGTTTTCACTCAACTGGTCATTCAATGAATAGGAAAATAAGAGTGGTTTTGTTTTTATTTCAGTAATACTTTAACCAAGAGCATACTTGTTTGGTGAATGATGGCAGATGAGCACACTCCTGTGTTCTACCCAGTTTCCAAGGTCCCCCAGATTTTGGAGGTACATGGTACAGAAGAAAAATTGCAATATGCACCAAGTTTCTAAACCTCAACAGCAGTCATTGTCTATGCAGAGTGGTACAAAAGGTACCCGTGTATCATTCCCATACAGATGCTGACTGCAGAGGAGTTGTGTGGCTCCAAGCACAGGGATATGCCCCACAGCTGAAAACACACTCCTTCCTTTTCAGGCTTTGAAGGGAAAATGGCAGCCCCAAACATCCTTCAGAAAAAGCATCTGGAGCAGCCGAACAGGTTATTGTTGCATCACCTACTGCTAGAAACCATGGTGTCTCCTGCACAGCTGGTCATAGATAAGTGCTCATCTATGTCACCAAAAAATTAACCCAGTTTAATTATCACAGAGGTAACTTTTGTCTCAGTTCTCACTGCAGGTTATCAGACATATTGGGACACAGGCAAGGGAAAATCCAAGCTGTTTGTGTAGGCTGAACAGTAATTTCTTAACCTGCTCCAGTTTAATGACAGAATTTCTGTGATTAACTTTGGTTCTCATTATGGTCATGGGATGGAGAGGAGAAAAGGAGATGACCTACTGGGAGCCAATTCTTCCTATGACTGCCACGGGTCTAATCCTTGTCTGTCCTTTCCTATCCAAGGCTGTTTTCTTCTGCTCTTCTCTTTCCCTATCTATCTTTCTGGTCCTGCTCCTTATCCCTTTGTTTATCCAGTCCCTACAATCACTGTGCCCATTTCTCATGCACGTTTCAATATTTTTAATCATATCTTGCTTTCAGTGCCAGTGTTCTGATTCCTCACTCCTGTGCTCTGACCTCTGCTTAGCTACATGCAGGTCCCTCCTCACTCAGACTTCCACTGGCTCTGTCAAACCCCATCTCCTCTAGTCTTCCCACCACTTGAGAGTCCTGACCATGGCCTTTCTTCCCTCTCTGCTCCAGGCTTTTTCCCCTCTAAGTTTACTTTATCTCAAAGGAATGATGCAGACAGAGTTTTAGCAGCACTGGTGGCACAAGGTGAGCTCAACAGAATAATCTGGTTTTAGCAGATGAGATTTGTAAGTGAATCATATAGAATGATGGGGAAACTCCAGACTGCTTCCTCAGGCTGGAAACCTTTTCCCTAGATTTCAAATTCCTGTAACTGTAGATACAATAAATGGTTGCATATTTGAAAAAAAACCAAACAACAAAAACCAAACCAAATTCAAACATACAAAAGACAAAAGAAGCCCATCAAAAACCCCACGTGGTCATCAGTATTTAACACAAAAGACTTATTTGGCTGTCTTAAAAAAAAAAAAAAAAAATCAGCTGACGTAGAAAACACAGCATGGAAAGCTTCAGCCCAGAGCTAAGATTTGGCAGTGTTACAAAGCAACAGCAAGAGGGTTTGATGAAATGTGACAGGCAGATCAGACTGCCTGTCTGATCAGCCTGTAATCACAACTGTAATACCACCCTCACCTAGGACAAATAAGGAAAGAAAAGAGCATAATGCCACCAAGTAAATACTTTCAGTTACTGCAGATTTAATTAAAAAGCAACAATAAAGTAGGTACAAGAATGAATATTTATCAGTTATTATTACTCACCAGAGAACTATTCATTACAGTTTCACTTCTTATTTTTAGCAAAAATATCAGCTGATCAAGATTATAAAAAAAGATCAGCCTCGCTGTCACATTTTATCAGATAATGACATGGACTATAAAGTCAAAATTAAGCCACAATCTATTTAGTTACAGGACTAACAAATAAATTGTTTATGATGCTTCATGGTCAGCTGAGAAAGATCTGGGCATATCATAATGTTATGCCCATTAAAGACTTTATCCAAATGCCAATAAGCAAATATAATAATCCATCTCCCATCCATTATGAAAAACTAAGGAAAAACAAATCAAGGTTATCAGCAACTGTCAAATAAAGTTAAGCTTGACTTTGAAGAAGCGTTAAAGCTTGCTGTTGGAGAAGGATTTTTAACAAAACACATGTAAGACTATGAAAAAAGCAGTCAATTTCCCTGGGAAAATGAGTTGGGTATTTCAATTTACCATGTGCAATCAGGAAGCCATTCATCTAGACAGCACCTATAATGCAGGAAAGTGCTAAACCAGTTCCACAGACTGCTTCCTACTGTGCATTTTATCTGAGGGGAAAAGTGCAGGAATCAGTTAACTGTAACAGAGATGGCATGAATAACTTCACACAGTGTCACATTATCTGGCAGGAAAATTCTTTGAGGTGTAAGACCTGATCCCTAGCCTTATGCAATCCATTCAATAGTAACTTTTCAGTCGTTTCTTTGCTATTTATACTGGGACCATCTATCTGTTTTACTTCTGGATGATGTATTCAATCTCTGTGATCACTGAAACTTTGCCTTCTGCTATCCTAGCATGAAAACTTATTACATTTTATTTGGAAAGAAATGAGTGCTCAGCTTTCATCATGTTCTTATGTTGTAGGTGCTCACCTTGTACTTCGGTTCTCTGTGGCTTATCAGCGAACGTTAACAACGGTGACCTGGACCGCTGTATCACGGGCAGAGTTGGGTCACTGAATGTTATCGTATCCTTCCCACCTGCAACAATCACAGTGTTACAACTGCTGCTTCACCAATTACAGCCACTGTGCATCAGTGATATTCAAATATACCCTACAAATTTTTAACAATGTTATTCAAAAGTACAGAACAGGAAAAGTATCTGAAATGATCCTTTCACAGCATGGAAGGAAAATATGCTGTACTGGAGCCACAATATGCAAGGCAGAGGCAGAAAAGCTGTATGTTTTTATCTGCAGTACTCAGTAAAGGCCAGATTTTGAAAGACCAGGTGCTGTATGCAGCAAACTGAATTAGCAATTAGGATTTAATTTAAAAAAAGTAATAATCAGATCATACCAAACTAATGGATCACTTGCATGCTATTACCAGCAAGAATTCAGCACTAACTCTTTACTCTCTATTATTCTGTCGCATGTGATACAAGCAGGTTCATCATTATGGAGCTTTACACTTCAGATTTACATATTATCCAACAATGCTTCCTTTAAAAAACTCTAAAAATGTCACATAATTAAGAACTGAGGGAGCAAACAAGTACACATTACTAGGGGAACAGGAGGAATTTTAGTCTGAAAATTCCCAAAACATTTCCGAGCATTTTCATTTTAAACCAAATGGAAAAAGGCAATTTTCCAGCTCTTTTGCAGACAAAATAGTGCAAGAAACCTTTCATGTGAGGACTCTGCTGTAGATGCTTAGTCTTTACATATATTAGCAATGCAGAAAGCAACACCTGCAGATCCTTTAGGAAGTCCTCCACTATTTAGGATGCTCATGTTTTTAGTGACTGACACTACCTTAAACCTAGAGGGGAAACGGCAGGAAATGTGCAAGATCAGCTAAGCGTGGTGTTTGTGTGGCCTCCAGAAGAAGTGCCAACTGATAAGTAATGGCTGGGGAGGCAGCAAGATACTGCTCTATTTATCTCCATGAGAACCGACATTTATGTAACAACCACTTCGCCCCTCTAAATCTGTTTGTACGTTTCACCTTAAGGCAACATCCTAAATCTAATCACCCATCCAAGACAAAGACTTTCAAGAGAACACCAGCTCAGGAGATACCTGGAATAAATCCACCTCTGAGAAAGTTCTGGTGCATACTAAGGAATAATGAAAGTCATGCTGTTCCCATGGAGTCCAACTGGACAACTCCAATCCCTAATTCCTTTTAAGGGCACTGGTTACAAATACCTTGATTGTGAAGGCAGCAATGATCTTTTTATCCTTGCCATGCAATAAACTGTAGCAATATGAATGCAATTAATGCTTTTGAAGCATGGATCTTTTAAAAATTTGATCCCCCTGTCAAGAATGCATCAGAATTCTGCCTTCACCAGACTCAGTAATAAAAAACAGCATCAACTAACAGCAAAGAGGACAACTCTTCCACTGTAAGACAAAATTAATTATAAACATAAAAAAAGGCAAAACAAATCCAATCAATATTTCAAAATGCAAGAGCTCCTACATGAATGTACTTTCCTGTAATAGTGAAGGAATTTTGTGTTGGAAGAACCAAATCATACAGGGAACTTGTGGTATGAAAATACCCAACAGATATTCACACACAGTCAGAAGCAGACACATATCCAAAAAGATACAAAAGAATCCAATGGAGGAAGTAAAAACATGATGAATTTTAAAAAAAATGTGTAGAGGTTTTAATACGAAAATAGAAAGCAGAGGCTTTTTAATTTATTTAATAAAAAAAGTAAAGCCTGAGCTGAAGTCCCTGAAGATTGCAAGACAAGCTTCACAAAAGATACTTCTTGACTTCCAGCCAGCATTTACACAGTAAACACATCTACTTTCACGGTTTTCTCTGAAAACCAGCCTGGTTATAGAAAATAAAGCTAAGCTCAGTATCCACACATCTTAACAATAGATGAGGCCCAAAGAGGCTGATGAATATTTATTTATTAACAGCGATTCACAGCCATTCATGAAGGAGGCACATAGGGGTACTGCTGCACTACCTTCTGTGAATCATGATCTGAAGTTGGATTACACACAAAGAATTTCAACTAGCTGCTGTGTAAGCTCAATTTCATAACTTCTATAGCTTCATGTTCCTCTAAAGAATTTTTCAAGGACTATAGTGAAAAGTATACAGATCTCAAAATACATATAAGTTTTCACTAGTAGTAAAGTTTTCATTTTCTTCTCAAGGGTTGGGTATTTTATTATAACCTCTGCTGCACCCTATGCCACTGTAACTGGCTACAGCCACAGCAGCTGCAGAGCCCTTTAATTCTACCCTGCCTCTGCTCCGTGCTGATTACTGCAGGGCAAGAGGCAGCACTGAAACTCCCTTATCATCCCACACAGAAAAAGGCTGAGTCATGGTTGGCTCTTTCTTAGACTTTTTTTTTTTTCATCTGGAAATCTGGAATTTCAGGAAATGATAGACTGAAAAAAATACAGAATTATCTATCTGAATGTCTAGTGACATCAGATTGAGAAAGAATAAGATGGTGTTTATTATGTGCTGTTATTTAATACATTTAACTTATTTGCTTGCATATTTCAACCACAATGTAGCCAAGACAAAGCAAAGAATTAAATGCTTCTGCAAACATTACATTCTCTGCTTCCTTCTCAAGGGAAGCAGAATCATAAAACAAAAATCAAAGCCAAGTCTATGCCTAAACTTACTTTCTTTTCAGCAATGAAAATAAACCTCACAAGAGATTCCTTTAACAAAAGCCCATTTTCTAAGCAGGGCAATATAAAGTCTGGTTGGCAGAACTTCCACATGGAATAAAATTTTACCTTCTCAGAAATTAAATATGCACCTCCTGTTGATTAGCTTCCCCTAGTTCATTCACAGCTTTCTCAAAAAGCAGATGACAAATATGTCACCCAGCAAAAAACCAGAGGCATTCAAGATCTTTTTTAATAGGATCAAGCATATTAACAGCATTTGGAAGATATTATTATGGTGACAGTGTATGTTATAAATGTTATATAAACAACGATGACTAAGTAAGAACATTACGTTCAGATTAAAATCCTGCAATTTGTAATGTGCATTTCTTTCAGTGCAAGAATGAACATCAGCTTTTATCGGCATTTTTTTTCCAATGACAAAAAATTCCACTCATGACCAAATAATAATTTTTTAGTCTGGATTTAAGACTGACTAGATGAGATACTCTCCATGTTCTGCTCCTCACCCAAGCCAACATTCAGCTGCAGAATCCATTGTGATATTCCCACACTAATTGTTACACACTGCTGTTTTATGGAGTGGAAGCTTTACACGCTCTGAAAACTGGTGACCCATCAGGTGTTGCAATGCTCTTTTTGACCACTTCAGGATTTGAGTGCACTTGGAAACAAAAGTGCACTCCTTATTTAAAAGGCAAGCAAAAAATCAACAAAACCTAAGGGCTCAACAAAACTCACAATCCAGTGTAAAATTCCTTTAAAATATTTAAAATCATCCCTTCTTACTATTTTCCTTAACACAAATGTGTTTTCATGCAGAGCAGCTTCTATTTCTCCTGTGGTCATCTAACTTATTTGACTGAACATCTTAATCTGCTGGAAATAAAAATGTTCAGATAACATTTCCATTTATTTACATGCAATGACAATATTTAACATACTGCTAGGATCAGTTACTAAAAAAATACTTTAAGCAGAACCTACTCCCAAATCCCACTGAGACATTGTAGCTCAGGCCTTCAGGCAGCAAAGGAAAGGAAGGAAAGAGACAGTTGTTATTGTACAGGTCAATACGGTGCAAGAAGTTCCCACTTCCATTTTTTAAAATATGTTTTGCAAACATGAGAAGTGCTAAATTTATTAGTGTAAAAACTTTATGGAACACTAGTTTTAAAAAGCAAACCAAAACAAACCCTACAGTACCTTGAACTGGTGAGTTTGAGAGACATGTTTGTAGTAATGTACTAAACTGCATTAGCAAGGTCTTAAACAAACATTTCACCTTCATCTCTTGGAGAATGTGGGGAGGCACAAATGCACTAAGTACACTACATGTGTTAGTGACTAACTGTGGACAAATACAGGGGAGCAGATTTAGACCTCTAGTTCTGGAAAGAGTCAAGCAGGACTGAGAAAGCCCAAACAGGCAAGCTGAAGCAGAGACACACCACATCAGCATAGGTTTGTTACAAGGGCTCTTCAGCTCTGTCAAATGTTTTCTTCTAGACATACAGGTTAGATAGAAAAAACAGAGCCAAAACACCAGAAGCCCAAACCACTTTCCCACTCTTACTAGCACTGATAGGAATCTGTAAACAACAAAGCCTAATGGTGCAAACACCACGAACAAAGTAGCATAATTTACAGTGGTTACAGAAGACACAATTAGGTGCAATGGGAAGAAAAGAAGCAAAAAAGTAAATGTAAATTAAATATTGCACATTTTCCTAACAATGATGTCTATTAGGAAGCAGATTAATCTCCCATTACTTGAGTAATTTAAAACCAAATACAATCTTAAGGCTCTATAGGGAATAAGCCTGTTCTGGAGAGATAGACTAGAAAATTTAGGACAATTTACATTTCCATTTTCTAGAAGTTTATGATTCTACAGAAAAGCATTTAAAAACGGTAAAAATAAAGTAAAAACCAGTTAAAAATGGTTATAAGAAGTACAAAATTAATAAATAAAATTGATTGACAAACATAATGACTAATAACCTGTGTATCATTTTATGCAATGCTTAAATAAAATAGATCACTTTTCTTTTGCCTGCTGTCTATGGAAATAATTTGATTTCTTCAATATTTAAACTTTTTTTAAGCACTTTTCATGTTATTTTCAATACATATTTGACTTAAGAGTTTACAAAGTCTAGTGATTTTTGCTTATCATTATCATTAATAGACATTTTTAATTTTGCAAATGCGCTGAATAGAACATTCACAAAATAACTGTAACTTTAAAAAATTATGGCCCAACTTCTCTTAAATGCAAACATACCCTTGAAAATGAAGCAATGCAAGCTGTTCACTTGAAATTTTACTAACCTGGAAGACTCCACAAGCCAGCGATTTCCAAAGTTCTTAATTTCTTTTCTAGTTCTGCCACTCGATTACCTAGAATTCTATGGGAAAAGAATAGTTGTTATATCAAGGTAACTAAAGCCCAATTACTTATATGACTACAGTTGAATTTTTAAATTGCTACTTATCTAGTGCAGTAAACCTGTATACAGTCATCTCTTTTCACTAAAGGTAATGGACAACCTCTCCCAGAGTTAATAGAAAAATTAAATATATTCATCTAATGTATACCATGCTTTTAAAAAAGGAAAAGGCCTAGGATATACTGGACATTCAATCTTTGCAGTAAAGAAAAAGAAAAGCAACTCACAATATTTCTATCTTCTTGCCTGCAAATGTCACTTTATTTTCTTTATGGCTAAAACCAGAAGGTAAAAGCTACACAGACAAAATATGGAAAACTCAAGACAGCATCTAGATTCACTTTAAAGTTCCAAGATACAATTTTTGCTAGTCCTTTATTCAGGGAGTTTTCTCTGTCACCAAGATTGCTTAAAATGGCTAGGAATATTTTTTCTATTACACTTTTTTTTTAGCATTGAACTGCTTTCTACTTTACTAAAAAGCTTCAAGCTCTTTAGTGCCTTTATCACCCACTCAGCACTCACTGTATTTCTCAGGTCATGTCTTCTTTTGTATCTGACTCCATACACAAGTACTATTTGCAGTTAGCTCTCCTGCAGGATTTAACTTTTAGTCTTAATTCTCTCCCCCCAGATCAAATGAGAGATTTCTATCTTGCAAAGAAGGCTCATTTCTCCAATGAATTTTTGCAAGTGTTTCACTGGCACAGCAAGTCTGCTAGAGTCAAAATCTTTAAATAAATCCCAAACAATACTCACTAGACCGATAAACCTAGACAAGGCAGCAATTCTAAACATGACAGCAGAGATTATGGACAGCAAGTTTTACTCATCAAATTACAGCAACAGGATAAGTCAGTTAAATTTGAACTGAATGCTGAGAAGCAGCATATCCCACCCCAGCAAGGCAATAGTATCTTCCCATGCATAGCAGAGCTGTGTAATACTGCACTGAGAGCTCCTCAGCAAGGGCTTTATGTGCAGACATTTGAGCACACTGGGAATGTCATTACTGACAAGATGGCAGGTTCTGGGAAGGACATGAAGAATAGCACACCCAGCAAATATCAAAGGGGCTAGAAAAATTGATTAACAAGGACTAAGCATTTTCAAAATCTCTATTGTGAGGGCTTTGCAATGACACAATAAAAGCCTATAAGTATTTTACAGATTACAAAAATATCAAGATGAGAGACAGAATGTAAAACAGAAAGAGAAAGCTTATAATAAACATGAAAGAAAGCACTGAGAGGTAAAGGAGTGTGTGTCAACTAAAAAGAACAGTCCATCACATTCAAAAGCAGAGGAGAAAAGACAAAGCAGTTATGTTTGTTCCTCCATTGAAACTCAGTATTTCAGTTGGTTAAAAAGGTTATGATGGATCTATTACTGTCTTCTCCAATTAAAAGCAAAATTATTCAATTCTAGATTGCACTTTCAGAATGCTTCCATCTGGTATGAGAAACTCAGCCTTAATAACACTATTTTCATAACCCTGACATCCAGCAATTAGGCTCTGCAGTACAACACAACAGCTGACAGCAAAAGGCACAGAGCAGCTTTCAGGAAACTCCACCTTGCACACTGGGAGCTCATTCCCACCTTCCCGCCTGAGGCCTCACCAAGGGTCAGCTAAAGAACATGGAATTCCCCCGGCTTAGAGGGGAACAGAGAGACATGAGGTAAGACTTCTTCCACATCATGGTAGTTCTGGCAGGGAACTGACAAAACAATGTTGATTTGGCTAATGATTGTCACCACAAAGGAGTCAGAAGTTTAGCACTTCTAATCCTTATTATTTTCGTAAGTAGTTCACCAGTAGTTACAGGGCAGAAAACAGGGGAAGGATGTTGTCCTCCTTTGCCAGCTAGCCTACCACAGAAGGAAACTCAACTCTCTGTAGTAAGTTATTGCTACTCCTCCTGTTATTCAGGTAACAACAACAAAGTTGCTTTTCTCTTGCTTCTCTTAAATTTTATAATTTATTTATCAGTTGTACCACACTATTTCTAATGGTTTTGGAGAGAATATATCCTGATAATACCTACTGAATCCTCAGAAGAAGCACTGAGGGTTTTTTTCAACCTTTGTTGCAGGTTCTCATATAGAAAGGTCATTTTGTGTCTCAGAATGCTTAGCAACAACAGAGGACAATATTTAACCCCACTCCTTTCGTTCAGGAAGAGAGCAAAACACATTCAGTGATGAGTATCATTCTAGTTTGCTTAGAAAACCACATTATCCCAAGACAGGTATGGGAGAAATAAACCCTAAACAAAGCTGCCAGTTCTTATAGCAATAAATTTTTGACAGATAAATGCATCAGCTATTCTGAACACAATGGGGTCTTTCACATTTCCTTCTTTACCCTGAGACTTCCAGATGATTTGCCACCTCCATACATGCTGTGGGAAGACTGAGCTGTGGTGGCCTGGGTTGCCTACCTGGCTGGGTATTTTTAAAGGGGCTGCATGGGTTGGTAGCACCCAAGTCAGTAATCTCTTTTTTTATCTCTAGACACAGTGAACCAGATCCTTCAATTAAAACAGAAGGATCACATCACAGCTATTTCTGTTGTTCTCTGGTCCTGTGCCTACTACAACAGGGGAGTTAGTTTAAATCTCCCTCCAGGATAAGGTTTTACAGAAATCTGTTGTTTGTGCAACAGCAGCAATGCTCCCACCTGACTTCAGAAGCCTCTTTCTGGCTCTCTCATTCTTTCCAACATACATGGCTATTCCTGAAGGGAGTTGTGGTGACTTACAGCCATTGAGCTCCCTACACATCATTATAATTTAGATCTTGCTACAGAAGTCATGCACCCTCCTAGAGATACCATCACCTAAATGCCTGTAAATGGGTCTGTCACAATCCCGTATCTGCCTCTACACATCGCATGGAAACATGCACTCAAGTTACAGACTGACACAATCCTTTTTGTAATTTTGGACATGACTGAACTTGCCCAAGTTAGAAATGTTAAAATTAGTGCAATATATCTAACCACCAAAGCAGCTTTTACACTGATCCAGCTTGCACAAGTCTTGGCAATTTCAGGAACAAATTGCACAAAAAGAACATCTAATAAATGGTTTAGTACTGGTAGAATAAAAAGGGATGTTTATCCATTTGCTAAGCAGAGTTAGGACCATTTGCTTTTGCATTTATGTAACTGTTTAATTTTGCAACACGTTACTGCTTAGAGAATTAATTTACAACTGCCTTTTCAAATTAAGCTAATGGGCTTGTGAAGAAAAACACAGGACTTTACTTGAACTTAACATTAGTAGCTACCAACCACGTTGGAAAAATGATCTGTTTTTTCCCTCAACAACTTTTTTTTTTTTTTTTTCTGAAAACTGGGGATAAAAAATAAAGGCTAGATTTAGCCTACTTGTTCCTAGGCACATACTCCCACAGTTCCTTCTATCTGTGGCAATAATAGTAGTGTGTCTTTTCCAAGAACAAGTGGACATGGATTTTTTTAACAACAGTGTAAGAACAGAAAGTAAACTTCAACAGAACATCCAAATCCCAATCCATGCTAAAAAAAAATCCATTGTCTTGTCATTGCTTCAGTTATTCAGAACGTGAACCCACCATTCTGCTATTGTAAACTTATACAGCCAACTCTCAATCTGCAAGCTACCAAAGAGGTCTAGACCTTAGAGCAGGTTAACTGTATGGGGGAAGTAAGTTCTTATGGTCTGAAAAATCTCATTTACTGATAGTGAGAGAATCACTACTAGGTCATTCACCCATCAAATATCAAATCCAGAATTTCCTCCATGAAATGAAACAACCACCCCAAAAATCTCATGTTCTTTACCCAATAAATCTCACTTTCTTCAAACAGCAATCTGAAAGAATAAATGAAAGAATAAATGTTCTGGGGTTACTTTTTGATGCTTGTATCCCCAGCTGTCTGTTCTGCTTATGCTTTATATTAAGTTCTGCACCTTTAAGACTGGTTCTGAGAGTGAAGGGGGGAGAAGCAGCAGTGTGCAGTTTGTTTGCAGGAACAGCTCTCCCTGCTCCGCATTCCACTCCTGAACTGTGCTGTCTGCAGCACGGACAGACAGCAGGACAGATCTCCTGTACTTTCAGTGAGTTCTAGCTAGCTGAGGCAGAGAAGTTCCCTGGACTGTTTTTTTTTCTTTTTTTTCTCTTTTCTTGGGACTGTTTAAACCTGCTGTGGACTGAAAACCCAGAGAGACACCTGGATCTCACACCTGCAGCCCACTGGGGCCCAGGATGGCATTTTCCAGCACCAGAGGAACTGATAAGAGACTGAGTGAGCCAAGCTACACCCACAGCAAGGACTTTCTCAATTTGCCATCTCTCTTCAGAGTGGCAAGAGATGTTATTTCATATTATTCATTCTTTATGCTTGTGGGCACCTTGTTTGCTAAATAAATAGCTTTTTTCCACTTTTCTCCGAGGAAGTTCTTTCCCTGACCAGTTGGGGGCGGGGCTGTTTGGGTTTGCTTCCCAGAGGGACCCCATTTGGGGGTTTTCTCCCAGATTTGTCCTAAACCACGACAGTCCTCTAAATAGGCTTTTGCACAGGGAAAGACTGCTACCTAGTGATTTATGCAAAACTTTTTGTCACTACAATTCTCTCTAGCCTCACATCCTTCTCAACTTCCTACTTTAAATGAAGAAATGTCTTCAATGAAAGAATGCTTCTTCTACTAATACCAGTTTATAAACCTGTCTGTTTAACTTGTACACTGACAGTATTCTTACATCTAACCTTCTCCAACAGGTGGACAGTATCCCATTTTCACTTTTCAGCAGACTTCTAACTTTTTACATGGCAAATAAGTGCCATTATTTATTTGCATCTCAAATAAAGAATGCTTTCCTTTGATGCCCTACCTGCATCTCCCCTTTGCACATTAAATTTTTATGTCTTAGGTGTTTCCACTTGTAGTGGTTTCCATTCCTCCTAGCTCCTTAATAGCTTCTTTATCCACCTAAAGCCAAAAGTGACAAAAAGAATGAGGATGTCTTTGAGGCTCTTCACTCAACTTGATCAGGCTTTCTTTTATTTTCCCCTGAACCATCCTGAACTGAATATAACACTACAGTTCTGAGAACATTCCTGACTCTGGACTGATATGGACTGCCACTTCCCTCTAAGACCTGATATTCTGTTGGCCACAGAATAGTAGTTTTTGCATATATCCAATCTCTACTCTGACGGCTATATGTGACCAGTTGGGCATGCACACATAAGAATTGTATCTCCTCATGTGGGTTATCTCAAGACAGCCCATACTCAGTAGCTGAAAGCAGGAAGAGTAGTATGAGAAAATAATCATTGCAATGATGTTTGAGAGATGCAAGAGACTGCATATCACCAAAGAGAAATACAAAACTAAGAACTTTGCAAAAAAGAAAAAATTATGCAAAATAAAACACTGGGTAGTGATATAGTATCAGGATGTAAAAAGCAAAGATTGGTGGTTATACCTGGAACAACAAAAGCTGTTTTCTGGATGTTTTCCTTCTGATGTTACATTAGGAGTAAGAAGGGAGTAAGCAGGTGTTAGCCCTTCCTTAGCACTGCTCTGTGCAGCAACTCCCCTTGCATCACAGGACTAGAATTGACTGATCAGTTAGATCTGAGCTATATTTTCACCACTTTAGTCTCCCTTTAGCTGATTAGGCATTTGTTGTCTCAAAAGTATTAAAAGTGGCTATTAACTGCTCATCTACTTCTGTTGCCACATCACTCAGAATTATGCAATGGAGTCTGCCTAGTATCTAAGTTATCAATTTTCAAAGTGAAACATCCATTCTAGTATGATACAGTTTACTTCAGTACTACTTCTTTTCAGGAAAGATGTCTGGCTGTTGCTGGCAGCTGATCCTGATGTGCTTTTGAGAAGCCTGAATAACTTCTGATTACCAATAGTGATTCAGGGTTTAAAAAAAAAAAAACAAAAAACAAACCACCACCAAACAAAACGAAGAACAAAAAACCACCACCACCACCACCAAAAAAAAAAAGAGATGGGATGAAATTGAGCACAAAATCAAGGAACACTTCCTAGTTCTGATTTTTATACACTGTATAAGGACAATACTATCAGAATGTCACAAAATGTGTCAAGAATTTTTATATTCTGACATGATAGAAACTGTACAAGCCACAAAGAATTTTACTGATGAGCAGAACAGCTAAGAGTAAACAAATTCTCCTTCAAAGTTCAGTTCAGATTTTTAAAAAACCCATATAGTAGCAATCCAACTGTGTTTATCTCCTTCAACTTTTAGCAAAGTAACTATGGGAGCAACAGGTATCATGTGTATGACACAGGCCACTGAACATGTGTCAAATGTTACATTAACCCTTTCAGACTCTTTTCTTGGAGCAACACTTACTAACCCCACCAGTGTTTATTAGAAAATTCCTACATTGACAACCAATTACCACATATCTTCTCTCCAGTTCAAGGGTGTCCTTCCTCCCAGAAGCTTCTCTTTAGCTGTCCCTACAGATCTCTATAAGTCTGCTTTGTGGTATTACAATTTGTAATAACCTGAGCAGCAAACCAATCCTTGCCTAGCAGAGGCAGACAGGTCTCTGCAACCCCAAAATTTAAGATGAAAATGTACTTTTTCTCGAATCACAAATCTGGTCTTTAAAACTAAAGAATCCACCACTCAACCACAATGATGAATTTTCTGTGAAAATGAATCTTCCTTCCCCATCTCCCTTAATATTTCCCCAAACTAACTTTCCCATAGCTTGATATTTTACTTAGAAGTCATGCCACCTACTTGTTGGTTTGCCTTTGGTGTTGTATGACCATGTTTTTTTCATGGATGGTTTCCAGTAATGCAGTGGCCAGTGATTTGAGATCTGAAATGGATTGTGGTGTGGCTGGTAGGCTACATCCATGATCCTCCGACAACAACTCCTGGACTATAATGTTAAAAACACAAATGAGTTTTGGCTTCTCATGCATAGAGATGCAGCACAAACATTTACTTAGCATTAAGGAACTATTCCAATCACTTAAATGAATACATGTATTTTTCCTTCAATTAAAAAAAAAAGCCAAAAGATCAGAACGGTAATTTCTGGCTGGCATAAATATGGTGGCTTTCCAAGTTGATTGTTATTCACAGCAATAGCCAGAACAAGTATAGGCAGACAAATCTTACATTAACTTGGCTCTGCTTTTGGAAATTCCTTTGTGTTCAGAAAGATACAAAATCTTTCTTCTACAGGCCTACAAATTGGTAAAAACTGGTCATTAAAACCGAATCCTCGAAGGAATATTTTATATTAATTTTTAGAACCATTATATCCTTCAGGTTATTTAAGACTGGTGTGAAAATACAGTTACCCATGAACTCTTCCTTTGCATCACAAAGTCTGTACCTTCGAGCCAAATCAGGAAGCTCACTAGTATCATTAAAATCTCTTAACTAGAATCTGGCTCTGCTTCTTTACATAAATATATGTGTATATATATGTACATGTATGCAAGTACATGGAGAAGAAGAGAAAAGACAAGTCAAAACCAGAAAAATGAGTTTCAGCTTACCACGACACTTACTACTGGTCTCGTGCTTGTGTATAAATATACCTACAATTAAACAGTAGAGTGGCAAGGTATACTGTTTGCTCCTAAAATTTTTCTCATTCCCTTTCTTTCCTAATCTTGATATTTTCTTTGAAACACGGAAAAGAGATTATTCTATTTTGCTACCCATGAAGAAACATGGGACATAAAGATTTTTTTGTAAAACATCTGAATGTAAAAGCTTCCACAAACAGTAGCAGAAAATCTGACTTAGTGCCCCTCCTCCACCACCAAGTCTATTTTTCATTGGAATGTGAATTGTGACTGCCATTGTTAGCAGAGCAAAGAGATGAATAAAGAAGTGATTTGTCAGGGTCTAGAGAGTAAAGAAATATTTGATAAAACTAATGGGGGAGAGAATGAATGGCAAAAGAATTAACAAAAGAAGCAGCAGTAATCCAGAGGCAAATTTTATATTGTCAAGTGAATTGAGAAGAGGACGGAATTAGCACATAGTTATAAACAGGGAATGAGAAGAGAGCTTTTGGTTTGGTTGGTAAAGAAAGGGTTACTGAAATTAAGAGGTTAGACGAAAGGAATTCAGTGAGATATGCAACACCATGCTGCATTTATGCAATACCTTGCTTTGCAGAAAGGACTCCAGTCAGAGCACTGCTGCTGGATCTACTATGAGTCTTTGAATTTTTTCGTCTCTCTAGTGCATTCTAGGGAAACAACAAATAACTTATTTAGAAAAACAGTAGCCAACAAATCCTGTCATTAGGAGGAAAGAATCTGGAACTTTGGATTTTCGTCTCAGAGCAACTCTGCAAGGCCTGGACCTTACACACCCATAGTAAACTATGGGGATGTAACTCTCAAAGATTATTATTCTCCAGCATAAAGTCTTTGTAATGGTACAAAGACTCATCTGTCTCATCATAATCACTTTACTGCAGTCTCTCCCACCCACTCCCCCCCAATGTATATTTAAGGCTTGCCTATTTTTTTATAATTTGCTGATTGCCAGTGAAAATACTGCAGCATCCTGTAGACAACTCCAATTGGAAACAAAACCAGACTTTTCTCAGCATTTCTTTGGATAGTTTTCAAACGGAAAGTTCCAACTCCTCTACCACAGTTTCTAGAAGCCCTTTTAGTACCAAATACTGACTTTCAGGAATTAGAAACAGAATGATCCTGCAGCAGAAGTCCAGCTCTTTCAATTACAGTTCTGTGAAACCCACTGGACCACCAAGATGCTCAGTTCTCACCAATAAACTAACTCACACTCCAAGACACCCAAGCTGCAAGCAGGAATGACACTGAAATGAAGTTGGTACTTTGAGGAGCTTTGCTTATGCACAAAAAACAATCAGGGCTGTGACTACTTTATAGTGACCTAAATGAAGAAGTCCTATTGCCAATCCTAAGATTAGCCTTCTCATGGCCTGACAAGCAGCCCTCCCCTCACACTCCCCAAAATCACTTGCAGAAGGAAATAGAAGTGCATAGCTTCTGGGAAGGGCAAAAATTGGTCCTGAAGGTTTTATGTAAAACAGCATATACCTTAACTCAGGAAAAGAACAATGAAAGCTTAGTGACCATTAAGAAGCTACATGAAGAAATAGCACAGCCACTAGGGAACAGGGAGACAAGATCTTTTTCTGATGGCAACACAGCTGCAGTCATTCACCACTGCATGATCCGCTACTTTTCACCTACCAGCTGGCTGGAAGGCTGATCACCTGCCCCCAGCAGAGCAATAGTTCCCCAACAGAACTTAAAAAAGGTATTTCATTAATTTTTCAAAATAGTCTTAACAGGTATTCCTTTGTACTACCCTCAGCAAAGAAGCCTACAAGGAAAAATGAGCAAGTAATATGTATACATACTAATATTGTCAGAATGTCAATGGTGGATTTTTCTTGCAAGAACAAATTTGTTCTTCAAACACATTTAACATGAAAATGAACAGTAGCTTCCATGAACAAAGAAGCACAGTTTAGATGATACACTGAGAAGATCTTACCTTATATTTAGTAATACTAGACTTCAGAAGGTTGACTTCCTCTTGAAGTTGTTTTAATCTCTCTTGAAGATACCTGAAAAAGTAATGTAATCCTTTACTTCATGTTACCTTCAAATACTGCCTCAAGCAGTCTTCTTTACTATTCGGCATGTCCTCTCTTTGAACTACTGAGAGTTCTTTTCCCTCTGCAGTTCTGTGAGGGATGAAATAACAAAATCTTACTGTTCTTGACCCCATAAAATTTTAAGCAGGGAAACAAATTGCATCAGAACAGGAGGCTGCCCTCCTGTTAGATTTGTCAAGCATGCTGCACAACTATTTTGTATTGGTTGTCAGGTTTCTGGGGAAGAAAGTTAAAAGAATATATTTATGTCTAGAGGAAATAGTCAGGAACGTTTATGTGTGCCCTCTGTACTTGAAAGTCTGTGAGATGGACACATGAAGATTTGTATATATGTCAACACAAGACTCAGCTATGCAGAACTTTTGCACTGCAATATCCATCACTTACTTGGCACTTCTCATTAGCAATCACAAAGTAGAAAATTTAACACTATAGTTGAAAAATGGTACACAGTTAAATGAAACAGTACAGTTCTTCCTAATAGAGTTTATGCACTTGGATGAGACAGTTAATTCCAAATAGGAAAATACCTTTTTTATGTATGAAGGGTTTATAGGATATCTTCTTTCATGTAGTAACACTGCAGCTGTATTAGGGTTTGTGACAACTGAATTATTTCACAGAAAAAATTCACATCACTGTCAGGGGAGCAGGGGGCTTTAATTGATACAGAACTCTGTGGGCCACATAAAACAGAAAAAACTCCCTGAAGTTGCTGGGAAGAAGTAATGCCTTTGGTAGTACATTTTCTTGCCTAAAGCATAAATTTTTGTGAATGGAAACTGTCTTACAAGTTCTATTTCACTTTAAGGTAATTGTTGACATTAAGGGAGATACCTGCTATGGCTCTGTCAGTGACTCCTCTCTGTCATCCTTAGTAGAGACCATAAAACACATTATTTTCCCAAGAAACCAGCAAGAATATCTACACGGGTGATTTCACCAGCAACTTTTTGTTGGCAAATCACTCCATGCTGACAAGCTCTCCCTGTGGAGAAAATTATGTCTGTAATATTAACTCAGGGTACTCAAAGTCCCTGATTCCAATTCAGTATTAGTCCATTACAGCACACTGGGAGTTTCTGAATACACGAATTTTTAATATTATTACTTTTGGTGCCATATAGTGATGGGAATAAAAAGGTCTTCACTTTTTTCCTTTTCCTTAGCTTTATTTGGGAACATCCCTGGCATCTCTGTAGCCAAATACAACATTGGTAATTTCCTAGATTTCTCAATATTATTTAATGCTTAGTTACAGTATAAACAAAACAGGCAAAACAAATTACCAAAAACCTCTTAGCTTTCATTCTTGGATATATTTTCTTTAAAGTTTTGTTGTGACTGACTTCCTGATACTCCTACTACAACAACAGACTATTCTTCTAAGGAAACAGTGATGCACTCACCTGTTCTCCATACATAGAGCATCTATGTCAATGATGCGGTTTTCATGCCCTCCTAAGACATGATTCAACTCTTGGTTTAGTCTGTCAGACTTGTCTTGGTAAACAGAGCGTTCCTCTTTCACATCCTGTAACTCATCCAGTGCAGCCTGAAGATCATATCTCAGCGTCTCAATCTGAGAAGAAAGGAGAGTTGTATCAGTGTAAGTTTAAACAATACCTAACATGACTCAGCCTGAAAACAGCAACAAGCACATGTTTGAACAGTACTGATTTTGGACAGTCAAAAGTCTTTTCAAAGCTCATAATCCCAGGTATTTATACTCAATTTCAGTAATATTTCATTAATTTTGAGTTAAATAACTTTACCAGTTATATTTTTTTAACAAAATTTGTAGGAAATAATTAAAATGTAACAGCAGAAGAAACCTCAATCCCTAATATAATTCTGCTCTACGAACATTATTAAGGTGGCTTTATCATATAATTTCTAGGACTCCAAGAATTAAGTCAACTGAGTAAGAACTTGTCAAAAATCTTGTAAATAGGAATTTACACTAATCATGAACAGGGACTTGAACAATGAGGTTCCACAGAATAAGAACTGAGAAAGTACAAAATAGCCAACACGGAGGCAACAGGATGAGCTTTGCTATTAAGCCAAAGAGTGAAGAAGTATAGTGTGAAAGATACTCAAGAACAAAGAGCTTCAAACTTCCAAGAAGATAAAACTGAATGTGAGAAAAATCTACATTGATAGAAGTCTCCATCCACACCCTAGAAAACATGGGTAAGTCAGGAAGGACAAGAGACCATTTAAAAGAGGCTGGGTGATGAACAGAAAGAACACAAGCTTGGTAACAGAGTTAGCAGGGGGGATCACACTGGAAGAAGACCAACAGCCTTTCCAGTAAGGTACAGTGGTGCTGCAATTGAGGGAAGGCTGAAAAACTAGAAATTCCTGGATCACAGAATGGCTCGTTCAGGTTGGAACTGACATTGGTAGGAATAACTATAGGAAAAACTGAGAACACAGACCAGCAAATCTGTCCAGAAATTTATGTATCAGTGTTAGGGAAGAAGTCTGATGCTGCATGGTAAAGAGCATTCATACAGGCTTGAGGAAGGGGAAATAGATCTAATGTGAGAATTTTTCAGAAGAGGAGAAGAAATAGCTTGGAGGTAGAGGAAGAAGATACTAACAACACTTCTACAGAAAATTTGATTCAGTGGGTATCTTTAGGAGGTACATCAGCCACCTGACACTGTGTTGAATACTTGTAACACTAAAGGGCACCTTTCACTGACATTCATTGACAATATTCAATTATTACAAGTTGTTGCCGGACATTAAAAAGAAAAGGAGAATCAATAACCTACAGAAAAAATTCCTGAGATTAGGAATTCACTCTAACCACCACTTCCAACATCAATCAGGTACCAGCCCTTCAAACAGAATAGGAAATTATTTACTTGCTGCTACAATAGCTCTGTAAAACATGACACTATATGCCCATTTAACTATTACCTGTTCTCGAGCCTTCTCCAACTGTTGAACAAGGTCCTCCCGTTCATGTGCTGCAAAGTGGCGAGCCCCAACCTCATCATCTCCCAGTCTTTGCTTTGCTATGGTCATTCGAAGGAGCTGCCATAACAAAAACAGTTTGGTAAGCAAGAGAGCATAGGCTGTAGCAGCAGAGTATATCTGTATTAGAAAGAGTAAAGTTGTCATAGATTTCAGCTCTTCCAGGCCAAGCAGCTGGTATTATTTAAATCAGAGGGAGGGTTCTGAGCTGAGGGTAAAATCCAGTTTTTATTGAAAAAATCCAGTTGAACAGTCAAAGCATCCACAGAAATTGAATCAGACCCCGCAACAAGTCATCCGAGTACACAAATTATGAAAGACCAAGAAAACGCAGACATATGGCCAATGTTTTTAGGAATGACAGGAACTAATTCCACTCAGATTAAAACTAGAGAATTATCAGAAAGCCTTTTAGTAAAATTGAAAATATTAAAATTCTCTGCAACAGAGAAGTCTTCCTAGTTAATAAAAAGGAACAAAGTGGCTTGTCCAGCTTCATTTTACTGACACTACATAAAACTCCCCTGTGCTACATCAGTGCAGAATTTGTATTAACAGCTGCTAATACATTTGATTATGCATTATTTTTTTAGACTCACAAAAGCTAACTCATGTCAAAACCAAAAAAAAAAGAGTCAACAACAAAAAGACTCGGCTAAAATGCTCAGGCAGATAATGAAGTCCTGAGCTTGTGACTGCTGAAAACAGTCTGACTTGAATTAATACACATTTACATTCAATATCCAAAGCAAAAAGCAACGACCTTTCAAGGACCATGGAGTATTAAATACCAATCTATAAGGCACTCAGCATATACAGTTGTTTATACTCAGTACAACTAGGCCTCATCTTTAGGAGTCCACAGAGACCAGGGAAACCCACCACAAAAACCAGCCTGACTTTCCCTGTATCTTTGACTGCACCAAGGAATTACTGCACATCATTATATTGCAGAGTTAGGAAAAGAATCAATCTTCTGAAGCACAAGATTGTACATTAAAATCTATCTTTGGTATTTATGGGATGCCAGTCACCATAGCTACAATGTGCCAATTAAAATCCTGCTGATGCAAGACAGACTACCAAAATCATCCTCCCTGCTTATTTCAGCTCCAGTTCAGTGCAAGTCACTGAAGCTAGTACAATGTGTGCTGATAAGAAGTTCACTTGTTCAGGGGAAGCTGTGGCTGCAAAGGTAACTGGTTTTGGCAAACTACATTTCATTATCCCCACAGGTAAAGTGCAAACCACTGCACAGTTAGTAAGGCTGAGTGGATACTAAGAGATATAACTCCTAATAATTTCTTTATCAAAACAAGTAAGTCAAAAAAGCAACTAGCTTCATAGCTATTGGATTTTTTTAAAACGCTAAAGCGCTGATGAACAAAAGGTATGGTCGTATCATGTCATTTAATTCAGATAGATTAATTTAATTTCTAGAATCTCTCTCTAGTAACAAAGACCGCACAAACCAAATGTAATAACATTTTCAGGTTTCAATCTTGTTAAAAAAAACCTGGAAATGGAAAGAGGAATCACACATTATTAGTGCCTCCAATGCCTTCAACAGAGCAAAACTTCTGTGTAACGCTTTAGCACCAGGCTGGGAACTGGACCAAAGCTGTCACTCATGCACTATGACCAACTCTCCTCCAGCCCAGGAGGGGGTGAGGCATAAGATATAACTGCAAGCAGTTATAACTTGCAAGGTCAAACAGTCTGTCAATAAAAGGAGAACTCTATTTACTACTACTTTTGGGGCAAAAAAAACCCAAAACCATGAAGTCTTATGAAAAGAATGCTTCAGAAACCCAAATCCATCCAGTAAAAGCAGCATTATTAACATACACAAAATACAGTAAAATATCAATCCATAAAACAACAGAGTGCTTCTTCCAGACAGTTGGCCAATCAGAGAGTTGACAGGGCAGAACAAGCCAGGTCGTTTAATTCTGCATTGCGAATGTCTCATGAGGCAGCACCACCTGCTATAAAATTCTTCTCTGAAAATGCTGTGACCCAAAGAGACATAGTTATGCCAGAGGTTTAAGGGTTTATTTTATATATTAGTGCTTTGTTATAAACTTTATACACTTGCCCTCTAGCTGCTGTATTTTTGTTTCTGTCATTCAGAAATCACTGAGGAAAAGACCACTCAACTTCATTTAGGTTAACACTACCCCTCAGGATTCACAACTGAACAGATTTAAATTAACGGCCCCTTACCAGAGAAAACCCGTTTGTCAAGAACCCATAAATTGTGAACCAAAACAATCCACTGCTGTAAGCACTGTCTTTTTATTTTAACATCACAGCTTTTTCTTACATAATTTTCAGCTAAGATAATTTTTTACAAAGTAGCAACACTGTATGAGCCTCACATAAAACCTGCAGCACTGGTATAGCTGCTGTGCAGGCTAGGATTCCATAGATGATGCCTGCACCAAAGCTGGATGCTCCTGATTATCAACAAAATATACAGAAGGGAAACAAGCATAACCAATCCTTCATGGAAAACAGAAACCATCATGTTTAGCTACAGTCACAGCAATTGCCTTTACCATGTTATCTTATAAAATCTTAAAATGCAGACGAGAACTTGCAAATATACTACCTGAAGTCCCAGTTCTGCCAAAACACACATGCCCCATTTAACACTCCTCCCTGCTGCTGCATGAATGACTGTCTGCCTGGCAATAAGGAACTGACAGCAAGACCACAGCCATTGTTCCCCATGCACCTTCCTCTCACTCAGCACTGCTCTTGGCACCTTACAAAAGCAATTCTTTGCGTGGGTAGGGGCTCAGGTAAAGGCAACTGAATCATCTTGTCTTGCAGAAGTCTCCAGTTTCTCTTAAGCTTTCTGGTTTTGCTCTTTCACACAAGAGAATTATATTTTTTAACTATCTCTTTCTATGTTTTAGTAATTCTTTCCAACCATTGCTGCCAAAACATTAGGAAGGAAAAAAAAAATTACAAATAACTACCACAAAGATAGAAGAGTTTTCATATGTCAGAACTTGTGAGATTGTGATCAGTCATAAAAATAAACAGCCTTAGATATCTGTTGCTGAAATGCTGCAGTCTAACTACTGCTGTATTTTTCAAACTGCAGCAACAAATCCTTCCAGAGACTGGCTGAAGAAGTTTTATTATTTGTGCCAACAAAATTTTACTTTAAATGAGAGGAAAAAATTATTCCAGTTATACCAAATGCAAGTAATTTTTTATTGCCTGATGACGTGTTTAACATGATTTCAGCAAGTAAAATATCTCTGGTTCACGGTTTTCTTGCTAATCCAAATGACTGTATCCTACTTGTAACAAACATTTAAGTGGTGAAAAACAAGTCAAGCCATCAAAACATTTCTTTATCAATAGAGCTAATGTGTTATTTAAAGAGGGGTTTTTTTTTTCTTTTTTAGTCCTGCAAAGCTCTTGCCACTCAGTGACAAAGCCGGCATGAGTCACCCCTGCTCAGACACAGGCAGAATTGTTCATCCATAAGCAGCTTCACTTGCTGCAAAAGCAGCTGTTTGTTCATCTCTTGCCAGAAGTAAGGCTGACGTAGACCAGCTGGGCAGGATGCCCTCCCTCACTTTGGAAAAAGCAGTGAGAAGAATGCAGGGAAAAATGTAAGAACAAGCAAATTATTATAGTTTTTTTTGGTTTTTGTATATACCATGCATTACCTGGACTCCAGCGCCTGAGGTAGCCCAGCTGCCAGTACAGAAGAACTGATGAGCAGAAGAGAATGGCTTTGTGAGCAAGCTTAGAATTTTATCACTGAAGCTTGCAGGGTAGAAATCTGACACAGGAGGAGAGTGTTAAATCCCTCAGAGAGATGGCAATGCTTTTTTAGGCACTTTGAAAACCAGCAACCTGACTCTAAAATAAGCTCTATTTCTCATTTACTAGGAAAGTGAAGAATGGGTTCCAAAAATGAAAATCCTAGTCTAAATTAATCTGTGTCTGATGCAGCTCTTTCCTCCCACTCTTTATTTAGTGATGCACTATTTTGCACCTTTCAGAGAAAGGCACACTGGGCAGAATAACTCCTTTTGTACTTTTCCATTAATTTTGAGGATCGTGAATTTAAATTCATGCTGAGAGTACAGATGTTATGAAGATAACTAGCTAATACCAAGTTAACCCATAAAGGTGAAAACCTAAACACCTCTAGTTGAGGCACAAAGAAATAGGGTCTGTGTTACCAAGATCATATATTGTCATAAGGAACTACAATAGGTATATAACCTTGATACTTAAATGCGTTTTAGTTTTCTTACCTTTGTTTTCTGTTTGTACTTCCAAACCCTTTCTATCTGTTCAGGACTGGCTTGGGAAAGGCTGTGTGGCATAATATTGGTACTGGAGAACGAAAAGGCACTGACTTCTACACTGTAATACATTTCAAACAATAACATGCAAATGAAAATAAAAAATGGGAAACCTGGTCTTTGAAGAGTTGAAAAAGTTATGCTGAATGCTAGGCATACTACAAATTCCAGTTTCACTTGACCCTTTCCCAGCTCTACGAACACCTTCAAGGGAGGTTTTTGGAACAGTGAAAAACCCTGCATTATCACAATATACTTATGCTTAACATAAAATGAATAAAATAAACTTAAATGAAAAGAAACTAACCCCATCTGAATAATTAAAACCATGTCATTTTATTCAAATTTTTAAATCCCATAATTTTAAAACGGTAGTTGAGGGGGGGAAGCTATCTTTGTTTGTTTAAATTTTTTACTTTGTTAACCACCTCAACTCTCTAATTCAAGTTCTCACTAGTTTGATCTCTGAATGTACTTTCACATAAAGCTCCAGCTGTGAATGTTACACACATTTGGCTTGAGTTTAAATATTTCAATTAATGGAGACAACAGGAGTTTGATTAATACCAAATGGCAGATTTTGAGCAATGTTCCATATAACTTGCTAAATTTAGCAATGAAATAAATTGGTTATGTAAGGGTAATGGAATGAGGGCTTAACAGAAAGCTCACGATACATGTTTCTGATCAACTACTCCATATTTTTTAAGGGAAAAATTATGCTTCTCTGGCATCTGCTAAAATTTTGCATTTCAGTATAAAAACCTGAAAATTATCACGCGAAGAACACATGCTTATCTGTACTTATTTGTAAGAGAAAATACCAATAATAAAATCAGGGTTTTTTTTAAAAAAGAAAGGAACATAGAAAGTCTGAGAGCATTAAAGCAAGGCTAAATACAAAATACATAGTTAAGGACAACAGAGCAAAAGCAGCATGCAAAAATACATAACAAGGTGCACTTACTGGTATCCTTTACAGTTTCTGTAGTTGTACCGTTCTAAGCACTTTTGTAATTAAAGGATTCTGGAAGTTCTGTAACCCATTATTTTGTTTTCCGAAGAAGTAAATGCAAAATTCCAGCCCAGTTTACACATTCCATGCCATTTACTGCTGGTTTGTAATACCTTATTGTCCCCTTGTACTTCTCCCAATCTCTGCTGAAGCTCTCCAATCTCTTCTCCAAGATGTTTATTTCGATCTTGAGCCTCACTCAGCAGTTGTGCAAGATTTGCCTAGAAAAGGAGTAAGTATCAGTCAGGAGTCAGTGTCTGTGGAGAGAAGTGTAAGTAGCGCTTGAAAAGAAACCCTTGAATGACTCCTTATCTGCCAACAATCTTTACTTTTATTGTTGGTGGTACCCAGACTTCATCCTTCATTATTAGAGGGCTAACAAGAAAAGTCACCTGGGTTCCTTTATCTTTCATAGTAGAAAATACATACAGCATGAATGCATACAGACTCCCAGAACAGCACACAAGTCCCAAACAAGACAAAGTGAAAACATCTACACTAGTTCCAGTATTGTGGCTGGTGGGAAGAATTAAATTCAGAATACTTTGACAATATTTATAAAAAGCTGCCAAAGTAATAGTTTCAAACTTGCATATAATTAGACAAAAGGCAGAGCTGAGAAAGAATTATGGTACAATTAAAGTCCTTAATAGCTTAGGGCAGATTCCCAGCTAGTAAAGAGGGTGTCAGCCAAAGTCCCTGCCCCTGTATGGAGCTATACCATGAATATCTACTAGTGCAAAACTTCAAACATGACCTGATTTTTGTTGTTAGGTATCACCTAGATTCTGGAAAAATAGAGGTGAAAGCTGGAGTTTAAAATCCAGCCACTCCCTTCCCCACCCCATAATCCAAGTTAAAAGTAGTCATTCACATTAACCTACTAAGTTAGCAGGGTTGGTCTATGATCTTACAATTAAATTCCATCAGCTTGATCACTAACCAAGAAATAAATGCAGTCTCCTCTTTTCCTATATATGCTATCTGAAAATGCACAAATACTACAAGTAAATCTATTCCATTTTTACCCTAAAAATGTCTCATGAATACACAAACATTGACTCAACACAGGAAAAGCCTACCAATGACAGCTTTTCTAAGGGCGTTAGAATCATAGTGGCCAAGGTGCAGCCTTTCAAAGACATTGCCTATGGACAGCTCGGTGTGTCATCCATTGCCATAAATCTCAAGAATATGAAAAGAAACGAAAAAAGAATTTTTGGATCTTCTAAGCATGGCTTAGTAAAGCCCCATGAGTCAGCATCTCTCAGCCACCCTTACACATACTCCCTGGATTTGAGGCCAATGCATTAACTGACTATAATTCATCAAGTGACTGTTCCTATTTCTCTCTCGGTATTTTAGGTTAAGTTTTAGATTCCCTACTTGCTGTGCTTCTCTTTCAACTCCTCCATTTCTCTATCCTGACATCTCTCTTTTTCAATCTGACTCTTTTACCCAGTGATGCTACTACCACTTGAGTCTCATAGGATGTTTTCATGAATTTTATCTTTACAACTCATACACTGTCAAATCAACAGGGTATCTGATAGCCATTGCTGCAATCCTGCTCCCTGTCCACTAACAACTGCTATTTCTACATGTCCTACTTTAAATTTAAGAGAACTATTAAGAAGAATGTATGCATGTGAATAGTAACATGAACATGGCTATGCATGCCTATGACCATTTGCAGGATTAGACTATTAAGCTACCATCAGGTAGAACTTTTGTACATTACTATTGAAGAAGATAACTCCAAATTCCAATTGGTCTTAATTAGCAATAGCTTCAAACTTTTAAACAGGAAAAATAACTTGAGAAACTGACAACATCCTATTTGATGAACAAGCCTAAATCATCCTACTTGATGAACAAGAAGCCTCAATCACTGCTACAGCTTCTCTACTTCTGATGCTTTCTGATGCTTGAAACCAAAAGTTCAAAAGAAAGTAAGTAAATTTCACACCATTTGGAAGAGGATAAAGCATTTTTTAAACTACTGACAAACATGAAGACTGCAATAAGTAATTTGGGGGAAGAGTGTAATAGCAAAAGAACCCCTATAAATAGCCAATTTATAGGCAACACAGGACTAAAATTAAGCTGCTTCTAATTTTATTTTCAAGACAACAACCATTCAAGCAATTCACAAGATTCCTCATGTATGCTTTGGTGGACTGGTTTTTTTTTTTCCTACATCTTAAACAAATAGCGCAATAGTCATTCACAGGATGAATCAAGGAGCTTCAGAACACATTCAATCAATGGCTTTGAAAACTACTTCTTAATGGCCATTTAAAGAAAGAAAACAAAGAATCCACGTCTGCAGGAAATTGTATTTAAACTAAAGTATCTATGGCTACTGCTTAGACGCAATTTTTAATTTTTTTTAAACAAAGTTGACTTTCAATAAAGCCTGCATTAGTTAAAAGGAATATGATTTGCACAAACCTCTCTGAAACACCTCTATTTATAAAGCTCCTTTTTATGATGAATTGGAACAACTCCTAACACTGCAATAGCACATGTAATTTCAACACCTGGAAAGAACTCAATCTCACTAATCAGTGTTTACAACCATAGCACCAGGATTTCAGCAGTCTAGTTAAAACCCAGGATCCCTGTAATGGCAGGAAAGGCATTACCATGCCTATACTAAATCTTCCTGCTCAGATTTATTTCCTTTAAAACCATTTCTCTGGGGTTGCAATTCTATGCTGAATTTTATTTGTCAGTCATATAAATGACTTAACATGACAAAAACCTTTATACTCATGACAGATACTTTGGAAGAAACTTGAAACAAAGAATTTTAGACACCAAAATAAACCAGCCTTCTTTGACCATGCCAAGCATTACAATGAGCTAAGTATAGATTTGTATTGTACTTCTGTTAAACTGAAACAACCAAGCTATGTCACAGAAGTAGTCTCCAGCAATTACTCATTTCCTTGGCTTAGAGGTTCCATACAATGTATAATTTAGACTGTTACAAGTTTCAAAGGTTTTGGCAAGACCTTATTAAAGCTCTTGGTTAAATGTGGATAGAAGGAGAAATATTTGATTTTTTGAAGTGCTCTACTAGGCTTAAGGACAGCCAGCCAAGAGGATATGTTGATTGATACCTGGACTTGGTACCACTTCTTTGGCATATATAAGAAAACATACCACATGCTTGGAAGAAGATAAAACTAACAATGAAGGACTGCCTTTGTGAACCTGCAAGCACGTATTTTTTGAGGAAAGGGGAGAAGTCTGTGCAAGGGAAAAGGCAATTCATTTTTCCATTTGGCAACTTCTTTTCAATATTCATAGAACAAACACAGAATTCGCTCAGAAATCCAAGACTAGTTACTTCAACAGACAATAAAGCTCCTATCATTTACCCATGCAACTGAGAACAACTCCCTGTAAAATTAGCCAAATTCAGCTTATCTAGACCCAAATTCTTTGACAGTTTCTTTTGATTTTAGGTGAAGCCTTAAAAAGGCTCATGAAACTATGAAAGACTTTACTTCTTTCACTCACACTACACAAAATTAAACCTCTCTGATGAAGAGAGGTTTCTGAGCCATGAATAAAGAAGGGAAAGATGTAGAGGTACCTTTCTGCTGCCTCATCTGGTATTCCCTCTGCAACAATCTGCAGCAGTGGAAACTACTTCTACCCTCTTCTCAATGCAGCTGTTTCTAATACAAAATAACAAGTATTGCTTCAGCCCAGTCTCTGTAACCGGCCAGTATCAGACAAGCCCCCAGAGCTCTAGCCATATTCCGTTTCTGGCAGGTTCTCTGGAGCCTTTGCAGCATGACAAGCTATTTGTTTTATATCTGTTATGGGAAGCTTACATTACCATAGACTCAAGGAATAGCTAGAAGGGACTCATAAAGATCATCAAGTCCAACTCCCTCCACCTCACAGGACTACCCCAAAAATGAAGGCATATACTGAGTGTTGTCCAGATGCTGCCTGAACTCTGGCAGGCTGGGTGCTGCAGCCACTTCCCTGGGAAGCCTGTTCAAGTACCAACCACCTTCTCAGGGGAGCTTGATTTGAGCACAGTCTAAACCCCCACTGCAGTGCTAGACATAAGACACTGTCCCCATATTCCTTTTTCTTTGACCAAATGCAAGTGAAACCACAGTCAATAATCCCATCAGAAACTAAGAAGAAAGGAGAAAAAGATGGCTCTGAGATTGCCATGTGGGAAGTGCCTACCTTTTTTACATAAAGGAAAAAAAGCATGATAGATCAGAACAGACCAGAGAGTGAAACATTCAATGGGATGGGATCACAGACCTCTTCCACTTAGGCTTTGGTAAAATTTGCAAGAACATTTTTTTGGGAAAAAAGGTGGAAAAGAACTTCTCTTTTAGCTACAAATGAGTGTCAAAAAATACTGACAAAAATATCTATAAATACTTATTAACATAAGCCAGTAAATGCCTGTCAGGCAGCAACAGATCTTTGCTCACTAGTGACCAGTGGCCTGATGAGAAAAAACAGTAACTCCAAACAGTCATACCTGGCATTATGCACTACACTTGGAGTTTGGCTCCTTTAACCATTTTGCAAATCTAGCTATGCATACACACAGTGTTATTTTTCTTCACAGCACTTTAAAAATGATGGATAGTAACAGTCTTTAATATAGCTCTCAATTCTCTTGCACATAAATCTTATCCGACACTTAAAAAAAAATAAAAAAGAACTTTTTGCCTTCAGGGTACTACCTGAAAAAGTAATATGGGAAGGGGGAAGAGGGAGAAACTTCCAACATACCTTTACAGTTTAAAAGTATGTTTAAATACAAACATTCCTGTACTGCAATTTACAGTCTTTTATGTTTGTTCCAGCCACACCTTCAAATACAGAAGAACACTGAATTATAGGTCTGACAGAAAAAGGTTTGATGAAACATTCAGCACACTTGATGGGTGTGATTGATCACAAATTTAAGTGCCATTTCTCCTCCAATGAATTCATATTATTGCAATGGCTGAATTAATACAGAAAAACATGTTTTACTTACCAACTACCACTGTTCACTCCAAGATACAGGAACTGATGACCTCCCTTAGCACTAGCTTCCTTGCAATAAAATCCCAAAATTATTATATTTTCCTCTTTAAGATGAAAAACCAGAGAAGACTCTTAAAGTTACAGATTCCAGGTATACAAAACAAACTTAATTTGGGTCGTATTTTCATGCAGAAAAACAACACCAAAAATCAAAGATTTCCCAAGCAGTCACTTGATATAAAACAAGAGAAGAAGAAAATCCTCTCCTAAATATTTTGAGCTCCTGAAGACATCTTAAACTTTGAGATAATGCACAAAAAGAATAAAAATCTCTTAAAGATTTTGAGTGTTGTAATTAATTGATGGAATATTTATTGAGAGTACTCAGCTGCAGAGGTGTGCACAAGTGTCTCACTATTCCATTAAGACACAGCAACCAGAGAAGAAGCTGTTGTACACATCAGCCCTGAGGGACTATCACATCTATTAGAACGAGCATTTCTTCTCTCCTAGACTTCACTGGTGAACTTGGCAGCACTAGGTTAATGGTTGGACTTGATGGTGTTAGATATCTTTTGCAATCTAAATGATTCTGTATGATTCTGTGTTAGTGCAAGACCTTTTTGTTTAAGAAACAATGGTGTTACTTCACAAAGCATGACTCCTATTGTGGCTATCAAGTTCTAGGTTTTATATACTACCACCTGCTCTGACCAATGGAACAGAAGGTTTCAGTGTCCAGAAACAAAAATCTCTCTACTGGCTATTCTCTTGGAGCTGGCATTTTGAAATCCATGGGAATATTCCTTTCTATGTGTTGCAAAGACAAACAATGTCACTGTTTTCCAACTGCTACCTCATGCTATGGGAGTCAAACACACGCACCTACAAGCCAAAGCAAAATGCACCAGTCCACATTCAGCACATGCATAATGTTTCTCATCTTCAAACCCCTTGTAGAGAAGAGGAAATCACATTAATCTTCACAGCACCACTGTGAGATAAATACAAAATTATTCCTTATCCTGTAGTGTATTTTATCTGCAGATTTTCTCATAGGACTCTGAATGCAGCTTTTTCACCTTAACACAAGGCTAGCAAAACTTAGTGAATTCATTAATTAACAAGAAATAACCACATTAGTAATTGTTTATGATGATGTCATGAGTAGTCATAAGGTAATCCCTGAAGTTTGTTTCAGAAATGAATTGTGATAGCCAAGTACATTGAGTAGAAGCTGGAAGTGAAAGGGATCAAAATGGGTCCTTTTGTGGTATGTCACAGCACCATCCTGTCTGAAACCTCTGGTCTTTCTGATGTTATGACTGCCCCAAAAGGTCATGCCCACAGCCATATTCATTAGCAGAAGACAAGCTGGCTGACCAACATCTCAGTGATGGCTACCATGCTGCTGTGATACCAATGGCCCTTGTCAGAATCTTGGTTTGAATGAATCACCTCGGGATACCTAAGGATAACTGTAACAGCATTAAGGGCCATGATTTTCAAGTCCTCTGGTGGGAGTTTTTGGCTGGGAGGAAGATAAACCATCAAGCTGTGTTCTGTACTAGGAATACGTCATCATTACATTATGGGACTCAGTATATGCCATGGGATCTTCTCTAAAGCTCAACAGCTGCTTGGGAGACACAGGATCCACTTGACAACATGAGGCAAAAGTATCTGCCAGGCTGGAGAACTTCAAAAGGAGAGGTTTACTCCTGAAATTATGTGGGAGAGAATAAGGAATCTTAGGATAGGGTAGGCAAGCCAAGAGGCTGGGATGATGGGAAGAGAAAGGACCTAGCAATTCACAAAGTAACTGAGCTGAAATGTAATTCTTTTGACCACAGGAATGTAGAGAAGATTATCATAGAACAGCCTTGTAGGAAAGTTCTAAGCCTGTACCACAGAACCAGCACACTCAGATGCCCCTCTGAGGTCTGTAATGTGCAGCAAGGGGAACAAAGAGGAGGAGTTTGAAGACTCTGTGCAGTTACAGGGTTATAAACTCTGGGATCACGGAGAATCAGTGGGATAGCTCACACAACTGGAGTGCTATGATGAAGGGATACAGGCTCCTCAGAAAGGACAGCAAGAAGGTGAGGAAGGGTCTTTCCCCTTCACTCTTTTTTCTGTGGGAGCACTCAAACACTAGAAGAGGTTGCCCAGAGAGGCTGTGGAGTCACAAAGAATCAAAACTATACTGAAAATGGGCAACCTGCTCTAGGTGGTCGTGTTTGAGCAAGAAGACTGGACTCGTTCACCTGAAGAACTGTCTTCCCACCTCAACTATTCTGTGGTCTTGTGGTATTCAGTTCCATTTAATTTGATTCCTTATACATTTAAAATATCAATCTAAGGCCTCCCCAGTGACATATGCATTGCAGCTTTATTCTTGACACACAGCCCCATTGCAAACCCATTATCTCCAACTGAGTGGTCTCACTGAGATCAAATTAAGGAAAGCATATTTAGGACTGTGGCCCAGCACAGTCATTTTACTAACTATGCATTTTACTTCATCTTTGTTTATTCAAAGGATCTCATTTGTATTAAAAGAATTTAGAAGGTCAAAGGATTCATTGATTTGTTATTTTAATGGCAAAGCTTCTCCCAAACTGAAACTATACTGAAATTTTAAGCAATGTAGATGAAAATAATAGGCAATATCTATTAAGCTAGAAATCCAATCTATTGGTTTTCTTTAAGTTTCCCAGTGCAGCAACACTGGCTAACAGACACCTAGTAAACTTCCAACAAAATGGCCTGTATCACAGCTAATGCATATAAACACATATCGTTGCAGAACTGTAGAATGTTGGAATTTCTATTTATATAGGACGTTCAGCAGAGGCTATCTAGATAGAGAAATATTTTAACATGTCTTTTAAAATGGAGAGTGTCTATTGTTTACCACTGTGCTGTTTCCAGGTAGGGTAGAGTTAATTTTCTTCACAGTGGCTGATATGGGGCTATGCTTTAGATTTGAGCTGAAAATAGGGCTGACAATATGGAGACGTTTTTGTTATTGCTGAGCAGGGCTTACAGAGAGCCAAAGCCTCTTCTGCTTTTTGACCACCATATTGGCAAGGAAGTTGGGGGTGCACGGGAGGTTGGGAGGAGACACAGCCAGGACAGGTGACCCAAACTGACCAAAGGGATATTCCAGACCATGTGACATCATGCTCAGTGTATAAAGTGGGGGGAAGAAAAAGGAAAGTGGGGGGGACGGCATGTTCGAAGTGATGGCATTTGTCTTCTCAAGTCACCGTTATCCTTGAAAATGCCCTGCTCTCCCAGGGATGGGTGAATACCATGCCTGTCTATGGAAGTTGTGAATGAATTGCTTGTTTTGTTTTGCTTTACTCGTGTGAGCAGCCTTTGCTTTTCCTATAAAACTGTTTTTATCTTGACCCATAGGTTCCATAGCTTTTACCCTTCTGATTCTCTCTCTGATCGCCCTGGTGAGGGAGTGAGTGAGGGGGCTGTGTGGGCCTTGGCTGCTGGCGGGATTAAACCACTACAACCATATCTGAATAAATTTTAACATAAAATACCTCTTCCTAATTCCTATTGTCCTGAAACATTTCGCCCCTCCATTACTTGTCCCAAACTTACTCTACACCTGACACTGTAAGACATGGTAAGACTACCTTCAACCACACCATCTGACAGTGTTCGGCATGAGGGGCCAAGAAAGCACCGACAGCTCACAAGTTGGGAACAACACTAATGGTGGAATATCTACAGTAGAAATACAGATTTCTGTAGCACCGTTTCTCATTTTCTGCTTCTGCTGGTTGGCAGAAGCATACACACAAAGCAATCTTTGGACAGAATCACCATAGAATTGTTTAGTTTGGGAAAGATCCAAGATGCAAACACAGCTTTGAGAGGAAAAACACTACAGAGGCACTGCATATTAAGATATCTTTAAGGAACAATTTTACAAAACCAGATTTTGAGTTAGCTGCTTGCTGACAGAAAATGCCTGGTTATCTATTTCCACAAAAACCATGAAAATTCTGTGCTGGAAAACAGGATGAGAAGACATGGTGGAAAACATGACATTTTAAGCAGTCACCAAACATAATTGATAATAAAAGGGGAAAATGAAGACAACAAGAAGAAGACAGTAGCAATTCCAAACAATCTATTTTTTTAAGGTTCTAGACTGAGATTTCAATATACTAAGCAATAATTTCTCAGTTGTGGCAAACCAATGCAACAGCTAGTAAATTGTCAAGCATATCGTGTTTTCATCTCATTTCTGACCATGAAAACAGTATGCACTTTTGTGTCATGTAGAATCCACTGAAGGATCAGGGTCTCTTTTCATAAAGTGAATGAGGTCACAAACTTTGCCTAGCATGCATCTAGGGCTCCAGGAAAAAAGGGAATGAAAGAAGCACAAAAGGGAGAGAGAACTTCACTCTTTCTTATGTGAGAACATGCTAAAAAATGCATGTATGGTAATAATGGAAAAATATTCATAACTTTCTTTTATTATTCTCTGATACATTTCTCAAAGCAAAACTTTACTTTTCTTCAGAAAGATTGTACTAACTACCCTAGGTTATCCACCTTGTATGCTATAGACACCTTTCTCAGGAAAATGAAAACTCAAGAAGTACACTAACAGTCCACTACTGTACAACCTAACATATATATACTATTCTAGGGGGGAACCCATGAATGACCCCGTTTGAAGACAAGATTTTCTTTCTTTCACTGCTACCTAGCATGAATACATAACTTCCTCAGGAAAAAAAAAATTACTCCTAGGTAGATTATTAAAGGTTTTCCAGGCACTTGCACTGGTAAGACAAATTGCCAAAATGTAATACAATCACAGCTTCTGAATTTAGACTGAATTTGGCTAGTATTTTAGAAACAACTGTCAGTTTTATTTGTTTTGAAAGATGAAAGATTAATTAGAAGAGCTATGGGATGGCAAATCTCCCTTCCTACTTATCTCTGTAATGATCCATACACTGCTTTGGTTTTTATCTTTCAACTGGATACTCCTCAGCAACACTCAGAATGCACAAACTTGTATCTGGTCATAAAGTTTTATTAGAATTCTGTTGAAATAACAGAATTGCAAATAAATTATGCTAAATAATGAGGAAGTTAAATGATTCTACACTGAGCCACTGACTTCTTGGCAGCTATTTGTTTAAGTGCCTGAAGGAGTAATTATATTGCCTCTGGAAGTTTAGTTTAAAGCAACCAAAACCCTAAGCCGTAAAATTTTAAGCAAATAGCAAGAACTACATGCAAACTCTCAGGGAAAGGATGATGAGTAAAACTTCTGATCCATTAACAGAATGTAATAACCATATTTTAAACATAGTTAAAAGACTTCCAAAACTAGCAATTACAGCAACCATTTTCATTCTTTTAGGTTGTCCTCATCTCCCCGCTCCACACATTGAGTTTTGGGTGCCATTTTTCTCTAAAAATTGAGATAATTTTAAGATGTGACAACCAACATTCCACAACAGGGACATACTGTGTGGACATCCAGAAACAAAAATTCATGTGAGCAGGCAAAAATATTTTCAGGGGAACCATAAAATGCAATTATCATTGTTTTACCATTTATAACTCAGAGTCCAAGTGGCCTGGGAGAATACTTAATGGAAAACAGCACTCACAACAATAAATTAACAATTATAGAAAGCAGACAATGCATTCCCAGCTTACTTTAAGTATGAGAAGTCTTGTCACGAATCCATTTTAGGACTCAATATAGAAGAATAAACAACAAGGAGAACAATCTCAAGTGTCTGTACACTGACCAATTTCAGTCTCAGGTGAATATGAAAGCAACAGCTATATATTCCATAGTTCAGGTATTTCACAGTGAAATGTGTAGACAAAAGCAGAATTTCATAATTTAAAGACTGAGCTTTGCAATATTCAGAAATGCTTGCTTTTTTACCAGATTTCTTAATTAATATTTTTATTCTTTTGCAAAGTACTTTTGTAGCAGATAAATAACATCAGCTGAAGAAAAAATTCCTACCTGTTTCCTCTTTTCAGGTGGAAGTGATGGATCTCCATCCTACAAATAAAGAGATATATTTTATTGGCAACTTATTTCTGAAACCAGAAACTATATTAATTCTTGAATCTAACTGTAGAAAATGTTTTTTAACTAAAATGTTATCATTTTTAAAAAAATACTGTATCAAATAATACTAACTTCAACTTAAAAAATGTCTAAAGTTGAAGATTTGTTTACATTTCTAGAACAGCAGTTCATTACAAATTTGCATTGCATTAATTTTCATACTGGTACATTAAGTTGCTGTGGAATAATAATACCACAGTCAGTTTTTAAATGGAATTATCACAGACACTAATTTCCTCAAAGCATGCACTGCATTTCTGTATTCTATATAACAAGCACCGCCTCATCAATGCAGAACAAAGGAGTAATAATATGATCAGGGCTGTGCAACTGCAGGACTACTGCAAACAAGTACCCAAACATTTTTACAGCAGTCTTTTTTTGAGGTTCACCTTTGTCCCCCAGTTATACAGTTGTCATAAAGAACAACCTACAATCAGCTCCCGATACTTCTTTTTCAGAGACTGGTGTCGTTCCCGCAGCTGGTTGGCCATAAGTTTGTACTGGTCTCTTTCTTGTTGACAGGTGTCCAGCTCTTTGGAAAGGATTAGCAATGCTTCCTTTTTACTTTCGAGTTTCCTTTTGCACACTAGATACTGCAGAAGAGAAAAACCCATACATGTAACAAGCCATTTCTACCCAAGCCAGCAGTGGATACAAGAGGCTCATGTCCTTTTCAGAGAAGTGTGAGGAAGACTGCACAAGATCAAAGTCTGCCACAAGTTGTCTTAACTTACTAATAATAACCATGGGGAAGATATCTTGTATAGAAAGCTTGAAATCCAACTGTTAGGCCATGTGTTCACCTGACCACTGTGACTTAGAAAAGTGTACCAATTCGAGTTTCTCATTCTTTTCCTTATATGCAACAGCATGAGGAACCTTGCAATTTACCCAGCAGCCCTGACAAGGCCGCTAGAAGGAACAAGCATTTGCAAAATCCCTTTTCTACATGTGTTCACAATACCCAGCTCCCAGGTAGCTTCTTCCTGCTTCATTGCTTCAATCGTTCCTGTTTCCCCTCCCACTGCCGTCCTTCTCCCCACCACCAGCAATGTCCTCTGGGCTCAGCCTCCCAAGTGGACCATGTTACAGCAGAAGGGGCTGCATGAATGATAACCAAAATTTACCTTCACTATGAAACAATTACAGTGTGATGCCCTAACACTACACATAAAAGAAAGTTAATTATGCTGTGATACTACAGGCACATGCTCGTTTGAGGGGAAAAAATGGGAAATAATGCAGGAATGCCGCAAATACCTAAAAGGGCAGGGAAGGCAGAGATGAGCCTTCCCCTGCAGCCACCACTTATCATGTGAAGGGCTCATGCACCAAGCAAAGCAGAACGTGCAAATCTTAGCTGTTCTGCATTAGTCTGATCTGCTTCATTGCCTTTCTCCATTGAAAGGAAGAGTAACGTGTATGTCATCCTCAATGTTACCTATCAGAACTTTCAGGTAACTTTTTTCACTTAACATGATGTTTGATCAGCAGATTCTTATTACCCATCACTTGACACTGCTCATGCTAAAGTATGTATTTCTATTTCTGATGTTACTGACATAAGACATGGCTCTAAATACTTTCTGAATGTGATCTGCAAGAGACCAAATACCACAGCAGTCATGAAAACAATTTATAGTTTCATTATACCCTCTGACAAGAATACTTTGTCATTATGGGCTCTTGCACAAAGCAAGAACATCAGCACTTCCATACTGTTCAAGTCAGTGCTGTTCTTTGGGACAAGAATCATTCTTTGTATGTACTACTTGCTTGAAATTAACTTTGTTAACCTCAATTTCAAGTCGATGAGAAAGGAAAAAGTGAGTTTGGTATATTAGTTCAGACAACCTTTTCCAAAAATGGTAAATGCTTAGTTGCAAAAAAGTAGGAAGGAAATGAGAAAAGCAGTTCCAAGAAGGATTTGAACTCTCAAAAAGGACACTTCCACCTTGGATTAATTTTATTTCTGGCAATACTGAAGTTGAAATCCTGCCATAAATTTACTGGATTATGATGCCTTGGCATCAACAAAGGCAAGTGTACCTATGTACTTACGTCCTTACTGATACCTTACACAAATGTCAAATCCCTTGATAAAGGACAGAAAGGTATGAGAAGCTAAACTTTAATATTGTCAGTAAGTGATTATAGTACACTGCTTCAAACTTGATAAAGTAATTCCTTCCCTTACAGTGAAATACTTTTCAATCTCTCTTCTTTTTTTCCCCATGTTTCATCCTCTAAGTAATCCTAAAATAAGCCTTTGCTAAATTGTTTTTAAACATTAACAATCTGATAGAGTAGTTGCAAACAAAAATGAGCAAAAGCAAACTTCACAATCACTTAAAAAACCACCAAGAACCCAATAGCCTAAAGTCCTGAACCAAGTGGTCTGTCCTGTTCTTTTAACGGGAAGAATCCCAGGAAGAATGAAGCTGGCCCATCCAGCCAACAGCTGCGTGGAGTAGAGCAGCCTATACCACACACACAATGGAAGTGGAAAGAAGCCAAATCTTGCCTTATACACCCACAGGGCCTGCAGGTGCCTCCAAGCCTTGCCTCAAGTGCTGCTGGATGAAACCATGTATGAGAGTCAGGAGTGAACCAGAGCATGTGGATTAGTCTGTAAAACCCAGTAGTTACCCAGCAGGAAATACAGACCTAGAAGCAAACAAATCTTGCTTCTGCCATGAGTCACAGCCCTCTTACAAAGGACACACTCAGAGCAGACGAGAAGGCTTCACCTTTCACAGCAGCACCGGCAGGGGCTGGGGGATTCTCCACTACCTATTAGCCTGAGGATAATGAACCACAAACAGATTGTGGGGACAGTAACGTTCAGGGCCTAAATAAAAAGGAATAATGATGGCCTCCGTGTTTAAAATCTGTTTTAAGTAGATGAACTATATACTGATGATGTTGGCATCTTTCCTCAATGTATTATTTGAGTATTACTATAAAAATGACCACATAAAAGACTTTTTGAAGTAATTTTTGCCTTTTACACATATTGACTTTTCCAAATAAATAGAATAAAACCAGTAATAGCATAATAATTTGTTTCCATGGGCTTATGGTACAAGAAACAATAAAGCCAGAGCATTTCTGTGGAATCTGATTATTCAACAGGGCTATGTTTACAGTTCCCATTACCATTACTGAAGGAAAACCAAATTTCACAAAGACAGACCTCAAAGAGGTTATTCAATATATTTGTTTCTGAATGTTAAAAAACAATGTAGCAATAATGGCCATAAAATGACCTAACAACTGTATACCAGAAATGGGTTCTAGTCAGGGAAATAACTGAGTCCTATCAGTGATTTCCCTTATATGGACAAATAAATGCAACAAAATTGGTATGCTGTCAAAAAGAACATAGGAGTGTGACAAGTCATTTTGGAGCAATAAAAGCAATAGGGCAAATTTTCTCAAACAGTCTGAGAAAAAGTATTCAGTAGATGCTTCTTGCATTCACTCATGTAGAGACTTCTCCCCCTGCAACAGAAGGAATGCCCACATCTTGGGTGCTGTCTATCAGTGAGACAAAGAAGTGAATTCTGTTATAACTATGAAATATTCTTATTGTCCTTTGTTTCTTTTTAATTATTGGTACAAAATAATCTATGAATTTAAAAAACAAAGTTAAATGAGAACCAGCTGCCATACATTCAATCTAAAAGTTATATTGTACAACTTTTCCTATCTGTCTAGTGACTTTTATCTACCAATGTGCTGTTATCTGCAATAAAGTAAATTATAATTGCTACAAGGAAGATCATAATTAAAGGAATATATATGACATCCTACATTACTGCCTGAACTGCTTTACAGCCAGATGACTACTTTTGTGAAATTGAGTAAAAAGAGACTGACATTACAGGAGAGTGTAACTGCTCCAAGGTCACCCTCTACATCGAACACTTACTATTTGTCCATTGCTATTTTGAGTGACAAATCTGGGCAGATCTCATTAATGATGCTGTAGACATGGTCTAATAATCTGATGAAGCTGGGACATGGTAAAGGTTTTAGACTTTCTTTTTTTAAACCAACAAACACATTGAATTCCTACTGGACTTTTTTTTTTCTAATTTGTACGAATTACTGGTCTATATTTTGGTATTTAGTGACAATTAATGTTGTGGAAAACATCTAATTTTTCTGAGAATAGAAGCAGAGATACTATCTCCAATCTGTGCTTTGGAATAACTTTGGATCATATTCTGTCTCCTCTTGACACTTGAGGGTCCTCCAATGCTGAAGGACTATTACATTACACTGGGCCTTGAAACCAGTCATCTACCATGCTCTCTGAGAGACCATGAAGTCTATTCACCCTCTTTTACCAAGAGATCCAACTGCTACCAAACTGCCTTAAGTTTTCTCAAATTTCTCCTGACTGTAGCTCTTGGAGACAATTTTGTTGTAGAAACTGAAGGGTCCCAAAATGCATTGCAATCTCACTGTTTGGGATGTTTGTTGACTGTGTTTCTATAATGTTCCTCCCCTTGACTTCAGATTAAACTGTTAACTTATCTGAAAGAGTCAAGCACTCAGACCCAGAGAAATACACAATTACTGGCCATTTGCTTGCCATCTCACTTCCTGATGTGATTTACCTCTGATAAATCCTGAAATAATGCAGTGACCTTGGTTTTATCACACCATATCAACTCCGCTTTTCCTGCTGCCCGGCTCTTGCTTCACTGGCTGCCTCCTGGCTGCTGAGACACAAAGCAGGCTGGTATCTTTCACTGATTCTGTAAGTGATATGAGCAGCTCCTCAGAACACCATGTCTTGTCTTGATGACAATACTACACCACATCATCTTTGCTGGCCATTTAGGAATACCACAATTTAGTGGTTAACACTACTATCCAGTGTGGCCCAGCCCTCAGAAGTTTTGTATGCTGTGCATCAGATAACATTATTAATTCCTCTCTGTTTGTTTCACAACATCCCTGTGGGTCTCAGTCTGACCTGAGACATGGAAACATGAAAAGCAAACACTTGTTTTGTTGTCTAGAAATCCAGCATGCAGGTCTTCACAGCACTCTCTCACAGTTCCAAAGAGTTTTGGAGTGCAGTAAATCACAATTCCAGTTTTTAGGATTTTCATTTCATTTTCCAAAAGTCAGTCATTTACAATGCCAACCCAGCCAACCACAGACCTCAGAGTATCTGCTCCACTTTGTTCTTCCCTACAGCCCCTGCATTTGACCACAATAAGAAAAGCTGTAAGACTGGTGGCTCCAAAGCCTATAGGACCCCTCACAGAGGTCTGGCAAATTTCATTTCACATTTTCTTTGAGAAGGAAACATGACAGAATGTTAGAGATAATACAAACATGAAAATCTCACCAGGTTTTCCTTCCTCTTCTCTCTTGTCCACACAAAAATTGTGCAACCAATGGGAAAAGTGTGCTCTGCCAATTACAAGCAGGCTAGGTATCTCTTCAGAACTCATGTCTGGAAACCATGATGAAATCTAGCTATTTCAACTAGAACTGCTGCTCTGCATTTTAGTAAGTCCAAAATTACTAGGCAAGAGAGCTCAAGAGCCAAGGATATCACCTCCCTTTGCGCTGCTGAAGACCATGCACAGTCAATAACCAAGAAATAGCCGCTTGTGAATGAAAAATTAAATGGAAATTACATCTCTTAACTCCAGGAGGCAAAGTCACATATGAGTAGCTGTAAACAGCATACACTAAACACTCTAATGTGTGGGAGGTGACAAACCAAAGAGAAGCATTTTGATATTGGATTTAATTCTAGTAATTGGCAAATCTAAGGGAGCTTGAAGATCATCTAGTTCCAACTCTGCTGTCAAGGTGTCCCTTACCTTCAACTAAATCAGCTTACTATATCATCCAAACTGGCCTTAAGCAACTCCAGGGATGGGGATGAGGAATGGAATGTATTCTTGGAATAGTATTTTGAGATTCATGAAGACCATTGGTTTACGGAGGACTTGGGCCACCAGCAAGAAAGTTCTTGCTACAGCTCAGTCTCCTGTGTCAAACCAGCAGTTTTTGACCAGGCCTTCACCCTACAACTTTACACTGGCTTCTAAATACTCTAAACATGGGTCACTGAGTGACATAAACGTTAGATGAAAACCAAGAGTCCAAGCAGAAAAATTACATGGTAACCCAACAGAGTAATTAATCTTTCATCTATCTATCTGTCTGTCTATATCTCCATACATCCATCACCAAAATATTAACTTAGCTAGAGAATAGATAAAATTTACGTGGATTCTTTCTCCTAAAGTGAGTTCTTCTGCATCTAGTTTGTGAGATTGTCAATGGAAACAGTGACTCTTTTATGTTCCTTCAGTGTTTGCTAAGTTGGCTTTGTCCCAGTATTCCTACCTACGTCATCCTATTCAGTTAAAGAATGCTTAAAGTACATATGGTGCAGATTGTTCAGAGTACCAGGTGCACACTAGGCCTGAAATACGTGTGGCTGTAAAGTAAGTGGAAAAAATACATGAATATGGAGGCAAAAAAAACAAGCAAGAAGTTAGTGGTGAGCATAATAAAAAACAGAGAAAGATGTGTGAAAGGGTACAGAGCAAAAGGCACTGAAGTGGAACCAAAGTCAAAAGGAAAAAGAAGAGTAAATACAGAAAAAGACTGAAACAGACAAAATTCTTTTTTCTAATGAAAAATGAAAGGCAACCTACAAAAACAAATGCTGTGTGTACAAGTGTTTGTGCATAAGGACCAAACAGGCATCCTTATCACTTTTCTTAACACCTGTAGCACCACAGTTTTAGAAGCTACAGTTGCTTTGACAAGTATTTCAATTACTCCTACCTTTCAAACCTGGAGGATTTTTCATGCAAATGAAAAAGTATGTCACCACAGGTCTAAACTCATCACCTTCTGGTCTTTTACACCAAGATTTTTAACCCCATCTTATGTTTTAACTGTCTAACACCTGCAATGGGAGTGTTTGTTTAGTTACCATGTCTTTGCTTGCCTATGCTACCTTGTACTTTGAAAGCATTTCAAGATTTTTATGAAATGTGCTGAGGAAAAAAAATTACCCAGCAGACACTGAAGCTAGGAGGCCTTGAGAAAATCTATACTGCTGAGGGATATGGTAAATTCAAAAAACTTATTACAAGTTACTTCAGAAGTCTGAACCACTTTCTCACAGAGCCATTAGGATGCTGGAGTTAAGAGGTAAAACACATGGAGTGAATTATAACAGCCAAAGGAAGAGGAAGGCAAAAGAGGAAAACCTGCATCTTGACAGCACATACTACAGACTTCATCCAGAAAAACAGGCTGTAAGCCTGCTGGGGAAACAGAGAGAAAGGAAGGAAAGGTGGAATTTAAGTCACAATGCCTCTAATTTTTTCTGAAAAAAAATTATATGTATGTTTAAGTATCTACAAGAATATAGCTTAGCACAGGCATTAAACTTTACTACAATCAAGAAGCCCCTAAACTGAACTAAGTGTTCAATTTTAGGACTGAGTTTCTAGGTTAAACTACATAAAAAGTGAAAAAGTTACAAAGTACTCCAAGCAAGGAATAGCAACATTTCTGCTGAACACATCTTGTGATTTCTCTCCCACCTGAGATCACCCCCACTCCAAATAAAACTCCATTTGAGAAATGAGATGCCAGATTATTCAACACTGCACAACCAGGATATTAATGAAAGTGCACTTTCCACTTTTCCTGGCTCATTCTGTGTCTTTGAAAGTACTGTGTTCACAGTCTCCAATTCTGGATGTTCCATACTAGCACAGATTTGGGCCCATACAAATCCCCACTGAAATCACCAGGAGTAGTGACAGGTTCAACACCTTGAACTCAAATATCTCTGACAGGTCAGGGCCTTAGGCCTTACACTCAGTGAACATAATGGAAGCAAAGTCGTCCTGAAAAGAGGAGAACTCATCTGTGTGCTTCATACTGTAGGACAGTAGACTCAGGTTTATCCAGGCCAATGCCATTTGCACAGAAGTTTTATCTGCTAGCTGTAAGCATAAAAACACTATTTTTACACTAATGCAATGTAAAAAACAGCATGCCAGCCTACTTCATGAGTTTGGCTAATAAACAGATTTGCCCTCAATAACACTCCTTTAAATGCTACTGACCTCAAGCTGGTTTGATTTCGGTAACTTACCCTACGTGAAAATGTGTACCTGTAAACACTGTGGATGTTCTAATGAGGATGCAGTGGACAATAAAGTTTCTATTCATGAACTGGAAATTCATCCACCTGTTGAGGCTCATGGTCACGGTGCTACCACATTCTTTTCTCACACAGTATAAATGTCACCATAGGACTCAAACCCCTTCCATATGTTAAGTAAGAACAGAAGGCACAGGGCACAGGTCACCCAGGCCGGTGCCGCAGCTGGGCTGCTCTCTCTGCCCGCTGCTGCTCCGGGCCCGAGGCCTCGGCCATCCCGGCAGCTCGGGGAATCCTCGGCGCCTTCAAACAGCCGCAGCAGCAGCGCCCACAGCCCGCTCCCTGCAGCCGCGGGGAGGCTGATATACGGGGAGGAGGTTCGCAGGCCCTCGCTGCCGGCACTCGGCAGCCGGGCAGGGCAGGGCCGGGCAGGGCAGAGCAGAGCAGAGCAGGGCAGGGCCGGCCGCAGACGTGGCCGCACAGCGCAGCCGTGCCCGGCACAGCCCGGCGCCCCCCGCCCGGCGCTCCAGCCGCTCCCTCCCGCTCTGCCGCGGGCCGGGTCCCCTGCCGGGGCCGTGCCCCTCTTCCCGGCACGTCCCGGAGGCGCGGGGAGCAGCCGGGCCCGCCCGCCCTTCCGCCTCGCTGATCGGCGCCCCGGCCCGCGGCCCCGCCGCCTCACCTCGCTCAGCAGCCCCTGCCAGTCGCTCTCGCTGCGCTGGGCGCTCATGGCTCCGGCGGCCCGCGGCGCCGGGGAGCGGCTCCTCCCGGCCCGGCCTCCGCCGAGAACCCGCGGGGAGGCGGGGACTGCGGCCACCTCCGCCGGCCCGCCCTGCCCCCCGAGCTGCTGCCGGGGCCGGGCCGGGGCAGAGCTGCGAGGCCGGGCCACGGTAGAGCCGCCGCCGGGGACGGGCCGGGGCAGAGCCGCTGCCGCCGGGGCCGGGCGCACCTGCTGAGGCCGGGCCGTGCCGGACTGTCTGGGGTGCGTGTCCCAGGGGAGGGCCCTCCTCTCCATACGTGTGCCTTCTGTATTAACAGCTTGGCACTGCTGCCATCCCGGGCTCTGCACAGCCAGGTCGATGAGGGGAGCCGCAGCAGGGAGGCTTTATATCTGTGTAACACAATTTTGTACACAGTTGTGTTGTGTGTGTACTGCAGGCCACAGCGGGAGGACAAGGCAACCACTTTCTCCAAACACGATAGTGGAACACTGCCCACTTCGGGCACCGATCTCCGTTGTTGCTCGGTTAGCGGGAGTGTAAATAACCCAGGGACCCGGGGCTCGATCTGGTTTCTCTATCTCCCCGTGGGCACGGCGCTCCTCCCTCAGCGCTGACACACGCACAGCGCTCCCCGCTCCCCGCCGCCTCCCCAGCCGTGCCCCGCCGCTCCCCGGGTGAGACATCCATGGGCCGGGTCTGCCATGGGGTACAGCGGGTGCGATCTCTATTGTGCTCCTGACACGGACAATGTCCCCAGGACTTGGGTTTTCCAGGCGGAGTCCAAGCATAATTGCATGGAGTATTTGAGCAGTTTAATCCACAAGTACTCTTTGTTTCAAATAACATCACAAATAACACAAGACAACACGATAAAATATGTGTGCCTTGTTCCTTACCACAGTTTACCCATTGTTAAGATTTGTTTGTGGTTTGGTGTCTAGGCACAATGTCCTTCTATTCTCTAAAATGGCTTAGAGAGCCCCCTTTGACAATTTCACGTCCCTTTGAGTAGGTGATGCCTTGGCCTTTCCACTGAGAACATTGCTGTTCCAGGTGCTTAATTAATGGGTTATATGGAAAGAAACATAGGCCATATCTAGACTCACAGGAACTCTCTTTGAATGGAAGATTATCAATTTTAATAAATGCCTGTGGTTATCTCCATATTTAAAAAAATAAATAATTTAAAAATGGTCCAGGAGACCAGCTAGCTTTATTATGGAACTTTAGTTGGATAGTTACAAAGTTCATACATGTCACCTGCAAATTATTAACTTAGATATTTTCTCCAAATTATAAACCATTTTTTCCTACATTAGCTGTTTCTTATCTCTAGGCTTTGACTGTTACATTCTGTAGCTTTGATGCTGTGGAGGGTATATTTGTCTTTGCTATTTGTCCATATTTTTCTGTAGTTTATGTTGTCATGTGTGTGATCTATCCCAGTCCTGCATCTCCTTGCAGGCTTCTCAGCAAATTGTTTCTGAAAACAACACCTTATTTGCACAGGTGAAATAGCAAATAATGAAAACTAAATTAACAAGAACTATAATTTAAACCACTGCCTAAAAGAACTTTTAATTATATTAGAAACTTCATAATTTTCTTAGTTCTTAATAGTTAAAGTTATACAACTGCTAGTGCAGATGAACCAAACAGAATCTTTTTCCCAGTTCTGCTTCTCATATACAGAATTTCTCTCCTTTGTTTTCTTGGTTATGTAGCATGCTGGACTCAGAATACTCTTGCAGAAAGAGCACTGCTTTAAGAAAGATAACCCTTCAAAAGCCCTCTTTTGTGAAGGATGTCACTCATTTTAATCCCAAATATGCTCACACTCCTCACAAACATAAGGTTTTAATTTTTATTGATGATAAGTATTCAAATGAGAAGTAAATATTCAAGAAAGAGAGGTTATTAAAACAAAAGGAACTCTCAGTGTTTTCAGCTCTTACACTTTTATCAAAAGGCTGATGGGAGCTGGTGTTTTTCAGAGAGCCCAAGCTCTCGTATGAGAATAACCACTTTCGTTTGAAGTAAAAGTAAAATTCAAGGGAATAAATTAAAAATAAGATGAAATGTGCCATAAGTACATTTGACAGGATCAGAATGAAAAGCAAAGAACCCAAATACATATTTTTAAGTAATTGCTTTTAGTTCCTGATAGCAAGACTTTTGTCAGTTTCTTTGACTTTTCTGTTCCTCTCTGTCTTACTTACCGATGTGTTTTAGTTTTGCATTGACTGACATTTAGTAAGGAGGGAAGAAGCCACCTACAAAATTGATTTTCTAAGGAAAGCTACTAGCAGTTTTTATTAGTTGTAAAAAACCAAAAAGTGTTCTGAACATTTTATTCTGATATTTCTCTTTTTTCCCCTTTTATTTAGTTCTGTTTAAATAAAGTTTTCTTTATATTCTTGAAAGTTTTAAGCCTGCTTTGCTCTTCTCCTAATCCTATCTCACAACAGAAAAAAAGTAAATAGTTCTACTAAGTGCATTGGCATTTAGCTAACATTAAACCCACCACATTAATTAGTACATTAGCCAAAAAATTCAAATTAGCAAACTAAAACCACTACACCATGGTTACTGCAAAACCCCAATGTAACAGTCCCAGTTGGAATCAGCCTCTAGGCAGGACCAGATTGAGATACAGGTCCTGTTGTAACTCAGACAACCAAGTTAAGGAGAAGATGACAGAAAAGAAATACTATCATCCTAGTTTATAAATAGGAAACTGAAGAGTAGTAATTGCCTTGCCCAAGAAAACTGAAGTTTCAAACAAAACCAGGAAGCAAAATTGCAGGTTTCAGGAGTACTAATCTCCTGTTTGAATTGCAAAACTAACAGGGTGTCTTGGTTTTCTTCCTGCTTGCTGCAGTAACTGCTTTTGCACCATTGCCTTGCCAGGATTAGAAGAACACAGTGGATCCCGGAGACAAAAAAATCATCTCTCAACCTTCCTCTTCAACTACCAGCCCATTGTCTTTGTCTCTAGATCTGTTATCTTCTCTGCTTTCTTCCTCTATACATTCACTAGATAAACTTATCTGCTTCTAGTGTTTCATCTTCCTTCTCTGCAATTCTGCTTTGTGATCAATCTTTCCCTTAGTATCTTGATTTCATCTGTCTTTTCACCAGATTACCCTCCACTTCTCTAAGCATTTTGTACATTTCATTAAGAAAGCTCCAAACTTTCTAAAAAACTTCTTTTTGGCTTGGGCAAATTACACATTCAGAATCAGGTCTAAGCTACTGTGGCTCATTGATGCAAGTACTCAAGTAAACATATGTAAGAGATTTAAACAACAGTTTTCATTTGTAGGAGATTTAATCAACATTTCTAAAGCACGGCTTCCAGAAATCAGCATCTTTGTCATAAATTAAAAAAGAAAATAGCCTGGATTTGTATCCACAGGTAAGCCAACAAAGGCATTGCTTCAAATTTTGCTGCCTCTTTTTGTCAACATTTGTCTGCTGCACTAATATCAGCATTATATCTATGTCCAACTGTAAGGAAATATATGAGTAAAAACCCAGTGTAAATCCTTAAGATCTGGACAGGCTACATAATTGAAATGTAATGAAAACATGTAGTGCTTGTCTCCTGAAGGATGATCCAATCTGACTCTCCATGGATGTTTCAGGGTTCCATTTAATCAGGGTTTAAATACCTCTGAATGAGGATATAACCTATCAAAGATAAAACATTCATTTTAGTACTCTTGGTAATTTATATTGGCATTATTCTTTTTCTTGTTCTTGCTAATCTGATGTTAACCACATACTCAAAACTTTGTGCACACATTTTGGAGGAAGTACACTGTGTTTGTTAGGGTTACCATTATGTATAGCTTTTGTCTGTTCCCGTATTTGTTTTCTTTACTTTACTTTTGCCTTTCTTTTTTTTTAGAGGCTGCTTTTTGTCCATTTAGATTCCAGCTGCACCTTCTCGATTTTCTCAGGTTCATTGCTGGTTTCACTCTCCTGTATCAGCTCTTCTACTTCACTATGCATGATCTGTCAGCAGGACAATATGATCTGCAGATCAGAAGCAGTTTAGCAGTTATTAATTTGTGTTGAATCCTTTTGTGGCCAGTCAAGTCCGTGAAGGCCACATCTTAGGCAAACAATAAAGATCACTAAAATGATGGTGTTTCTCTTTTCCTCTTCAATGGTTTCAGACCTTCAATATATTACTTTCCTTTGTGCATTAGATGCTTCCTGTAGCATTAAAATTGGAGGTAGTCTTTATTTTCTTCTTTTTTGCTTTTTTAAAGCTGTCTTATTACTGTTAGTTGGTGCAACTGAATACTGGAATTCAGAGTAGAGTATCTCTCTGAGAGTGAAAAAAAAAAGAATTTTGGGGAAGAGATGGGAACAGACTATGATCTGCACAAACTGACTCTAGGATTGTCTTGGACTGCAATATATAACCAAAAGCATGTATTCTATTCCAAATCTGTTGAAACCAGTTGAAGAGGTGTTTTTTCTTTTAACTCTGGATGCCTTCTGTTAATGGACCAGCTGTTAAAACCACGTGGAGCAATGTTCCTTATCTCTTCCAGGGGGCTATCTTCTATTAGGGGGCCATTAAGGCTTACCAATGACATGACACATTACATAATCTCATTGTGAGATGCTCCACCCAGTGGGAGGAGCCAAACATTCCTACCTCGATAAAAGCTGAAATTCAGCACAGCAGGCTGGCCTGTTTTCCACTGGATTCCCAGAGGAAAGATCAGACTCATCTTGCCACCACTGGACCTTTCTACAGGATCACCTCTACTCCAACAGAACCGTATCTGTTACTCCAGGAGGACTTATTTAAACTGCTCCCAACACCCTGACTCACGGTGGTCAGGTCGTGTTCTGACTCTATCACTGTTTCTAGGATTTTTTGATTGTTTGCTTTATTACATTTGTATTTTTTTAATACTCCTGGTAAAGAACTGTTATTCTCGTTCCTAAATCTTTGCCTGGAGGCCCTTAACTGCAAAATTATAATAATTTGGAGGGAGGCGGGTTTCATTCTTCATTCCAAGGGAAGCTTTCCCTGGCAGACACCTCTCTTTTCCGAACGAAGACAAGGATGAAACTTGGTGGTGAGGTCTGGCCAAAGAAGAGGGGAAAACCAAGGTAAAGCTGCAGTTAAGAGAGAGTGCAGGTAATGGGTAGGAGGCTCATGGAAAGAATTGAGGGGAAAGCTGTAAGATGGTGGGGCAGAGGAGAGACTGCAAACTTGGAAACAAAATGATTTGGGAAATGAACAAACACATATAATCAAGAGAACTGTCCTAATTTTGAGATTTTCTGAGTGACTGAAAATCCAAAGTCAAGAATGTTCTGTAGTATAGATTTTCTAGTGGTAGCATTTTATGCGTAAGTTCATGTGCAAGTGCTTTGAACAATTTTGTTTTAAAGCCTGATTTTTCCAAAGCCCTGTGATGTTGCAGCATCTAACTCTTCGGCACACTTCTGTCTAGAGAAACCTCTGGCCTCCAAATACTAAAGTCTTCATTGGAAAACAGCTGATTGGGTTCTTCGTAGCTTGCCTAGGGTAGAAAAGCTCAAAAATTGATTGGATAGTGGGCACAGGTGTTAGAGCAGGCAACCAGTCCCTAAAAATTGCTAGCAGACACCCATTACATGGAACTGTTCAGTTCAAACACTCTCTTTTGTGGACATACTTAGCCTGATACCAAGTATGGTCTTCAGTGAAATCCTCCAGGAACATCAGGCTGTGGATGAGACTATGCAAGATGCTGGTGGCATCTTGGACAAGAAGTCTCTAAATTCTCTAAATGCACCTGTGAAATTAATTGGTTTGATTTAGGCTGTATTGGAAAAGTTTGGCACTGTTGTCTGTCCTAGTAATAGCAAATAACCATGTAGGGATTAATCACAAGTTATGTTCACCAGCAGAATTTGTGGCTCTTCCCACACCATAAGAATAAGGAAAACTAAATAAGAACTAAAAGATAGCGGTAAAGAAAACAAGTACAATATCTCAGAGCCTGTTTTAAGGCTTGTCATTACAGTTGAATAGAGTTAGTGTAAATGAATTCTGTTTTCCCAGAGGCATCAAATTCTTCCTGTCAAGACTCTCTCAAGAGAGACTTGAAAGTCACTCACTGCCCTCCTGCATTATTATTATTATTTTCCTTAAAATTTCCTTGCTATTTGTGTAACTAAAAATTGAGTATAAGATCAGAGAAAATATTTTGTCAAGTGACTCAGACAGGCACAACTGATGGATACTAAGCAAACATGTACTGCATTTTATGTTCCTCTGAGTGCACTAGAAAAATATAAAAAATAGTTAATTTTACTAAAAATCCAGGTGGGAAATTCACGCTACTTTCTGCTACTGTGAAATTGAAGAGTAACCCAGTACTGCCATCAAATCTGACATATGAGTGATTTTTCAGACTTGTAGGTTCAATTTTCAACTGGTGGGGTATGTCAATTCCCTGAAAACTGTCAGACCATTGTAGAGATATTTATTGCTGTGACCATACCAGACTCTTCAGAACGAAGACCGTCACTTTACATACGTGGCCAATACTCAGCAGACTGTAGGCAAAGAACAAGATTGGATACATAAAGTACAGCCAGCTTGATCCTGTTCTTTCTAGTCAATTTAGAGAGAATAAAGAAAGCCCACTAGCAAAGACCAAAAACTGGAATTGAAACAGAACTTACTGAGAATATCATAGCAAAATAACTTTTCATTTGAAAATATCTGTCTGGAAAAGAAAATCCAAAATCTCTCAGCTGTGGTGTGCAGTTTCTTGGGTTCTTGAGGAACCCATCAAACCCTGACTGCATGCTTTAGAATAGCAATAGCACTGAGCTAAGTTTGCTTCGTTTACATTCAAATTACACAGACTTTTGGGATTTCAGCTTCAGCCTTTTTTAAGTGAAGCTTGGTGAGCATTCTCTTATCTCCCTAGAAACTTGTCCAGTTAGTAAAAGCAGTTGAATCAAGGAGCTGAAGCTTTATTTCTCATCTCAAATGAGATTGTAATAGAAAGAATATAACTTATCTCGCTTCACATAAATACTTAGTTATAAAAGTACAACAGATTTAACAGACGTAATTAAGGGGTCTCTTTATATGCTACAGGTTTGAATCAAATGGAAAGAAACAGAACCTTCTAAGTATCACAAGAGCCATTGGAGTAGAGGCTGTTCTAGAGTGACTGTCTCTTTGCTTTGCCCCTGCTGTATGGGGGACACCACCTGCTTCTTTTCCTGTGTGAATTCTAGTTGTTCAGTGTCAGATAATTGCTCTCATACCTAGTAATACCAGTTTGCTTAGGAACATTTTGCAAGTACATGCTTCCCCTTTAACTGCTCTGGACAAGATGTAGATATTATGGAAAAGTTGTAACATTGCTCCAGAATTTCACTTGGCTTATCCATTTAGCTGATTAGATTATGATCTCAAGTTATTATTCCAGTAAAAGTAGATGTATAAATTTAATTTATTTATTACTGTTTGATCTACCTTTGAATTTCATACCTTTTTCCTTTTTGTTCTTGCTTGTTACTGTTTATTTTAAAAATAAACTCTTTCACTGAGATTTTTTTTTCATCATGCTTGTTGGTCACTGAATCAATTTAAAATATAATTACCTGGTCCTATTGAGAGGTCACATATGGATGGTATGTATACTTATTCACTCTGACAAACAGTGGAGGCATCAAACAGTCAGTACCAAGAAGAACTCCATAAAACTAAATAAGGTTGTGGCTGAGGGCTCTGACTTGTATTCAGCAGTAGGCAGAAATCACATGCCAAAGTGTCCCTCCCTGGCCCTTGCCTTGTTCTCCAGAGGCAGCTTGTAGGGACAAATACAAAGTATGAAACAGCTTCTGAATCACAATTTATGCCAAACATACTGAAATTAACGAAAAAATGGATTTCAATTACTTTGTACATACCATGCATATCTGGTATTTTCTTTAGCTGTCTGGTTTACATGTACTGTCTTTTCAAAGTGAGATTCCTGAAACCTGCCAGCAGAGCACAAGTAGTTTTGTGGGTGCGTACTAGCAATTTGGCGTGGTATCCAAAAATGAGGAGACAAAGACACTCAGATCTCAGCTGAATAGGTCAAACTCTACACATTTTTCCAAAAATATTCCCTTCATGAAGAGTATTCTCTGCCACAGACTTTAAGCTTTGAATCAATATTCTCATTAAGTAGAAGTATCTTTGTTTTTAGAAATACATACATTTAAAGGTAACATAAATAAAATTAATTAACACTTTCGTTGTTGGAGGTGTGGTCCAAAAGCATCACACTGTTCAAGCAACTTCAGGGTTAGAAGCTGAGTACCACAGTGGAACTTTAAATGCTGTGAGATGCCTTATTCCCATCAAAACTTTAGGATGTGTGGCCTTTCTCCTTTAAAAGAAGCAACAACGTCATCTAACAGTGTATTGAGTTATGTGGCCCCCTCATGTCATGTTTGAGCCAATCTGTGTACACAGAGAATGAGTCTTTATTGGAACATTGCTAGTTTTTAGGACCCTCCTATGAGCTTACTCTTCTCAGTCATATTTGTACTCAATTCTAGGCTGTTTCTCAGTCTATTCCTAAAGCAAGGAGAAAAAAAATCCACTCAATAAGAAGTCAAAGCCTGGTTAGTAAGGTACTTGCTTGGACATTTTGTTGATGGAGAGCATGCTCTGTACTTCCAATTCTGCATTGTGCATGGGTTTCACTAACAGCACAATGTCATTTTTTTCAACTTTAGTGGTTGGGTAGATTCTGACACACCAGGAAAATGTATCTGTTTCAATTTGGTATTTAACAAGGTGCACAGATGGTGTTAAAAAGCAGGTAGAAGTGGTTAATCACCTGTGAATTTTAGGCATTTTTCTGCTGTCCATAAAGGACTTAAGAAGTGCATTTACTGCATGGGTTTCTCCTCCATGATTTGCATTTTCATGGTTTTCAATCAATCACCCCAGAGTGGTTTGCAAGTCTCTTCATTCTAAAGCAGTGAAGACCTGCCCATGTCCACATTCCTAGCGCAACAAATGATTTGGGACCTGGATCATGTGGTATTTGGTATTCACGTTCAGGCAAGTCCTTACCTCATCGCACCCTCAATTGTTTCATTTTACTGACACCATCTGTTTCTTGCACCTCAACCAATTTGTATTCCATTTCAAGAGTTGTCCCCCTGTGCTCAGCTTTCTGACCTTGTAAATTGATCTCCTGTACAGTCTGTAACAAATACTTTCCTGAAATCTGGATGAATTATGTCAACGATTTCATCTTTATCAATTCACCAATGCTTTGAAATGACCCTAATACATTTGTCATAAATGATCCTCTTTCAGCAGAACCAGGCAGCTTTCCCTTTACTAAATCACATTCCTAAATGAATTGCAATCTGCCTTATAAATGTTTCCATTATCTTGCTCACTACTACAGTGAGTCTTACAAGTCTGTATTTTGTTGGGTCTTCACAGTGTGTCTTTTTGACAGCTACTGAAGACACTCAACAATGAGTGCATTTCAGGTGAATATTAAGTGCTCCTTAAAAGAAGAAAAAATTAAAACCTAGTAACATGTACTCCTGGTGTTCAATAGTAGTTTTAGAGATTTGCTTAAATGAATGGAGAATAAAGGAGGATTTCTTTATTGCTGGCAGTTAGTGGCAGTGATGGATCATGGCATAGACATTCTCAGTATGGCCAAACTATTTCAGTGTATAGAATTTTATACAGTACAGCTAAAATTCAATGAACTGATTCAGAAGGTTCAGGATAAACTATAACAATAAGTTAAACCCTTAAATCGATTTGGTATTTTAAAAAGATAGGGAGCAGCAAGATGTCATCTTCCTTCACAGATCTAACTTTAACTGGAACTGTAAATCCAGAGCAGAGTATTGGTGGATAACAGTATATAATGTGTGATTTAAGACCCATCCTGGAAATCAGCAAAGATTTGAGTACACCAACTCTAAAACATTATCGGAGCATTATAAGGGTCCATCCAGAAAGTTAGGAGGATTTTTTTTTTCAGAATAAAGATAAATTTCATATCTTAAAGAGGTTATTTTTGAAGAATGCCAGGCAAGATGAGAAAAGAAAATGACTGTGAAAGAAAAAGCGGAGTAGCAGAGGCGTAGATAACCACTCATCCTACTATCCTTTCAAGATATGAGCTGAGGATGATTTTTATCAATAACTTCCAAATATAACATTATTCAGCTTTCATTATGTTGTCAATCTAATTTGAATGTAACTCATTCAGAGCACATGGCTATTTTGCCTTTGTGTTTTTATGTAAAGCACTGCTCCCCCAAGCCAGGAAAAAAGAGAATTCTCGGATTAGAGGAGATAACGTCCTCATTGAAAGTCCTGTGTACAAATTCTTGTTTTCTAATCATCTTTGTGAAACCTACCCCTGCTACACCACACAGAGAAATTCTTCTTCAAAGTAAGAAAAATTGCAGCTTACTTTTTCCTAACCCTGGAACAGCCTCTCTGCTTTGTGAGGAATGGGAGAAACTCCTGCCAACTTACATTAGCTTCTAGGGGAAAAACCACCTGAATCCCAAGATTTGGCTTTGGTGATGACCTGAAGTTCACAGAACTCTCAATATTGAACAACCTTCATGTGTGAGATGAAATCCTGAATTCTCACTGAAGTGAAATAGAGTTTTTCATTGACCTTAGAAAAGCCAAGGTTTCAATTCTTCTTTTTGAGACAGGAGGTCATAAAGTTTTTGCATTCTGTGGCATGGTTACATAGAATTGAGTGCTATAGAGATAGCCCACAAGTAATACAGAAAATATCCCTAGATCTGCAAGATCTAAAAGAAAAGCCTCCCAAAATAGCTTGTTATGTGCTGGCAAGTCCACCTTCCTCATCTTAACTCTAAATAAAAGCGTAAGAGTTTAACTGAAGGACAATTAAAATCTGAGAACATGCTCTTTATTAGCCTACTGAATAATTTTCTAGATTTCAGCTTCCCTTTCCCATCCTCTCCCTCTTTACAATGAATTTACTCTAAATCTCCCTGGTTTTGTTGCATTGTATTTTTCTCCTCCTCTTTGTATTTCTTTCTCTTTCTGCTCTTTGACTCTAGATGGGCCCTTTTTCTATCTGACTTTATTTTATGTGCCTGCTTGCCTTTGAGCAGGGCCTGACTCAGGAACTAGTTCATAACTATAAAACTCCAGACTGGAGAGGCTTTCCTTGCCCGAATCCCCAGATCTGTCACTGGCCAACCCATGGTTCCAATTTCAAACAAGGGCAGTGAGGACCACTGTCTCTTGTGGTCTGTAAGTCTGACAGTTACTTTTGGGCATGAGCTACATGTGCAGCTGGATCAGAAGACACTGCAGAGCACTTATGAGGCACTACAGCACATCTTAAATGAGCTTCCATTAACACAAGCCAAGGATGAAGTCAGACTGCAAGAGTAACTACTGGCAGCACACTGAGCCCCACACTCACCTGGGTGTAAACACAGGCACTGTGTGACAAACATGGGTCTGTCAGGGTGCTGTTGGACCATCACCTTCCCAGGAGAGATACACAAGAGCTGGGTCCAGCAGATCAATCCATGACTCTCACAGAGAATTCACTCTGCTCCCTGTGAGTGCGGGTCAGGTGTATGAGGCAGGACTTCAAAAAATGTCAGTTAATGCCAGCACAAGAATTGACCAAACAAGATGAATACCTACCATAAAAAGCCGGGGATGTAAAAGGTATAGCCTTAAGCTAAGCCAAGTGCATTGAACATCCATCTGAGAATACAATGGGAACAGTTGAACATATGAAGACATATGGCTCCACCTCAATACACCAAAAAAAAAAAAAAAAAGAAAAAAAAAAAGAAGGAAGAGACAAATTAAAGGAAAATTAAAATTAAAAGGCTAAAAAGAAAAGGAAGCTGTTACTTGGGAAAAAGCCAGGAGGTGGTTCTTTCCATCATACACCAGGATGAACATATTGGTGGTGTGTTAAATTCTGGTTGTGGGATCTGGACTGCCCTCTTCTCACAGCAGCAAGAGATGTGTTCAAGCATGTGATGCAAAGCATGGCCAGTCCAAGCACATGGAGCAGGTCAGGTAGTGGTGCTGGTGTGCAGCTACAGAGTGGCTCAGTGGGGAATGCCTGCTCACCAAGCAGTAAGCACAAGGCGTGAAGGACAGGCACAATGCAGAGGAAGAGGGAGAGTAATGGTGCTTTTAACCCTTTAGAGACTAAATGCAGCCAAACAGAGGCTGACAGGTAAAAGAACCAGCCCCTTAACAATTTACAAAGGGTGCAGAAGCAACTTGGACAACACCAAGCTGAGCTGAAAGTGTGTTCCTGTGGCAGAGTCAAAGCACTAGGGCATTACCTGCCAGCAAGCAAGTCTGAGTGCAGGCACTAAACACCTCCCAAGCAACAGGAGAAAGCAGTACCAGAAAGTTGAGGAGAGGCAGATTCTCAGGAGAATGCTGGACACAAAACTACTCAGCTCCCAGCCCATGTGGAGCGGTCCTGGCATGGAAGAGCAAGCTGCAGACTGCAAACTACACACAGAATCAGGTGTTATGTGATCCTACATGTAAGTGAAAAATGGCAAGATATGACTTTTCAAGGGTCTGATTCATAATTTTTAGGCTCCAAGTGAGCAGCAGCAGTATTGCCAGTTCTGTTAAACATGCCCTGCTCAAGGATCCATCCCACATATATAATACTTTTCCTGAATTTTACAAAAACTAAGCATGGTAGAAGAAGATAGGGGAAAAAGCAAATTATGAGAAAAGGATAGAAAAGCTTCATGAAGTTGAGCAGTCCACAGGATAGCATTTACCCTGTGGCTTATCTACATAAGAGGCAAAGAGCTGTCCTGTTCCATGCAGGCTGCACCTGACATGTCTCACAGACATCTTGTGGGCAGCAAGGTGTTTTGGTGTGTGTGACCTGGGCCGTGAGCACCACACCAGAAACCATGTGAGACTGAACCCCCCTGTTGCCTCTCCTGTTGGGTTCATGCCTGCCAGTTCAGCTACCATTTGTCTTTGCTTTTTAAGGCAGTGATTTAAATCAGCTCCCAGGTTTTATACTGCCATAATGTTAGGATGGGAGCAGAGAGCAGTAACCAGTGGGGGAAAATACACTGCCACAAAAAATAAATAAAAATTAGGTGTTCTGTTAGAGTACTGGGGCATTTCAAGCCCAGGGGTTATTCATGTAAATGAATCTGGTGCTTATTCTGTCAGGGAACACAAAGAGCACATGGAGAAATAAGAACCAACAGTCTTAAAATCCCAGATGAAAACAAACCACACAAATCAGATCCCATTATAGATTTCAGGACCATTCTCTTGATCAGAAAGAATTTTTCTCCCATAAATAAAGTTGCTAAAGATGACTCCACGTTAGAGTGAGAGTTTTGAATTTACCTCCAAAAACATCTGAGGTGTTTGAAGCAGTGTTTTTCTTTTGGATCAAGCCCAAAAAGTCTGAAAATATGGTTTATTTGGACAGCATGTGAAAGTTTGATTGATCCCAGAGCTCTGTTGGCATAAAGATTTATTGAAGTGTGCTTTCAGGAAAACATAGTTTGCTTCAGTGGTATCACCATGAGCACCAGATTCTCCACAAAAACTAATAGCTTAGCTATAACTCTAAATAACTAGTACAGAATTAAAAAAAAAATAATCTATAAAAAGTGATTGCTGTAAAGAGAAATCAGTTTTGATATCAATACCACTGGCAACCCAAATATCTGGTATTTCCCTGCTACCCTATCATCTGCTCAACAGAGTCACAACATTGAGAGGTTTTCTGCCTTCTTGTCTCTGAATCCCGAGTTTCTACTTGTAGGAGAAAGGAATACAGGTGACCTCACTCCTGATAAGTAACAGCTGTGTTAATTAACCAATACAGCCTCGCCCCTGATGAGTCACAGCTATATCCAGTAAGGATGAGTGAGGTAAAAGAGGGGGTGAGCTGGTAAGGGGTGGATCATCATGGAGGAGCTTTAAAGAGCATGAAAGAGAGAATCGTGAAGCAGGATCCTGGGGAGAGAGAATCACTGCTGTGAGGTTAGTCTGGGTCTGCAGTCAGAGCCTGTTGTTGGAACCTGCAGTCACAGTCTAGCCAGGTAAAAGCCTGCAGTCAGAGTCTGCAGACTAATCCCTGCAGTCATAGTTCAGCAGGAAATAACCAGCAGTCAGAGGCTGCAAGGGAAACCTGCAGTAGGAGCTTGCTGCACCAGAGTCAGGGAATAATTTGAGTTAAGATGACTAAGCCATGAATAAACCAGGACCCTTTTTATGCTGTGTTTAACAAGAAGTCTGTGCCTTGGCTTATTTTTACTCTCTAATAAGAGGGCTGCTGCAACATCTACTGGCTCACATTTTTTAAGTGTTTAGAGGCATATGAAAGCAAGCTGTTGAAATAGAGGAAGGTTTTTCCTTCGTCACTTAAATTTTGCATTTGGAGACTTAAATTATCTGAGACTAATGTAAATTACCTAACTTGCTTCCAATGAGATTGAGTTACAATGTTTAGTTTAAATCAGGATGGCTTTCAGTCTATGAAAAGCATGGTTTGCATCTCACAGTGTATGTGTAGTTTCATAGCAGAGAAATGCAGATTCAGCCCCCATCTGTGTTAGCCATATTGGTACCCAGGTACCTTACCTTGCTTATCTGTGTTAAGAGGTCTTTGTTCAGCAAGAGAGCATCACTTTAATCTTTCCACAGCTTGTTATGTTGTTTACAATCTTAGACTGCTGTTAAAAATGCTTTTTTCCTTTTCCCAGTGTGAAGTTACAACATGCTGTTACTGTTTACAGCAGATAGGTTGGCATGATTCTGCAAGCTGAGGAGGAACATACATGCAGTAGTAGATCTGCTGTAATGCTTTGACAGAAACTTGAATATATACTATTTTTAATAGTTTTGCTATTAAAATAGCTCATTTTGTTAGGAAAAGAAAAAACCCTCAAATATTATGGAAATAAATAATTTGGAAATGTTACCTGCTGCCATTAATCTCTTAAAAAGTGGCTCTCTTTTAGTGACCTCTTAGACAAACATAATACTACCTAATCTGTTTGGAGGGAGTATATACTTTCCAGAGGAAAAAAAGGAAGAAAGGTGGGAAAAGCACATAAATCTAGTGCAAAGAGAAAGTCTGAAAATATAATTCTGATCAAGTTACTTCCAATTTCACTTATAGAACTTGGTCTGTCAGATGCTCTACAAAAGATGTTGTCTAACCTCTAGGGAACAGCCACGCTCATGACCCAGAGCAGGAGGCTGCTCTCTGAAGTTGTGAAATCGCATTGTAGGTATTTGAAGCCTATATGGTATTTTTTTATCCTGCCTTTAGTCCTCCAACATAGTGTGTGTATTCATATATGTGAACTAAAACATGTTGCTCCCTCTTGGTAATATAAAAAACCTTGTCAACTAATGCATCAAAAGCCCTTTTGTGTTTATCATAAAATCATAGAACTATAAAAATGACCTCTGGAGCTCATTTGGTCCAACACCTTGCTCAAAGCATGGGAAATTCAAAGTTAGGTCAGGTTAGCAAGGCTTTGTGAAGTCTAGTTCTGAGTGTCTCCAAGGACAGAGATCCTACAACCTCCTTGGGCAACACAGTGCACTGTTTCACCACAATGAATGAATTTATTTCCTGCTATCTGATGATAGAAGAAAGTGATGACCTGATGGGCTCCCTCCCAACCTCACCTGTTCTGTGTTTTTATCTAGCCAGAATGTCCATTACAGCAACTTGTGTCGGTTGTCTCTTTTTCTTTTGCTATGTAATGCTTAATCAGGAGAAAAATTCTGAGTTCCATCTAACTCTACACAGACTTACCCATATTACAAGGCAGGGAGAATGAAGACATATGCTGGCTGTTGAAACTTCTTTTTGCAGGCTGCCCTAAATGAAATTACACAGTCAATTCTCCATCAACAAAAATAATGGCTGAATTCAATGGCTTTTATTGATGCATCATATTGGTGTTCAGATACAGGATTTCCCATGCCACACGGCTGCCTTTACAAGGATTAACAAGTCTTCATTTCTGTGCTAGAAACACACTAGATTTTTCACATTTATGAGAAATATGAGGAACTAGTGATATTCACTCTCTTTTACTTTGTCTTAAAAACATATGTGGCAGGCCTGTAACCACTGAAATAGCAGGTTAGCCATTATAAATGAATTTATATTATTACATATAGATAGTGTGTGGATGGGAGATTACTGTACAACCTTATCTAGACTGGCTTGCTTAATTTTTGTTCAACTGACTTACAAAGAGTCTGAATTATAATATTTTCTTTAAAAATGAACAATTTCATTATTCATAATTATTTTGTATACCCATAGGAAAATAATAAATTAGATTACTACATTGATAATACATCTGGATGATTAGGAAATATGAAAATGGCCACCACAATTTCTCATCTCTTCTGAGGTGTCTTCTTCTACCTAAGAGCAGTACAAGAGGTCAGGGCAGCCCTCAGACTGTTAGGCTGTATGCTCAAGGGACATATTGGCATCCTCCTGATATTTCTCTCAGTCTAGCCCTAAGTGACTTGATCATGGACCTGTGGACTTGGGGAAGAGGAGAAAATGTAACTCAGGCATTCAGCATCATGTCCGGAGGCCTAATCATATGCCTAAGTTGAAGAGCTCCAAATATCCCTTTCAGCTCCAGTGCAGCAGAATTACTTATGTACTGTCTAGAGGGACCTAGATGGTCATAGCAGTGTTGAATAAGAAAACTGATTTAAAGGCAGAGACCAGCAGCATTGCTCCTTTTCCAGGCTGGTTAAAGTCACTAGTAATAGTAGTCTCTTTTCTAGATCTGGAATTTTTTATACAACTGCAGATGGAGAAGGGACACTTTCAGAGCACTTCCTGAAAAGAGTCTTGTTTTTGTAATGACAAGACTATATATGAAGTACAACATTTTCAGTTGAGCTCTGGCTCAGACATTGGTGATTGAGGTGAAATAGCACAAATGTAGCAGCTGTCTAGATCTTCCTTTAAACGTCACCCTGATCAGAAGTACACTGCACTGCTAAAGTGTTCAGATGCCCTTTCATACCTTGAGACTGAGGGCCCAAATCCAATTTTTACAGAGTGGTGCAATAGAGACACAATCTTCTCCCTTGGCTCCTGTGTCATGATGGATAAAAGGGAAGAGTTCAGCCCACTGGTGGGGATATAGATCCACCTTGCAATGCAGTTAGGATAGGCTTCAATCAGTGGTACCACTGATTGAGTGAACATTTCAATGGCTTATACAAGGTGTGATGTGGCCTTGCTTTTCTTCTATATTCCACTGAGCACAGCTGCTGCAATTTCTTCAGCATCTTAAGGAGTGAACTCAGAGCTGCTGCAATGTAGGGAGAAGGGCAAGAGTTGGGAAACCATGGAGTGAGGCCTCCTGTTAGCTACAAGGGCAAGGCTTAGGTACCCTATCATGGACCATGGCAGAGGCAGCCTGAGCATCATGAGATCCCAGAGGGGAGGATGCACCCCTTCTTCTTGGGTCATGAAGAGCATGACAAATCACCTGTCCCTTAAGGGCTCAGACTTGCCAGCACTGCATAAGCCTACCATTAGTGCCTCTAACTCTGAGTGTCACTTATGTGCCAGGGCTCTTTCATGCTTCCCTTTCCTGTTTGCAGAGGCTTGTTTAATTTTGTTAACTACTCTGAATGGAGATAAGGCCCGTGTGTGTAATAACAGACTAAAATTAAACTTCAAACAAATTATCTGTTAGGGTTTAGGAGAATCTTATCTGGGGAGGAATTAATCCTTGCAGCTTGTTTTGGGGCTTTAGCAGGCCACCGGGGATTTGAAAGAGAACAATTTTTCAGGCTGGAGTATACACAGCAACTGGAACAATGTGCATAATTCTGTGGATATGATAAAAGAGAAAAAAATCCCAAAAAGACACATAAACATCTGAAGCGTAGCATGAACTGACTGCAAACCAAATGCAGCTGCTGTAGATCATCAACTGTCCCCGTCAAAACCCTGGTCTCTTTGTGGCCAATGTCCCTGCTTCCTTTATCACTGGGTGTGAGGACAATTCTGTAAGTCAGCTCTTATGCCCTAGTGCTCCCTGCTGCAGGCTTTGGAAAGCACCCACTGCACCCTCCCACTGATGTCAGGTTGCTCTGAGAAGACAATGTTGCTCAGCCCAGCCTATTAATCAAATCAACACAGAGGGGGCAAGAAGTGCCCTTGGGGCTTACTTTGCTGAAGAATTGCTCTCGTGGCTCAGCCTGCTGTTGGGAATGGGAGGAGAGGTTCCCATCCGAATGGGGCTGGTAGAGACTGGGAAAAGTCAGCCCTGTTTAAATGCTACCACCCCATAAAGGCTTGAGGAATGTAGTCCCAGGAAGGATTTCAGACAAACAGTTTAGTTCTGCTGTTGTCTCTCTGACAGACAATAACGATAAAGACAAAGACAGGAAGACCTCTCAAAACACCTTCTTACCTTCTTACTACAGAGATACCTCAAATTTCCTTTTGCAATGGGTTCCTGGTAGAGGTTTTCCATCTTTTTCTATTCGTTTTTTCTTTCTTTAATCTTAGCTGTCCACACCAGTCGTAGGGTGAAAGAGCTGTAGAAAGAGGGAATAAGAGAGAAAAAGAGCTTTAACAGCCAGGAGGAAATAAATGGATGGTCTTTGGAAGCATAGACTAGACCAATAGGGTGAAAAATCACAAGAGGGTGATTCCAATGTTTACTGTTTCTTGGTTTTCTTAAGCGTATTTTTCTTGCAGTTCTGGGGGCATAGATTATGCAGAGTTCAGAGTGAAAAGCCCTCTCAGAACTGCATAGCAGTACTAGAAGAAAAACTGCTGGAAGACATTGTCTCAAGTTTCCATTATCCTCAACCACACTATGGGATAAGATGCAAGTCTTAACTGGAAATATGCAGTGGCTGAACTCTGGAAAGTTTTTCACAGCATATGCTCTGTATTCCACTACTGTTTTAGGAATATTTGACTATGTTGCCATGCTGTCAGGCTGTTATGGTTCAGGGTACTTAGACAACCAAATGAGTAATAGAATGGGCTAAACCTGCATCCTGAAACCCCAGAAGACTGAATGAACCCATTTGTCCAAAACATCTGACTGTATTCCCTGAAGCTGTTTACAAAGAGGAATATCTTGCCTGACAGAAGGGAATGCAGTCAGAAGCTTGGAACACAACAGGAAAGCATGTACAAATAAAGAGCAAAACATCCATTCCCCTCTCTGATAGGTGGTTTAGATTCCTTCCCATCCATATAGACAATAGCTCTTTTGCCACTCTCCCTTCCCATCCACTCTCCCCTCCTCACAGTTTGCAGCAGAAGTCCTTTGGGATTTGCAGGTCTGTTTCCCACCTGAACAGTGAACAGCCCAAGTCACTTCTTGACCTACCACGATTATGTAATTTATTAGGAAGTTAAATAACTGAGAACTCAGTGAAATCCAGCTCTGCTGTCCTCCCCAGCCAGCACCATCTCAGCAGGGGTACATGTCTGCATGGTTACTCCACCCTCTCTCTGGGCCTGGGCTACACCAAGAGAGGAGCAGAGATGGCTTAGCACAATGTGTGGCTTGCCTGGTCAGAAACCACCTCTGTCTCCACAACAGGGCTCCCTTCTTCCACCACCTGAGCTGCTCTGATCTTGCTTATCATAAATCTCAGGTGTCAACAAAGGAATCAAGAACTAGGGGAGGAAGGATCTTTGAAATAATCTTTTCATTCCTAAGAGTCAGAAAGCAAAAAGGAGGACCTTTTCTTTACTTCTGAATTTTCTGCCAAGGACACCAAATTTACATTCACTGAAGCACAGTGACACACCTGCATCAGTGTGCAGTATAATGATGCCCAGCCCAAAAAACCCATGTGCAGTGTGAAGACCTGAGGATCTAACAGTTGGAAGTGCTGTGTTGGTACAATGCTTTGCCTCAGCCATGAACCCCTGTCAGGTGGGCAAATTTCCCTGATCTCCCATTCCTCTTGGTCCTCAGCAATGCTGCAATCACACTGATCAAACATGTCGCTCTTGGTGTTTGTCTTACCTACGTAACCATCGGCCTGGAATAAAACCAACCAGAGTGTGCACCTGTTGAAGTTGTTCTTTCATGGTATTTCTTGAAAGGCATTTAACAACCTGTTAGTAATCTCTACCTGCATTGTCTTTCTCAGTAGGCAGCCAAGCAGGTCAAGGCAGAAATCCCTAGCAACATGCAGTCATTTTTTAGTCCAGACTTTAACTGGGCACAGAGGTCACTACTGGGCAATCTCTAGTCCATGCAAAAGGAGTATGTAATCTTAGTTGCACTTCAAATGTGTGCTGACCTGAAGAGTGAAAGACTAGAGACTAGCTTGCTGTGCTGAACTCATGGTATAATAAACCAGCTCTTTTTTACCTTCAATTTTCATCTATAACACCCATACAGGTCTTGACAACAAATGTCATGTTTTATTGTGATGGATATTACTTGCAAAAGGCAAATATGTTTCCAAAGGATTGAATTTGCTGCCATGGGAGACAATGTAAATAATTTGGGGTTAAATACAAAGAGACAAAAGAAAGCTCTCTTGTTCAAGTAAATACAATCTCAACTGCTTTGCATTCAGTTTTAGAGGGTTCATGAATATCTTTGTTTTCTGTAACCTTGCACGTTATTGAAAAAGATCTCTCATTTGCTTCTACTCTTTGCAATTTCTTTAGATATTCTATTTCCTTGCATCTGCAGAAACTAAGCTGGTTTTTTTTGTGCTTGACAAACCATCAACATCTGCATGTGAAAGATTGCAGAGAGAGAGGAAACAGTAAAAAACCAGAAGATAGAATCCTTTCCCAATCGTTTTTCCTTTGATTTTCAGACACTTGTGTAATAGGATGTATCCAACAGTGAATTTTTCTGAAAATACATTTAAACCGAGCAAATTCAGATTTGATTTGTTGATACTAGAGAACAAACTCGGTGAAAGAAGTAGTCTGTCTTGCTCAGAAGCTACATCAGAGTGAAGCTGTATTTTGATCTGAGGGCACGAACAAAAAGACAGAATTATTTGGGATTGATTCCTACTGGAGGTCATGCCTGTAACTGGAGGGTTGCCTGGCACACTGAGGTGTCACATTTCAGTACCTACTCAAGATCATGCTGCAAAAAGCAGGGAATGTGGAAAGGCACTGTGACCATCTGGGCATCTGCTTTCCCACACAAAATAGTTTGTAACTGTGCTGTGCCTTGGTTTCTCAGTGACAGCAATTGCCAGGTTTAACCAAGTAAAGGAAGAGAAGGCCCAAATCCCATCTCTTGTATTTTGCACCAACTGGAACAATCTTCCTTCCAGTTTATCTTGCTGAATTGTTCATGTAAATCAGGTGTTTCTGACTGAAATTTGCTTTGTACATAAAAAGATAGAGGAGCAGTTGCCACGTACCGGTGCCTTCCCAGGTGGAAGAAGCTGCTCCCCAAGGAACTCCCATTCCAATTTTCTGTTGCTTGGAAGAGTTTAAATCCACTGCTTATAACATTCTGTCTTTTCCCCAAAGACCTGGGCAGTGTCGGATGCTGCCTGTGTAAAACAACCACCCATTGCTTCCAAGAAAGAAAGGGGGTTGCTTATCTATTCTCATTTCCAAGTGTGGGCTCTGGCGAGCACCAGGACTGGGATCCAGACCTTATCTCCCCTTGGGATTGGGAAGGGTTGAGCTTTCCTATCATCCAAGCTGTTACAAATAACAGAGGACCCAATAAGCATTCTCCTTAGCCATCCATGGGGAGACAACTGTCAGCAACGTCAGATCAAAAGGCTTGTGAAAGACCATTTTGTCACAGTTGTTATGACTCTAGGCAATTTCTACAGAGTTTATCTCAGTGTCAGTTCATGGACAACTATGGATAGTTGGTGCTCTTCAGTTTAAAGGGTAAATCCTGAGCTAGCTGTCAGTGTGGACAAGTGAAGGTGAAGTACAGCAGGGTACCCATAGATGAGCCTGAGATGTTTTTAGTGAAGACAAACTTCATGCCTTGGGCTGCACTTGGGAGCAGAAGTGACTCAGCCTCTTTGCTAAATTATACCTCTATGTGGGGCATGCATCAGACCTTTGCAAGCTCATAGTTATTCCAGAAGTTAGTGTGCTGTGCCAACTCATTACTTCCTAAATAGCTCCAGTGTCAGTGCTGAGTGGTGACTTAACTGACTGCTGACATTCACTAAGGTCACTAAGCTAGGTCTATACTTAGGAACACTTTGGTGCTGTAAATGACATGGAATTGATTCAATCTATACAATGCCTTGTCTCTGATGGTCCTTCCTATCACAGGTCTGACCAACATGGACAACAAAGGTAGAAGACAAAATTAATATTCAGTTCACTAACTAAAACCTGGAGAGGAGTCTTAGTAAAGCAAACACTAAAGACAGCACCCATAAGGAATTGAATAGCAGCTGAAAATATGAACATTCCTGCATTTTTTCCTTAGGAATCTAGTGTGCCTCTACTGATGACTGCAGCAAACGTGCAGCATTTCTCACTGCAGAGAGCTCTTCTTTATTTGCATAGCTCTCTCTACAGTCCACGTATTGCAAATGGATCCTTCCCTCTCAGTGCTCACTGAACTGAATCTTCCTGAAAAGGCCCAGTGCCTATGGCCAGATGACAAAGACATATACAGCTCCATTTGGCAGCCTTGAGGTTTCGGCATCTTCATAAACTCCCAAATTCAAAAGGTAATTCTCACCCCCTCTACCCCTACAGCTGTTAGCACATCAGCAAGTAACTGGTGCCAAGCTACAAGAACCTCTTTGTTCTCCTCTGCCCACCACACCAAAGGGCCATGATTGGCTCCAGCTGGCCCTCATTGATAGTCTGTCAGAAATATCAAAAGACATATTGTCCTTAGCTGACCTGCAGATGTTGCTACTAGACACCCTACAACAATAAAGATAAGCGTCTCAGCTGTCATTTAAAGGGAAATGGCATATGGTTCTTCAAGTCTGATGATTCAGACATAATAATCTCCCAGCAATTATGAAAACAGAGACAAAGAAAGAAAATTGAAAGAAGATAAACTCTCTATTACCTTTCATTTTACCCCTAAATCTGTCTTCAACCATGTCTGAGAAAAGCAAAGGGACCAATCACTATTTGTTACTAGCAAGGCAGCACAGGATTGGCAAGTGTACCTGCACATACGTACATTCTGTTTTAAGCCAAGGATAGCAGAAAGGTATTAAAGTGTCAGTTTGTTCTGTATTTCACTTTATTCTCCTGGCTTAGGTAAGGTACATCCTTCATGCACATTGAAACAAACCATGTGAGAGCCATGTGTCTCCTGCAATGCTGCAGTGGTTTGGCTCAGGCACACTAGCTGCCTGCACCCCTGTACCTGCTCTATCGTATGGGGTGGGACTGGAATTCAGCATGGATGTGAGCACAGTCCTTCCCACACAGTTGTCATCCAGGATTTCTTTATAATTTTCCAGCTCAAAAAACAGTGGAATGTTGTTGTTTGTTGTTTTTTTTTTTTTTTTATTCTACCTGCACCCATCTTCAGCCAGCAATATGCTCCAAGCTCATCCAATCTGTTTTTGTGACAGAGAAGGAGAGCTGGATAGGCTTTCACAGTCCCAGCTGTGTGGGGGCTTATAGGACAAACTCCAAATATTACAAATCATAAAAATTGGGTGGTAGATATTCCTTAGGAAGAGGTAGCTGCAGTAAGTTTGTGGGGAGTAACTGCAGGACTCTGTAGTTACTCACTTCATTAAGTCTTAATTGTAACGATTGCAAGGTGCAACCCAAGCACCATAATCAGATCCTGAGGTGACAGAGGCACAGATAATTGTAATGAGCCTTCCTCTGAAATGAAAGGCCTGCAGTTTTCTCCCCAGATGCTAATGACACAAAGCAGAGTCAGAAAATGCTGTCAGCAGGAACCAGGAGAAGATGGGGATCCAAGGAGACCCCTGGGCTTCAGAGTTTCCAAACAAATAGTAGGCAGATGCCATTAACCAGGGTTGCTGATTTAACTTCTGTTTCCTCTGCCTGTTTCTAGCTTGCTCTCAGAAGCATTCCAAGTAAACCTATACCATCCTGTCCTCATTGTTTTCTGTAAAACTCTGGAAAAACTTTTTTCCATACTGGTAAGACCAAAAAGAAAGAAACAGAAGAGAGATTAATATACATGCAGCTCTCTCCATCCATGTGCCAGAACAGGCTCCATCCACATTGACCCCATCAGCTTTGGGTGCTCAGTATTTTCTTGATCCCTTAGCCTTTTATTCATGGGACTAAAATGAAGAATTAACTGTCAGGGCACACCTGCAACTGGAGGATGAGTCAGCCCCAAGGGGCTGCTGAGTCAGAAGAACTGAAACAGCCACTGAAGTTGGAAAATGAGCATTCTTGTACAATCCAGTGCTAATGTCCAAGCAGGAAATAGAAATGAACTTTGGAATAGAAGTCAACAATTACAAATGAATAAAAATGGGAGGAATGCTACCAGAAGCCCTTCATTCTGGTGATGTCATGGTTCCCAAATGCCCTTCAGAAATGCAAATTGCCTACAATGTAATAAAAAGGGCATTTTCTAGAGTGTGCAGAGCTTGCATAGTTTAATTAAGCATAAACTAGGGTGACTCTTGAAAGGAAAATGATGTGGATTGCATTCTCTGAGTGACCTTGGAAAGGCACTTATAACTTTCTCAACATGGCAAGTAAACTCACGCTTCATATGCTGTCACTCCTATTCCTTTCCTTTATTTAGAAAGATATTTTTTATTCTCTCAGATTCCCTGATCTCACACTGATTTATCTCTGTGCTTAGAAAATGTGATTTGTTTCCCTCGATGTAACTAAACATTTGTCTACAGCCTCACCATCTCTAGTTTTCTAATCTCTACTTCAATATTACTTATATTAAACTTTTGGCACCTGCTTTCCTTGCTTTCCACCAGATTCTGCATAGGCTACTTCACTGACATGGCAAAACTGGAATAAGGAGACACCTATAGAAATTTCTCATCCAGTCTTTCCGTGACCAACCTAGTGGCCTTCTCTGATGGAGTGATTGTGTCAATGGACAAAGGAAGAGCTACAGATGCCATTCTATCTGGATTCTGCAAAGGCTTTGACATGCTTCTCCACTACATCCTTCTCTCTAAATAGGAGGGAAATGGATTTGATGAGTAGACAGTCTGGTGGATGAAGAATGTTGTATGATCACATTCAGAGGGTTGTGGACAATGGCACAACGTCTGGATGGAGATCAGTGAGAAGTGGTGTCCCTCAGGAGTCTATATTGGGGCAAGTACAGTTTAGTATCTTCATTAATGACATAGGCAAAGCAATCAACTGCACCCTTGATAAATTTGCCAACAACACCAAGCTGAGTCGTGCTGTTGACAAAACTGAAGGACGGAATGTTATGCAGAGGGACCTGGACGAGCTCAAGACACAGGCTCAAGGAAATCCCATATGGTTCAGGACTAAGTGCAAGATGCTGCAGCTGCACCCAGAATCAATACAGGCTGGGGGATGAAGGGATTGAGATCAGCCCCACAGAGAAAGACTTGGGGTCACTGGAGGTTGAAAAGCTGGACATGAGCCAACAGTGTGTGCTTGAAGCCCAGAAAGCAAACTGTGTCCTGGGCTGCATCAAAAGTAATGTGGCCAGCAGGCTGAGGGAGGGGATTCCCAGCCTCCACTCTGCTCCAGTGAGACCCTACCAGCTGTGCTGTTCCTAGGACAGGAAAGACATTGGCCTGCTGGAGCAAATCCAAAGGAGGGCCACAAAAATGGTCAGAGGGCTGGAGCACACCTCCTAAGAAGACAGGGAGAGAGTTGGTGTTGCTCAGCCTGGAGGAGGCTCTGGGGAGACCTCACTGTGTCCTTTCAGTACTTAAAGGAGGCCTATAAGACAGATGGGACAGATTTTTTGGTAGGGCCTGTAGCAAAAGGACAAGGAGTAATTGTCTTAAACTAAAAGAGTTCAGTTCAAAGAGTTCAGATAATAAATTCAGAGTAGATGAAGAAATTTTTTAAGATAAGAGTGGTATAACACTGGAACAGGTTTCCTGGAGATATATGATGGATGCCCCATGCTTGGAAACATTCAAGGTCAGGTTGGACAGGGCTCTCAGCAACTTGAATGTAGTTGAAGATGTCCTTGCTAAGGGTGGGCGTGTTAGACTCCTCATCATACAATTCTGGGGCAAGAATGGCAATGGCTCATGGGGGAATAGGTACTGTGGGATAGATTAGGTTTTTGTGGTTGCTATTTTAACTGCTTTCACAGTATCAGTCTCTTATTTTGTGGGGGATCTAACATTGTGTGGCCAGCTGGTTTTGTTGATTCTGAAGGTCAGTTTTGAAGTCCATTAGATCGTCAAGCCTGCAGTTTCTCATAAAGGAGGCTGACTGTATGAGGAATGCAAGAGTTGTCAAGCGCCTGCCTTGCTAGGAAGTAAAAACCAGAAACCCAACCAGTGTTAGCAGCTCAGCTCCATTGCTACTGAGGTAGGGAGTGAAAAAGAAATCTCAGTAATTCCTGGCTGTGAGCAGTGCTGCTAAGACAGAGCAGTGGTAGTAGCTCATCTCTGTGGGCCAAGAGTGAGTGGCACTGAGTGATTGAGTGGGTCTCTTACAGCTGTTCTTGCTCATCTGCCTTTAGCTTGACCTTTCAAAACCTCCCTGCTCTGTCTTCCTCTAGAAATTTGTAGAGGAGTGACCATCCTACATTGCTCTTCAGGAATGCTCTTCTTTTAGCATCTTGCTATGACTTTCAAGGAGTAATAGATACTTTCCAGAAAAGATCTGAAGAATGTGGTAATGGGTGAAAAAAAATGTTCATCCAGCAAGGGAGAGAAAGCAGGGGTAGGTAGGTGGGGAAACAGTGCTGATTTGCAACTAATGTTTGAGCTATGATGGAGTTTCAGTGAACCACACCACAAGGGCTGCTGACTCATAAAAAGGTGGAATACCCAGAAGGAAAGCAATGATCCCAGCAATTGTATCCCATTATGGTATGTCAGACATGTCTTTGATTGCACAAGCCTATAATTAATTACAGAGAGTTGTGCTATTTCTGAAGAACTAAGAGGAAACAAAAGAATTATCCCCTGTCTTAGTGACTAGCTGGATCAATGGACAACACTCAAGGATTGTTTTAAGTAAAGTGTATTCACTGCTGAGTTATTTTTTTCAATTTCAGAGTAAATGTCAATGATTCAGTCAAATTTAACAAATTTTAAGAGACCCCAGAGCAAAGATCTGAAAGTCTTGGAAATAATTTTAGGGCTTGGTTCCTATTTACTCAGCATGTAAGAAATCCACTTAAGAATCATAAGCATTTGTTTAAATTATTTTGAAAATCAAGATCTCTTTACTTTGTGTTAAGAAAGAACAGCTCATGAACGAACCTCACAGCAATAGCTGCGTTACTTACTTGCTAACACTAGATGGGGTGTAAGGAAAGAGTGAAGGGGAAAATCAGGAAACAGCAAAACCTTGGAGGTCCCAACTACCTCAAGCACAGAAGAAACATCTAATCCGGCAGAAAAGTAATCTGAGCATGGCTTTCTCCATCTTGTCAAAAGCCAAACCCAATCATAAATAGACAGGGACCCGTTTGCCCACCTTGTCCATTCCTGTGGCAGTGTGGATTCTCACAACGTGGATATTTTAACACGTGTGACGCACCACTATTAGTCACATTAACTACATTTTATTCATTTACTGAAAGAGTACATACACATGTCAGTAGCATAGATTGCATCAGCTCTTCTTTACTAAAAAAAGCTCAATGTATAAACAACCTTAAAATGCTCCTGCTGTAGCTAGTGCATATTAAATCAATGCTTATATAAACTAATAATCTTTACATAGATGTATGTATTTTAGAATACATTAAAATTTATCAGTGGCATGTTCTGTTATCCTTTTTCACTGTCCTGATGGTCAAAACATTTAAATGAGTTATGGATATGCATATTTTATTTACTATTCAAAACAATTTCTATTACAGAATATAGACAATGGAGATAAACCCGTGGTTGCATTTGGAAAGGCAGAAAATATTTTCAATGATTAGTGATTTCTGTTTTTATGCCTACATCCTGAAGCTTTTCCTTGGGAGCAGAAAGAGCACAATAAGGCTCTTTTCGAGATCTTGCCATTGTTTAATCCTGTGAAAAGTACAATATCCTTTTCTTAATTCAACTGATGCTTTTTGTCTTCCCTCTTAGCTGCTTTGACCTCCTGTGCATGAACTCAGCAGAACAGGCAGGCCAGTGTCTGACTCCAGGCTCTTCCTGAAGCTGGGAGGGGATGCTGAGCTGGGCTTTCTGACCAACCAACACAGCTACTCAGCAGAAGCAACAGCCTGCCTGCAGAATTCATTTCCCTCACTCTCTTCTTCTGGTCCCATGTGAATGAGCTAGACTCCTGTGGATCACTTTATCCTCTTTATTAAGCCTGTCTCTGCAGAGACCATTTTAATTTAATCCAACTTGATAGCCAAGTCTCAAAATCCCCCTGGCTCTTGAAACAGTACAATCTCCTGGTATTCAATACACAAGCCTTTTTCCAGCATCCCCTTGCTTCCCTTGAAGGATCCAATTTCTATAAACCAGCTTTTCACTCTGACTGATGCCCCTTCCTCAGTGACTGGAACTCACAGTTGAGCCCTAAAAGAAAGTGCTGGTGCACTGAGAAATGCCACTCTCATCAGAATACCTAAGTTCAGTGAAACTTGCATGCTTGACAGAAAAGCAATACAAAATGCTTTCCCACAACATAGGCTAAATAAATGTTGCTTGCCAGCCATATCCACTTTAAAAAACTGGTAATGTAGTAAGAAGTTGCATTCACCGGCAGACATGAATCTCTTTGTTTTGTCAGATTTGTTAGTTTAATCCTAGGAGAGGTGTTGCTAAACCCCATTGCAGAGCATTGGTTTGTATCTACTGGTCTGGATTGAACCACTGGGACTGACACCACGCTGGGATTTGGAGGACAGCACTCTGCATTTCAGAGGGTGGGATGGGCCAGGTTGCCAGTGTAATTAAAAGCAAAACCAGGTTGAACAACTCCGTAGGAAAAAAAACCCCTAACACATAATTGAAAATCTGAATGACTTATGTCTCTGGCAGGCCAGTAATAATTTCATTTCATAGCAGAGAGGCAAAAGTTGGGGAGGAGTGTGATATCCCAGGTCACTGGTAGGTTACAACTCCTCACGGGAGTCCTTACACATAATCCTCTTCTGCAGCACACTTCACACCCTGGATATCAGAAAGCCTATGAGAATGTCTCAGTGATCATAGGCCATGGTTCACAAACAACCTAGCAGACTAAGTGGTATGGAAACTTAAAGAAACGTGTTGTGTAAGTGAACAAACAAGAGCTCTGATACACAATTTTGTTGGGTAAGGGTGGCAAAGAGCCTTTCCAAGAAAACAGTCCCTTGTTGCTATCCTGAGAGGGGCTCTGTGTGCCGAGATTGCCCTATTTAGAATGACTGAATGCCTTGGGCTGTATAACCACCCAAAACACCAATGAAGTGCAGTCTGTCCACATTAACCTTCAATGGATTGGCAACCTGGCAAAAGCCCGGACTTACCCAGTGGAAATTCTTCTTGGAGGCAGTATTAGCTGTAGTCTGAAACAGCTCCAACAGTGTGGTTTCAGATGACTTTGTGATACTGAAGTCACAGTTAGACTTTAGCCAGAAGGAGGATTTCCCAAATACAACTTTGATGTCCCAAACCTGAATTTATTGCTAATGAGCTGTGCTGAGGGGGGGAACACTAGACAATGAATCACCTAATTGAGTACAGAGAAACTACAACACGGAGTGCATCAATGTGTGTTTCAGGCAAACCCTAAGCTCTGCTTTCTGGAATGAGTTCACAACAGAATAACATGTTAAAGACCCAGAATCTACTGGGAATCATCAGGAAAAGTATGAATTAGGGCAAAGTGGAATGGATTTCTGAGATACCTATTAAAACACAGAGTGGGTAGGATTTGTAGTTGGTTTGTTCATGGCATCATGCAGACCTCTGGTATTTTCTGTCTATGTTAACTTTTTAAGATCTCGCAGTCCCGAAGAGACACACTCCTCCTGGCTATCCATTTACTGTGGGCTGGGCTACTTCTTATGCACAATTTGTTGCTGAAAACAAGTGAATAATGGAAGAAAAATGGCAATAGATTTTGACTCTCCCTTCAGTCTGCAATGAATGATAATGATGTCTTGGATTCACTGTGAACCAGAAAGAAAGATTTTGAAGAGAGAGCTCAGTGTATTCTGGAACGTTCCTGTTTGTTTTTACAATTCATCAGTAACCATGAAGAACTGGCTTTAATATTAAAACTTACACTACTAAAACATTAGTTTAGGAGTCAAGATATTTTTTTATGTTTTGTATGGCTTACTCTTCACTTTATGAGATGTCCAACTCTAGGTAGTTTTCTGGATAAAATTTAGATCATTCTCTTAGATGTCAACATTAATTCTAATGCACTGCACTCCTCTTTGAATGACTGCAGATTGCAAAGTCTCTTTGAAAAAGGATAAATTGGACATGTCATGCAGTAACCAAGTAAATGCAGTCCCTGATTAATATGCAAGTTTGAAAAGTTCAGAAAATGTCATCATACTCCATAGGTGCACCCTGTTTTCGGAAAGGTCTCTTTTTGTTTTGTTTGTATATAAATGTCATTCTACATAAATTTCACTCCAGCAGCTTTTCATAAACTCAAGTCAATGATGATATGTTCAAATATTTGAGTGTTTCCTTTAAAGCTAGAGGCAAAGAAAAAATCTCTTCGATCTGTTGACACAGCTGTGAAAGACCGTGGTGCTTGCACGTAGATTTCTTTAAATAATCTGAATATCTTCTTTTCACCATCCCACTGATAAATCTGGGAGAAAGTATAGTCACTTCCCAAGGCTAGGTAATAATTGTTCTTAAAGGAGAAAGGCTGCAGTGTCATGGCTCCTCGGGATGGAAGAGCCTGTATCTCCACAAACTGTTTGCTATTCCATTTCATAACTCTGGAGTCACCAATGAATCTCGTGAGTGTGATGTAAAGGTCATCTTGCATCCTGAAACTCTTCACAGCCAAGACATCTTCCATGTTGGGGATTTCACTGTGTGGGACAAATTTTTTGGAGGCTTTGTTCCACTGGAGTATAATGGGCACCTGGGAACGGCTAGAGAGGATTAAATATGATTTCCCATCTATATCGAGAAACTCAGCATCAGTGTCCCTGAACCATTCATGAAGAGACTGATATGAATAAAATCCTTTGTTATTCCACTTATACACTGTTGACAAACCTGCTTTAGAGCTATCTGCTATGACAAAAAACATTTCACTGTCTATCTCAAAAAGCTCTATATCATTTGGCTTGGAAATGCGAGATACTTCAATATCCTGGAATTTGACAAACTTCGTCCAGCTTTCATCAAACTTGTAAATGTGTGAGCCACCAAAGAGCTGTGCCACCACCACAAAGACTTGGTCACCAACAAGAATGGCTTTACATCCCACTATAGACTGACCTATTGCCCAAAGAAAGAAAACAAAACAACACATGTATTAGCACAGTACAAGCCACCTTTTACACCACAGACATTACCAAACCACCCCTCCCCTTTTTTTCAACCTGCACCATCTCATAATTTTGTCTTCTGCTACCTGCCATCAGAGCATCTTTTCAAGCTTTTTGCTTCCCAATAACTTCAGAGATTACTTGTCCAACCCTGCAATGTTTGCAAGTATGATGTACCATAAAATGCTAATTCCTTTTTATGCAAAATACTTTTTATTTCTCTGTTTGTTCAGACACATGGTCCCTAGTATGAAAAAAAATTATTTAGGTTAAATTTTATTATTTAAAAATGACAACAGTTTTTATCTTGCCACTCATCAGATATCTGAAATTCTCTTATTCTTGTAATGTCTATCGTTCCATCTTAACTAGAAGAATGAAATATGGTATATTTTTCTTGCTCCAGAAGGGTTAGAGTCAGCTTTTTGCTACTGTACATAGAAATATTGGTGCATCTTGTGGATATATCACCTGACAGCAGGATAAAAAAAGATAAATCTAACTCTGTTGTTTGTGTTAGGTTTTCTTGAGATTTTGTTAAACTAGAAATATTTAGGAATATTGCAGTTGCTAGATAGATCCAATCAGGCTATGATCTGTTTTGAGAATGTCAAGTTACAGTAAACAAGAACCACATCAAAAAAGTAACAACAAGACTATTATGATAGGTGTTGTTGGAAGCAGAGAGGAATTTCTCTGTGGAGCACACAGTTTAAGCAGAACTATAGCTGCACAAGTCCCCCAGTCATTACAGGAGATTCACCCTGGCTCCTCTGCTGGCCCCCACCCATGGCTTTCAGAGCTGTCCTGAGGTGATCTGCCACCCTCCCAGTACAGGAGAGCTGGGAGTACCTTCATCTCAAGCACAGCAAGGTATCTGCAGTACAGGCATGCATGGTCCAGCTGGTCATCCAGGCTCCTTCTCATCTTAGTCAAAACACAAACTTTAGAAGAGCTTTCACCTGTCTCCTTCTGCAAAGGACAGCAATGCTTTTCTCCACGTGTTCACTGTAAAGGCAACCTTGGCAACTAGCTCAGCTCCATAAGCCCATGTTGTAAAGAGCTAAATTTAGATATCCAAATGCTAAGCAAATGGTAAGTGGTGAAATTCTCTGTGGAGCTGGCTTCAGAGCTCTACAAAACATCCTTTAAGCTCTGCAGGAGGCTTTTTATGTCCCTGTGTGCCCTGGCAATAATCTCAGCCTCGCGTACATTTCAGAGTCCAGAGCTCAAGCTCAGACCTTCCAGGAACAAACTCTCAGTGTGGAGCTAGGACATAAGTCCCTGGCAGAAATGTCTCCTAATCAAGTCATTCAGAGGAAGGTGAAATACACCTGGAAAGCAGCTATCTTTTTAATTTTAAGTTTTTCTAGGGCTCAGCTAGCTCTCTCTGGGCTGTTGACTTCTCAGTTTACATCTCTGGTACATACTTTACCCTAATCTACCAAAACACAATGAAACCTAAAAAAGCAATGTTTTTCATTCCCAAAATTTCCTGACAGGGTAACTTCTTGTAAACTTTTGTCAGTGACACACACAGCTTGCTGCCTTTGTAGAATTCCACACCAGAGGAGGACACAGCGTGCTCTATGTCTTCCAAAATATAACATAAAATATAATTGATCACAGACAAGGAACAGGAGGGAAAAGTGCTCTATGGATAATTTAGCTCCTGAGACTTCAAAACCTCAGGCTTGGAGTATCTGGGAAATCAGACAGCACATAACAGTTTTGAAGACTCTGTCTGCTGTCATGGTGTGACTGAGCACCACAAGTGTTGGTTAGGGACAGAACAGTTGTTAGAAAATCAGCATTAGAACATCACCTGGCATCCACACAGGCTTTTTGTTTGATCAGTAATCTGGCCAAGATGTTAATTGAGCATGTTTGTAAATAGAAAGTAAGTGCTGACACTTTGCAGCACATCTCTTGAGGTGACAATCACAGCTTAAATATTTCTGTCATTTTCAACTGGGCTCCTGGTCAGCTCACCCTAAAAGCATCCTTCTGACCTGTTTCCTCCTACATGCAATAGATTATTTTTACATTCTGTTTTGCAGGCACTTAAGCAAGATCAAGTGCTCCTTCGGCTTCTGCTCTAACCTGCCATGTGATTCAGGCAGTGAGTGCTAAGCTGGACCATGGTGTGACATTCATGGCAAGTGTTTGCACCTTCAGAAAAATTTACAAGATTGGACAAAAAAGGCCTGGTTTGTGTGCTACAATAAGGTTAAATGTGCATGTATTAACAAGATGCATTACTCCATGGAGTCACTCATGTCCAAACATCACTCACTTCAATCAGTCAAATTCAAAAGAGATTCAGGACAAAACCCAACAGTCTTGTCCCATCTACAGATCTTATCCTTGTGAAATGCCAGCAGTTCATCAGTGACTGAAATCTCAGTGTTCATATACCTGTGATATTGTCGTAACTCCTGAAATTCATTTCAATGTGATCCCACTCCAGCACCATGCAGTTCTCCATGCTGGGCTGTGCAATAGCCACAAACACATCATTCTTGGAGTTGAACGTATCCACCGAAACAGACTGGTAGGGCAAAATCTGGTGGACAACAAAATCTAGAAACATACATTTACTACAGTTAGGATACATCCTTGCTGGAAACAGAGTAAGTGGTCACTGATTAGAATGATGTACACTGAAAAATGAGTGAAATATTCTGGATTTTGTATTACTTATCATGGAAATATCAGTGCTCATGTTAGGCATGCAGCAACAGGGAAAGCGTCTCCTGCTTTAGGTATCATGAACTGTCCTCTGGAAATGTATTTATTGAGGAGATCAAATATGTAAATAGTGAAATAATTCAGATTTTCCAGCTAGGCTGGCTACTATCAGTGAAATAGAGAGAGAAGTCTCTTTCCCCACAGCTGGAAGTTGCTTTCCCATCAAGTGAAATGGCCTTGATAGAATCACATTCAAGCTGAGAGACAGCAACTACCAGCTGAAGTCCAATAACTTCTTAAGTCATGCAAATTTAATCACTAGCAATTTGTGTTATGCTAAACCAGGCAGAAAGTGAAATGATATCTGAAGTTTGCCTGGGGATAACCCCATTTTGCCTAGACCACAGACAAAATGGTGTAATCAAAAACTCAGTTAACATAATGTTTTATGGGGCATTAAAATATAGTTTAGGCATAAAATACAACCAACCTGAAAATTACTATCCAATGGAAAACCTATCCTAGACAATAAGACTGAGAAATTGGAGCAACCTGTAAAGATTAGGAGCGTAACTCCAGAATTAAAGACTTTTTTTTTCTCAAAAATTAAGTGCCTTTGTAGACTTAATTTGAAAATTCACTCTGGGGTATGTCAGCAGTCACCACAGAGCCAGTCTGGGGCAAAGTGAGGAGACTTGGATCTGAATTTGACATTTGACCAAACAGCTGTGCAGGATCTCTATTACCAGGAAAAAAACCACGGTGTCCCAGAGCTGACAAAGCACTCAGGTCTAAAATGTGGTAGGAGGCCTGCACTGAAGTAATGTATGGATATAGATATGTAGAAAAGGAAAGGCATCTTCCCTATGATGGCATTTCTGTGCAGAACCACACAATGCTCCGTTTTAAGCTCCATTTGCTACACGCCTTCACCAGGCACTCCAATGCTGGAAGGGCCTGAGCATCCAGGGATTTTGGTGAAATGGTAATTAAGTCCTCACTCGAGTCCCTTATTTTGGTGCATTATGAAATAATTGCTTCTGAATGAAGAACCCTCTGTTTCTGCACGCTTGAAAGCCTTGCCCTTGAGGAGTTACACTTGTGGAGAATAAAGATAGATGACTACCATTAAACAAACAGAGCAGATTCCACAGCTGTGAAAGAAATGACAGTCTTCATTCTTCGAGGGACTATTATATATAGAGCTTGGGCTTGGTTTATAAATGCTGGTAGGCAAACAAGAAAGTTATCTTCATTCTCACTGGGAAATTAAAGGGCTGGGGAAAACTGACACCAAAGTATGCCAAAAGTAAAAGTGACTGACTAGTTATAAAATGTAGCTAAAGGATGGAGCAATAGCAGATACAGTCACAGAAAATAATTTATTTTTTTCTTTAATCTTGAGGAAAAAATCCCAAAAACTAATCCTGATAAGACATCTCTTGAAATCTGAACAGTTGTGAAACACTTTGGGGTAATCTGTGAATTGAAGCAAACCAGTCTGTAAATGAAAATGGGTAAGGAAATCATTTGTAATCAGTACAATGCAATAAATGTTGGCTTTAGCACCAGCTGGGAATACCAGACTGTAATACCAGGGTTTCACAGTGAAAGTTGCTGCCACATCAGGGTTGCAAAAAATTTAGGCCTTGGGGCCTTGATGTATTTTTACATATCTTGCTGTAAATGCTAGAAAAAGCTAATACAGTAAATACAGGATTGGGAGAGGAGCCCTTTTCCAATATCTTTCTCTTTTAAGCTGGATCCCCTGAATGGGAGAGGGCAGAGGGCACAGCCCACGCTTCCCCCCTTTGCTGCTGGCTACATGAGCTGTCCCTCTCTCCCTCCCACCCCATACACAGTTTTGCTCTCCCCATCTCAAGACATGTGGTTCTCAGGCTGTTTTCTGTGGCTGAGAGTGGGGGTGTCCCCCTGTCCTGCAGTCACTTATTCCACCTGTGCTCCCTCTGTGGCTGAACCGGCATTGTGGTGTCACGGGTGAGGCACCCAACACTTTTATTGGGCTGATTTTCTTGGCAGCCCTTGCTCGGGCTGATCCCAGCAGCACAGGAGAGGAGGAGAGGGCAGGGAACATTGGAGGACACTACGGAAAAATGTGAGTGATGGTTTGTTTGGGCAGCTCCTCCAAAATTGTATCCTGCAATTCAGTCCCACTCTCCTGACATCCCTTCTGCAATGGATACTTCTCCTCCAGGTGAGGCTACCCAGGACCTGGGTGTGCCAGCAGGGAGTGTTAACCATCCTGTCCCTTCTCCCACTACAGGACATCTCCAGCACAGAAGCAAGAATGGAGCAGTACCTATTAATTTGCAAACTACCTCTCTTCCAGACAGCAGGGAAAGAGAAGACCACCTCCAGAAGACAATCCCAGCTAGGTAAAGAAAGGGGAAAACAAGCTTCCAAAGCTCAGTGAGATGATCCCTGCCTGCCGTTCTGGGCAAAGCAGGTCCCAGGCATGCACATGGCCTGTTTCCAGTGGCTGTGGGAGCCCGAGGCCTGTTTTCCAGTCTCCTGAAAGTGAGCTACATGTTCCCCTGTGGTGCTCAGAGCCACAGCACAGCCCCCTCACACACTGTTGAGGAAGACAGACAAGAAATGAAGTGGCTTAACCTGTTTCCATGTTGCAAGCATTGAGAAATGAAAAAGACAGATGCTATCACAAAAAAGAGTTAAAATGCAGGTCATCAATACCGTCAATCACTTTCTCTGTGAAGAAGCAACAGGCCCATTTTGTTCTTTGCCTTTTTATTTTAAATTTGACAGCACCTCTTTCCATCTCTCCTGTTACCATTGTAGCAATCCAGCTGATGCAATGACCTGACTGGGCCAATGAGACACACATTTTACCAAGCAAACTGCTTTGTTACCACATCCTGCATCCATTCATGCTTGACACAGAGTATTGGAGACCAGAAATGATGGAAAGTCTGATCTCACCTGACAAAGGAGGGAAATACTGTACTAAAGACTAACATGAATGAAAGAGGCTTGCAGAGCCCTGCCCACCACTGACTGGGAAAGAGAATACACCTATGGGGTATATTGCTTTACCTAGAATACAGTATGTATTCTAAGCCTGTGACTGATCAATCCTCAAGGAAGGAATATGGGGCATATTTACACTCGCTTTGGATCTGAGGGAGGCAGTGGCAGAGAAGAAGAAAGCAGCAGTGGCCTGACACCACAGACCACCAAGGTCATACAGAGTATGACAGCTACATGCTGTGCTGTCAGAGTGCTTCTCTGAGGGCATTTGAACAAATATTCAGCTGGGCAATCCTTGCCCCATGGAATGCCTTCCGTCCCCAAAAACTCTGCAGCACATGAAATTAGATTTATGCTTGGTGTAATTTCATTTACAGCAGACCAAGGGACAACGTTAAAGGTGAATTTTGCCTGGAGCAACTTTACAGTGTCTAGGTATAAAAAGGTGACTGAGGGCTGGTAGGTCAGGATAGGTTTGAGGACCAGGTAAGGCTTTCTCTTGTGCACTGTTAATGCTACACAATTGCTTAAAGCAGATTGCAATGAAACAAAGCCTGCTTTTACTTTGCATTCCTGTGTCTCGGTGATTTGGCAGACGTAGAAATGTAACTTCAGTGCTGTTCTAAACTTCATTGCTCCCCTGTGTTTGACATCCTTTTATGCAGCAGATTTTTGCACTTTACCTCTGCTGCTCTTCTGACATAATTTTGAATTCTGAGTTCATTCTCTTTTCCTTCACATATTGCCATCAAAGCACCTTTCATACCTTTTCCTGAAATTTCATTTTACATTACTAGTAATCACCTTTTCTCTTGTCTTTTAATAATAATGACTGACTTGATGACAGATGAGAACTTGCACACCTTTGATATTACTGTCTAGAAAAAAGGCAGAGTGCTGACATCCTATTCAAAAAAGATGAAAAACAATACCCACAGCTGATATTTTCAGTTATATGATGTGACTACATTTAAAGATGGGTAACTGTGGCAGTTTGGGCATAAAATGTAAGCATAACCACATGCAAATTTCTCTTTGCTCCTTTCAGCATGCTTTACATTATCTTAAAAAATAAAAAAATCAAGATCCTAGACAAGACAGTAGTCAGAATATTATTGGACTTTTCTCTTCAACTTAATGGAGTTCCATGGAGAACTTCTGGTATTATTACCACCATCTTTGATGCTAATAAATAATGATTTAGCAAATAAAGATAACAGCTATAGCCACATTTTTGAACTTGTTTTCATTGCTTTCTCTGAAATACAGAGATTTTTGGAAACTCATCTGCCATTACTATATGGCTTTATTCCAGATAATAGAAAGCATTCTGTGATGAAAATCAAGCCACAAATTGAGTCATAATCAAGTCTTTTGGAATATGAATAGGCAGAGCTCTTCCCCCATTATCATTTAATCCAAATAAAAAGTGCTTACTTTGGCTTCTAAATGTAATTTTCCCATTTTGTACTTGTTCTAGTGCTTGGAAGTGCTTTGTATGTAACCCTTTCCTCCCCCCAGGTCATGCTCATAGAAGCAAAAGGGTATTATCCAAACTTCTGATATTTAACCATTTGTAGTGTGCTTAGAAATATACATTCTGAATACCTGTAGTGGTGCATTCATAATCAAAACTTGTCACATCATTTAACTTCTTATCCTGATATTCTGCTGGACCAATACACAGGACATCAGAAACAGTGGAATTTGTCATCTTTAACCACAAAAACAACCACTTGGCTTTGCAGTCACACTCAAATTTATTTCCCCTTAAATCTCTAAAAAAACACACAGAAATAAACATATTTGAAAAGGTTGATAGCAATATGAGTACTACAGAACTGTCATCACCTTGGCATGCTGAATTTCAAAATATCTGAGTATCCTTGAATTGCTCTGAACTGAAAACAGAGAAGTTTCTTAAGTTTTATTTGGACTATTTTATTATGAGCTCTCTTTCCCTGAGATTTTTTGGAAAACCGTTGCAGTCTATGGTCACATCTAATCATAGTAATGGAGCACCTTATTCATGTGTTAGGTTATTTTTTAAGTTTTCCTAGGATGAGGACTGTAATGTAATACATCCTGACATTCAGGTTGTCTGCTGCAAGCCTCCTTTGCACCATTTACCACTGACACAGACAACTCCTCCTTCACTAAACTGTTCAGTACTGCTGGTTGATAGAGCAGCTTTGCAGACATAAAAAACAGATGTAAGGCTTGTATTTTTTGAGTCACTGCTGATGTAGAGTCAATTTAACTTCTTCCTGCTAACGTATGTGCAATTTCAACAGTGTACTTGTTCTTTGATCCTTTGGCAATTTCTGTGACTTATGATTTTACTTTGCTGTTTGGAAGAACCAGGCCAAAAAATAGGGGAAACCTAGTTACACAGGGAGATACTGACAGAATGTCAGCAATGTGCTACAACTGCACAGAAACAAGGAAAAGAAGCTTTTAATTATTTTTTTTACCTAATCCCTTGTACTAAAATAATCTCAGGGAATATGCAATAATAATAGGAAAATATGTTCAGAGAAACTGTGGTTTTAAAATTCATTGTCTCCCTTTCACTAAAGCACAATTTGCATGAGACATCAGAAAGAAGTACAATAACACAAGCTATGCACAGCATCACAAGAAGCAACAGTGATTTAAGAAATAGCAGTTAGTTTATAAAAGTCTATCAAGCAAACAATTATAAAATGAAAAAAAGCTAGAACAAAAAAAAATACACTTTTTTTTTTCTGTGTAGATACCAGATACATCACCACACACCCAGAACCTAAAACTGAGAGCAAGAATGACAGAAGCAGTAGAAAGATTCTCATTACTTACAGTTCAATTAAAGAATCTAAATCATTGAAGACATCTCTTGGCAGAGCTTTGAGATGGTTATTGGCCAAAGAACTAGAAAAGAAAGTTAGAGCTTAATATCATTGCTATCTCTTATCTTGCAATTCTCACCAAGCGTGAGCTCACTTACAGGTTATTAATTATCCAGTACTGTCCAGCCACTGGCACTGTTAGAAGTTACCAGGAACAGGCATTAATTATTCTCATTCAAGAATGGAGATTGCTTGAAGTTCACATAAAAGTAAAATATTTAAAGCTTTTATTTTTCCCAGATGCAAAGGTAACCCAAAGAGCAACCACTGTGCACACTGGAAAGAAGCAGGAATGTTAATCATGAGTGGGCAGTGTGGTGGTGGTACCAGCACAGCACTGGGGGTACCAGTGGCATCCCAGACCCAGCTGTGCCTGCACACAGGCTGCCCAATGTGTGCCAGTGCTGCCTAGGCAAGAATTGCTCTGAGGCTGGTTCTTAATTTATGGAAGGCATGTTGTTGACAGCAGGAGGAAGCTGACACAGAGGGAAGACAAGTTTTCTGTGTAGCAGGAAAACCAGTGCTCTCTCAGGAGACTTTTGTTCAAGTAGAAAATACTCTCAGGTGTTAAATAACTTACAGGTGAGTCAGGTCACGAAGGCCACGAAATGCATTTCTTGAAATGGTTTCAATTTTGTTTCCTTCAATAAATCTAGGCAAAAAAAAAAAAAAAGTATTTTAAAATACTTTAAGTAACATTATTATTAGCATCACAGTGCTTTAAGCTATGGTTGCCAGATGCAGCATATTTCTGGGCAGGTCCTTGAGACTGAAAGGAAGGAAGCCTCAGTGGAGCGGCTCGTGTTCCCTTTTCCCCTTTCCTTAGGCAGACTGCAAGGAACAATGCAAGTACCTGGAAGCACAAGGGATGGCACATGACACAAATGTCCAGCAGAAATGGAACAAAGTGATCAAGGAAAAAAAAACCTTATTCCACTCTTGGTAATCCACTCAGGATGTGTTATGTGAGGCAAGAGACCTGCATAGGAGAGCCTCCTGAGGCAGACTTTAAAGCTAAACTCCTACCTTCCCCTCTCACAAATCACCAGCTCTTTCAAACCAGCAGGCAGCACAGCGGTGCCAGGGCTGCCCAGGCTGCAGACCTGCTGTGATGGGGAGGTCCCCTGGCTGCACACTCACACAGTGCCACCTCCGTGCCCACACAGCCCTGACTGGAACTGTGCACATTTGACATCTGCACAGACAGCAAGACCACTGCCTTGGTTTAGTTCTGGCTGCCACAGTTCAGCTGTGTTCAGCTGGGACATCTCCTCTGCAGGGTGCCAGCTGCACCCAAGTCACAGCCCCGTGCACTGGGGAATAATGACAGGCACATATCGATTTCAGCAGCACACTGTTCCTCCTGACTGCACATCAGCATTTAAAGAAAGAGCTGATATTTGAGCATCTTGACCCCTGAGCACTTGAGGACGCATCCCGAAATACGCCATCATCCCTGCAAAGTGATTGCAGCCAGGTGGCCATCAAGATATTGCCTGAAACAGCTAAACCTGGATGAAGACAACTGTATGCTGACTTTATAAAAGGCATATGAGATGAAAGTGCCTCCCTTATTCCTAAGCAGCTCTGTTTGCCCTCCAGAGGAGTTAGAGGGAAAATGCTAGGAGACAAGGTCTCTTCTGAAGAGAATGAAGATGGGAATGCAAGAGATGACAAGTGCTCTTGGTTCTGCAGTTTAGGTGTAGGAAAAGTCCTTCATGAAGTGACTAGGACCCTGTCTGCAGGCAAAGGGTGCAGATGAGAAAGTCTTGTGTCTGTGTGGGAGATGTCAGAGGTAGGTCAGCCCTTTCAGGGCTGTGTGGAGCCACAAATTCAACCCACAAGAGCAGAGCACCACCCTGCCTCGTGACACCCTCACTGGCAGCTGGCATCCCTGCACAGCACCAGCTCAGTGGTCTATGCAAATAAGCAAGGCCACACTGCAACAAGCTGGAACTTAAGAATTTGCCAGATTCTTGAATCACCAAGCCTAGCCTCCAAGAGATACTACTCTGGAATTCCAGTCTGTTCACCAGCAAAGCTCCTGTCTTTTTCAGGCCTGCCTTACCCAGACTCTGTACACAGGGTCAGTTTAAGGGTGCACTGAATGCCATTATGAGTTTTGCAAGTGTAGCAGGACACAGCTGGAAATATATTATCTCTATATAGGTACCAGCTGTAAGTGCTCCCCAGCTGCTCCCCGGCCAGAGACTTTGGCTTTGTACACACAGACACTTGTCATTCCTGTTTGTCAGTGAGGTTTTCTTCTTTACAAAGTCTGATCCCTGGTAATGAAGAGACATGAGTTATAGAAGCTGTACTCGTTTTACTGCCTGCATGGCCAAAAAAACAAATCACAGAGAAAGGCCACTCACAGCCAGTTCCCAAAAGGTGGAGGGGTGATTTGCTGGGAAGAGGAAAAGCTCTATGGAATTGGCAGAAAAGACAACCACAGCCATTAACTGAGACCACTTGTTCAGCCGCTAAAAAAAATTAAACTGTAAGGCTTTACCAGTCTTCATCCTGCTCCCTGGCTTGCAGCTGGTGGTCAGGGACAGAGATTTGCCCTTTGACTATCTGAGGAGAGCAGGGTGTTTCATTCAGACAGGGATCTGGTTGCAGTGACCAGTGCAACTACCACAATGTATGCTGTGCTATGCTGCTGGGACAAGCCCATCAACACGTGAAAGCAGGCCACTAATGGTACAATGGAAAATGTTTTTCTTCCTTTTTACAAACTACTGCAAATAATTTTTTACCTGTATACACCAGGAAAAGAGAATGCTTAAATAACCTGCTATCTCTGAAAAATTCAAATGTAGCTGAATCATGGATTTTAGCATATACCATTTACCATTAGCTCAAGTTCCACTGTTGGCTACTCCACATGTACCAGACTATTAACCCTGAATATACCCCACCATAATATCTATTTGCCTTCAAGATTTTAGCAAGAGTCAGTTATATGAGCATTGGTCTTCCTGTAGAAAAGGACAAACATTTTCCACAGGTACATTTCAGCTTGGAAATGTAGGTGGGGTGAGGATGTTTTTCAGGTTGTATTGATAATTTCAAACACACAGCTCATACTGAGTAACACAGAGAAATGCCATCCTTTGGAGTGTGAAGGGAGGACAACTTTATACCAAAGCTAATACTTTTTTATAAAAGAAAAAGGAGTGAAATAAAGATTAAAAAAAAATAAGGACCAGAAAAAGAAAGGAATGTAAAAATCAACTAAGTGAATGATATAAACAAAAGGAGAGTTAAATAATTTAAAATAATAATATATATAATTGCAATAATTTATATTACATGAAATGTATGTTTATATATGTATGTATTTATACTTAATTAGATAACGATAAATTCTATGGACATTAATTAGGGTATCGGAAAAAAGGCAAAGTAGGAGACAAAAGCTGGGAGAAGAGAAGCAGACTCAGGGTTGTTGTGGGCAGTACACCATTATTCTGCAATTCCTGCTTGGGCTGACCATAGGTCAGGACAGGCTGCTCCACCTCTTGCTTGAGGTTCAAATCTCCTTTGCAGGGGTGGCACTGTTATGGAAAGCCAAGACCAGCTCTTGCTAAGCAATGCCTTTTTAGTGTGCTGTAATTGCACAGAGATGCCTTGCATTCATGGCATCTTTCAAAAAATGCACTGTAACATCTGAAAAATCGTCAGCCACCATAAAGAATATTTGCACAGGAGTGGAACATAAATCCTTCAGCTCCCCTGCTCTTGGGAATCACAGTAAAGACCAAGACTGCCTCAGGAGTCTTGGCAACATATCAAAATATCTTTATTTATAAAGGACATAAAATACCAAACTTACAGGTATTCTAGATGGAAGAGACCAGCAAAGGCATCATCTCGTATAACAGTGAAGGAGTTGGAGTTCAGCAAGCTGAAAATGGAGAGCCAGCATTAGGAAAGCACATTAAAACCTGACACACTGGATTATGCCTGTTGTGTTTATTGCCCATGACCAAACTAATCTTACTGACTTGAGCCCACATCACCCCACCAATGCAGCACACATAAAATACTGTGGAATGGTCTATTGAAAAAAATTTAAAGGCATTACATGATGGTAGTTAATGTCCACTACTCCCCAGGAAAAATGCTTGCTGTGCCATCGACCTTGGCTAAATGCAACCTGGTCCTCAACTCTATGGTCCACTGAGCAGAACAAGCCATCATTAGATGGCAGGTCTGCTGAGTGTGGGCCCCATCCACTCAACACCCCTCCAGCTCCACTGACAGCATTTAAGAGCCCACCTCATCACCAATCCTAAGCTCCCAAGCACCAGCTCTCATTCATGCAGTTGCAGTGGGCCAGTGCTCACTCATTCCATGTTCCCAGGGGAATGCTCCAAGCCTGACCTGCAGATGGGGCACAGCCTGCAGTGTGGGAGGACAGCAGCCAGTTTGTCTGCTGGAAACACAGACACATCCAAACCACTGAGACAGAGAATCCTGCTGTCTTTATAAAGAAAAGCGCCGTGTCCACAGAGGGTGAGGAAGAGCTGCAGTGCTGCCTCCTCCAGGCACTGCCTTGCCCTACTCCCGTGTGAACTTCAGGGACAAAACATGCTAGAGCTGCACCAGAGAGGCTGTCACCTGAGCCAGCACAAGACAGCCAGGGAGGTTATGGAGGCTTTGCCAGCAAAGTTCATCCCTTGCTGTATTAAAGCACAACAGCAGACAATCTCCAAATGTCGATGTTCAAAGGCAGAGAGGGCGATCTTTTTTCAAGAAAATAGCAAAACTTCTTATTTGGTCTAAAATATTAACACTGCTCAAAAGAAATATTTTTTGGAAAATCTCAGAATTTTCCCCTATGAATGAATATGTCTGTACTAATTGCTTTATTAGAGCAACTGATTAATCTTCCTTTTGTATGGTTTTAGGCATTTTACTAAAATTAATTTAGAAGACTAATGAACATGAAATGCAAACTTTCCCTGTGATCCCTGGATATTATGCTAATACTAGACAAATGCTCCTTAACTTATCCCAAAGAAATCTGACAAAGATGAAGACCACCATCAAAAATGAATACTTGCATTACTATTTTACCATGATTACTGCCCCCAAGACATTTTCCTGAGGTGCCCATGTGCTCAATTATGCATGCAGCTCTTTGTTATTTAATTGTTATTTTTTCTCATGTTTTAAGGAAAAAGTTACAAATTACACCAAACAACAGAATTTGTGAGTGCCCAAGGTGGTGGTGACAAACCCCTCTTGCTCCCACATCTGACTTATCATGTAAAGTCACATGAGCAACTTCTGCCTTCCTCAACAACCCAGCTCTGTCCCACTACCCTACACACCCCAACATCTCCAGAAAATCTACTGCAGCTAAGAAAAAGGGACCATCTTCAGCTCTTCCTCTCTCTTCCTAGTACGACCATCCAAACCAAGCAAGATTCCCCCCAGCTCTAATTTTCCACCGACAGCTTCTCATCCATGGATTCCTCCCTTTCCTTCCCAGCTGGCACAGGTCCCTGTTTGCCACCATTTATTGGTGGATGAGGTCCTCGTGCCCTCTGCGGGGGGCTCGGTGCTGACCCCCAACTCTCACAGAAACTTGGCTTTGGGACCAGTTTCACACTAAAAGCTTCCACCCCTTGCTTTGCCCACCTCTCCCCAGCATTTTGCATGGAGTGCTGCTCCTCCCAGTAGGAAGACAGGCCTTTGAGTCAAAGGAAGTGGGGTGCCCAAGGAGAGGGGCCTTGCCATCAGCTACCAGATGCCTTTAGAGGCTATCTCTCACTAGTTTTAACAGTTAAAAGACCAGCTTTAACATCTACTTCTGTGGCAAGCACTCAGCCTGGGTTTCTGGCAGGCTTTGTATCTTTTTGCTGAATTTTTCTTTGCAGTGTATCTTTGCCTGAGGGGGTCAGTCAGTCCTTTGGGATGGAGGTGTGGAGAGCCTGCCTGGTATCAGGTGTTCTGGACAGGCTGCCCTGGGACAGACAGGATGCAGGCTGCTGCTCAGCTTTGCTGCAGGCTGCCAGAGAAGTGAGTATCAGGCTCCCCAGGGGGCTTGTACTGCAGTCTCTGTATCTTCCCTACTGCCTCCCAGGACAGCTAAATTAAGCAAGTTTGGGTAAGCTCCTGGAGCAGGAGGCACACACCTAACTGCAACATGGGCACGACCAAGCAGCCTGCCTGGGGTCAGGAAGGAGGGATGGCTACAAAGAGCTGGGAGCTGGACTACTGTCTCCTGGGGCAGAGGACATCTGCCAGGTTAAAAGGCATCTAAGGCTCCAAGTTACACGCTGAAGCACAGAGTCATGCTGCAGACAACACCAGCACTTCACACACAGAGGATTCCCTCTGAAGTGTGTCCTGGAAGCCTCTGCTCACCCCATTGCTCCCACAACATCATAGAGCCAGTGCCAGACTCCTGGGCACAAAGTGAGCAGGAGTGAGAGCCACCACCACACAACTCTGGGGGACAAAACGCAGCCGTAAACTTACTAAAGCTCAAGTTTAAAAAAAGTGGAACCTAGGACATCATAAAACATTTTTCGCTCAGTTAGTAACTAAATACACATTTTACGAAGTAGTTTCTGAGCAGAAAATGCATCCCTGAGCAGAAATGTTATGAAACAGCAGCTACACTGGGGGACTGTGCAAGCTGTCTTCTCCCGTTTTCCCCCTTTCTACAAGAGAAAGGGAACTCCAGGAGAAACTGAGAGGCTCTGTTCTAAAAGGCACTCTATTTAGGAGAAAGGGGTGAGGTGCTATTGGCCGTGCTCCTTCCCAGTGCCATACTTACAGCAGCTGCAAGGAGGGCAGGTGGGAAAACATCCTGTCCTTGACTTCGGAGAAGGTCCCGTTGACCAGGCTCCTGGAAAAAGAGATGCCACCCATCAGCGGGGCCGCCGCGCATTCCCGGCCCCCTCCCGCAGGTCCCGCCGGCGGTGGGCACTCACAGGGAGCCCAGGCCGGCGGGCAGGATGCGCGGCGCGCCCGCCGCCCCCACGCACAGCGCCGACTCCCGCCAGCAGCTGCAGGGCGGCCCGCAGCGCGGCCGGCGCGGGGCCCCGGGCGGCGGCAGCGCCAGCAGGGCCAGCAGAGCGGGCAGGAGCCGCAGCGGGGCCGCCATCCCCGCACCGCCGCCCCCCGCGCCCTGACAGCAGCGCGGCACCGCCTCCGCTGCGGCGCCGGGACGCGCAGGGAGGGAGGGAGGGAGGAGGGGGGTCCCGGCGGGCGGGGCGAGGAGAGGAGCGGAGAGGAGCGGAGCGGCCGGGGCAGCTCGGCCTCCGCCTCCCCGCGGGACAGGAGGCAGGAGCCCCGCGGGACAGGAGGCAGGAGCCCCGCGGGACAGGAGGCAGGAGCCCCGCGGGACAGAAGGCAGGAGCCCCGCGGGACAGGAGGCAGGAGCCCCGCGGGACAGGAGGCAGGAGCCCCGCGAGAGGCGGAGGGCGGCGTGGGGGCCCCGCTGGTGTCCCCGGAGTGATGCCACGCCAGAAAATCGGGGGGAGCGTTGAGGTCCTGGAGCGTGTCCGGAGAAGGGCAGCGAAGCTGGGGAAGGGTTTGGAGCGCAGGTCCTACGGGGAGAGGCTGAGGGAGCGGGGGGTGTTTAGCCCGGAGAAAAGGAGGTCAGGGGTTATTGCTCTTTACAGTTAACTGGAAGGAAATTGTAGTGGGATGGATGTAGTCTCTTCTCCCAGGTAATTACTGATAGGACAAGAGGAAATGGCCTCAAGTTGCACCAGAGGAGGTTTAGATTGGATATTAGGCAAAGTTTCTTCACTGAAAGAGTTTTCAAGTATTGTAAGAGGCTGTCTGGGGAATCCCATCCCTGGCTGTGTTCAAAAAAATCACAGAATCATGGAATGGTCTGGGTTGGGAGAGATCTTAAACATCTATTGCCAAACCCTCACCACGGCCAGCTTTCACTAGGCTGGGTTTCCCAGAGGCCTCCCCAGCCTGACCTTCCAGGGATGGGGCACCCACAACTTCTCTGGGCAACCTGATGTGTAGGTGTGGTGCTTAGGGGCATGGTTTAGTGGGGGGCCTGGCAGTACTGGGTTGGTGATTGGACTTGAGCTTACAAGACTTATCTAACTATAAGGATTCTAAGACCAACTTGAGGGATGTCTAGATCATGTAAGAAACAAATGGATGATGACACCACAGAATTCCAGTTGCTTTCCAGTAGTATGTGTGTGTTAAGTACACATTAATTGAATTGTAGTATTTGAATGCTTGGAATGTTTCAGAACTGTGTGTAAAACCACATTTGAAGTGCCCTGATTTGAATGAGACACGTGGAGCACATCAATAAAAGAATTACTCTTGTAATAAGTGTTACAAGTTGCTTGTCTTGTACTGTAAAAGAATTACTTTTTGTAACCTTCACTATCCTTTGTGTCCAAGCCTCTCTTCTTGGTTTGCATGGGCCAGTGACAAACTTCCCATGTCCACTGCTGCAGCTGTGCCTGCTGCCCCCCATTGCCCCCACAGTCCAGCAGGGCCCCCTGTTAGGTGGTTGAAGACAGCAGTGAGGCTCCTCTTCTTTGTGCTGAGCAGACCCAGGTCTCCATCTCCGCCCATACACAATCCCTGCAGCAGGCAAAAATTCAGAAAGCATGAGCAGCACCTGAGCTAGCGGTTTAATTAATTTATCATCTGATTAGGCAGAAACAAGACAGAGAAATTGTTTGAGGTCAGTGTTAGTCGCAGTTTTCTTTGCCTCGTTTAATCTTTTCAGTGATTTTAATGATTTGTGTAATACGTCTCTTTGCAGGAGCTGTTATGCACCACATCTGCATCTTAATTCTACAGCCACAATAATCTAAGGATGTTTATTTTATTGGCAAGCAGACAGAAATTGTTGTGAACCGTTAAAGCTGCTGGATTTCCTGCCATTCTCTTTCAGCTGGGTCACTGGTGCTTTATCCTGATGTCATTGAAAGTGACAGAAAAAAGAATATTAAAAAATTATGAGAACACTATCAGAAATCAAAAGGCTTTTTTACTGTCTCTCACAGTATCCCTCTGGATAAAATATCCTGCATGCAGCTAGAAAAGTATGTAATAGACTGCATGAGCAGCTGACTGACAGGCTGGACTTGGAGTGTTACATTAAATGGGGTTACATCAGACTGTCAGCCAGTTACCAGTGGGGTTCCATAAGGCTCCATTTTAGTGCCAGAGCCCTGTAAGGTTTTTATAAATTATCTGAACACAGGAAATAAATGTACATTAAGTAATTTTCCCAATGATACTAAACTAGGAGGAACCGTTGACTCCCCCCAGGGTAAAGAGGCCCTGCAGAGAGATGTGGGTAAGACTAGAGGGCTGGCAGTCACCAAGCATATGAAATTTGACAAGAGCAAGTGACAGGTTCTTCACCTGGGACAGGTGATCCTCCTTATACATACAAATCAGAGTATGAGAGCCTGGAGAACAGCCCTGTGGAAAGAGACCTGAGGATCCTGGCCAGTGAAAAGTCGGATATGAGTCAGCAGTGCCCTGGCAGCCAGGAGAGCCAAGCATGTCCTGCTGTGCCATCAGGCCCAGCATCACCAGCCGAGCAAGGGAGGGGATTGCCCTGCTCTGCTCTGAGCTGGGGCAGCCTCACCTCCAGTGCTGGGGGCAGTTTGGGGTACCACAATGTAAGAAAGGATATAAAGCTATGAGTCTGTGTCCAGAGGAGGGCAACCAGGATGGTGAAAGATCCTGAGTGCAAGAGTTAATGAGGAGTGGCTGTGGTTGCTGGGTTTGTTTGGCTTGTAGAAGAGAAGGCTGAGGGTGACCTACAACATCCTCAAAGTGTCAGCAAAGGGGCAGATGCTGAACTCTCTCTGGTGATCAGTGACAGGACACAAGGAAATAGAATGAAGCTGCAGCAAGGGAAGCTCAGGTTGGCCATTAGAAAAAGGATATTAACTGAGAGGATGGTCAATCACTTTTCCCCAGGGAAGTAGTCATGCCTCCAAGCCTGACAGAGTTAGAGGAACATGAATGTGGATGCCACTTAGTTGTATGGTATTGTTTTAGGTAATCCTATGAGAAACAGGGAATTGGACTTGGTGACCCTTATCAGTTCTTCCAACTTGAGTTATTCTATGAGTCTATGCAAAAGACACAACAATAACTTCCCAAAACAGTAACAAAGTAATGATGTTCCCATGAACCAGACAAGACATTTCTCCATGAAGTGTGACTCCTGTGGCTGTCCAGGGATGCCACTTTGGGAAGCCTTTCATACATTCACCCTTTCCAAGTGACACTCAGCATTCTGTCAGGAAACACGGCTTTGGGGTTCAGTATTGCTACAGGGTTTAAAATGTCTACAAATGCCATATGGGTATGTAAAACACCTTCTCTGAAAGACAGAAAGCTAAGGCCCTAACTCCACAACTCAGTCCTTCAACTTTCACTCATGCTGTGCTGTTTCCTGCAGATGTCTCAAAATCCCAGGACACTTCAAAATGGAAAATTATTTAACCGCTAGCACTGCCCACTGTTAGTTTTGAAGACGAGGCATCTTCTGATTTAACTGATTTAAATGCAATTTATTTGGTGATCCTCTCTATCTCCCCATGGAAGAAAGAGGAAGAAGTATTTTCTGCTGCTGTCTCCATTTGAGGTGTTTTGTGCAGCCTCATCGGCAGCATCCCTGCTGCCCTCAATGGGGGCTGCCAGGCACAGACCACCCTTGCTGGTGGTGTTGCAAGTGTCAAGGGGAGTTCCTCATGAGTCGGAGGAGGATGAGGTGGAATGAGAGGCAGGTGCAGCAGGGCCAGGGTACTGCAAAGAAAGGCACCAGTGTGAAGAGTGTGGGCTTTGTCAGAGGCTGAGGAAAGAGTCTGGAGCACCAGCAGGACACAGCAGATGATCCTGTCCTGCTGAAATTAAAAATGAATGATTATTTTGGAAAATTCACTTGACAGAAATCAGGTATTTGAGGGGTTAAAAATACAAATATGCATATAGATAAGCACATAAAAATTACCTTAAAAGAATATTAAAAAAATACTTGGTTTAAAAAGCGATGCTTATTTTATCCATGCAGCAGTATAAAAATGCAGTGGTATAAAAAATGAAATTTTCTCTCTTTTTTGAGAAAAAAATAGACAATTGAATTTGATGTTGAAATAGAACATTAAAATATGAGAAATAATACTGAAATGTGCATTTTACTGCTTTCCTTCAAATTCCAGCTCATGGTCTCAGGTGATTTTTTATGCAGACTTACAGGAGCATCCATTTAAGTCATGCCACAAATAAATGCAGTCGGCTGCATATGAAAGATTGTGCTATTCAATACCCATAGATAAAATGGCATTTCAGATGGGGAAAGAAGAACTCAGACAGCATGTCAGCAGACATGATATAAAATCCTGAACAGATAGGAGAGGTGCAAAGGCTGTGCCATGCCTTTAAAAGAGAGTGCAGGGGAACATGGGGATCCCCTGGGACTCAGTGTGTACCTCAGTGCAGACCTGGACAATGGTGAATGGGATCTTCCAACTGGATGTCAAGTGGAAAACACCAGGTGAGTATGGCTGAGACATCTCGACACATTATCACTGTCATTTCTCCTAACACAACAGCTCTTTTTCTTTTCCAAAATTTTGGATATTTATCTTGAATTGCAAAGAGAAAATAAATCAGAAGAGGATTTAGAAACACATAAATATTAAAAGAAATATCTTGATGTGAAAGTTGTCAGCTTTGTTTCTTCAGGATCAGGAAGGCATTTCTCACATGTTCTCATTTTCAATTTTCAATTCCTTTTTCATAAACCACTGCTTTATTAGGTATTAACATAGAGGCTTTGACTGTATTTTTTCCTGTAACTTCACAGAAGTGGGCAGTTATAGATAGAAGGCTGCTGATCATGTTACCACATATGAAATGACAGCATGGAAGGGAAAAACACGTCAACCTTTTATCTGAGAAAATTTTATTTCTAGGGTAGTTTACAAATAAAAATGAGTTTTGTTGGATCACAACACACCACCTGTCCGAAGTAAGAAATGTGAAAAAATTGTGGATGAGAGCAGAGTATTTCAGTGGAAGTGTTCCCACTATGAGGACCCTTAATTGCTTGTGACCCTGCTGTGGGAGAAGGTATGGGAAAATTAATGCTCTGAGCAATATTCATCTTGCTGAGTGTATTTCTTTCTTTCTTCACTCATGGTTGATGTGACCTTTTTGGACTCCAACTGCTAGAGGAGATGTACTGCAACATGCAGAGCACGTTATTATTATCTTGAATTTTCTCCAGCTCTCAGACCAAATGTTTAGTCTGCTTGGTCAGGATTAAATGTCCTTTGCTCTTGACTTCTGAAGATTTCTGGTCCAGATTGCACACCTGGTATGTTACTTAAAGAAGCACAGAAGCAATTTGCTTTGTTGAAATGTAGCACTACAGGATAGGCTTTTATGAAAACTGTTTTAAAATTTTTTCTCAGAAATCAAAAAAAATACAGGTTGCCAAATCCTACACTGGGAGACCTGGCATGTTCTCTGCACTGACACAATGCTCCCCAACCCCAGTCTCTTACACCAGCGGTGTGCTGTGGGCTCTGTGGTGAAGGTGGTTATTCACATTACACCAGAAAAAGAGGACTTGCTCACTCACATGTGCTGCCCTTGTTTTCATGTTTTTTAAAGGCCCCTAAGCCAAGATTCACGGTGGCTCCAAATCCCCAGGCCTGGGAAGGAATTGCTGTGGAAAGAGGAACAGGCAGAACAAGTTGGGATGGCCCAGAGATTTTCACACATAATCTCACCTACAGCCCTACCCTGCAATGAGGCTTTTTGAGATGAGGTATTAATAATAAATTAGCACCATAGGAATAAAAGGAATAAAAAACATAAGAAACATAACAACCCACACACCTTCCTTTTTCCTTCACTTGTGAATCCCTGAGAGACCAAGGGAGTAGCAAATTGTTTCTTGAAGAGCAAAATTAATGGAGGCTGAACTAAGGCTGTGTACCCACATCCCCATGCACCCTTCCCTCCCTGTGTCCTCATCCACTTGGGATCTGCACTTCCTCACTATGCCAGTTTCAGCGACCTCACACAATGGTTGCTCTCCTTCCAACTGTGCCCCATCCCTGTTCCTGTCAGGTGAGTGAGAAATTGGAAGTAGCTCCAGCTGGCACAGTACTCTGGTGTGCCCAAGCCCAGCTGCTGCCAAGTGCTGGTACTGCAAAGGCTGAGCAGAAGGAGGGGCAGCTGAATGCTCCTTGCCTGCCCCTCATCTCTTTGTCTCACCAGCTCCCTGAGTGGGAGCTCAGGATGTCTGTGTTCTCCATCTTCTCTCCAAACTGGTTTAAACTCAGTGAGCCCAAAGTTATCAAAGGGTCCTGGCACAAATGCAAATAGAGGTAGTAAGAGAAGTCTCATTTCTTTAGGACACCAGGCAAAAGAAAAACCCCATAGAAAGGATGACAATTCTATGAGAAAAATAGATTTTATTTGCAGGATGGCTGCATTTCACTGTTTTGCTATATGAAATTTGATATGAAATTTGACCACTTAACTTCCCAGAAAACCAACGAGGGATTTAATATTTTCTCTTTCCACCATAAACTAAAGAAGAAATTATTTCTAATTTACACTTGTAAATGAAAGAAAAATGCATCCTTTATATTTTTAAAGACAGAAAGACTATGGCATTGGCTAGAGAAAAGGTGGTCCACTTCTGGGTGAATTATGTCATTTGAATTCAGTGAAACAGAATTACTGTGGTTTTTTCCATGTTTGGACAAAGCTCAGATAATCTGCAGTCCCTCAAAAACATAGGCACATGAAAATAAATCCTTAAATACCCCATAATTTCAGATAACCCACAGAGACAGGGACGCTGTGGAAGAAGGAAAGCAGGTTTTGTGGGTATCCTGGCAAAGGACTATTAAACAGAAGGCTAGATTTTGCCTTGTATATATCTGTTTATGGACGAATTGTACAGTCAGGTAATAAATTCTATCAATTGCCATTTGATCAACTGCAGTTCCTTGACCATTTCACCCCAATTCTGCTTATTGATTTCGTATGCACTGAACTACTTCCAACCTTGCCACTCAAACCAGGATTGCTGGGTACAGCACCCTTACAGAACAGACAGTCACTACATTTTGGAAGAGGACAAACCCTCTGCAGTCCCAATCTCCCTGAAAATGACCCCATATTGGCTCCTGCACATTTGAGATTAACCTTAATATAATGTCCATCAAATGACAGACATTGGGTGTTTAAAACATCAATCAGAATTAATCTGACACAGCTTTAGTGATGCTAAAAAGTGCTATATTTTCTGCATTTCAGGAAAGTAAATCTCATTTCAGCAAATGAGGATATGCAGAACAGTCTAAGATCACACAAAGATACGCAGAACAGCTTGGTATATTATTGACAACACAGCATTTGGTGCCATCTTTGCTAGATTTTTCTCTTCTTCCTCCTAATTTCTATGTGGTTTCAGTCTTGTGCAGCCTGGACATGCTGAATGCTGCTGGAAGTGTGAAGGGGCAGTGCTGACGAAAGGGTTTGGGGGCCTCATCAAGCTCTGCCTGTTCCTCTCTCTTACATGTCCTACTCCATTTCCACCACAGTATTTATACTCTGAAATACTTGTAGGGATTTGTGCTCGCTTGTCAGCTCTGTCCTCAGCCCTGAAGGTGGGTTGATCCTTGCGGGATGCTCTCCCACTTGTCTTGCCAGCATGGAAAGCATCAGCATAGAAGGTGGCCCTCTCTTTCTGTTTGTACTCATTTCCATATAAGAGTCTCTCCGTTCATTTTCTTTTATGCCATTCCCACAAAAATCTTGAGTGGTAACCACTGTGCTACAGGAGGAAGTGGTATTTCCACTAATTATGTTCTGGTTTTAATGATGCTACATTATGTTAGAATATTTTATATTTATAAAATATATTTCTATTTTACTGCAACATACAACATAATCTAGTGCCTGAAAAGTCTATTCCAATGTACCAGAGCAAAGAATGCAGGTTTAAAATGCCAGGTATTAAGTAGATCGTGTAAAATCAGGATACATAGACCTTTAACTTACCATAATCATAACATCATTGCCCATCTTGGCAAACCACAGCACTGACTACAGTTTAAGCAAAAAATTACCAAGTGCATCTGTATTACATTTGTCAGCCAGTTCAACAAGACTCATTTAAATTGCTTTGAGACACTACAAACACTCCTGTATAATAAGATCTGGCATATTCATATGTGTATTTTAGCAATTAAAGAAGTGGCACACACATGGGAAGTGCTGAGGACCTCAGTGCTTACGCTCCCACTCCCCTCTCAAGGCATCACAAAGTCCTTGCTCAAGCTTTGAGTGACAAAAAGATCAGACTGACCTGGATGATAACTTCAGGTGTGTAATTCTGAGTACACTTTTCTATCCATCCTCTGCCCACAGCTGATTACCCAACTTGAGGAAAGCTTCCTGATATTTCCCAAAGTCTTGTGAAAACACGTTCTTCACCCAAAGTGTTCTTGTCAAAATTTGAATCTTTCCTCTTGGTTCTACTAGGAGATCCCCTCCCCAGCAAAGTGAACCTGTCATCTTGGTTCACCCCACTGCCAAAATGCATCAGAAGTGCAGAGGGTGGGAGGAGGAGAGGACCAGCAGAGGATGAGGATTGAGTCAGGAATCTGAAGTGAACTTGGACCATAGGTCTCCATGGGACCTGAAGGGCTGCATCCAAGGTGGCTCACTCTACTGACTGCTGCCCTTCAAAGATCACTCTCTGTCACTTTGAGAGGTCTTGGGGAGAAGGAGAGACCCTAGATCTGGAGGAGAGCAAATTTTGCACCTATTTTCAGAAAAGACCAAAAACATAACCTGGGGAATACAAGCCAGTTAGCCTAACTTTGGCCACCGACAAAATCATGGAGTTCTCCAGGAACACTTTTCTTCAATAGATGGTATTTATCTGAACATTAGCAAGGCTCTGACTCTGTCTCCTGTGATATTCTTGCATCCAAGGGAGTCTGAACGGGTAGACAACTGGTGTCTGAAAGCTGCTTGGATGGTTGGGCTCCAAGGGTAGAATGAATGAACCATCCTATGCCTGGAGGGCAGTAACAAGTGCAACAGGCATGTGTCCTGGGACCTGTCAGGTTTCACATCCTCATCAATGACACCATGAGTGCACTCTCAAGTTTACACCAAATGGCTGCACCATTCAGTAAATGGGACAGCAGGTCTGCCATCCAGAAGGACCTGGACACACTGAAGGAATTGGCCAGCAGGAATGTCCTGAAATTCAACATGGATGAATGCCACATTCAGTAATTTGGAAGCAGCTCTGCCAAGGCGGACCGGGGGTGTCAGTGGGTACAAGCTGAGCATGTTCCAGCAGTGTACCCTGGCAGCAAATGTGGCCAGGGGTTACCATGGCTGTATTCATGAGAGTGAGGCCAGGAGGTCAAGGGAGTAGCCCCCTTACTCATCAGTAGTGAGACTCTGTCTGCAGTCCTGTGCCCAGCTTTGACCTTTTCAAATAAAAGGAGGAGGATGATGAGCTGGGGTGAGTTCAGCAAGAGCCTACAGGCTGGTTAGAGTCTGGAGCACTTCCCTCTGAGGACAGGCTGAGGCAACTGGACTTGTCCAGCCTGGAGAAAAGATGGCTTTAGAGGGACCTAACAGCAGCCACCCAGTATCTGTGAGGAGACCATCAAGGAGTCAGGGCCAGGGTTTTAACCCACAGAGACACATGGTAGGAGAATGAGAGACAACAGATGATGAAACAAGAGAGGTTCAGAATGAATGTGTGGAGAAAAGTTTTCCCCATGAGGACAGACAGTGGGGCAGATGCTCTGAGAGGCTGTGCAGTCTCCATCCTCAGGGGTTTCAAGAAACAACAGTATCAAGCCTTGAGAAACCTGATCTGACCTCAGAGCTGGCCCTGCTCTGAGCTAAAGTTGAACCAGTGATCTCCTGAGGATCCTTTCAATGTGAATCATCCTTTGTTATAAACCCCATTAACAAGGATCCTGGTTGTAGGTGGTATCACTGAGAAAAAGAGATGCAATTTTGAGGGTTTTTTCTTCCCCTATATTTAAATTGTCATTAAAAATGATGGATTATTTTGGTTTTGGGTTGGTTTTTTTGCATCACCCAGATATATTCATGTATATGCACATCCATATATAGAAACAGAGATTGTCTGTGCATTTTCCTCTGTGTATTTATCCACTAAATGCATGTTTTATAATCCTCAGTGTTTTGCAAGGCTACAGGGTAATCTGCTTCATTCAGTAGTTACTCTTGCTCAGGAAATGCACAACAGCCACAAATGCTCCACAGCTTGGTTGCTGGGTAAACTGTAGCTCATTTGTATTCAGCACACTGTGTAAAAGTGATAAGAAGCCAAATACTCCTAGGAAACAGCACAAATGAAATACAGCACGCAGGAGGCAAAGTATTTATAGAAACAAAATATCAGCATTTTCCACACATTTACACAAAGCAATTTCAGTCTTTTCATAGGAAAAAAAGGAACATCTCTGGCACTCATTTACTCATTTCCCTGCAGTCATATATTTTGGCCAAAAAGCACTGACTACATGGAAAACCTTCAGGTCATAGCAAATTAAAGATCAATGACAACCTAAAATAGATGCTGTCATATTTTCACTTCTAACATGTCTTTGCAATAAGAGCATTGTTTTAGCAAGTAAATAATGTGACATTTCTGCTTGAATGGGATTTTAACATTGTGGCTGAACCCTGTCTGCAGATCCCCAGCCTGTTATGAGAGAAGGAATTATGTCTATGTTTAACTCCTTGGGACCTCTGAATTGATTCACTGAAGCCCACTAAGTGCAAGACAGAGGCTTGGAAAAGCATTGGAAAAGCAGCTGATCACATCTCCCTTTGTGTGCCACAGGTTCTGTTTGGGGTGGGGAAGCCTTGCTGTGTCCAGGTGTGATGCTCACTGCAGCCCTTGAGACAAGCCCCCTGAGCCACCAGGGCTGAAATACTTCAGTTGTGCTCAAGGGAAGCCAGGGAAGGACTCACCCCACTCATGTCAAACTGGCTACACTGGCAGAGGGAGAAGCAGGCCAGGCCCCCATTGTCCATCAGTGTCTGGTGTTGCTGCACAATCCCCTCAAGCCACTGAGCACAGCACCTGTGCCACTGCCTCTGGCACCTGGCTGAGAGAGCAATGAGTCCTCTGTCTTTGGGTGAATAGGTAGGAGTAGAGAACTGTTTGTAAAGTGTAGGTAATTGATTCTTGAGTCTATCAGTGATGTTTTGAGACTCTGATTGTTATGCGTCATCAGCCCTCCTCTCTCTCATACAGTCTTATGAGTACCATTAAGCCTATGCAACAGCTCTTATGGACTGGAGCAAAACACAGTTTTTTAGTAATTCCGCAGTAAAGTAATAGAATGGGTAACAATTTTTGCATAAAGCTTAGAGAATAAACACCTATGCAACTAATTTCAAGTATTATTTCCATCTGGCTAACATGTGAGTGAAGGTTGGAAGACACCACCAGCTGTACCTTCTCCTAAGACCCCTTGGCTTTAATGATTTCCTATTTGTGGATTTGTGGATTTGAAAATTAACGGAAAATATGTGATAAAATCCCACCTGAAGTGTGAATTTAGCTTTTACTGATCTTTCATTGTTGGAGTTTTCATTAAGAACACTGAGAAACAGGAAAAACTAGAGAAAATGCTGAAACTTTCTAGTACAAAGCAAAGAAATAAAACAGTGGGGAAGAAAGCATCTGAACTTAGAAATAGCAGGACCTAAAAATGTCTTTTTGTTGCCATAGTGTACAACTGAGTCAAAAATATTTTAGACAGAAATTGTCTTATCTATTAGCAGAAAAGACACTAAATTTAATGGTACTAAGTAATCATTTGCACATCTCTATTTTAGCCTTTGTTATCTTCAGTCTTTACCAACATTAAATAAGCCACTAAACACGTAATGATCTGTACAGGCCAGTGATTTATAAAGAGAAAAACAAGACTTGGACAGCATTGGAGGCTGTGCAGCAGGAGCCACAAAGTGCTGTTGGGGCCTCATAGTTCAACAAATTATTTTCTTGAATCTATTTTTGTCTATACCTACACACACAATGTCTGCAGCTAAAACAAAGATATTTAAAAATGTATTCCTGCAGAACAGGTTCCTTGCTCTACACCAGCCTGCAAAGCTTCAAATCTATTCCTACCTGGCAGAGGAGTGACAATATGCACCAGTTCTAGACAAAAGCCTGAAAAATGGAATAAACTGGGGAAAAAAAGGATGCCATTACAAAATGTATAAAAAGCTGATCCTGAAGCAGCTGCAAAGCAGCAAATCTAAAACTCTTCCTGGCCAAAAATGTGGAGGCTTTGCAAGTTATTCTGTTTAGGAGAAATTGATGCTATGTTGTTTCTAACAAAATTTCTGAGTCCTGTTCCTTAAGGCATAGGAGGGATTAAGAAAACAAAAATAGTTTCTGTGCTTCTAGCAAGCCTCTTCCAGGCAGCCTATTTCCAAATTGCCTTTCTGGTCTTTTTCTTGGGATCATACTTATTTTGGATAGGTCAGGCTTTCTGCCCAGTTCTGTGTTTTACTCTTCCCTTACGTCTATAGTCAAGGATCATAAAAGTTCCTCCTCACAAGCGAATCTGTTTCTTCAGCGAATTTACATATGTCATATATTGTATCTGGTGCTGATACCAAGTGAAAGATGTTTGCTTCACCAATTTCTGTAAAACAGCTAGGTTTGTATGAAACCTATCAGAGACATAGATGAATATTCATGCTTGGGACATTTGTTTCACCCTTCATGATGCTTACTGATTTACTGACATCTTTAAAATTAATGTGTAAGCTCATTATGTTTTGGATCATGTGGCTAAGCTGATCCAGTTTCTCCAGAGCTGTAACAAGAATGTCAATGTTTCCCAGTGTGTAGCCAAACAATATCTCTTTTCCTCATATCAGATTTCTATTTCCCATGCTAGGAACCTTTTTATTTTTCAATACTCATAAATCATACTCATGCAACAAAACAATGACTTTTATTGTGGAGTCTCCTACAGGGTCAGCAAGATCTTATCTAGAGCAATGCACACATGCTAGAAGTTGCAGTTTAGGAGTTGTACTTCTCAACTAAACTCAAAAAGACAGGCTGGTAACGTAAGGTAATATCTCTCTATACAGGGTGTAGGTGCAGAGCACTGAAACTTCAGTAATGTATCAGATGGACCCTGGAGGGCAGAAGACACTTTCTTCCCACAGGCAGGAGGATGGATCAGTAACAACAACTAATTCAGGATAGGCTGGAGGGTAAAAAAAGAAAACCTGACTTAGATATGCAAGATTGATGATAGAGGCACATGATGATAGAGAGACCTTCTTGTGCCTTGTCTGAAGTCAAACAGGCTGCATGGCTTAGAAATTTGGGCATCATCTACAGAATATAGTTTTCAATAGTGAGGGGATTGCCTGTCAAATAACTTTATTGTTGCCCAGTTCTGGTGGGTCCTAAGGTCAAAAGGTGCCCCTGTCCAAAACTGCCCAAAACTTAGGGTTCCAGATCAGGCATGCTTAAATTCAAAGGTGATACAGAAATGGGGTTTTTATTGCCCTCTGCCCCCATGAATGCCTTGAACCACTCTATTTTCTTAAAGCACCCTAACATAACAAGGGACCAAGACATTCATAAAATGCAGTTCCAGACACTATTTTTAAAATATCATGATAACCACCATGTTCCTCCCTCATACAATGCATTTCTGATCATCATTCAATGAGGAAATGACAAATCTAGTCTCAGTATTGCCCCAAAAGATTCTCTATGCCTTGAGGGAAGAGTCTTACCCTGAGGCTTAGTGTCTTCTCCTCCCTGGAAGAGGAGAAACAGAAAAAAAAGAAAAATAATAATAATAAAAAAAATCCCCTCAACATTCACTAAGCTGAGCAGAAGGAAAAAAATAGCTTGACAACCTTTAGCCTCATAACTCAGGAGGTAAAGAGCAGTGTTCCAAGGATGCCGCTGCTCTCCAAGTGTATGGCCCAGGTTCCCCAGCTGAGGCCCAGCCAAGGACTTTCCATGGTTGCCTGCAGCTCCAAGTGAAGCACTCTAGCCATTTGGACGTTAGAGGGCTCAGAGTAGCTATACTTTTAAGGTCAGAAGGACTTATGGCAGCTACCGTATATATACTCTAGGTGCTAGGGATGACATTCAAAAGAGTCAGAGGACACAGAATTGCATGGAAGACTTGAGGGTGATGGTTGATGAAAATCAACATGAGCCAGCAATGTGCACTCACAGGCCAGAAATCCAAGAGAATCCTGGGGGTATCAAAAGGAGAGCAGCAGCAGGTCAAAGGAGGTGATTCTCCTGCTCCATTCTGCCCTTGTGAGGCTCCACTTGAAGTACTGTGTACAGTTCTGGTGTTGCCAACACAGGGAGAACATGGAACTGCTGGAGCAAGTCCAGAGGAAGATCATGGTGTTGGTAGGAGGACTGGAGCACCTCCCCAATGACAACAGGCTGTGAAGGTTTGGGCTGCTCATCTTGGAGAAAGCTGTGTGGAGACCTTATAACAACCTTCCATTATCTGAATGGACCTGCAGGGAAGCCAGATAGGGACTTTTCATCAGCAACTGTAGTGAGAGGACAAGGAGTAATGGGCACAAATTGAAAGAGGGGAAATTTAGGTTAGATACCAGGAAGATATTGTTTACTCTGAGGGTGGTGAGACACTGGAACAGGTTGCCCAGGGAGGTCGTAGTTGCCCCAACTCTGTCTGTGTGCAAGGCCAGGTTGGATAAGCAACTTGGTCTAGTGGGAGATATCCCTGCCCCTTACAGAGGGGGCTTGGGACTATAGGATTTTTAAGGCCCATTCTAGTCCCTTAACATTCTATGATTTTAAAATTCTATTATCTGAAGTACTCATGTCTTTTTTTTTTTTTTTTTTTTTTTTTTTTTTTTTTTTTTTTTTTTTTTTTTTTTTTTTTTCCTGGCAATTAGGATTCAAGCCTCTGGGCTTGAATCTTCTCTTACTAAAAGTGTTCTGGCCTAGACATACCTCTAAGAGTCATCATGAGGGACCTGAGGGACATGGACAGACCATACTGTACTGCAGGAATACTGGAATTGGCAGCTTTCATCCTCTTACAGGGTATGCCCTGCTCCAGACCCAGGCTGTCAGAAGTACCCCAGTCAGCATTTGCTTAGAGTTAAGTCTATTGCTTTTTATAGGGAGCACTGGAAAAAAAAATCTTACCAAAGCTATTACAAATGCAAACACACCCCCTGAGTATCACAGCTATGAGAGGAGGTGTGGTCCCACTGGTCCAGCTGGCGCTGGCACTTCCCGGCTCCTGCACAGGGCTCAGATCAACATAAAGTGCAATGCTGACAGCTGGATAGTGGCAAGCCTGGCTCTCCCCATCAGTGCAAATCTAACGTCATGACTTCCATCAGGAGAATCATCACTATGATAACTACAAGCTGGAGTTACGGGGTATTGCCCTGAACCTCACTGGAAGCAGAATACACCTATTAGTTTGAATTCTGAATCAATGAGCAAAAAGGATATCCTTGCTTAAGATAAAAGACTGGTATCACCAGAGCTATTCTACACCATCTGACAGATTTTTCTTTTTATTTATATAACCTTTTCCTTTCTTTAAATTTTTGCTTTTACATTCAAAAGCAGAATTTTAGAAAAGTTCTATTTAAGATGACTTTGAGTGAAAATGATTCATTTGTTTTGGAGCACTGTTAAGACCCATTTTCAGAAAGAATGGAAAAATACAGTCATGATAAAAGAACTCTGAATGAAGACAAAGGTAAGCTCTTTGGGAGCGCGGCCAAAGCTCTGGGTGTGGGAATCACGTTCCCAGAAGTTCCTGCTTGACAGCTGGCTGCAAAAGACTGCAGCATGGGGAAAAACCAAAGACTAGTGTGCAAGAGCAACTAAAGGTCAGAGCAGCAAAGAAGGAATATGAAAATATGAGATCAATCTGTTGAGAATTGTGTATTTATCAACGAAAGGCTTTGAGAAAGATTTGTCAGGAAGAGGAGGGATGCGGGAGAATTGGCTTGAGACAAACAGGGAGAATCTTGGATTGAATTCATAAAGAGTAGCACCACCTACTGGTGACCATTTGGGGTGGCAAAATGCTGGCATATTCCCAGCTACACTTATGTAGATAAGGAGAAAAGCTGCTGCTACTGTGATGTCTGTTTTTATAACGGACACCTGAAGTATTTATAAAGATGGGAATCTTAGTTGCACTTCTTGTGGCATAGTTGATGTCAATTCTCAATAATGCCCTAAATTCTTGAAAAATATATAGCTTTGAGCTTAACAAGACATGATTCAACCATCTGACCTCATTTCAATTAAAATAAGAGAAAATCCACAAATCCCCGTGTTTCACACTTACCAGTATTTAAAAATACAAGAAAAACTCTCCATATGCACTAACAAGCAGCAGAGTGGAAAAGGCTACAAGATAAATATCTGTAATTTGAAACTTGGTGCCTTCTCTCCAAAGTGTCTAATCAATCAAAATGCATTTTGCTCTGCATATTTGCTTATTATATTTGCTGACTTGTGTGACTAAAGCTTATAAATATTGACAGTCTTATTTTTTGGGAAAGAAGGTTTAAAGTAAGGAGCCATTCATCATAGCATCAGTGCTCTTAGGAGCTGTTTAGAAATAAACTAGGACTTCTTGGGTTGTTCTAGGGGCCCTCAGTTATCACTTATCATTGTTATAGGAGTGGTTACTGGATGATTACCCTCAGTAAACAGGTTTCTATCCCAGCACACATAGCTTGGAAATGATGCAACTATTTGTATATTCCCTGTGCCCTTTTTTTTTTTTTTTTTTTTTTTTTTTTTTTTCTTTTTTTTTTTTTTTTATTTTGTGAGTTTCTTGTTTTGGTGTTTTTTCTTTTATGGCTGGCCTGTTAGAAACCTCCACTCACAAGAAGCAGACTTGTGTGCAGTTCAGACAGGTTAAACACTAGTGGGAAAAGCTTATGTGGAAAGATTTGATTAAGGTCTGTCAGGAGCTGCAGTTGATGCCCAGGCTGATGCCAAGTACCAGCAAGAGCCTCAGCTTCCCCTGAAGTTCATTTGCTGTTTATCAGCAGCTGGGAGGATCAGGCCACATTCCTGCAAGCTCTATTAACGTATAATTGGATATGTTCAATGGTGTTCCCAAAGAGCATTGTTTTATCTCTTCCCTTAGTTATCTTTCACTGATTTAACAGCTGGTTAAATGACAGACACAGGCTGGAGGGAGCAGTTCTGCTGGGGCCCGCCTGTGCTGGGCCCAGCTGTGCAGCAGCGCTCAGTGACCCGCCTGCGCTCCCGCCCGCGCACCGACACGACTGCCCTGAGACACACAGGCCACACCTCGTGTCTCTGTCTGCTGCAGCTGCATGTTACTGAGGGGGAAAAGCAGCTTATTGTTTCTTCTGTTTGACATTTCTGGACGCAGTCGTTATTTCTATCAACTATTATATGACTACGATATTATTATGTATAAAGCGATAATATAACTATCATGTAAGGTAACATAACTAAATTATTATCTGGATTTTGCAAAAAACTTGGAAGGGTATTTATATACTGAAAGTGTTCTTGGAAAATGTGAAATCTCAAGGGAAATTTTGTGTAGGTATGGATGAATTGTAGCTTAGATGACCAGGACTTAATGTGAAGTCCTATACTTACCTATATTTTAATGATTCAAACTACTTTCTTAGTAGGATTTAAAAAAAAAAAAAAAAATCTTAGAAATTACCAGTTTGGATAATGTTTGCTTTGTTGAGACTTTGCAGTAAAATTGAAAGCAGACCTCAGCAAAAACCTAAGTTTGGATGAAAATTATAAATTCTTTGGAAAACAACACAAATCTCTGTGTATAGATGCAGCATATGATGCTTCTGTTCTGCACTCTGTGTGTTAAAAATAAAAGATCTATCATGAGATAAAACCAGAAAGAGAATTACTGTTTCAATTTAACTGATGGCAGTGAAATTTTTCCTGACAAAATCTTATTTTAGACACCTCATTTTCTGGAGAGCTACAAGTAACAGCTTAAAAAGCAATAACATTTTGTAATGTGGATAAGTTATTGGCTTATTTTTCAGCAACTTGTAATAATTTTCCTAAAACCATTGACTTCAGGTAGGATTGGTAGCAAGCAAGAGGCTAGGTAACTATAATTGCTGAGATACTATTTTAATTATTTGAAGTATCTGTTGATAGTCCTGAAAACTGATACTTTCTTGCAGTGCATGTTCAATAAACTGAGAGCACCAGAAATGGCAATGGCTCAGTGTCTCTTCAGTGCTTCTCCATCCCTCTGGAAGGAAACCAGAGATCTTTTCTAAGCTCCTTTAACCTTAAGCCACTTGAAATGATTGAAGGAGTTATCTAGTTAAACCCAGTAGCCTGCAACTTGGGAGCTGCTGATTTTACTCCCATGTATTGCCATAATGCCGTACTTAGTCTTGTGGATCCTATTCCTCAAGACTAAACATTATTCAGGCAAAAATGTATTTATCCTTGTTTAAGTAGGAAACAGGTAAAAATGGAAGATTTGAAGCAGTCTGCATGTGAAAGAGAGAAAGAGGCAAGGACAGGGATGGTATGTGTCCTGAGCTACCTGTCTGGTACATCACGCTTTGACCTGCTGCTTTGGGTTTCTGAGATAGAGCCAAAGGGCATAACTGGCACAGCTACATGAAAGGCAATTGGCCTTCTGAAGGGATCCTGCTGTCTTGTCCTTGTTAACTATAAAAAGGGAAAGATACTTACTCAGATCCATCTCACAGGCTGATGGAAAAATCCATGCTTTCCACTTCAGGCTTTATAGACCTCAGGCAAAATAAAAGATACATGCAAGTGTTGTACAACCAAAATGACAAAATAAAGAATGAAATTGAATTTCTAAATGAAAATATTTATGGGCTTTTTGTACATGCAAAGGTTTCTCTGAGATCAGCTCTCCCCTTTCTATGCCACTATGAGTTTCTATTGTTCTTTTTGGAAGCCTTGAACCAAGTCCCTCATAACATACATGCTCTTAGGCTGGACCAGTGATATGATCAATCTTCTGAGTCAGTGTTATCCCTATGCTTTCATAACACAGTGCTTGCACTGCTATGTCTTACTGAGGAAATGAGGTCACCCAAGACGCACAGATTCCTAAATACAAATGCCTGTAACTGTAGAGTAAGGCAGAAAAAACAGGAGCAACTACAATCTCTGCACAGCCCTGCTTCCACACAGGACACACCATCAGGATATACTTGAGCATGGGGCCATGTAGCAAGACCCTAAACACAGGATTTCTGCCAAGAAGTCTGTTCCTCTCCAGCCAGCATAGGGGAAGAGACAGGAAGAGGAAGAGAGAAAGGAGCTACAGCAATACCCTGCACACAAAAATAATATGAGCACTGCAGTGTAGGAACAACAAATTGGGGCAAAGAGTGGGGAGGGGAAAGTCTTACAATTTATTAAACTCACGCCTGATCAATAAAGGAGCAAATACAAAAAACCTTGCAGGCCTACCTACACAAAGGACTGGGGGAAAGCCTAAAGTAGGACTAACCCCTTCATGAGCCCTTACACCTCTTCTACTCCTTGCTGAGTTTAAAACCCACTTAAATCTTATCCAAACAATTCCAATCAGCACTTGGATGGACACCAGCTGCAGCCATGGCACTGACAGCCATGGTCACATTAGCCCTGGAGGCAGCACCACCTGCGACTCCTCCTCTGACAGATCCCACCTTGATTGAAGGTGGAATGCAGCAGAAGGTGGGATGGAATCACAGGAATTCAAAGCAGCAGCATGCAGAAAACCAAATCTGTAAGGTAAACAGCAGAACACACAGCCACTGTAAGAAAAAAGGCAGGGGTGACAGCAACCTGGTAAACTGAAAAAGGAGAAATCACAGAGTTCCAGAATGGGTAAGGTTGGAAGGGATCACAGTAGGTCATTTGGTCCAAACACCCTGCTCAAGCAGGACCATCCTAGAGCACATGGCACAGGATAGTGTCCAGATGGTTCTCGAGTATTTTCATGGAAGGAGTCTCCATAACCTCTTTGGGCAACCTGTTCCAGCACCTCACCCCTCACACAATAAAGAAGTACTTTCCCATATTGATGAGGTCCCCTCTCAGCTGTCTCTTCTTAGGCCCAGCTCCCTCAGCCAGTCCTCATAATAGAGGTGTTCCCATCTCTTAATCATCTTCATAACCCTCCTCTGGACCTGCTCCAGGAGCTCCATGTCTCTCTTGTACTGAGGAGCCCAGAACTGGACACAGCACTCCAGATGAGCTTCACTAGGGCTGAGTAGAGGGGCAGGATCACCTCTCTCAATCTGCAGTCAGTGTTCTCCCCAGTGCACCCCAGGGAACCATTGGCCCTCTTGGCCACAAAGGCACTGCTGGCTCATGGACACTTGATGTCCACCAGGTCCTTGTTTGCAGAGCTGAGCTTTCCAGCAGTTTGGCCCCAAGCCTGTGCAGGCCCCTGGGGTTATTCTTCCTCAGGTGCAGGATCCTGCATTTGCCTTTGTTGAATTTCAAATGGTCTCTTTCTGCCCAGCTCTCCAACATATCCAGGTCCTTCTGAAGGGCTGCACAGCACTCAGCTGTCCCCAAAGCTGCACTCAGCATCAGCACAAAGCTTCTCCCAGCTTTGTGTCATCCATGAACTTGCCGAGGAGCCATCTGGACCTTCATCCAAGTCATTGATGAATAAGTTAAACAGTACTAGGCCCAATGTTGAACCTTTGGGGACACCACTTATGACAGGCCTCCAACTAGACCCTATGCCACTGATTACGACCCTCTGGGATCTGCTGTTAAGCCACTTCTCAATCTATCAGCAAGGAGGAACTGTTAGAAAAGCGAGAAGATTTATCATTAAAAAAACCCTTCTGCTCTTCCCAATGTGTTTATTTTGAGAACACATTCATTGTGCATGTGCAGCTTATCTCTATAGCTCAGAGAATAGAATAGATCAGCTCTCTGCTGTCACCCTGACTGACAGACAGCTGTTGCTGTGGCAGAGTGACAGCTGAAAAGCCATGTGATTGATTCCAATGCCATCTTGCTCGATTGCAGCTAACGAGAGGCTTGTGTTCACTCTACCTTTATTGAAGTGATTTCTTCTAATTGTCTATTTAACACATTAAAAAATACTGGGAGATACAGGTCAGTGCTCCAGTAAGCTGATGTTCAGGCAATGTTTTCCAGGTACAAATGAAGATTTGCTTATGCTCAACACAAAGGCTGAAGAGAAAAAAAAAATTAATGATCTTATCAGGTAAAGCAGGTGTTGTGGTCACACCACCAAGGTCACTAGCATTAACAAAACACTTTGAAAACAGAGCTGTGGCATGTTCCCAGCAAGGTGCTGGAGTGTTGTAGAGATAATGTACTCAGCCTCGAGGGGAAAAAATATGATGCGCTAACACTCGCTAACAGCTGTTAATGGCAGAGAATTGTGGACAGGAGAAGGATGTTTGACCTATCAGTCCTTTAGAGGGAGATGTAAACAACTGGCTTGATTCCCCACTGCCTTGCTCCTACTATGGCCTTCTATGCTTATGCCAAGTAAATGCAGCATGTATGCTAAATGCTCTCACAGCAAAAGAGCTGAGTTTTACCACCACTTGCATGGATGTAAAAATCTACAAAAACTGCAAGGCAGAGAGGAAAATTAGGGTGTGCAAAAGCAGGGAGAGGGGTTTATGCATGAACAAAGCAAACAGGGAGTCACAGAAATGCAGTTATATGGCAACTAAATCAAAGCAGCATCTTTTAGCTCTGCTAAGTGGTGCCCCAGGAGTCCTGAGTCACTGTTACTGCCTTCCATGACAAAAATACATTGTTACAGCCTCTTCTTTCTGAGCCCACTGCAGAGCCATCACATTTAGGAAAGAGAAAACACCACTTCCTTCCAGATCAGCAGACTGGACAACCCAAGGCCAGCTGCACAGTTCACTTCTGCCTAGCTGACACCTGCAAGAGGGCCACTGCAGGCCCTGCCTCACTTGGCAGAGCACTGGCATTTCAGGGGACGGCACAAGGTGTGCCATCATCTGAGCTCAAACACCCTCAGTCCTGTTCCACCCCACCAGCAAACCCCCACGTGCCTTACAGCCTTGCCTGAGGCAGCAGCAGTGTTTCACTTACCATAGCTACTGATAAGGGTGTAGAAGCAATAAAGAAGCATTTAAATTGCCCATCTCAGTGCAAAAAGAGATGAAAAGCTATTTACTGGTAAATGAGCATATGGATCTAGAAGTCACTGGGTGAAGCCAGCACAAGACACTGTGAAGAGCCCACAAAGATCTCCACTTTCTCAGTGACACAAGAGTCACTGAGAAATATCTCCCATCAGGAGGTCTTGGGTCAATGAGGCTGAAATTCCTATGCATGCCTCCAGAGACGGAAAACAAACTCTGTGGGGCCCAATGAAAACATGCACTACGAGGTCAACAAGTGCATCTTCGTTGAAACTTGAAGTGCTATCCTTTAGCAGATTTAGACACAGATTTAACATTCAGCTGAAATTTTTAGAAACAAAACTAAAGAGAAAACCAGAGCGTGACAGTTTGTGCCATCTGCATGGGATATGAGCATGAGTTTTATTTGCACCAGTTAAAACATTATTATAAAAATTATATTCAAATCCATTTACTGCTTATAAACCCTTTAACAAAAAAAAGCTAGTAACATGTGCACTTGCACCTGCTACCGTTGTGTGCTCCAGTTGACTTCTTGCATAGGAGGTTCTGCATCAGTAGGGATGGCAATTCACTGGTAGGCACACCTCCTCCCTTCACATCCTTTTTCTGGTGCACTAGTACAGCAGAGTCTAAAAAAAACACATCCAGAATTACTCAGTGGGGTGAGGGGAGAACAGAGTACTGGAAATGCATAGTATTAGAGAGTAGGCTACTACTGTGATGAAATGAGAGCTACATTTTGACAGTATTCTCTGGTGCTTGTACTGTGCAGGAGGTCAAGACTTCACTATACATACTCTGATCCTCCTGGAGACTCAACACTTCCTCAGCTGCACAGCAAGAATTTCAGGTTGTTTCTATTTTTATGAACTTTACAGACACTTTCCTCATCTTCCATTTAAAAATGTGTCTTTACTATATCCCAAGCCTCTACACCCACTCAGCTATTTGCTATTGCAATAGATGCTGTATAGAATCAGAAGCCAGAAGACAATGAGAGTACTAAGCAGACCTGAATTTAATCAAGAGTTTATACAGTATGTTGATTTTTATACAGTATGTTGATTTTTTAAAAAAAGACATTTCTCTAGAAAATAATAATAGATAAATTATTCTCCCTCAACAGCTACATTTCTCAGTTTGACGTATTATAGACCAAACTAAGCTCTTTTCCCTTCTGCAGTTCCTCAGACTCCAAAAAGTTGCAGGTTTAAGTTCTCAACAGTAGTTGTGTCTGCAAACTAGTTCTACTTTGCATGTACTTGGCAGCCCAATATCAAAGTAAAGCAGGAATGCTTTCCCCTACTGGGCACCAAATTCTGCAGCTAGAGCTCAGAGCTGCACCCATGAACCACCAGCTGCAGTGCTGGAGCAGTGCACCCTGCCCCAGTGCCTACAGAGGTAGCACAGAAATAGTTTAGGTAAGGGACAAGAATAGCTGCAAACATTCTTTACATGAGTTTCCATACCAATATGAGTTTTATATGTCACAAGAGTCAAACACACACAACCAATGTAGAAAACTTCAAAAACGTTGGTGACCTTGCTCCTTTTCCCTGTATTTTGGCCATGTGCTCCTCTGGTACACTTCAGTCATAGGAAATTGGCCTCAGAAAGAGTTTTTTGAGAAAACAGATCAGTAGTAATGCTACGTGTTCATCTTGAATTCCCAAGTGGTGTGTTCCTACTTGGGATGCCTAGAAAAAGATCACTAACACACACACACCTCTGGTGCTGTCATAGTATGTGTACATGACCAATGCCACTCTCCGAACAGCAGTAGGTGTAAGATGGCAGCCTAACATTTGCAGCCCTTTGAGAACAAGTAATAGGAAAGCTAGTACCCAGCTGAAGCCCTTGCAGTCTTTCTTTTCACATTAGGTTAAAAATCAAAGAGTTAAAATTCCACTATAACTGACTCAGCCTGGATCAGAATACAGGATCTAAGGGCAAATTAAATTTCACCATCCACATTAAGAAATCAATTCAGCTTCTGAACTGGATCAGCTTTGAATTTAGTTGAAATGGTTTGATGAAAGACTCCTGTCCAGCAGCAGATATAATTATCACACCCATCTTAATTGGATCATGAACTTGACTGTAGGATCCCCAAAGGAGTATTGAAAGCTTGGTCCAGTTACACTGAACTTGGTCCAGAACACTGAAGCTTATCCATCAAGATAAATATATTACCAGTTCTTTGATACAACAGATGCTTGATGAGTAATGGAGCAAATGCCGTTTTAACTATATTTTTTTAAAAAGGATTATTAAACTGCACTAAAGTGTATGCTGTTATCTTTGAGTGGAAAAACGTGTATTATATGAAAAACAATTATTACAGAGCACATGGAACACAACTTTTCAAGCACAAGTTTCAGAATTAAAAATATTTGAACAAAGATTCTCTGTGGAATGTCATTTTGTAACCAATTCAAGGCTTTAAATAGCTATTGTTTAAAGAAATTATCAGCTATTGGAATTGTTTTCCCTTCAGATTCCAAATCCTGTCAGACCAGGGTGATTAAAATGTTGCGTTAAAAAAAAAAGGGCGGGGGGAGAAGAGGAAAAGGCAATCTAATCTCCCCTTATAAAAGTAAAAGCAGCAACTCAATTTTTAAAGTATCATGAACAAAAGGCTGTAGCCCATCTATCATTCACATATGGATCCATGTAATGATTCTTCAATTAGAATTATTATCTGTACAGCAGCTGAAGACTGAGAACTGCTGATACACTGCAGATGAGAACATTTGCTAGTCTCTGGGCTCCAGCCTTTCTTAAAAAATGATGATCACACAATATAGATTGCTCGGTTTATATGTGTATTAAGCTGCAATGCCAGCATTTACATTTGCAACATTACAATTTTGCTTTCTTAGGCTCAAGAGAATTTGCTGCATCTGGTAGATTGTATTTGCTTTGTATCTTAGGCAATTGTTATGAGCAAAGCACAAATAGGCAATATTATTGCTCCAAGTCTTTTGTTTTGTTGATTATCTCAGATACTACCAAAAAAAGTAAACTAAGAGTGGGCCTGTGAGATGGGTCATTCAGTGTCAGTTCACTTGCACTATATTATCCCAGTGCTATTTTTATAAGGCACAGCCATCTGCTCCCTCATTTCTTCTGCCTGTATAGAACCAGACAGTCTAAGATGCAACATCAGAGGGAAAGAAAAGCACCTCACACAACAGTTGCAGGCCCTGTTAGGGGGGGAAAGTCACTTTGGTGATTCAGACTGAAGCAACCTGAGCAGTGCCTGCTTACCCTTTGCACTCTAACATGCTAACTATGTGACCTAGAAGATGAGGGAGAGGTAGCTACATAAACAGTAGCTGTGAGACAGCCTTACTAAATGGCCATCTCTTCCTGGTGTTTGTACTAAGGATTCCTGCTCTACAAACCTTGAGTATGTTCTGAAGCCCAGGCAGCCTTGCCAGATTTCTCCCTCATAATACAGAAGCTGGAGGCAGCAAGTTGGCTTCTACAGACTTTTGAGCCATGTGAAAGCCTTTAGAGATGATGTAGAGATTAGGAAAAGGGCTGCAACTTAATTAAGAAGCTTTTCTACTTCATTGTACAATCTTGGAAAGATCTTAATAAAAGGCAAATACTGCTCATGTATTTGTTATTTGTTTTACCCTGTGCAGTTTGATATCTGTCCATGCCACTGCCATCTTTCACAGTGCGACTTTTAGTGGGTGAGAGCTGCCGCCATAGCCATGAAATCTCCCTGGAACTGTTAAACAAAGGAAATGAAACCTCTGCTCGTAGGTATATGCTCCAGTGTTATTTCACTACTTTATTATAGGCATTACTGAATAGAGAATAAGAAATTTATACTCTTACTTGAAAAATACTTTTTATCCTCTACTGAATCTACTGTTTCAAATATGCTGTATAGAACCATTTACTTGGAAGGATATTGCCATTTGAATTACTTAAAATTTCCTTACATTTATGTGACATTACAGAATGCTCTGAAGACATCTATGGGGATAAAGCAAGAAAACAAAACTGAAAACTGGTACAAAAGCTTACCAAAGCAATATAACACAAATACTTAGTTCAAGAGTTTATACATTGTGGTGGGACACATTTCTCAAAATATTTTAGATTTTCTCATTTCAGGTGGCTTCACTAAGATCTGTGAAGGACTTGAATTACACAAATTTTCTATTTGTTTTCAATTAAAGCCACCATCTATTTTTTTTAATAAAAGGTTTAAGAAGTAAAAATCAAAAACTACTTAGGTCTGTGAACTCTTGTCTAGAGCTTTGTTGAAATTTCAGCTTTGATTGCAAATGAGAAACATTTCAAAGACAGAAAAAAATTAATGGAGGAAGCAGTTCAATCTGCGTTAGAAGTGACTAAATTACTTTCAGCAGATAATTTAGTATGAGACCAAGAAAAGGCAGAAATGTCTTCCTCTCAGAGAAGCAACTGCTGTGTTTTTTTATTCAGAATCAGAATATTACTAATCAAAATGTGCTTATTTTAGCTGCTATCACACCTCCCTAAACTCTTGTAGTAATAGTGCTAACATTCACATTCTGTGACTGGTCATCTAAATCAATAATTTATACTCATTCAAGCAATATCAAAAACCAGGAAGAAAGGTATCACTAACAGCTGGTGGTTTTCACTGGCTGCTCTGATATACAGAATATTAAGGCAGTAAGCTGCAGAGATGTGTCTCCAAAGTTTGTGGAAATTTTACTGACTGGAAAACCTGAGGTACAATATGCTCTCATTAAAAAAAAAAAAAAAAAAAAAAAGGGAGGGAAGGAGGGAGAGAAGGGGAAAGAGAAAGAGAGAGAGAGAGAGAGAGAGAGAGGGAGAGAGAGAGAAGACAAGCTGCTTACATCTCCCTACTGCCAAAAGGGCTCAGTGGCCAAGTTACCTGACATGTCTCCTAGGATGTGTTTGTACAGCAAACAACAATGGTGACTGCAGTCTGGGGAGCTGTACCTGGCACAAGCTTTAATCAATCTCATGTGTAACTCCAGCAATAACAATGTGGAAGCAGCAGTTCAACTTAAGCTGAAGATACAATGGACCTCATTAAAAGTGAGAGCACCTTCATGATAATTAGCACATTATTAACTCCCACATACTCACCTTTGCCTGAATTCATTTGAATGTGCTGGACAGACAATCTCTCAAAAGCTCCACTATTTTGATTAAGTGATTTAGAGGGCTCTGAAGGATACATGTCTCAGATCCCACCCAACAAAATAACTAATAAATTTCCTGGCATTTAGAACTCATTAATTGCGGTATCCTGAACAACACTACATTACTGACAGACAAAGAAAATGTCTCTGAACATTATGCTTACTTTGAACAGTAAATTACATAGAAGCTATGTACAATGTAGTAAGCACATTTAAGAATAACTACACATTTTGCAACCTGCACCACTGTCACTCCAGTGATATGGAACCTTTGTTTGAAGAACAGACTCTGAATCTATTGTTTCTTTAATGAATTCAAATCAGCAACTGCACAGATCCACAGAAGCAGCAGTGCCAATGGCAAGAGACACTACAAAAATGGAAGTAAATAAATTTCAACAACAGTGGACTAAAAATGCCAAAATACTCCCAGCTATCACTGGCTCCTAAAACTGATGCATTAGTCCTACATGGCATTCCTCCTTTTTGATCTGATCACAGTGAGTTTTTGATCTGATCACTCAACTGAAGTGGAAGAACAAAAATAAAAAAAAACCAAAGCCAAAACAAATACCTCTTCACACCCTCTGACTTTCAGTATTAAAGCTCCTTTGGGCTGCTGAACTATGCAAATGTCTTCAGGAGCTGAATACTGACAGGATATGAGGCACTCTAGGTTCTTCTTTGCCACTGGAGGCTGACTACTTCTAGATAGTTCATGACAGGTAAGAACACCTGAAAAACATTACTATTCCAACTCTGTCATTTACCTATGCAGTTTGAACACTGTAGTTAGTCAGTGCAATTCCAACATTTGCATAAATCTTTGAAAAGAAACTAAAAGTGACACATTCACCGATGAAGAAGAAAGTATTTTGAGAGCAGAGAAACGTGTTGTTTGGATGGTCTATACCTAGGAGGGAATTCAGTCACTGCAACAGAAAATATTGTTAAACAAAAACATGTGAATAAACATACCATGATTTGGTAAATACTGGTCCAAATAGCCACATATGGATTGAAAGGCAAACTCTTAGTCTTTGTGTACAGAAAGTTTTACTTTGGCAGATATTAAGTGCATTTCATACATTGCAAAAAACTGGTGTCTGGTCCTTTGTTCTTGGAGAGAGTATCACCTACTTTCTTAGAGCTGAAATCCACCCAAACTTTTATTATTGTTTTCAATAACAAGAATATAAGCTCAGGAATAGATTTTTGTACTGCAGATGCACAGTCCTAACCCAATACAAACCTAACATACTTCAGACAAAACCTTATCTTCCTGTGTTACTAAATCTGTATCTTCTAGTCCTTGAGTTGTTCTGTGGCTGCGTTAGCATCACTTATTTCATTTATACTTTTTTCTTGCTTTGCTTCTTTTCTAAAAGTCTTCAAACACTTGTCAAGTCTTTTTAGGAATACATCTACATCTTGCTTTTTAATTCCAATTGCTGAGGCAGCATTGAGGTAAGCACAAGGATAGTCATTTGCATGTGACATAAAGCCTTTAAACGTGTAGTTATTCACAGTCTGTACAGACCCACAGGGAACAACCCTGAAACAAACAAACAAAATCACAACTCAGTTGAAGATGTCTTGACACTTTATGTGGTACTCTAGATTGAATACAATTACACAAATTCCTACTGAAGTAATGAGTTGCTATTCCTACCACTGATGCTCAGCACCAGCATAACTTAAAATCTGTTGAAATGCCAGGTTAAACAGTATATACTACAAAAGAACTGCTTATGTATCAAAAGGGAAAACCTGAAACCTTCACATCAGGCAAACAATTGGAAAGTTTTAACTTCAAAAATTGAAACTTTTGAACAATTTCAGCCAAAGATTGTTAAAACTGCAGGCAAATTAAACAGAGCATCTAACCACAGTATATATAGATTTACTGTCATTCATCTGTGCAGGAAGTGGAATAATCCAAGCTAATGAAGCATACCTTCTGACGTGGAAACATTCAGCTCTGCTACAAAAAAAATAACATTAAGTATATGACAGAAGTTAGCATGGCAGCAGTAATACTCAGATTAAGGAATGCTGCCAAAACAAATTTTAAATCATTCTCTTCTTCTAAAAGGTTTAAACCAAAATCATTAAAATTATTTGGCTGGCATTTCATTGTAACAGTATCTCTAAGAATAAATTCAGCTCAAAATGGCTCAGGTTATAGATTTTTACTATTTTTTTTTAACACAATTAGCTCCAGAAAGCAGATTTTTTTTTCCATTTGACAAAAAGCTATGTAGAATATTAAAAGCTTATTCACTTGACATCCAGCATAACCATATTTGTGTTGCAATAAACAAAACAAAGATCTTCTGTTGTAGCTTACACCTAAAATTTTAAGATCAGACCACACCTGAAAACTAGATGAAATCAAGGAATACTAGGGAATAATGACACTAAATTAAATGGGCATAGATTATCTATTTAGGCTACCAAAGTGGACATAGAAAGTCTCACTGCTAACTCAGGCAAGGAATTACTACGCTATAACAGTGATGATGAAAGGGTGATTACTCTCTAACTCATTATTGTTATACTGCCTTCTGTAATCACTACACAATTGTATAAAACACTTCACAGGACTTTGTACAATATATGCTAATACACCCCCCCACTCACCCAATTTTTTAAATTCATACCTTGCTCCAGAAACTTGTCTTGTGAAAAGCATAGATCCAAGCTGGGTAACAGCAGCATCATTAGTTTCATCGAGATTCTTCAGTGACATGGCTAAAGTAACATAAGGTCAGGTTAAAACTGCTACAAAGCTGCCTTTTCTCTAAAGAACCAGCACAAATGACATGTTGCTTTCCAACAGCAAGAATTGAGCCAGATTTTTGTGTTGACATTAAAAAAAAAACAACTAACCAACCAACCAAACACCCAAAACCAAACACTGTCATAGATTACTTCCTTGGTTAGGCCACATGCAGATTCTGTGCAAGTGGGCAGTATTATTTTGGTGTTCAGCAGAATTTTTGGTTAGAACAAATATCTTGTGCAGGAATTCCATAATTTCTTTTATAAACACTAAGATGATGAGTAATTACACCCTAATTTAGTTTTAAATCTATTTTTTATGAAGTATTACTACATGCTAGCATTTTCAGCCTGTCTTGTATTTCTTTCTGTCAAATAAATACGGTGGACAGGAGCAAAATAATGGGACCAAGTTACTACTCTACTTTTATAGCAGATTACCTTATTGGTAACCTTATTGAATTATTATTCAATTTAGTAGAGCGTAGTGATGTTTAATATATAGGGAATAGTGTGTGGAAGTGCGTTATGAATCCACAGTATATTACATTTTTTTAAAGTTAAAACCCCAACAATTACCTAAGGAAATGGGATTATGTGGTGTGTCTAACAGTCTCTCATTGTGGTTATCTGCCAGCTTCTTCAGCTCACTTGAAAGATATGAAAACATCTCCTGAAAAAGAGATGCAATATTCTTGTTATTAGCTATCAAACAGAGAAAATAGCACCTATTTCACAAAACTGTTACATATCCATTACATCCTACAGGTGCTCAGCTGATTCTCTTTTCATGTGGACCAAGTAAGTGGATTGGACAATTCTCTGAAATAATTCTATAAAGGAACAGCTCCATTTCCTGAACACTGTTCTTATCTCTCAAGCTGATACAGAAGTCTCTATCTGGTCTAATATATGTGCTTGGGATGTCATTCATTCTCTCTGTGGCCCTGAAACCTAGGGAGCTAAAAAATCTTGAAAAGATTCCCACTGCACAGCAGGTCTTACTCCACCCTACTTTTCAAGAGCTTTCCCATACCCTAGAGCCCCCTAAGCCACTGAGAATGAACTGTTATCACAGATGGCCACGTTTTTGGCCAAGTGTTGTCTTCTCTCCTTTAATACATTCCAGACTAAAAGCATTACATTTTGTTACCATGTATCACACAATCACATTTCCCTAGTGCAGAGACTTCTTTTTCTGCAAGGAATAAAAATCCAGTTCTTAAAGAGACTCTAAGTACACATTTGACTGTATTTTGTTTCATACAATATACACTCTCCTGAATATTCAGCTGTTGAGCAGTCTGTCCTTTTTCTAGGACCCCCCTCAAGCTGACGATAAGAATGGAAATATCTGAATTTCTGCTATCACTTAATTGGATTGCACCTTTACTGTGAAAGTGTCATAAGACAGATTCATAAATACTTTGGCTCAGATACAAATCACACTGCACATAAAAGACTGCCTCTCTTACATCATCTGTATTTTATATCCTCCCTCTTTCCCAGTACTAATCTATGATAATTGCTCATGCTCTTCCTCAGTTTAATATATTCCTCTTCAGATATCAGCCCCAAACACTTATGGACAGAGTGAGAATAGACACCATTCTTCTTATTGTAAACTTCAGCTGTTTTTCTATCTTTTTTTAATGCTTAGTCTCTCATAAAAACTAGCAAAACCATACAGACACTGGGTAGCCTTTTTAAAAGATATTAAACACCAGGCTTCTCCTCTTTCAGGCCATAAAAATTGTCCTGCTTATCTGCTTTAGTGTGACTGCCTGTTTAAGCATTCTCATCAATTTCTGGACCTGACAAGTGATTTTTCATTCTTTAAATAGAATTACCTCTTCTGTTTGTAGACCAGTATCCTGCTTTGACCTGTGGACTCTGACAGATATAAATTACAGCTTGTGACCAAAATTATGCTTTTGAACAGAACCTCCCCAAGGTCTTATGAAACCAAATGAGCTTTGTGGTACCTAAGCAAGAAGAATGTTACAGCTGCTTTTCTTGAACCACTGCAGGAAACCTCGCCTCCCTTTGTGAGTGACTAAATGAACACAGCTCCCCACCTGTACTTCCTAATACCATAGAACAAATTCAGATGGAGAGAAAAAAGTACCCTCTTACTGTCTAAATGAATCAGGCTGTTGATACAACTATCCTCAAAAACATAAAGCTTCTATAATACTTGAAAAAAGAAGAAAAAAAATTGGGAGGTTTCTACATTTAATTATCAGAACATGAAATCTGTGAAAAATAATTCTTGTTTCTGGAAAATCAAGTGATTTTGTGGTTTCAGTTCAGAGTTTATTTACAGTTCACTAAGAGAAGCTGAAAAATATTTGTTTCAAATGTTAAGACACTTCTGCCCTTCCTTTGGTTCCTCAATATATAAGCACATTATTAATTTGTTACTTTCAATGATAAGCATCACTAATGTACTAGCCCTTTTATTAGTATTTATTTTGGAATACAAACCATAAACTAATATGTGCTCCCTCTGCTGGCTATATACTTCCTAAAACTGAACCAAAATATTGTAGAGATACACATAAATTGTGCCTACTCTGAAGATATTATTGGTGAAACTAGCACTGAGAAAAAATATACTGGAACAAGACCAATTTCCAAATAATTTTTGTGTGTTGTACCTAGGAAATGCTCTGATAAATCTCTTACAGCATTACTGAAAGGAATACTGGAAATACTACTGAAAGTTAGTATAAAAAGTTACCCACTGCATAAATATATTAAATTTAATTAAATCTGTTAAATGAAATTAGGTTAATAGATGAACTTCTACATACATAGGAATACATTAAAAAAAAGGAGGACAGAAATATGGCAAAAAAAATTCCACGTATGTATTTTCATCAGTTTGACTAAAGCTCCATGAACACAAATTCAAAGTTTCCTGTTTTTATTAACAATATGGTTTTGCATCTTTCCATTGGAAGCCCTGTAGATATTTTATAGTTTCAGAAGTTTGTTGCAAAATAGATTAACTGCCTTTCCAAACAATGGATTAAAGCAATATTTTTGGGAGGTCAAATCTATAAGCGACCTCCATTATGAAATATTTCTCTTATATGGAAAATTTATAAGCACTCTAAGCAATTATATATAATTGAGCTCTTACATAATAGATTTTCTGTAGCAGGCACATAAGTTTTCTCCAATGAAGCCAACTATTATGCTAAAGTTACATTGAATAACTCAAGCACCGCATGTCAGTTAAGTTTCGTTATTTAATTCACTCTTTTACTTTAGAAACTTATCACAAAACTTCATTAGTTTAGACGAATGCTAAACTATGTGGAAATCTCTTTCACTTCTGGTTCTTTGAGCATCTAAGCCAACAAAACACCTTAAACAAAGAATAAGTCACCAACAATGTCTGCATCAAATAGGCCAAATAACTCAATTGTTTGGATGGAACAGTCTACTTCGACATACATAAAAATATTTTCAAGAAGTGTTGTAACAATCATTAAAAACATTTGAATCATACTATATTTATACTATAAAACTTTTTTTAACAGAACCTACACTAGTAGAAGTGACTCATCATTTGTTGCTCCATTATGATAGGGACTGTTCTTGCAAATGAAAAGAACAAGAGAGAAACAAATACGGAAAAAGCCAGTAACTCCAGAGAAAAAGAAGATAGGGGTACTGAATAAGCCATCAGTCCCATACCAGCTGACAAAGACACAACTGATGAAGGCCAGAAAAGCTTTTGTGCAGGGTTGAAACTATCCTAGCTGGCTCTAACCACCCAGCTTGCTTACACTCTGAGTCTCTAACACTCTGCCCTCCTCCCTGCATCACTCTCATCTGAAAAGACGAGCTGTCCTCAGGGAACAGCCACAGAGCCGCTTGTGGTGCAGAAGAGGACGTTGTGCAAGAGTCATTTTACAGCCTCTTCATCCTAGACACAGTCTGCCAGCTCTCCTGTGCTTGCCTGAGACTGATGTGGTCCCATCTTACTTTGCAGCAGCAGCTGTTTTATAATGCAACCATCACAGCCTCTCCTGCTTTGTGCCTCAGACCACTTGGTGCACTGTGCCACCCAGCAGAGGAGCTGCAGTGCTGAACATGGAGACCTGCCAGCAGATGAGAGCCCAGAAGGAGGCTCAGTTCTTGAAATGCAGCCAAACACATGACAAACTGTTGCAGCAGCCCTCTTGTTAGAGGGTAGAAATGAGCCAAGACACAGATTTCTTGTTTATCATAGCATGAAAAGGGTCCTGGTTTACTCCTTACAGCTCAGCCATCCTGACTCCAACCATTCACTGACTCTGGCTGCAGCAGCTCCTGCTGTAGGCTTCCCTTGCAGCCTCTGACTGCTGGTTATCTCCTGCTAAACTACAACTGCAGGGATTAGTTTGCAGACTCTGACTGCAGGCTTTTACCTGGCTAGACTGTGACTGCAGGTTCCAATAACAGGCTCTAATTGCAGACCCAGACCAATCTCAAAGCAGCGATTCTCTCTCCCCAGGATCCTCTTTCTTCATGATTCCCTTTGCTCTCTCTTCCTCCTCATTCATGATTCCCCCTCACCAGCTAACCCACTCCCTTCATCACACTTATCTTTACTGGCTATAGCTGTAACTCATCAGAGGTGAGCCTGTATTGAGTAATTAACACAGCTGTTAATTATCAGGGGCAAGGTCACCTGTATTCCCTTCTCCAACAAACTATACATGTGTGTGTGACACCTGCATGTACCACACACCCTCCTTGGCAGATCCTCTTGCATTGCAGGAATTTTGTTATGGATTTATACTAGAAAGTTTTAAAATATGAAATTAATTACAGAACCTTTACATCTTTATATCCTCTGTATCTAACATATGTGTAATCTACCAGAAAGTGCCCAGTAAGCCTTGCCAATCTAATTTGGTTAACATTTTTTAAAAAGTCTTTCTTAACAACAGCAATCAACACATTTCCTCTTCAGCACTTGCGAGACCTTGAGTTCAGGCTCTGTGACCCACACTTCTCCAACACAGGCTGCTAAGTATAGAGGCCTCTCTGAAATTTCCATTCATGCTTGGCACTTCTTTAGTTACACACCACCATTTAAAACAGTTCATTTAAACTGATTTGCCTCCAGCTACTCTGAAGTTTCAATACGGTGACATATACTTCACATGAGGAAAATCCTCCAATATTCTCATTTTTGACATGCCACAGTGCAAAAAGCTGACTAGAAAAAAAAAGAAGAGTAACAAATGTCTGTCTGGCTTTGAGAATAGCTGATTTTTTTTTACATTTTTAATATCTCTCATTAAATGGTTTTCCTCTCCTTCCATAAGTAGAGCAGCAATACAAACTCACACTGAACTGTACAAGTAATTTATTCCAATCAGAACTACATCAGTGATAACTTGTGAAACATAAACCTAATATTATAATGAATTGTAAAACCCAAACAACTTCCCCCCACTCTGTATGATTTTAAATATTTTAGATACACACTCCATAAGGACATAAAAATAACTCCAGTTTTACTCTCAGAAAGTATGCAGACAGATGGATACCAATATAAAAAGCTCTATCACATCCCACAGTAACACAGAAATGCATTTAAGAAAATGAGAATTATCTTGATTGTTAAGTCTAATAAGGAAATCCATAACTGCTGTAAACAAAATAAAATCATCACCTCTTCAATAATACCAGTACAACAATTAGTTAAGGGTATTAAAAGAACCATATTGGATAGTAGCAAGCATTAAACCTGGCCTGTAGGGTTCTCAATGTAAACCCTGAATGTAGGGTTCTTGCTCTCCATGAAATTTGAGATGACAACTAAGCCTGTTGTTTATGCCATTACACAGTACAACTATATTTCACATGGCCTGGTTTAGACCTACACATACACATATGAAAATAGAAACTTTTACCACCTAGAAATGTAAAATAAAGGACATATCATAACCTGTACTGAGGCATCAAAAGTTACTATAAAAATACAACCTTTACATAAAGTTCTTTAAAAGCAAAGATATTAACTAAATTTGACTATGGACAAGCTGTTATCTGCATTGCAAAAGGACCTAGAATCACCTACTGAGATCAGAAAACCACTGTTCTAACCATCACATAAACTTAGAAAAAGGAATTCTGAAAAGTCAGTACTCCTTCATATAGCTACATATAATCTCATACTCTTGGACAACTGCACACTCCACAACTCCTAGCTTATCAAAACAATCTCACACTATGTACATGCTCCTCTCCCTCATATAATCTCTTCCCTTCCTGTATTAAACACTTAATCTGTGTAAAAGAAAAACTGGGCAGATTATTTTGTTCCCTGCTTGTGCAAGACTAATCTCTTCTCAGTAATATTCTGGTTTTCCTGGCCTAAGCTCAAATAACCTGAAGTAACACCCACACGAATGAGGATCAGGTAAAAAGAGAAAAAAAAAACCCTTAAGTTTTTTATAGATGATTTTTTTTGTGTGTGTGTGTGAGTAGGTGCAGCTGCACCAATATAGAAAGGAGTACTCAATGTCAAGCTATAAATAGTTCCTGCTGGAAGCTTAATAGCTCTGCTCTGCTTCCTCAGAGCACAGGCAATAAACTATCACTATTGCATTTTTACAATTCAGGAACAAACAGATTTAAGCAAAAATGTTTCTACTTCCATAGCAAATCCAATAAAAGAAGCATATTTATGCCATATATAAAGCCCTGTTCATGGAGTATATTCACATTTGAAATAAAAAGACCTGAAGTTGTAAAAATATAATACTGTATTCACTTTAAAATTCTACTTCCAAGAAAATTAAATGACTCAAAGTATACAGCTATTCATTAAGATATTTATGAAAGAATTATTATTTATGACTTGGATAATATTTCTCATGCCCTTTATACATCTGCTACTGGTAGAAATATAAGAACAAAATCAGCTTTGTAGAAAACAATAAATTCACTTGAGATTCTTTTGGATATAAGAGTAAAGGGGAAAAAATACAACTCGCTTTTAATGAAGACACAAAACATAAATGGCAATACATACAACAGTCCAGAATAAAATTTTGCAGTAAAGGCAAAAGTGGTAACTGCTTTCAGTGTTTCACAAGCTGTTTTCACTTTACTTGCACAGATCACTTCTTAGTCATTGTAAGGCCACTAAGTTGGTTTGGTTTTCTGTAGTCTAGCCATTCCTGTGGGATCTCAGTTCCAGTACAGAATTTCTGGATGCTTCTATAAGCAGCTAGAAATAAGTTACAGCATCCAGAACTACTGCTCTGCCACATTATCAGAGACACAGCAAGTTGTCAGCAGAAAAGAAATTGGAACATAGTTTTCAAAAAAAATAATGTAACAGATAATGCATAGCTTAAAATTATTAATTTAATAGCACTTAATTCACAGCATTTCCTTATATAAAGCCTCTATAAAAACAATTTCCTGTACTACTATATGAAGAGAGAAAAATCAGGCATGTATTAATTCCAGAATTAAGGATAACTCAAGATATACAAATTCCAAGCTGACATCCACTGGATTTTTGTGCAGTGCAATTATATGCAAATTAAAATCCCTAGTTTGTGAAAAGCAGAAAAGAAACTTAGCTGTGTGTCTAGATGAATAACTAAAATGACAATATTTTTCTCTTTTTGTGGCACTGCATGGTATTCATAACCCAACCAGAAGTTGTAAGACTCCAGAGAATGTGGCACACAAACATTTAATTAAGCACTGTCATAGCACAAAGGCACAATAGGGACACAAGCAGAAGAGCACAGACTCTGGGTTACTCTTGAGTGTGCAATCTCCTGTCCTGGAAGCAGTGTGTCCATGATAAAACAGTATAGTACCTCTCCATTTAAGTTTTTGTGAAAAACTTCTACTGTATTAATCACATTTAGGAACATCAACATGAATACTGTACAAGATAGTAGAGGCCCTCTGTTTAGCCTCCTGGTCTGAACAAACAACAGCATGGAAATCACACTTCCCCATGGAGCACCATTTAGACAAGAAGTAATTCTATTGTACTGACTTTCCAGATTCAGAGCCTCTGAGCTCAGAATAAATTCAATGGCTTTCTAGACAGAAACTGGATTTACTACACAAAGCACTTTTGCAACAACACTTTGTTAACAGCTGACTTCAAGAAAATATTGCTTGCCAAAGAGCTTACCTTTCTCTCTTTCAGTAAATTTTTGTAGCCACTGGTTCCCAGAGACAGAAGTGTAATGAGGACATCTAAAGAAGGAGATGCAGATGCTCTTCCTGAAAAAAAATCCCCAATATACAGATTAAAGTGGCAAAAATAAATTTTATGTGAAAGAAAGCTGATAAGCAAGTTTTCTACAGGTATTCTGTATGGCTGAAATCAGCCCATGAACTAGTTACCTGGATACATTTTGCTGATCTCCTGAATGAAGGACTCGTTGAAGCCAGCAATGATAGCACCACCTACTGGAACCATAAAATTTTTGTCCAAGCTCTGAACAAAAGCATCTATTCTGCCAACTCGAGCACCCTTTATCAAAAAGGACGAAAAAGAAAATCCACAGCATACATTAGAAAAAAGGGAAACATGATAGCACCGTAATTATATAAAAGTACTTTTTAAAAATATATAATTCTTGGAACTCTCAGATACCGCATTTGTGATCAAAACATAAAAATCACAGTATTACCTCTTTTAGCACAGCTTACCATTAGCACCCTTGTCTGCCTAACATAGTACCTTACAAATTCCCGTTTTCCTGTGATTTAAGATATGGATTTTAGTTCCTGCAAGATTAAGTGTAGCTCCTTTTCAGCAACAACCAAACAGAAACTCCTCAAAATTTAATGGGAATTATACAGTTAAAACTATTCAATCCTGAACACTTTTTACAACTCTTACAATAAAAGGCTACAAGTTAATGCTTCATTAGCAAAGCTTTTTTCAATACATATATAAATTTGCATTAAAAACAGGCTTATTACAGCACTCCTTCTTCTAAGGCTGCTTTCAAAATCAAGATTCAAGTAATTTCTTACAGCAGATATCCCCCACATCCTTGTACATAACCTCTCATATTTTCAAAGGAAAAAAAAAGTAGATTCTGCAGTACACCTTCAATATGAGTAGCATGTAACTGTGAACTGTACAATTAAAAAGTATGCAGCATAAGAGAACTTGAAAATTGGGTTAAACCCCATACATATCAAAATACATGCAAATACACATTTTTAAGACTACATACTAAATGTAAGAAGTAGAAACAGAGTTAATACCTATGGCAAACAAATGGAAAAAAGTGGAGCCAACTAAACCTCATTAATTAGTTCTATGTTTTGATAGCTTAATGCACAGGACATAGGAAGAACACTCCAAGTTTGTCAGCTTTTTGCTGTGAACATGAATGCCAGCAGCTACCATTTGATTTAACTGACAGGAGACCACCAGAGGAAAAGCACAACATGAAATGGTCTCAAAAGCTTTTTCCTGTGGTACTCTTGCAAGTTATATTCACACTGTGCGCAGCATGTACATATTCCTAAGTATTCATTAATAACTGCTTTCTCATAAACAGAAAATTTTCTAGCACAAATGAATTTTGTAAAAAAATGTGAAACAAATCAGGGCTCAAATCTATATATTTGCATAAGCAAGGAACAAACAACCTATTGAGTCTAGAAAAAACACAGAAACAAACACAGTAAAAAATCTATTTGTAGCATTATAGACTAAAACATTTATCATTAGAACATTTCATGCAGCAAAGCCCAGCACTTCCACAGCCTCATTCACTTTAGTTTCCCACTAAACTTGAGGAGGTTAAATACAATAAACATGTACTAAGTACACTACAAATAAAGCATGTACCATTTTCTATTTCATAAATTCCTTCAGTCTTTCAAGATTTAGAAATGCCAACACGATGTTCTTTCACAATTGTACATTAAGCCGGTCTGTGTCCTGTTAGTAATGTCTTAGCAATCAGAAAAAAAGATGAGCAGTATCTTAAATTGCTAATAGTTCAGGTTGCTCCAGATCCTATTAAAATATAACTCCCTATTATTTTGAATAGGTAACAGAAAAGAGAATACTGAAGAACAATGCACATACAATACAATGAGGAAATATATAAGAATTCTGTTCCATGACTGATCTTAGCTATCAAGCAACCTCTTCTTCAAACTAAGCAGCAACAGAAATTAAACTTTTTTAAACATAACATTGAACTTAAACCAATTTCCTCAGCTATTCTCTGTGCCAACAATATTTGTGCTGCAGTAGAACCCTGTACCTTCATTTAAAAATCTGTAACTCATTCTGTTGAAGGTTTAATTTCTATTTAAGTATGATCCATTATGTCACTTTTAGTCAACTTTAGCAAATATTTTAAGAAAGCTTATTAAGAATATTTTTTCCATTATAAAGACACATGAACATGCACAAAACCTAAATAAATTTAGGGTTCCATAAAAAGCATGATAGAAATAACTATTATGCTTAAATTCTATTTCTGTCTGTTGTGCTTTCCCAAAAAATTGTTCAAATATCAGACATACAGGGGATAACTATCAAAGCTATGAAGCACCTGATAAAATTTGTTAGGTTGTCTACAATCACATATTTACTGATGCTTGCTAAAAATATTGGAAATACACAGCTCCTACCTGCTGGATAAGATGCATACATTTTGAAGACTGAACTCCATATGCATTGTTGACAATATGTGGAATGTCATAATTAGCACAAATCACAGCCAGCTCCTCCAGCCTGTGAGCATAAAATTGCAATTTAGAGAAGCATTGATTACTGTAGCTCATCTTACAAGTCAGACCATTAAAAGACTGAAAGGTCTACAAGGAAGTCAGAATGAGAAAAGTAACTTTTTTGATTAGTACCTCAAGGCAGTATTTGTCACGTTAAGCTATAAAAGTTGAGATCAAAATTCTATTGGCTTTTACATATATTGCAAACTGCTGATCTACTCTGAGATTTTTCTTGCTTCACTTTAAGTTTTGTCTGGACACCGCTGCTTTAGATACAAGCACATTCTGCTTTAGATACAAGTTTTTTGTTGCTGTTGCCTTACTGTTAACTAACATAGCTTTTGCTAGTCATTTCTTTTCTTTAATATTCAGTGTGAACAGTCTATAGCAGTTTCAAGAGTGTCTTGGGAATCAAAAGCATCCTATAAACAGGAAGTGTTACATGTTTCTGTTTATTTCAAAGAACTAGTATTTCCATCCTTTGGCCAGAATCTCACTTGCATGTTTCAGATAAACTGATTAGAGAAAAGAAATTCTTTAAAGGAACGGAGAGCCCTAAAATGTCTGAATATGGACATCAACAAACTGCAAATTTGTTCAGCTATTTACTCTTCACTTGCTTTTAGAACCCCCTGAAGTCACAGTGTGCTCAACCTGGATTGATTAATCAGTCAAATTAAGATTTATGTGAGCACACTGATCATTTTAAGTAAGATCCTTCAGCATGTTAAATATACATATATGCAATACCCTTTTCTGAAGCACTCCAATCATGCTAGATTAAAAAAAAAAAAAACCACCCTCATGATTCTCCCCAAACTTTTGAATTTATTTTAGAAGTAGAATCTATTTGAAAAAATTAGGCAACATAAAATAATTTAAAGTGATGATAAAGTTAATATATCTTTAAAAAAAATCAGGAAGCTCTATTTCCAATGCATTTTTTACCCTATCTCCTTCTGTACAGCCTCTATCTGTAATTTACTGACATACATATAAAACGTGACAGAGTATGAAAACATTTTCCAAGAGGTGACATTCCTTTGCATTCTATTTCTGTAACATTGTCTAGTGTTGTTCTGCAATATAAAATTCTGCTGCGAGTGTCAAATTAAATTTTCAAAATATAAATCCTTAGGAAATCATCATCACCATATTATCCTTAAAAAATCAAAAGTACTTTATGATTAGGAAACACCAGTAATATAATGTACATATTGATCTTCTACAGTCAAGATATTTGCCAGGAGATGCATTTCTAATAATTTTTCACATTTATCAACACAGAATCACAAAATATTCTGAGTTGGAAGGGACTCACAAGGATCATAGAGGCCAACTCCTGGCCCTGCACAGCACAATCCCCAAGATTAACAGCATGTGCCTGAGAACATTGCCCAAATGCTTCTTGAGCTCTGTCAGGCCTGGTGCAGTGACCACTGCCCTGGGGAGCCTGTTCCAGTCCCCAGCCACCCTTTTGGTGAGGAACCTTTTCCTAATATCCAACCTAAACCTCCCCTAACTCACCTTCAGCCCATTCTCTTGTGTCCTGTCATTGGGACCACATAGAAGAGATCAGTGCTTGCCCTTCCTCTTCCCCCCCCCCCAGGAATAATATGTAACTGCAAGGAGGTTTCCCCTCAATCTCCTCTTCTTCAGAGTGAACAGACCAAGGGACCTCAGCTGCTCCTCACGTGGCTTCCCCTCGTTAACAGAGTATTTGAGGGAATAAACAACAAGCAGAGCAAAGCTTTTGCCTTCTGATCTGCTGGTTCTTAATCAGACACATTCCTCACCTTCCAGAGAGCCTCAAAGGAACAGTTTTCCCTCTTACAGGCTTCTTTTCAAGTGCAAGCAGAGAATTCCACCAAACTAGAAACACAGATGGTGTACAGCTATGTATGTTCATCTTTCTCACCTTCTGAAAATTAAAGGAGCAATAACCTATTGCTACAAGTACTGAAAACAGAAAAGTCTCTTTTTTCCTAAAAATATTCTACTGAAGAATTAGATCCATTTCGCAATACAGAATGAGAATGGTACAGTTTGAAGCAAACGATGCACAGCACCGACATGTACCTGCACCTGCTTCTAAGGCCTAGAACGCAGCATTGAAAGTACTACTACTCATGTCATAAAAATAAAGCATTAATGTAAATTGGCTACTGAAGTTCTTAATAGTCACAAATAGAGAAATATTTCCCGGCTTATTCTTCCTTTTTTTCCTCTCCTGTTTGTTAAAGTTCATGAAAAGAAAGCTTTGTTCTTTTTTTCTACTACTGAAAGTAAAGATACATAATTCTGCTAAGTACATAAACCAACTAAAAAGGACACTTTCCCTTTGGTTGTCTTAAATACAATAGTTTTAGAAACAGCTTACAGCATCAGCAGGTAGAACACTGAGAAAGAGCATTTATACACTACAGAATCACTCCCACAGAGTTAAACAGTACTTCAAAGGAAAGCCACAGGTACAGCAGCCATACAACTACTTGAAATTTTAAAACGTGACCACCACAACTAAGTAAATTCTTACAAATGCAGATATTTAAAAACAGACATTTAAAATGGCACCCTCCAGAAATGCTGTCAGGGTTTTCCTTCCTATAGGAAGATGAAGATTATGGCCTTCAATAGTTGATAGTTTCTTTTAAACAGAAAGTACATTCAAATCTTTCTGTATCTGTGGTATACCATAACATAGTGCCACTACCTAATAATTCATCTCTCAGTTGTAGAGGACAAAACAATCGCAGCATGTCAAAAAGAGGAAGCAGATAAGGAGAAGATTAATTTACCCAAGCTATAAAGCAGACCATTCAGCTTTGAGAGCTGTGATTTAAGTTAGCCAATAAATCTACAAGTCAACTTCAGGCAATGTTCATAGTATTCTGACAGAATTATATGGTTTTAACTCCCATCTTTCCCTCTAGCAACTAGGTTAACCTATGATAAATACTGGGGGTTTCTTAAGGTAGGTGAGGACAGTGAAATATATTTTTACTTGCCACATTTCAGAGTCAATAACATTTCTTTCCTATGCTTGTGGAGGAGGAGAGTAGAAAAGGCAACAGTAATATTAAAACATTGCATCAGCTATGGAGCTACATTTCCTGGATTATGTTTTCATGAGAGTCTACTTTTACTACTTGAATGAAATTAAAAAAAAAACCACTAGCAAAATGACATTAATTTTACCACAAGACAGCAACATTAACCTCACTTATATGACAGAAGAAAAACCTTCTGTGTAATTCTCACATTTTAAGTATACTTTCCTGGAAGGGGATTAAAGAACCTTTACTAATTGTTGGCAGAAGCAATTTTAGGAAGATGGACGGTTAAAATACAGAGGTGTTGGTTGGTTGGGTTTTGTTGTTGGGGAGTGAGGAAAATGTTTATTTGTTTTAACAGTAACAAATAACACACTTCTTACGAAGACTGCTTACCTATCAGGTACTCTTGGAGCAAAACAAGATGTTGTAGAATGCACACAAAGAATATTTTCAGCACCAAGAGCCTTGATTTTGGCCTCCACTGCTTTGAGGTCTGTCCTTAACTCATCACCTTCTAATACATTTTCTATCACCACAGGCTCAAAACCTGACCAAAAAAAAGCAAGAACTGAATATAACTCAACAAGTCTCTGACTAATTGTGGGGGTTTAGTTCTAGTATACATCTGAAAAACACTTCACACTACTATTGTTTTAATAGATTCTAACAGAAAAGACTGTACAAATCAGACAGATTGTCACCTTCTGATCACAATTCCTAGGACACAAGTTTTTGCATAAATTTGAGAGATTTGAACCATAAGCTTTGGTCTTACATAATTCTAAGGACAGCAAATTAGGCATCTTACTCTGAGGGCAAACTATAACTTCCTTAATATTGTGTTCTCACTTGACTCCTTTATACACCTGTGTACCACTGCACACACCTGCATTTTGCAAGGAATTAGGAAGACAGCATGCATGTTTTAATTACATGTTAGAAATGAGGAGTGCATAAATAAAGCAGAACTACCATGCATTAGGCCATTTTTTGTATCTTGCTACAAGAATATGAATTGATCACTCTGATAGATGGAAGTTTCATATCTGTTTGAAGAACACACACTATGCCATCAATCAGTTAACTTCTTACCTGCAGTTATCATTGATTTAAAGCAAGATTTCTGGTCTATACGTGGCCAGATAATGTATTTTGCCTTTGGTCTCTTGTGCCTCAATGTTAAAAAACACAGTGTTAGACTCATGCCTGTTGCCATCGGAACCACAAAGCAACTGGTCACTGTCCGGACACCTGCACATAAAAAGCAAGTCAAAAATGAACATGAAGAATCCATTATGTAACTTCACAAACAAGTGAGAGTTTTCATATTTACACCTACCAGCCAGTTTTATAACATCCAGAACTACTGAATTAGTAAGTTTGTTCAAAAGGCTTGAACCTGCAGCTTTAGGCTGTACTGCAGAAATATCACCTGACCTTCCAATTCCATGGATCAACCTAAACAAAAGAAGTTGAAAACACACATCAAGTTTTTTTCATATTGCAAAGGCATAATGCTTGCTGACTCAAGAGAATTTAATTTGATAAATAATTGTGGAAAACTTTGTACCCAATGCAACATCAATATCTGCCACAATCAATTCCATTTTAACAAACTACACATATTTGTATGAAATTCTGGGTTTTTTTTCAACAATAGATTAACGATGTTCCCACATGCAACTAAAAACTTTGAGCAGCAACACCTTTAGCATCTGACAGGTTTTAAGTGCACCTCAGCACTTCTTGATGTTTGTCAAAACAGTATTATAAATACTGACATGCTCAGACACACAACTGATGAAAACAAAAATGAGTTGTCTGGAGTGTAGCATAGGCATAGTGGTATTATAGATCCCCCCTTGACAAATGCTTCATCTTCATAAGGCAAGGAAATAATATATACAAAGCGATACATATCTATATACACACATGGATATATGTATCACTTTGCCCATCTTATACATCTTTACTTCATCTATCATTTTGTTATTCAATGTTATCTTATCATGGAATACTATGTCTCTCTGCATTCTGTTTATAAATTATGGTTATAAACTGCATTTATAAATATTGAACATTATTTAGTTCAGGAATGGAGGATCCTGAAGTAATTTATAAAATACAAACTTACAGAACTAACCTTACCCATGGCTGAAATGCAGCAGCTGCTCAAGTAAGCTAGTAACAGTATACACCTACTTATAGCTTTAATTCCATTTTTGTCTTGGCAACAGAATAAAATGCAGTCCAAGGAGTATATGATGTTCAAAACTTCTTGGAGCATGGTTTTACAGCTTAAATTTATTTTCCTGTTTCGAGTTCTAAGCTGAAATCAACAAACACTTGATAATTAATTGAAACTTACATATAACCCTCCCTCCACCTAAAATATTTTCTTCCCTCATTCCTGCTATGTTCTTAATAGCTGTCTCATATCAGTATTTTTTATTTTGTGCAGATATGTACTCTTCTTAAGAAGTAATGCTCCCTAAGACTGACCCTTTATTAAACTGAAAGGAGAGACAGCTTGAAAACCATCTCCTGCTACCTCCAATACTCCCAGGGTCACCTGTAAAACTTATTGCAGAAATAAGTGGAGGCGACAACACCTTGGTGTTGCTGACACTCACAGGAGAGGTGAGATGCCAGGTGACAGAGCTGCATTGGAGCAACAGTAGTGAATGCCAGTTGAGGCTTCCTCTGGCCAGGAGCCAGGCACGTTTTCTCCAGCACTGTCCAAAAGCAGAACTTCCTCAGATACCCTCCCCTCCCCTACCATGCATATCCTAATCTAGAGAGCTGTATGCAAAACCAAAAAAGCCGAACTGATGTATTACTGGATTTTGCTGTAAGTATTTTACCGTACTGCAGGGCTTATGAAAGCTGTCAAGACTAAGTAACTCATCCTCCATATGTAAATCTTACTAAATTCCTGGCCTCTAATATGTTTTTGTGTTTATCTTTCAATGAGAAACACCCTGCAACTTTCCCTTCATTTTGCTCCTGTTGGATAAAACGTCGCAGCATGGTACTCAGCACAGAACTCAACACACACATATGAAAAAGTACATTGATAAGGAAATTAATGCAGAGCCTCTAAAATTATAGCATCCAACACACCCATTAAGTAAGTGTCAGAAGGGCTAGAAGCTAATAAAAGCTTTAGAGATCTCCTTACTTCATATAAAATCTATTATAGATGGACTGGTGTTTCATCTGCCTATCAACTAATCACATTATAAAGCTATTAACAAATATAATGAAATACAAATAGCTGTTCATGTTCAATATTGTGCAACTACAATGCACAGTAGTTTTTAAGAATATATAGATGAAAAGCTGCACCTTGTTTTAAAAGGTACGTAATGCATAGAGTATTTTAAAACAGTAAGATCTCTGCTTCCCTTGTAGAGGACAACTCAACAACTTCAGATTCTACAAATTCAGCATACAGAACGTAATACTGGCAAAACATTTTTGCTTCATTCAAGACTTTCTAATGTGTTATTACTGAAAATTTAATATAAAAAGCTGTATCAATTCAATTATTGCATTATATTATTTTTCTCAAATGCTATCAAGGTCTTAGACAAACAAAACTACGACAAAATCTGGCACTGGAAAGATTAATAATAAACCTTAATAATTCAAATAGTCTATAATTTGTACCTGTAATGCCTTCGGGCAACAAGTCCTGACGCCACTCTTCCTTCCCTCTCACCAACGCCACAGTTGCCCAGGAAGTTATTGCTATCCATTATAGCAAGTTCATGAAGAAACAATTCAATGGTGCTCTCATCCCATCCATCTTCAGGACATTTCCCCTGAATAATAATAATAATATAAGTACGGAATTTGGAAACAAACAATGAACAATAAACAAAACTTTATGCAACTTGTTTGATTATTGTTACCCTTCTTTCTCATGCTAAGCAGCAGTTTGTATTTTCATTATTCTCTTTTATACTATATAATGTTATAAACCTGTATTCAGAGAAAAGTAAAACAATGATTTTTCTGTGTATTAAATAGAATTACATTGGCACATCCTGACATTAAAACAATCAGGATATTTTTTACCTTCAAGTGTTTCCTATGGTACCCACAAAACCACTGCAGGGTACACATGTTAATTACTCCCTAAAAGACTACAGATTATTTGATGTGTTCTCTAGACATGATGTACAACTACAAGAACTCAACGGTGAAAACTGCACAAAAAGGAAGATATTCCGATATTAGAGAACCAAAAACATGAGCAGCGTTACTGTGGGTCTTTAAGGAGTGGAGCTGAAGCAGAGCCCAAACAGACCCTGGGTATTTACACTGAGGGGCTGAAAGGACCCCACAGAGCAGAAAAGAAATACAGTTTTAATGTAACACATCTTCCTATCTACACATTTTCCCTTCTAGTTGCTATCTAATAGGGAAGGAATCCATTTCCAAAGTATGTCAAAACCTGCAACCAGAAACGTGCTCATGCTTGCGCTCTTTACTGAATTAACAACTGCACCCATCTTTGCAAACTGCAGACAAGATTCTCAAAGGACAGAGACCCACAAAACCACGAGGAGTTTTTATAGGTCCAGAGGCTTTTTCATATGCCCCAGTAACAAAACAGCTCATTCACTAAATCTAATTAGTTTCTGAAGTGTGGTATCAAAGTTAAGTTGGAAACAGTAGATAACATGACTGAGGATTTCAAGAACTGAAACATTGACAGTGATTTTTAGACACCGAAAGCAATGAAATACATTGTTTTGGCACCTTTTAAGCATCACTTTTTACCCCATGTAACAATGACCTAGTATCTTACTGGTTTAAAACATTTATTTAATTGTTCGCTGGGCCTTTCTCGGCAAGTGCACAAACCCAGTGCAGTAATTTTCTTTTCCTCCCCAACGCGGCCTGTCACTGTGGGCTCGGTCACGTCCCCGCCCCCAGAGCGGCGGCTGTCCCGGGGCCGGGCCGGACGGGGCGGTGGCGCCGTGCCCGAGGGCAGAGTCCGCGCGCTCCCGGCCCGCGCGGGGCCCCGCGGCCCTGCCCGGCCAGGGGGGATCGCCTCCCCACCGCACCCGGCCGCTCGTCGGGCCGCTCGGACCGCTGGGAGCCCGCGGCGCGGAGGGCGGGAGGGAGCGGCTGTGCCCCAGTGCGGACGGCGGTGCGCAGAGAGCGGGCTGCGGGGGCGGCTGTGTCCGCTGGGCCCGGTGCCGAGGGCGGGAGGCGGCGGCCCCGTTACCTGCTCCAGCAGCGCCCGCAGGCGCAGCTCGTGCGCGCGGCGGCCCTGCGCCCCCTGGCGCACGTAGGCCGCCGTCACCAGCCGCTCGCTGCAGCCCTGGTTCTCCGCGTTCATGGCCGCGCTGCGCCGCTCCCCTCCCGCGCCGAGCGGCTCCGCGCCGGCCGGGCACTTCCCGCCGGGAAGGGGCGGGCACGGGCCGGGCACGGGCTGGGCTGGGCGGGGCACGCAGCGCCGCCGAGCCCCGGGGCCCCGCCCCGCCGCCAGGGCCGCGCAGCGGGCAGCGCTCGGCGGGCCCGCCCCGCCCGGCCCCTCCCGGCCCCTCCCGGCCCCTCCCGGCCGCCCCCGGTGCCGGTGGCCCGCGGGGAGCGGGGCCGAGCTCGGGGTCTGTCACAGGCGGCGTCCCGCGGTGGGAGGCGGCTGGCCGGAGCCCACACTGCTGGGCTGGGCCGGGCAGAGCCGGCTCGTGGCTGGCTGTCCCCGCCCCGCAGAGTTCAGCCTTAGGCTGCTGGGAACACCCGCGGGCCTCCCCGCTGGGCCCGCCGGGCCAGGGCGCCCTTTGCTCCCCGGGACTGTCTGTGGGCACCGGTCCTTATGGGACCATTCTCGGGGAATAGCAGCAGCGGGCTAGGGCTGGGCGCGTAGCCCAAAACTGCATCACAGGGACCAAGACATGTTCTTACTCAGCGAGACCTATTTTAAAATTATTATTATTTTTACACAGTTTGGGCAAAACCAGTTACACCAGCCGGAGATCTGGGCCAGGCTTTGCACCTTTAAACTGGTCACTGGCAGTGGAGCCTCAGCAGGTGGAAATTTCCCCGGAGCGCGGGCACCTGGCCGCGTCCTTTGTCCCCAGGCGGCCGCGGGTCTGGCCGTTCCCATTTGCCTCCTTGAAATAACTAGTAGGGAATGTAAAAAATTTGAAGAGGCGCGTTGAGTACGCGGTGTGGTTGTTCAAATATTTAATTATAACCAGCCTGTACCTGGGCAACTGAATCTGTTTATGAAATCTAATCTGATCGTTCTGTTTTGCAGTTTTAAGCTCAGACGGCTATTTGAGGCGTGAAGTGTACGTAGCGACTGTCCTGTTTCTGTAAGTTTAGTTGGCCTGATTGGGATCTTTTGGGCATTTTGACAGAGTAATCTTACACACCTGTTTGAATTGTCGGCTCATAGTATAACTAACACAGTTTCTTAGCCCTCTGAGCAGAGGAGAGTTGCATAAGTTAAGCTCTCCCCTGGCGCTCCCCGCCTGCGCTGCCGCTTTGTGAAGGCGAGCAGCTGCTCCTCCCGGTCTGTACCACAGGAGGGCGCTCGCCGAAAGCGATAAGCGCACCGTTGTGAGTGTATTCCCCTTTTTCCTTCTGTTTCTTCCACTCCGGTGTTTCGATATAGTGCTCAAATACGTATAAGCAGATGACAAAGTCTGCTCTGTTGGTTAGAAAAGCTTTAGCATCAGGAAAATGACCCAGCTTATTTATGTGATGTAATTATTAGTAATTTTCATCCAAGTGACTAATTGAAGAGTATTAGCTATTTGGAATTTAAATTAATGGTTTGTTAATTACTATGACGGTAGTGTGTACTTTTTTTTTTTTTAAATTATGAGCTCTCGTGGTGTTTGAACTCTGCACTACAGAAGAGTGAGACAATGTAAAGGCTTTGTTAGATCAAGTGATCTGTGAGCAAGTTACAGAATTCTTACTGAAACAGAAGATGAAAAGCACCAGTTGACTGCATTTAGAAATACAGTAATATGTGCAGATGGATTCATTAAACCAGAAAAAATAAGGTTTTGTGCTATTTTTTGCTGTGAGGCTGGTGAGACACTGGAACAGAAGTTGTGAATGCCCCGTCTCTGCAAGTGTATAAGGCTGGGTTCAGTGGAGGTCTGAGCGACCTGGTTTAGTGGAAGGTGTCTGTCCACAGCAGGGGAGTTGGAAATAGATAGTCTTTAAGGTTCCTTCCAACCCAGGCCTTCCTATGAAATAACTAATGAGTTATTTATTGTTTCTTTTTTTTCTCGAAAGAATGAACTCTCAATTATTTTAGAAGCTCATAAATTGACTGTTCAATGGAACATTATTGAAACAGCCACAACTCACTTGTAGCTAAAGGGAGGTGCAGTACTACTTAACAGTCTGCTGAGAAAAGTGTCAGACTTCTTCCTTTTAGTTTGATCTTTTTGTTTGCTTCGCAGAGAAATTAATGTCTGTATAGTTTTCTGTGCAGAAAATTACATCCAGTTGCTGTAACCTTCATATATGTGTTTACTAAGGATCAAATGGCTATTCATCTGGAGTCACAGTTGACTGAGTTCATTTTTAATAGAAAGGAATAGGAATAGAAATGCAACTGTGAACAGATTTTATCAAATATTACAGATATTAGTAGTTACATAAGTAAATTACACTCGGCTTAATTCCAAAGTCCACTGGCTGACAGGCAACCCTAGACAAAACAAACACGAGTCCAGCATTTCAGTAAGGTTATATTTTCTCAGTAACCAAGAAAAGTGATTTGTTTTTCCTGCAATCCAGATTATGCACGTGTTAAATTCTTATACCATGGTCTCAACTATAAGAATAATGAATAATAAATATATAAAATTACTATTCTTAGCTGAGAACTGATTTGCTCCCACTATAACCCACAATCCCAGTGCTATGCAAGTATTTAATACAAGTATCTTTCTCTCATATTTCATTAAAACTTGAGGAAACCCCCTCTTCTGTAGACAGGATTGGGAGAACACATCCAGGCTGAAATCTGATGCAGTATGTTTGGGTTATAGTTGTATTCTCTTTCTTCCAATTAATAACGCATAGATTGGGGGTGGGGACAGGAAAATAATTGCAATGTATTCATACTGTTTTCTCTTACACCGTTTTTAGGGTTCCTTTGGGAAGTTACCGTGATGGTATAGAAAGAACACTGTGCAAAGTTTGGGGAGGGAGAGCAGCTGGCTATGGCAGGTAATGGCGAGCAAGCAGCCTGTTCCAGGTGTAGAACTGAGTCGAGTTTCAGGATGTTTTTATTAATGAAGCCGCTGTCCGAGCTGTGCCGGGTCTCTGGCCCGGGAAGGCCCCGCAGCCGCTGCCGGCCGCCCCCAGGCCCCCCGCGCTGCGGGGCCGCGGCCCCTTTAAGGCAGGTGGCGGGGCGGGCGCGGGGCCGTGCGCATGCGCGGGGCGCTGGAGCCGGAGCCGGAGCGGCGGGAGCGCCCCGAGCCCGCCCGGCCGCGCCGCCGCCTCCTCCCGCCGCGCTCGGCCCCGGGCCCGGCCGCCCATGGCGGAGCCGGGCGCGGAGGAGCCCGACGAGCGGCTGCTGCTCCTCGTGGAGCCGCCGCCGTCGCCTCCTGAGGCAGAGCTGCCCCGGCGGGGGCCGCAGAGCGCCAGAGCCGCCCCCGGCGGGGCCGTGCGGCAGTGTGGGGAGCCGGGGCTCGAGGAGGTGGAGGACTCGGAGGACTCGGGGCCCGAGGGGGATGGAGAGGACGAGCCTCTCCTGCGGGCGTCGGGCGGCGGCCGCGGGCGGCGAGCGGGTGCCGGCCGGGACAGGGAGCGCCGCGCCGCCGCAGGTACGGCCCGGAGCCCGCGGGGAGGGTCGGGGGCACAGGCAGCTCCTGCCTTGCTCTGTCCTGCCAGCGGGGCTGCAAAAATACCTGTCGGGACTGGAGTGCGCTCCGTGTGCCGTGTCCGATGGCACAGCATCGGTGGGAGCACAGATGTGTTGAGCTCTCTCGACATACGGGCTCGCTGAATGTTAATGAAGGGAAAGTGCTGGGAAGGGATCGAAGTTCGGCTGCTTTGTCCCCATGAGCGGTGCTGCTCGAACTCCTTTACATCTTCATGAATGTCTCCTCTGTCACTTCTCCCCGCTCTCTGTCTGCTGCTTTGTTGGGCCTTGCTTTGTTTCTGTCATGTTCGAAACTTGTGGCTTTGCATGTTTTAAAGACTCTTTTGTGGTGGGACCGGCTGCTGCTTCCTGAACACTTGGAGAGGTGTCAAGTTTTCGGTTTGACTTGCCTATCCCACTAATTACTTTATTGTGACTCCCATCGTTTCATCTTGAACAAAAAATAAGTCTGTGTTTGTTCTTTGTTTTAATCATATGCTCACTTTTTGCCATCACATGCTTTAAGAGTTTTAGATGTGGGCTCTACTGTCATATTTTTGGTTTTCATAAAAATTTTATCTTCTTTTTATATTTTCAAATCAGTTATTGAGGAAAGACATAAACTGTGAAGGTCGAGAAATGCAAGAATTTAGTTATTAACTTAAAAAGAGACACAAGCGTGCCCATTATCTAATTGTAAATATACTGGCAAAATGATCGATCACATGATACTTATTGCTTACTTTTTTTAGACTTTCAAGCTTTCTGATTTAATGCAAGTTTCTATGTAAGTATACATCTAGGATGGCCTTGCTGGCAGAAATATGTGGAGTTCTGTCTCTTCTTTGATTTTGCTGTTGTAATTATATGCTAGAATTTCTTGCCAGAGACTGGCAGCACTGTTCCTTTTGCAACAATAGAGTGCTTAAAAAAAATCCAAACACACCCCCCCCCCCAATTTAACAAAATATGTTGTGCTAATAATTCTATTTTAGTAATTTCAGAGAAAAATCTAGTCTTTTAAGTGCTGGCCTGAAGTGTAGTCCTTATGTGTAATGTAAACATGCCATTAAAATGTTAGAGTTTTCCTGTCTTTTTCCTTAAGACTTAAGATCTGTTAAGGAGATAGTGCTTCTAGCAAAATGTTTTTAGAAACTTTAACAAAGAAGTTGCTGCTTCAGATTGGAGGCTAGAGCCACGGGTCTTGCACCGCTGAAGCAATTAGGATGGTGAATGCAGAGTACTACCTGGAATCTGCCTCAAAAGTGTGTAAGAAAATCTCAGAACTGAAACTGATTACAGCATCTCCTCCTTTGTTTCCTTGTCCTTACCTTTTCCGTATGTGTAACCCTTGAAGGTGCAGGATTGTTTCACCTGTCAGGTGGAACCGACATACACCAGATGTTATTTATATGTGTTATTGCAACACAGAGTGTTTCCTTAATGGAGCTGTGGTCAGAATAGGAGACTGAACAGAAGGTGGACTTGGTTAAAGGGACCACCTTTAATCACATTAATGTTTAAAAAGTATGAATCTAGCTTAGTGCTGAAGGAGTTCATGTTACTCTTGCATTAGTTTAGCTTAGCTCATGTCATGCTTACTTGATGGGAGAACAGGTTGAGGTGCATACATGGTTGGTAGTGTTTGTATCTTCTTTGGCAAGTGCTCATCATTCCAGTATAGCAGCTTCACAAACATGGGCCTTATCCAAATTAATGTGAAGAAAGTTCTCAAGCTTAGTAGTTTGACTGTGTATGCGTGAGCCCTGTCTCCTTAGTGGGAGTTTAATGAGAAGAGTAATTTTCAAGAGTAATTGCAAGAGAAACCTTAATTAGTTATAATTGTAAGTTTAGAGACTGTGCTGAGATTAAGTTGTGATGTAACATGGTTTCTCAGTGGAAAACTTGATTAAAATATTTTTTTAAAAGAAACCAATGCAAAAAGCCCCCAAACCCAGCCTAATTCAGCAGATGCTATCTTCAATTAATATGGCTTATTTTCATATGGAGAGGGTTTATAAACTCCTTAAAACTGCTAGTTTCCTTGTCAGCCTAATTGTTTTTGTACAGCCACATCACAGTAGTAACCTGTTTCCTAGCACCACAGTAGCAATACTGAACAAATAATGACTTTCAAAAATTATTTCTCTCTTCTTCTTTCAGCATGCAGTGTAACTTTGTTTGTTTGCTTGAATTTATTTTTTCTGAAGTTATCTTTTATGTTAGAAAAGACATGGTTGAAGAATTTCCTCAGACAGTGAGACTACTTAATGGTTCTAGATTCTAGAATAAATGCACAGAAATTAAAAACTGACCTCTGAGTCTTCCACACAGTCAACTGCAATCCATGTAATACAAAGTTCATCTGTAGGTTTTCTTCTTCTGGAAGATAATTGTGCAGAATGACTTAGCAATGATGTTGCACTTTGTTTGGTAACAGTGTAATGCACAACCCTGATTTTGCTTTCAGGGACAAAAATATGTAGTAGTTGGAACTCAGCTATGTGACGTAAGGTAGATGTGTGGAGATAGCTGAGGCTTGACTGTAAAATAAGAACCACTTATTCAAAGTGATTTTTTCTGTGAATATAGTTTATTGTGAGTCTTTTGGTTCATTTCCCTAACTCATTTAAATACTTTGTGATGGGAAAACCTTTGAACCTCTTCGCTCCCTCATTGTCCTACTCTAAAGTCTTAAAATGTGTTTTATCACAGCAGTATCGGCCAAATGATTATAAGAGATTCTCATTTAATGGGCTGTAGCTGTTGATTCTTAAGAATGACCTGCTATTAGCTTTAAGGTTTCTCTTCCTTGTTGCCAACTTATACTAAGATTTTCCTATATTTTAATACTTTTTGACTGTTTTTGTTTGGAGTCCATGTTACTATTTTAAGTGGTATATGCAAGCAAGTGCTAATGTTCTAAAAAGCTTCAAAAACTGTCCTGAGCTACAAAAATAGTGGGATTTTGTTTGTTTGTTTGTTTTTTAATTTGACTCTACACAAACTGTTAAGGAGTATATTTTTTGAATGGATCCTGTATAGGCTGTCATTCCAGAAGGATGTATATTAAATTTCTTCAATTGCTGAAAGGGGAACAAAGCAATTTTTTCTGTAAATGTTTATTTTAGAATAATGTAGCTGTTTGTTAATGCAGAAATGAGCCCTAATGCACAGACCCATTAGAATTCACTCGGTCAACATGCAAAACAATCCTAGCCTTAAAAGAATGTATAATAATATAATATTTCTTCACAAGTATCAAAACTTGTGAAGAAATATTTTAAAAATTGAAAGGTCAGTAGTATTCTGGCACCCTCTTTTCTATTTCTCTTTCTAAACATTTGCATGGAGTCCTAGAGTTGACATGAATGTCTGCACAAACCTCACCTTCTGGTCAGTAGGTAAAGAAATGCTGCAAGTCACTTCCAGTGTTTGAAGGCTGGAATGGTTCTGGCGTGCAGGGCATCACTGCTGTGTTGTTGACACTTGTGAGTGCTACATGTAGCAGATTATTCAGCGGATCAACTTCCTTCCATTTTAGCAGATAATAAACATGTTAGCCAAGCTCTTAAATGAATAGTAAAATGTAGTAAGAAAAATAGTAAAATAGTAAAATTTTTCTAACAGTGGGTAATGGACAGGACACAAAAATAATATGTAAAATCTTTAACACTTTTTTTACAGTTTTTACTTTGAACTTTTTTTTCCTTAGATTTGTTTCATAAATAAATATTAAAAGGAGAAATCCTTGAAAATTGTAAACACTTAGCAGTGGCAGTCTCAAATTTGTTTTTGCAGATTTGGCTGATTTACTTGAAACGAAAAGTTGATTAGACATGGATAAATCAGTGGAAAGACTTGCACTGATTAAATGGACCGGATTTTTCAGCCTGTGGTTGGATGGGTGTCAGCAGGGAAGGCTGTTGGCTTATCAGTGTGTTGCTTATGCTTAATTTGTAGAACAAGTTGCACTTAAGACTGGCTGTTTTCTTGTTTTACAGGACATACTGCAGATATGAATATATTTTTAGATGATCCAGAATTTGCAGAACTTATTCTGAGAACAGAACAAGCTATAGAATGTGGAGTTTTTCCAGAAAGAATCTCTCAAGGATCCAGTGGAAGTTACTTTGCTAAGGATCCAAAAGGGGTGAGCATATTACTGCAAAGTCAGACACACCATCAGCAGCAAGTTGAAAATGGAAATTCAAAAATTCTGTCTATATGCAAATTAATTTAAATAAGTTATTTAATAATTTATTGTATGCCAAAATTTATTTTAGAAAAATCAATGCATGTAATACTTAGATTTCTAGTTATGTCTTCCTGCCTAAGCTAGAGCAAAATAACTATTATTTCTGCTGCAGTTTTATCATGTTTTTGATGATCTGCACCAAAGAAAGAAAAGGGAAAGGAAAGAAAGAATAAAGAAAGGAAAGAATAAAAGGGCCTCTAACATCTGAAAACAATTCAGGAATTCCCTTGTGCAGAATCTTGTTCTCTGTGCATTTTAATTGATTTTTGTGCAACTGAACTCCTGATTTCAGCATGGTTTAACTTTCTCTAGCTAAGCCTCATACGTTTTTCTCTCTTTTCTTCTTAGATAGCCTTTTATTTAGGTCATGTCTCCTTTCTCATGTATGATTCATAGATGGGTGAGAAGAGTGATATCATCAAATCTACCTTTTAAGTTGTACTTGTCTGCTGAATCTTAGCTGGAAAATTTGGTTTCCCCTCTGCAAGATTTGGTTTTCCCTTCTGTAGTTGGTAAATAGCACCTTGAATAGTAATCATCAGTGAGGTGTCCTAAGGTTACTTTGAGACAGAGAAGTAATAGTTACTTGAATCTTTCTCTTTAAAAGTAACATGTGGTTAACATTATTTAGTAAGAGGAAATGATGTCTCAGACATACTTTCACATTGTTTTCTTTAAATTAGAAATACTTTGCTATTGACCTGTTTCACAAAATAAGACCTCCAACTGCTCAACTTTTGTTAATTTGTCACATCTGATTTTATTTTAAGCTCAATCAGCCATTTTTAGCTCTTAGGTAGATGTAGGTGTTCATTAATACTGAAGATCCTAGTTGTGCTGGAAATAGAAGCTGGAATGCTTTGAATGCTTAGGTTTTCAGAGCATGTTCAAGATTTTTGTCATTCCCATAACAGTAATTTCCCTTTCATTTAGGAGGTAGTGTGGCTTTTGTTTAGCTTTTAGTCATATTATTGGTCATTAGAAAATATATTCCAGTTTTGCCAGTTAGTTTTCATAGTTGTTTAGTTTGCTTTAATGGCAGTTTTCTGGTGATAGTTTTTACACTTTATTGAATAAGCGATTTTTTTTAAGAGTAGTTACATGACTTTAATATAAATAATTATGTCAATTTATGATTTTATTTTTATGGAAAGTGGCAGAAGCACCCTTTAAAAACGTTCTGAAAACTGCAGTTCATATGCTTGTGTTCCAGGAGCGTTTGTTAGTAATGATCTCCTTCATTCTGGTGGAGGAAATAAAAAGGAGAGTGTCTCTCTTTGAAACTCGAAGGAAAAAAAAAATCTTTCTGTAATGGCTTTGTGGGATTCATTGTTATCACGTGCAATGCTGTAAATATAAAAACTTCTTCAGAGTTCCAGCTTCAGATCACTCTCTTTTTTTAGTAGCTTAGGTCTTTGTAGATTTTCTGGTTGTGTGCTTATATATTCAAACGTATTCAAACTTTCTGCTCTTTTTAAGCTAGTATTTTAAAGTAGGTTTATATTTTACTTAATATGCAATAGGAAAAAATGTAAGTAGTCAAATACTGGTTTGAATCAATAGTTTTTCAAAATTTCTATGCATGATGTATCTGAAGAATATTTTAGAGTGTCATGCTAAAAATGCTTTGGAACTGATTAAGTTTTTTGAGTTTTTCTTAACGCTGTGCAATCAAGATTTTTTTATTCTTAGAAAGTTAGCAGAGAAATCACTAGAGAAAAGAAATCATATGATATGTGCAAATCCGTTTTGTCTGAAGCTGATCTAGATTGATTTTGCTGGTTTTTGGTCACTAGCAAATGCCTGAGGCACTCACTGAGCCCTGGCAATGGTGAGAGAGTATTTGTGCATCATTTTAGTATAAACATAACCATAGTAATTACAAAAAAATTACTCCTTGTTTCTTATGCGATGATTTTCTTGTTGGTTTTACTTTTCTTTCGCTGTGTTGTTTTTGTTCCTAGTTAAGTTTCTAGTAGTGACTTGCCCTCCTCTCTTATGCAGGTAATTGATTTGAATGGAAGTATTTAGGAGAATCAAAAATTGAGAAAAGAAGATTGTTTATTTTATATGGTTCAGAAAAGATTTATTGGAAAATATGAAAGTATTTGGGATATGTGAGAATAACGATACTGAGTGCTTAGCAGACTTCAGATTTTGCTTTAATTCTTTGCTGTTGTTCTAGAGCTTATCTTTGTTTGCTATCCATATTAAAGGTCTGATAAAACTTCATTTTGTCAATAGTACAACTTTCATGTGTAGAATGGATTTCAGATCCTGTTTGAGTATTGCATCATTCTACTTCAGACCGGTTCTGTCACTTGCTTTCTCCTACTCCTCTTGAGTAATCTCCTCTTTCTTATGCTGGGAAGGAGTTCATTAAAGATGTGCTAAGCCTTTTTACTGGTCACCTTACTGGTCACAAACACACCAAGTGTTTGCCCAAAATGAATACCAAATTACAGATAAAATAAGCTGTTTCCATTAGGTTACCTTATGTGCTGATTTGGTTCTATCAGAAAGATAAACTTCAAATTGCATAATTAAAATTAGCTTTTTGCATTTATTGACAAAAATTATATATTTGCATACTGAAATGGAGTTCAGTACTTAAGCAGCCCTATTACAGAAGGCTTGTAAATTTCTTCTTTTGTTGTTCATTGTGTAAGCAATAAATAAAAGACATTGTGTCTGTTACAAATTGTTCTGCAATATGTTCCTGACAATTTCAACTAATTGCTAGTGTTAATGGAGTCAGTCTGTAAATTCATTTTGACTGGCAATATTAAGACTGGCCTTGGTAGCTTGTTCTACAGATTGAATATTTTGGTTCTACTCTGGTCCTCAACAGCAGTGGCTCTGCAAAGTTTAGCAAGGTACTAACTTCAGCAAACCCTTGAAAACCATATCTAGATTTGACTGTATAGCATAGTACAGTCCAGGCTGGTAATAGAATGAGCTAAGCTCCTTTTTTAAATGGGCACTTACTAGGAAGTATTAGCCAGAGAGTGATTCAGAAGAGATAATTAAAGATTTGGCATGTACTTCTAGATACACCACAATGTTTCCAAGAAATGCAAATCTGCTAGCTTTGTTTTAAGCAGGTGAATACATGTGATTCAATAGGAAAAAATTAAATAACTTTTTAACAATTCTAAACCTAACATTGGGATTTGGACTAAAGTAGTATACCAAATGCTGTGATTTAAAAATTGAAAAATAGTAAAGTATTCAAAAAACATGGTCGCATCTCACATTGCGTAGAATATTTATTGCATTTGCCTAGGTCTAAGGTGAATTTTCTCTGTGCAGTTGTGTTCAGGGTTTAGAATGCAACCTTAGAATCACAGATAACAGCATACCAAACCCAAGAGAATTCTTTGTCAATTTGTTTCCTGACTCTGTTGATAGGACACTAATTTTATAGTACTAATGCAAATAATGGTATTTGTAACTTAGTGTTCCTTGTAGTTAATGGGAATGAATCAAAATAGATGGATGAGACAGACGATGCTACTAATGCCTGATGTCTTGTGTATCTGTTTACAAACTGAATGAATTAAGTTTCCTGTAGTTATGTAGTCTTGGGCAGTCTTGGACAAAGCAAGATTGTTTTGGAAAAATTGGTTGAAAGATCTCTAGAAGCTAAACCAGCTGGTCAGATCCTCTCCCTAATCCAGCTGAATCAGCAGCTGCTGGAGAATAGTGCTGGTTTCTGACTGCCAGGAAGTGTGTTCATGACCTGAGTGTGAATCAGCTTTTGAGTGTTGGTGCAACAGCAGGCAGTGTTTAGCTTATTGAGGTACTCACTTTTTTCATGAGGATTTCGTGAAGTACTAATGTGTAAAAATGCTTCTTTAACAATTGTCCTAAGCATTTATCAGAAAGAATCTGATTTACTTGCTCTTATCCAGTGAGAAGAGATGAAGATGCAGCATTTCTGCAGCATTCCACTTGAGCTACAGAAGAGTCATTATGTGAACTTTATGCACTAGGCCAAAGTTTATCACAGACAATTGAAAGGTTATATGTTTAAATGTGATAATAACCCTGTGGTTTGAGGTTAACAAATATAGAACCCTAAGTGGAAGGCACCTTGAGAAATTGCCAGTTTAGTGCTTGTGCTGTGGAGCAGCATTGTTTTAACATGATTCTTGAGGAATGTTTAGCTAACGTGTTGCTAATTGCACCCTGCTTTGGAGACTGCAGAACCTGGCCTTCTGTTCCAGTCTCGAGCTGCACTTAAGTTTCTAAAGGGTTTCTTTTTTGCAGTTTAAGCCTGTCATTTTTTGGCTTGTTAACAGTAAATGTGTTGTTCCTTTTTTTTTTTCTATAGCAACCTATTCTGGAGTTCATTATGCCTCAGTTTTCTCTTAGCTTAAGCATTCACTGTTCGCACTGTATTTCATTATTCACATACTTTGTGGTTATTCTCATTTTTTTCAGCTTCTCCAGTTTGTTAGCAGATTTGAAGCACAGTGTCCAAAACTGAACACAGGGCTCTGACTAACTTTAAGATTTACTATGTGTTTCTAATGTCAATGGTGGCTGATGGTCCTTTTGATCCATTCAACTCAGGATAATAAGAAAAATAGATTTAAAAGAAAACAAATCAGTTGATTTTTACTGCTATATGTTTGTCACTTTCCTGGAGCCATTATGTCTCTGAAATAGCTGGTCAGTGAGTTGTTGGTTGGTTGAAAATTGTTTTTAAAGCTACTTTTAAAACCTTTTTTAAGAATTTAAGATAAATATATATATATTTTTTAAAATGCAGTGCTTTTGAATTTTGACAAAACATTTTGAAAATGTAAATGTTAGTTTGGATTTTCTCTTATGAAGAGTTTATTTTGAATTTGTACTAATCCTAAAGAAGCACTTCGTGCTAAATTTGTTTGGAATTCAGGTTTGTTAGTTTTAGTATTTCGTCATCTAAAAAGAGCAACTGTAAAACACACTGGATAGACTTCAACTGGTATTTTAAAATAACTAATTTTTAAACTAATTTTAATGTTTTGCTACTCAAAATGCTCATATTTTAATTTTATATTATTTACCTTAGAAAATTATTGGAGTGTTCAAACCAAAATCTGAAGAGCCTTATGGACATCTCAATCCAAAATGGACCAAATATTTTCACAAAATTTGTTGTCCTTGCTGCTTTGGCAGAGGCTGCCTCGTTCCGAATCAGGGATATCTCTCTGAAGCTGGTGCCTATCTTGTGGATGAGAAGCTGGGGCTTGGAGTTGTACCTAAAACCAAGGTAAAAGTTAAAACACATAAATTACTGAATTTAAAAAAAAAAAAAAAAACAAAAAACAAAAAACAAACCCAACATATTTGTCAGTTTCTGAACTGTGGTTATGTAGATAGCCTTGTATATCCTGTGTTATTTATAAGTTGTTTATAAACTATTGCAAGTACAAAGGCATAGTGATTTGATGTAGAAAAAGTGACTAATTTTGATTTAATGGATAATTTTGAGATCTGAATTGAATCTCTTCTCTGGAACCACTTTCTAGCATTTTCTGATACCTTTTGTGCCTCATGTTTTGATGAGATGCAAATTGCAAAAATCAGCATAATAAAATTCCCATTTTTATTTGGGGTATGTAAACTAGAGAATTTGTCTGTTGAAAATGCCTGATGCTCACTTCTTGTTTCTTTTAATTTTTTTTATATCTGAGCATAGCATTAACTGTAAATTTACAATTGAAATAATGAGGAATTCTGAGCTGTTTAACTTTCATGTTTTAAGGTTGTCTGGCTTGTCAGCGAGACCTTTAATTACAGTGCAATAGATCGTGCAAAGTCAAGAGGAAAAAAATATGCTTTAGAGAAAGTGCCAAAAGTTGCTAAAAAATTTAATCGAATTGGACTACCTCCTAAGGTAAGATCAGAAATAAGTAATTTGTGCACTTCTTGACTCTTACATAAAACTTTTTTTTAAAAGGGTTTTTATAAGTAACTTCAAAGATAGAATAAAAAACAACTTGCTGCTTGTTGAAAACTGTCTGAAATTTGATACAACCATCTCCATGCAACATGTATCCACTCTTACATCATTCCTTCTTTTGAACTATTTTAATAATCTTTTCACTTTCTGTTTAAGTTAACAGTCCAGTTTTCTGCTGGAGTAGTAACATTAATTTTTGTATATCTCACTTTTGCTCTATTTATTGATTTCTTACTACCTGTCCTTTCAGTTTCATGTTTTGATATTGTCAGTCTGTTTTTTCCCTGCAGTTAATCTAATTTTTAATTATTTTTTTTCTTTCTACTGTTTTTATTCTTTTGGGTAACCTGCTGGTGTATTCTTCCTACCTCCCTTTTGTCTTATGTGCGGACTACATTGACTAAAAACCTCACATCTTTCTTGCCTAATGAGCCTTATTGTATCCCCAGAATATCACCAGTGTTCTAATCCTAAGCTTTTAAAACACAGGTTACGTACAGTCTGAGTAATCCACTTGTGTCAGTTCCCAGCAGTTCAGATCCATGTGACATAAGTTGTGCAAGCTTGTATGAGCATGGTTATTCCACATGCTGTGTGTTTATCTCCCTGCATGTCAGTTCTCAAATATAAGTTCTTGAATTTCAATCTTGAGCACCTTTCACATACATATGGAGCCTATGACAATGGTCATGTTCTTCCTTGGACTCTTTTGAGAAATGTATTTCAGTCATATTTTGCAAAAAGTATCTGTCTTGAAGAAAATGGTTAGTGTTGCTTTTCTTATCAGTGGAGTTTTAAGGCTTTTCAGAGAGGAAGATTTTTCTCTTGTAATTTGTAGTGAGTGTTCTCTGAACTTTTTGGAACAAGTGTTTCCAATGAAAAAGAGAACAGGTGTTAACTTCTTTCTCTCTGTTTCATATATTTCTTGTAATACTAACTGTTCACTTACACTGAGTATTTTACTCCTGGTAAACTCACTGAGTATTTAAACAAATATTTTTAAAAAACCACCACCAGAACCCTCAGAAACCCACCCTCACATGATTTGACTCTTACCTTTTTTAAGAATATAGGAATGAAAGAGAAATTTATTTATTATTTCATTTAATTTAGTGTCATATTTCCTGTCCTCTGAACTTTGAAAGTATATAATGAATTTTTTCTGTTAATGTTAAGATTACTTATGTGATCTACCCATGTGCATTTTCCAAATGCAGTTTCTTAATATTTCAGGTTGGCTCCTTCCAGCTGTTTGTTGAAGGATATAAGGAAGCTGACTACTGGCTCAGGAAGTTTGAAGCTGATCCTTTACCAGAGAACACAAGGAAAGAATTTCAGTCGCAGTTTGAAAGATTGGTTGTCTTGGATTATGTCATCAGAAATACAGGTATTTGTTAGTATCTCCTTGTATCTATTTTTGTGAGGCAGAAAGCAATGCTGCCTGAAAGCTGATACTTGAGGCTTTTAATGCATTTCAGATGCTTTTCTCATGATTGAAGGCCATAAAGATGCATTTTAAATTAAAAATTACTTTGGATCAATGCATTAAATATTGCAATACAAAAACAGTCCAAACAACTCTTTGATTGTTGCTCACTATTTTTTAAGCAATTTGAGAAGTCAAGAAAGAATGCTTTCATTGTGCTTTTATTCTGTGCATAGACTATTATTAACTGTTTCCCCTGATTAGTATAAAGGAGGGTGGAGGTTTCAGGACCCATAAGAAAAGCCATGACTACAATTCTTTTTATTCTAAACTGGAGCTGATAATAGCACAGTTTCACACCAACTCACAATAGTTCATTGTGTAGACCCTGCAATGTGTACCTATCAGTTCTCCTGCACTCTTGTTTTTATCACTCAGAAGCTGGGATTCTTCTGTTACTTCTTGAGAAAACCAAAGGCAGCTTTATGTTTAAAATATTTACTTTGCTGTTTTGGCAGAGGTGGGCATCTTTGCTTTTCTTCAGACATACCAGGTCTAACTCATTTTCCTATTCTCGAATTCTCCTTTTCAAAGCAAACTAGAAGAAAGTTTCATAAGAACATACTTGCTAGTTGTTGTCATAGTCTGTCAGGTTTATCAAATCAGCCTCAATGTTTCCAAACAGTGTTTTTTTTATATTCTTAAAATTGTGAAGCAAATAGTCAAAATGCAAAACCTCATTGCATGGATGATTTTACCTTCATCAAATATATCTAATCATAACAGAACATGAGAATCTGATGATGATTAAAATTAAGGGAGCACCTTAAAATGACAGAAGGTCCTACAAATCCATGCAGTCATCTCCTGTCTGAAAGACCTTCTTAGAGTGTTTAATCTGTTTTGTCTGAACGGTAGACATTTTCAGTTTCTTGCTCTTCTGTTCAGTTTTGCCCCTTTTCCATCTTTTTAGAGTCTGTTTTCTTCATGTATTTCAAAGGCCACATTATCTATAATATTGGAGGCCTCCTCCATTTAGTCATCAGCGTTAAAACAAGCTTAAAAAATATGTCACTGGGGTCTGATAGTGTTTTCCTCAGGAAAAAATGCATCCTGCAACCGATCTTTCTACATAAAATGTATGAAGATAGTTTCTTTTGGCCTTCTTGGTAGTTTGCTGCATATTCAGCCAGTTGGGGAACCTAAAGAACATACCTAATAGTACATACCTAAGAACACATGGTAAATTTGGTCTTTCCACTGAATTGGTTGCCTGTACGTTTCAGTAAAACTAAACCACATGTAATGGGAAAAACCCTATTTGAACAGTTTTGCCGAACTCCATGGGTAAACTGTCAGTTTACAATGTAGTTGTAAGTCACTGTAGATGATGATTTCTTTATAAATGACATGTTGTGACATTCGTTTTCCTGTTTAAAGACAGAGGTAATGACAACTGGTTAGTCAGGTACGAAAAACAAGATGATGGACTTGATCTGTCAGATAAGGTAAGAGAATTGTACTCTGAAACTTAGATTCTTTAAACTGTTTAGTTTTGTAACTTGGTCTTGCTGGAGATTTAGGGCATATCTTTAATCCTGGTTGTATGGTTTCAAGAAATATGATAACTACAAATGATTGTAGGCAAAACGAGTGGAAAAGCTATTTTGATTAGGGTAGGACAGAACAGTGCTAGAAATAATTTTTATTCTGTATTTTTACTCTACTAGCTTGGGCTATTATAACAGTAACAATATCCACTGTTGCTCAGGCAGATTTCTTCATCCCTTTGTGATCTGCTTATTTTTTGTTTAGGGAAGGGCTTCTGTTTAATGGTGGTAGAGTAAAAAATTATATGTGGTGGAGTTTATTTGGATACTACTTTATATTGTTTAAGTTAAATTAATCAGTGAAGCTACAAAGTATATTATTTAGTGTTTTTAATGTGTTTTGCTGTTTGTGTAAGCACGTAAGTATCACTTACTTTTTGAATATTCCTTCTGTAGGATAGCCAATGGACTATAACTAAAGAATCTATTAAAATTGCTGCAATTGACAATGGTTTAGCATTTCCTTTTAAACATCCTGATGAGTGGAGGGCATGTAAGTATAGCATTCTTCAATCATTTTCCTTTCGGGAGTGTAACTTCCAAAGAGGCAATTTTTATTTGGGTTGCTGTAGTAAGGAACTAAGAAATCATCACTGTAGTTATATATTGAATTTCTAAATAATGTACTCTTCTTCAGAAAGTTAGCAATAGATGCCATTTTTGCAGTGGCATATGTGATTTTGTTCTCATTCATATTTTTTACCTTTAAACAATATTAATACATGGACACTCTTAAGCATAGTACTCTGTATAATGGTGGAATTGGAAGAATATAGGAACATGTTTCTCACACATGTTTTCTTGAAATACATAGTGGAAAATAACTTGATTGCAAGGATTTGCAAGTTGTCTCTCTTGTTGGCCCAATTTCTATTTCAAAATTAAGGGTACTGTTGTAGGTGGACAAGTAGGCAGGTTATTTTTTCTTGTTCTCAGCTTTAGTTTACTTTGTAGAAGTTAATATTTAGTTAGGCAATTTTCTATCTGCTTGAAAATACTACTACTATTTTTACTTACCTGTTACTGACCTATTAAAATGAGGTTGTTTTTGACCACATCTCTGACTATTTATCATTAGGAGGGCTTGCCATGACTTGTGTGGGCTATTATCCACTCAGGTAATTCTGGCAGTTAAGTGTGGGCTAGTTATGCTGTCAAAAGGCTGGTTAAGTACTCCACCCAGAGCTCTGTGCAGCCTCTCTTTATACTAAATAGATGCTGCCCTACATATCTCTTGGCTACAGTCACTTCAATAGCTGCTCTAAAGACAGCAATTTATTGCTTATTTTATACCATCTTTACTTCAGCATCAAAAAGAATAAACTTGAATAATCCTTTAGAGTTATTTTGCAGATGGATAGGGGTGTGATAGTTTTGTAAATATAAACTTGTAGCATAAGTTTTACAAATTGCAGTCTCTTACCATCTGGAGCATGGTTTTGATGACCAGAGCTGCTTGGTCATTGAGGATAACCTTCTGAAAGCTAGAAAGCAGCATTTGCAAAAGGCAGGAAGTTGGTCCAGCATGGATGAACAGGGAAATCCTGACTGAATTGGGATGCAAAATTTAAGTATATTTAAGGGGAAAAAAAAAAAAAAAAAAAAAAAAAAAAAAAAAAAAAAAAAAAAAAAAAAGGGTGGGGGGGGGAGGGGGGGGACAAAAAAGCAAGGATGTAGAGACTTCCCTGAAAAAATAGAGAATTTTTCCAAAAGTGCAAGAATGGAGTTTGGAATGTTGAAGCTCAGCTGGAGTAGAGCTGGCAGAGGACATAAAGAACAACAAGAAAGAGTTGAGTAAATTAGAGGCGAGAGTGGGACTGAAGAAAAGTGCAGCAAAGGCATAAAGGTGAAAGAAAGAACATGTTACTCAATGCTGACTTTGCCTCAGTTTCCACTTGTAATATTTGCTCTCTGTCTCTTGGATCTCAAAGCCCATAAGTAGAGCCCCTGGGAATGAATCCCCAAAGCAGAAGAAAGGGAGCACTTAAGGAAAATGGTCATACAGAAGTTGATAGGAAGAGATGGGATGCAGTGGATACAGTGGGAGCTGGCTGATGCTGTTTGTAATGCAGTTTTCTCATTACTCTTGAAAGAGTACAGTAATGTGAGAGGTTGCTTCAGTCTCCATAGAGACTGTGGAATGAATCCTCCTGGAAGCTGTGTTCAGGCACATGAGGAACAGGAAGGTGATGGGGAAGCCAGCATGGATTTACCAAGGACAAACTGTGCTTGATAACTAGGCAGCTTTTAATGCTGACTGCTTCAATGGCTATGGGGAGGGCAGTGAAAACTGTTTGGTTGTTTTTTGTTTTTTTTTCTTGACTTTGGTAAGGACTTCTACATGCTCTGTCACAGTATTCTTGTAGGGAAACATGAGATATGAGCTGAACAGACTGTGAACTATGTAGAAAACTGACTGGGCTGTCAGATTCAAAGGGCTGTGGGCATTATGAGGAAGTTTAGGGGTGGCCTGCTGCTAGTGACTTTTCTCAGCTCCTGCAATTAATAGTTTGGTGTCTTGTTTAACTTCTGGTAATATTAATTGCTTTTGGAATACAATTTGATAGAAGCTGTCTAATAGCAATTACATGAAAAGTTATGAATGCATTTCTCTCAATGTACTTAGAAGACATTTAAAAATTAAAACATATATTTAAAAAAATAACTTTTTTGTTAATTCTTCCTTGAGTCAAATACCTGAAAGGTTATTATTTAATTTTAATTAATTATTTAATTATTATTTACTCCAAAGGAAACTGCCTTACTAAACTAGGGGAACGCCTCAACGGTTGCTCACAGTGTTTAATTTATACACCTTTTATGGCTTTAATTAAATATTTATTGCTTAATATATTTCACTGTTTGAAAAAATGGCTTAGCAGTTGTAAAGCTGCTCTGGTAACTGTAGCCAAAGGGGATGTGTGGGGTAACAATGTTGGGAAAAAGGGGTGGTACTTGACTCAGAATTTCATTTTTGTTGGTTTTCATTTTTGCTGGTTTATCATTGATTGCACTGTTTTTCTGCATTAGATCCCTTTCACTGGGCTTGGCTTCCTCAAGCAAAAGTTCCTTTCTCTCAGGAGACCAGAGATCTGGTTCTTCCTCGCCTTTCTGATATGAACTTCGTACAGGACCTTTGTGAAGACCTTTATGAGCTATTTAAGGTGAATCAAGTGCTTCTTTGAATTGACTATTACTGAAGTATCTGATACTTATAATGGGACAGTTACATGCATGAAAAAAATAACCTTCTAACTTCTGAATGCCAAGATACTGTGCTATTTTACCTTTAACATTGGCATGGTAGAAAGGGTTTATGTAATTATAAGGAAAGTGTCACCAGTGTGGTTAATAGTAATTAGCTCATCTGAAAACAGTAATTAGCTCATCTAAATTACCTATTCTATATATGTTTCACATAATCAAAGGTAGTTTACTCTTACAGCACAGATCTGTGTAAAAACCCCATTTAACATATCTGTGTGGTGTCTATACACTTAAACTGTGTATAGCAGCCTGAGGAAATAATGTATGTGATTTAACTTAAAGTACCTCCATACCTTTCATACACTTAATTTTATATGCATATATTGTGCTAAGCTGCTACTGAAGTATTGATCATATTCAAAGTCAAACTCACTTTAAAGGTACTGAAACTGTCTACAGTATTGACAGGTAAAAGGTTTCCTTCTCTAAAACATTTTGTAAACATTTGTGTCAGATGTTCAAGTGAAATAATCCAATTAAGGATGGAAAGAATTGGAAATTTTAAACTTCCAATGAAAATGCAGCTGTAATGTCAAAACTAGATCCTGAAACACATTTTTGCTATATTTGTGTCTTCGACTTATTGTGTTCAAAATGCCTCTTGGTTTATTAGTTAACCATTAGTAAATCCGAAGGAGGAAGTATTTTTCTGCTGGAGTTGTCATGAGAGAAAGTGTAACATTGTGAGAGAATGTTAAGCCTGGTATCTACCACCTGCTGGTATTTACCAATACCCAAAAGTGGTATCCACTGATGTATTTTATTTTATGATGTGGAACAGTCTTAATTTTCACATATGTAAACTTGATGCAATAAATAGACCTTTTTGTGATTCATACTAACATTCTATTTGAAGCTTTCAAAAATTATTATAGTGTGGGTAAATATGAATATGCATATCATGATACTGATGAATTTACATGCTAAATATATAGCTAAAAATAAATTGGTTATTTACTATGAACTGTTTGTTTTCTTAATAAAGACTGACAAAGGATTTGACAAGGCTACTTTTGAAAACCAGATGTCTGTTATGAGGGGGCAGGTAAGACTGCTTTTTTACATTTTTATTTATATATTTGTCAGCACTCCTCAGCTGCTTTCTTTAGAGCTACAAAAACTAACTTCTATGAATGACATTTGAAGGTATTTTCATCTGAGAAGACTAAATTTCTTTCTTGGGTTTGTTCTTATTTATGGATTGATGAAACAGCAGAAAGTGTATGCTGATTTTTTTTTTTTTATTACAGAAAATACTTTTATTCTAATTCTGTTTTACTGTTTTTGGGGGGATGGGGAGGACTTAAATGTGTATTCTTAGGAAGCATTTTTAAAATGAAAAAGTGTAATAAATTTGGAAAGAAAATTTGATGTCCGATTTCCTTACGCTATTGAAATAAATGTTACTTCATTTTAGAGGGTTGACTTGATTATTAAAAGCAATAATAGTAATAAAATTTCTTTATCCTATCAAATGTTAAAACCATACTTCAAAACAGTCCAGCCATTTTCAGGTTAGAAAGTTGATAATAGTTAAGTGCTGGGTTTATTTTGTTTTGTTTTCTGGGAATTTTTTGTGTTTTTTCTTAAACACTAAAGTAAGAGAGGAGAGGGTTTCTCCATCTTCCTCCTATTTTGCAATTTGTGACTAGTATGAAATACTAGAGAAAAAGCTTTAGCTAGGAACAAATTTCGTTCACTGTAGGCATAAAATAGTGATTTCTGCAAGTGTAAGGCAATTGGACTAGGCAAATTAATAGTTCCATTTGCCCTGAATTTATTGAAACTTAGTCCTTGTGTTCATAAATTCAACATGGATAGTTTTAAATCAGACAATTCCTAGAGTGTCTTAATTCAATGTTTTCTCTGTAGAATCTCCTATATTAAGATGTACCTTGCACAAGACTGCAGCTCTGCTTAGTCAAACGTAATCTCTGTTAACATCTTTTGTGTGGTAGCTAAAAGACAGTAAACCTTACTTACTAAATTGAATTACATTAATTTTTTCTGAAATAACTCTTCTGAGAAGTTTGTGTAGTCCCTGGAAGGTGGGTTCCTGAAGTACCCATGCATCTTAAATTGTATTAAGTAGTGTTTTTCTGATGAGACAATTGGCTACAAGGAATCTATTATTTAACAAAACACTTGGAAAAACATGATTGATATAATTGAGAGTGATGTAGCTGGGGTTGTCAGAATTAATTTTCCACTATAAAGGCTGCATCTGAACTCTTTCTTCACACAGTCCCTCAGGTGGATTTTAGCAGATATTTGTTTTAGTTTGGGGGGCTTTTTTTACCTCTCTCTAGCTGTATAAGAGTGTGTTTCACCATGGGAAATGTCAGATTTTCAGGCATGGAAGAAATGCAGATAATGAGTAATCCTTGGATACGATTGGAAATATATTGGCAAACAATGTGCTTAGTACTGATTTTAAACTCGTTTTTGGTGTAAAGCCAAAGTATGTTATGAGGGCATTACAGAAGATTTGGCTATCTAGATTATATGCTAAGGGATTCATTCAGTTGGGATGAATTTGCAGTATACACAAACATCTAAATATATCCTTAAAAATGAGAATTTAAGAATTAGAAAATGAAGAATCCAGATAAAGAAACTGTAGGGAAAGATATCTTGCATGGAAGAGTCAATGTATTTAAATCTAAGATACCAAATATAGTTAGAAGCCTGTTTTTGTGAAGTGTAGGAGAAGATTTTGGAAAGGATTTCAACCCCAAAAGAAATAGTTCTCTCAAGAATGTAGGGTCTAAGCAACGGATAACACATCTACAAAGGACTGCCATAGAATTTTGAGAATGTAAATGTCTAGTGGAGTCGCTGGCAGAACCAAATTGCAGTAAATAAGCCAAAAGACTCTGTTGGGGATCTTTGGCCATGAAAGAGCAGAGTAAGCAGAGGACCAGTTTTACAAGGAAGAAAGGGGCATTGTGCAGAGGAAAAAAGGCTTGATATCAAGGATAATGCAAGTGTGTGACTAGAGCTAAATGGAATACTTGCCTCAGTTTTCAGCAGGATAACATTAAACATGGAGTAAGTTATGAGGGCAGTCCATGAACCTGAAGTTTTGGAGGAAAGATAACACTCCTGGGAGCTGAGGGCTGAATTTGGGTCTTAGCACTGGGTTTGGTATGAGCTAATTATATAGCTTCATATATTCTGATGTGAAAATAATTTGTAGCTAAACTGGTGGTACATCCTAAGTTAAATCATGTTGGTGGCTTTCTTATAGGTATTTTTTTCACTAAAGGTGCAATGCTTTCAAGATATGTGCTAGATTTAAAATGCTCTTAGATTTCTCACTCTTAGAATTTTCTGAAAATCCTGGGGAGGACTGCATGAAATAGGAAAATAATGGAAGGGTAGACAGCAGTAGGATGTATTCATGTAACTGAACATATAAAATATTTCTACTTGCAATAGACATCTTTTGAAATCAATTTATTCAGCAGTACAGTCTTCTACAGAATTGATTGAAGAGTGGCATCTAAAATGATAAGCCTGTTAGCCACAGTTTTATTTATGCATCCTAACCTCACCTGCTTTTACTCTTTTTAGATACTAAACCTTACTCAGGCATTAAAGGATGAAAAGAGTCCCATTCAGCTTGTTCAGATGCCACGTGTGATTGTAGAGCGAAGTAGCACTGGAAGTCAGGGCCGAATTGTTCATCTGAGTAATGCATTCACACAGACCTTTCATAGCAGGAAGCCTTTCTTTTCCTCCTGGTAGCAACAAAAATACATGGGAAGAGTAAGTTTCTCTTAACTTTAGAAAGCTACTTCTGTGTAAAGGCTCTGCAATAATGTACTTCTGCTGTATACCAAGAGCTCTGACTGCTGACACCTCAGAACTTAAATTCTAAAGACTTAAGAAATGTATTTTGAATGTAATAAAAGTTTACAATTTTTGTGTCAAAATTGTGAATTCTTATGTCAGGGAATGAAAAGAATTTGTCCATACTGTATTTTTATAGGCTAAATTTATGTATTCTGAATAAGGGAAGACAGTTTGCATATGCTGAGAAACTAATTTTGAATACAATAGAATTTTTTTGTTTAATATAAATGTGAGAATCCATACACTCTCAATTTCTTTTTGTATGGTCTTTAAAAAAAAGTTCAAAATGTTATCTTTGATTGTAAAAATGCTTTTCCTTGGAACTTCTGATATTTTAAACTGGTTATAGGTTTTTGTAGACTAGTTACTTGAAAAGTCATGCACTTAAAAAAAATAAATCAATCTGTCTTTGGAAAAACAAAGAATGGGAGAAGGAGGAAAAATGCTCCAAGTAGACTTTTTTGCACGTGGGGACCAAAAATAGTTAAATAGTTGAATTACAGCAAAATTCAACCCAAGTAAATACACACAGTTTCTACTATGACAAAATACACTGAGTGTATGTTTCAGAGGTTGAAATTTCACTGTAGTGTTTAGCACTTGTATATTTAAGCACATATATGGAAATCTGTGATATTTCTTTGGAGATGGGTCAGGATGAAGGAATTGCACCATGTTGTTACAGGTTTGTTTTGCCATTTGTGTAAAAATGTGTTGCCACCGGAGTGGTTCCTCTGCTAATGACAGAGGCACTAATGTGTTCACCACAAAGCCAGTCTGCCTTATAATTTTCTAGCTAAACACAGTTTGTTTGGGGTTTTTTGACTGGAAAAGAAAAATTAAAAAACCCTGGAATACCTACAGGACAGAGAATTATTTTTGTGCCCTGAATAATGTTGTGCTCACCTGCCAATTGCCATTTGCATTTATGTTTAAGTTACCTGGTTTAAGACTTGACAGTCATGTTTCTAGGTCTGTGACTTATGTAATGTGGTTAATATTTTTATTTTAATAATTTTCTGGACATTCAGGACTGGGAAGGGGAGAAAATTTGCTGCTTTTATGAAACCTTCAGTATTTCAGACATTGCTGTATTTTGTAATTCTAAGCAATATTGTTGAACTCAGAAATAATAAAATGCTTGTATTTTATATAATTTTGAGTGGACGTAAATATTAATGTAGCGTGTCAGCAACTTCAATATTTAAGCCTTAAATGTAAACCACGGTGCGGTTGCAAAGGGAGATGCCTTTGTCACCCTGTGGGGCGGGCCCCTTCCGCTGGGGGGCGCCGTCCGCCCGCCCGCCCGCGCGGTGCCCGTCGGGAAGGAGGCGGTGCCATGGCGGCGGCGGTGGCGGCGGGCCCGGAGCGGCCCCGGTCCTCGGCGCTCGCCCTGCTGGGGCCGGCGCCTGGCGCGCCCTGCTGCCCTCACGGTGAGCCGGCCCGGGGGGCACCTCCCCAGCGTCCCTGTGCTCAGCTCCCGCTGCGCTCCCGGCGCGGGCTGGTTTGCGGCAGCCTTTGCGAAGGCCTTGCTCCGGAAGCTCGGCTCCTGCGGCGGAGCAGTGAAACAGATCTGCAGGTGTTCCCTGTGTTATCGTATCCTCGCGTTTGTCCCCAGGTCCCGCGCTTCTGTTCGTGAAGACCAGCCAAGGAAAAGAGGAAGGAAGAAGATTCTATGCTTGTTCGGCTTGTAGGGATAGAAAGGATTGTAACTTTTTTCAGTGGGAAGATGAGAAGGTAAGAGAGCACTGCCTAAGGCTGTGCTAAAGACTCAGAGCTACGAAGGTGATCAGAGCTCTGAAGCACCTCTTCTCTACTCTTTTAGCCTCTCCTAAAGGCTGAGAGAAAAGAAGGCTCCGGCGAGATCTTATAGCACCCTCCCAATACCTGAAGGAGGCCTCCAAGAAATCTGGACAGGGACTTTTTGCAAGGGCATGTAGTGGAAGGACAAGAGGATACGTTTAGATGAGATATTAGGAAGCAATTCCTTACTGTGAGGGTGGTGAGGCACTGGAAAAGTTGCCCAGGGAAGTTAGGTTTTATATAGTTAAGTTATATTTTATTATCTGTTAATGTTGAGATTAAGATCAAAAGTTGCCCAGAGAAGCTGTGGGTGCCCCATCCCTGGACGTGTTCAAGGCCAAACTGGATGGAGCTCTGAGCAACTTGGTCTAGTGGGAGGTGCCCCCTACCTGTGGCAGGAGGGTTGAAACTAAATGGTCTTTAATTCCTTTCCAACCCAAATCGTTCTATGGTTTTATAAAACATTGGCGATTTTTTCCTCTATTTATCAATTTAAAAAGTTTATTTTATTGTGAAAATGTCTGTTAAGTGCTATTTTCTAAACTTCATGTAATAGTTGATATTTAGCTGAGCACTTATTTCTGTCACGAGAAGATGTTTCAAGTATAGCTTTTAAGAAAGGTTGTGTACATTTTGAGCAAACCTGGCATTTGTTATTCTATTGGCAAAATGTATAGGAAGTTTGCCAGTGCTGTGCAATGTTGAATAAAATTGGGCACTTCTGATCCCAAGATGCCTAATTAAGATAGAAAAAATCTACTGGATACAAACAGTGAGTTATACAAAATGCTGAGGTGGTGGGGCTCAGCATGATGCTCAGTAGTCTCAGAATATCTGCAGCACTTTATCATTCATTTTGAATATCACTTATATTACAATGTCTTTTCTTGTATTGAATTTTACAGTCTCCTTTAAGCAAATAGTTCCTTAAGTTTTGACTAAATGTCTTGAAACTGTTGTGAAACCATGAGTATGTTTTATGGGAACAAAGTAGAAGACTCAGAGAAGTGGGAGAGACTGAAATGTTAAAGACTCAGGTGCAGATTATAACAAGGAGCTGTCATGCTTTCAAAAAGATTTCACACAAAAAACTTGGGCAACATTTCTATTGTCGTCAGTTTTTTCAGAATCAGATTATAGTTCTTCAGAGAGAACACAACTAGTGACACACATTAATAGAAAGGATGTTTTTTTCTGTCTTCCTTATAATCACCTTTTGAGTTTTTCTCCGAGTCCTATATGTGACAGGAGAATGAAATGTGCAGTTTAAGCTCACAATGAGAGGCTTGTGTTGCTTTGCAGCCTGCCCCTGTGCTGCAGATGTACTTGTTCTTCTGGAACAACAAATGTGGTTATTCTTCCTTGCAAGTAGCTAAAGCATGAGACCTTTGATGCACCCTTTTTTTTGATGTTGAGATTTGATGTACAACATACAGCAGTTGCTGTTAGTTTTGTATCTTATCATATGTGCAACTTTTACAGGTGTCAGAAACTAGGCTTGCAGCACGTGAAGATTATAACAGAAATCATCAGCCTTCTTTCACACACAGGCAGAACGTGGACAGGTATAGTTAATGTATTTAATATTTTCTTCAGTAAGGATGTAGTAATACAGATTTAGGTACTCTGAATGTAGAGATAACATTTCAGGATTCTTTAAAATAAGAAAAGAGGTATTTGGACAAATAAGAACTGTTGTAGGGCAATGGAAAAGAAATAGCATGAAACATTTAACTAGAGCACAGTATTTTCAACCAAGGAACTGGAGGGGTTGGGGTTTTTTTTTGGTATGTATAATTATTCTTAAGTTAGTACTCATAATATGCTTACAAGAGGTCAGTAGCAATATCTGGTAAAAAAATATTCCTGACTTTAGTCTGCAAAAGTAACAAGCTTAACATTGTGAAAAGAAGCAAAGGTAACTTATTACTAAGTGGTGCCTGAATTTTTGTGTACAAACATACAGGACTTTGCTGATAGTTGCTGGAATCTTCACTCTGTAATCCAGGTATTTTATGGAGATTCCCAGTATATTTGATGACAATATTTTATGCATTTTGAAGTGTCCTTTGAGTATTTTTTTAATAAATAATGCTTCATTCTCATGGAGTTTTGCAAGAGCAATGTAAACTGCATTGTCTGTTTAAATATCTTAACTCCTAAAATATAAAAACCCTCCATAGCTCCCCTTCCTATCTTTGATAGAGGTTTTTTTCAAACTTTGTTCCCTATTGTCTTTTGTATTCAAAGGTACAAGAATTTTGTTCTGTTGCCGTCATCAAAGAGGAGGTTTTGCCAGGACTGCCAGCAACTGCTATTACCAGCAGAATGGGAAAAACACTCAGATCACCAGCTCCTGTGTGATATCACCACTGCCCAGTTGAAAAGTCCAAGTCAACTTCTACATCCACTGGAGAATAAAAAAACAAATGCACAGTATTTATTTGCAGACAGAAGTTGCCAGTTCCTACTGAATCTCCTTATAGATTTGGGATTCAGACGAGTGCTCTCTGTTGGAACACCCAGGTACATCAATGAGAATTGTTACACTTTCAAATAATATTTCTCTCTCAAAACTGTACAGCTTACTGATGATTACATAGTCAATGATTGTCCCATAACAAGAGGTTCACTACACTTTAGTTGCTTGGGATTATCCAGACATCTAGTGAGGTCTAGCTTTGAACTTATAAGATACCAGGGAAGTCTGTGGCAGCACTGCAAATAGCACACATACACACTTCAGATCTCTTTGGTACTTATGAAGTGACATTGAGTTTCTTACCTTATGCTTTTTTTGTGTGAGGTGATCCCTCAATGTGAGGCTCCACTGACTTCTCATCTTTTAAGACTAACCCATTTTTTAACTTAGAGTACAGACCAAGTGGAATCACCCAAGTTTAGACTACTCCATTTTCTTTCTGTTTGGTTTATGTTTAGTAAAGTACCAGGCATTCTTGTCTTGCAAGATCATTTCTGAAGTCGGTGATTATGTGTTAAATTTCTTTTTTCCAATTTTTCTTCAGGCTTCATGAAATAATCCAGTCAAAAGCATCACAAGAAAAAGAATTCAGTGTTAGAAGCCTTCTGCTAGATATTGATTTCAGGTAGGTTTTAACAAATGTTTATGTATTTGAAGAACATATACAAAGATGTGTATTCTTACTGCCTTAAGAGATAAATTGGTGGTTGTTTCCCCTTTCTTGTTTCTGCATCTCTGTTCCTGTACACATACACAAATGGCATCCAGTTGATGAGAAAAGCAAGTATACTTAATTTCTCAGTATGTGTTGTCAGTAATCAGAACCCAAAGGTGATGTTTTTCTTGAGGCCTGTTTTCCCTCTAAATACCCCCTAGGATAGACAAAAAATGATTTATATTTTTCTACTACTATCAAAACTTATTTTACAGGTATTCACAATTTTACACAGAGGATGAATTCTGCCACTACAACATGTTCAATCATCATTTTTTTGGTGGAGAGGTAAGGCCAAGTATTTATTGAGTGCTTTGGTAAAAAAAGTGCATGTTGTTGATGCAGAATTTTGTAAGAAACTCATGACTAGTCTAGTAGAAAACATGAATTAATTGAGAAAATTTTAATAAAAGCAGCAATTAAGGTGTGTAAGCAACATTAGTTGGCATAAATTTAATAAATTGAGTGAAAGAGAACTACTGAAAAGGAGGCAGTCTCATTCTTTGATTTTCAGTAATGTTTTTATATGTTAGCTGAACAAGGCACTTGTTTTCAGTCCTTCAAATCTAGGTGCGTTTTTTGTGAGTTTTTTTTTAATACTACTCAAGAGGAAATTGATCTCCACAAGAGGAGAAAAAATCCCATCTTCAAAGTTGAAACTTCTACAGTGATCGGTTTATTGCCAGAGACAATATGTTTACAGTTCTCAAATCTCTGTTTCTTACAGGCTGCACGTGAAACTTGCAGAAAATTCTTGTGTGAAGAGAATGGTGAAAGAGTCATTATAGTAACTGATCCCCCATTTGGAGGTCTAGTGGAAGCACTGGCTTCTAGTTTTAAAAAACTGATGGCAATGTGGAGGGAAACAGAAAAAGAAGGTAGGTATTAACAGCCAGATGGGAGCTTGTGCTGTAACATCACTTTAAGGAAAAAGTACTTATTTGTAAGTCTGTGATTCTTGTTACTCAGGTGAATGCAAGCACACTCATGTTTTAATTTCTAAAGATGAACTACTATATATCTAATTTATTCTCCTGATATTTTTAGTTCAGTGATGCATAATCCTCAAAGTCATCCTAAAAACTTTTCCTTTCTTTTTCCCCAAATCTACTTTGCAATTAAAATGGACTTTAGAGATAGAGAAGAATAAGCTATGAAACCAGTACAGTTTTTTAGCAATCTAAGTCTATGTCAAGAGTTTAGTTACATGGCACTTACATCTCCACATGTAAAATATGCCTAAGAGAGCTAGTTCTTCTGCCCAACATGATATCCCTATCCATGTTTATGTTCCCTGTAAATTTCTTATGCTGCATGTACTATGTTTTTCTCCCATGTACACCAAAGTCTTTTCATTACTAGGTCATGACAACAAAGAGATGCCCATGTTCTGGATATTTCCATACTTCTTTGAGTCTCGCATTCTTGACTTTTTCCCAAGCTTCAGTATGATGGATTACCAGGTATGGCTGAACCCAGTGAATCTGCTAAATACCAGTTGTGTGTAATGTGAAGAGAAATATGAGTGAAAGCAGGGGCAATGGCAGTGCTGCTCTGTAGCTAGGCCTTGCTCCTGTGAAGCCTGGATTCTGTATTTCTGTATCTGTGATGGCTTGATCATGTTCCTGCCATGGATCTTTAACTCACCTGTCATTTATCCATGAACTTGTTTCTTCTGCCAGGCTGTAACAAAATTTGTGCTAATTCTGACAGGTGCTTGTTGCAGAGGTGAGAGGTAACTTGATGAAAAGTATCTCATTTTCTGCAAATGTTGAAATGTCAGTGGGTAGTGCTCAGCCCTAGAAAAAAACCACATATATATTAAAAAATTAAGATATTTCATCTCCAAAACTGCTGGGATTCAGAGTACAATTACAACAATGGAAACGTTTGGAATTACTTAATAAGTGAACTTGTCAGTGATGAAGCAATAAACTGACATCACTTTCTTTAATATTGTATCCATTCTGTGCATAGTTTAAGCACACAGACTTCGGTGTGTTTTGAGGGCTCAGTCATCGGTATTCGTGAAAAAAAGCTAAAGGTTTCATGAAAAATAAACTAAAAGTTTATTTTTTCATTGTAACAACTCTGCATGAATTTTGACATTGATGTTCTGAACTATGTATTTGTGTCTTGTAGAATGAAAATTTGTTGAAGAAAATGGAAAACTCATGCTAGGCTAGGCTCTACATTCCTGCCAGTGTTCAGAGCTGAGAGTTTTTGTGACAAGTCTCTGAAGGCAGTGCTGAAAAAAGCAGGCTAATTGGATTTGCAACTTTGCAATTATTCTGAGATGAGTTAAGATGTCATTTCTTGTAGTGACAAACCAAACTGTATAGGTCCTTCTTTTTTAGTAGGTTGCTCTTGTAAACAGCTGCAATGTTACCTTATGTATCCCATGCAAATGAGCAAAAAGGACTAAGTACAATATGAAGTATTATGAGTCTAGCCTAATACTATGTTTGCACAAATTTACAAGTACATGAGACAAAAACCTTGATGTAGAACTTGTAATCTGATCTGGGGTTAGAGACTTTTATATAAACAGGAACATTTCATTAGTCACTTATAAAGTTAATAAATATGTGAATTGCTCTGCCTCTGCTTAGCATTCAGTTTAAGACTCATTTTTATGGTTTTATTTTTCTAGGTCGACTATGATAATCATGCACTGTATAAACATGGCAAGACAGGTCGTAGACAGTCTCCTGTCCGTATTTTCACGAACCTTACCCCAAGTATGATTGTGCTTCCTGAAGAAGAGGGATATAGGTAAGATGTATTAATACTTGGGTCACTTTTTAAAAAGAGTATCTTTGTTCTTAATTAGGGCATAAAGTCTCCAAAGGAATTTGAGGTGGTGCTATTTGGTAGTGTCTTGACCAACTTTGGTGCCAGGCTTAAGAGCACATATTTCTGTCCCATTCTAAAGTTGCATATTATATAAATGATGTGTAGGAGAGCTAAAACGTCTAAAAGGACATTTAAATTTTCTAGTGTAGAATGATGAGATTCCTTATTTTGTCTGTAGGAAGTATTGTCTACATCTGTAAGAGATTTACAGCTATGTCTGATAATCAGCTGTTAATACAGTAGTAAAAAAATGAACTTGTAAGAGAAGCATCAAAGACAGAGAAATTTAGTTTCATTTACTACTGATACTGTTGATAATTTGATCTGAATTTTACTATGTGGATGTACCGTGTGTAAATGGCCTAAGTGGTCATTCATGCAGCAATGATATCATTTTTAGTTCAACAAAGTGATTTTGCAGTTCTTATATTGGTTGTTAAGGTTGTATAAATTAAAATTATTTATTTTGTGTGCAAATAGTAGACAAGTACATCTTTTTCCCCAGATTTTGCGCTGTATGTCAGCGATACGTTAGTTCTGGTAACCAGCACTGTGAGATGTGCAATTCATGTACATCAAAAGTAAGTATTTCTACTTCTTTTTGAATGGAAATTTTAGCAATAGTCAGATAATAACCTTTGTAATACTTGCTTTGATAAAAACCTGTTCTGATACTGAGTTCCATGGGAAACCCACAGCAGTTCAGTTTCATAGACTTACTATTACCTTCACAGTACATCTTCCATAACCCACTGGGAATTAATTTCTCTTTCCCTAATTACTTTGTGTTAGAAAGAGGACTGGACAAATTTTCTGCCACTTAGACCAGAACTTACCTAGCTGTGCTCTCTGTTGATACGTGCATTTTTTTCTTATGCTTTGAAGCTGTAGAACTTGATAATTTCAAAATTTCATCTGTGGTTTTCACAGATTCTCAGGACTGTTGTTTCTGAGTTAGTCCTTCCTACAGAGGAGTTGTTCCTGTAAACAGTGGAGACCATACATGAACAGTTCTGTTTTAAGATAGGATCAATGGGAGGGTTCAATAAACAAAATCATTTGCTTGCCTTTTGTAGGATGGCAGACAGTGGAAGCATTGTGTTCTTTGCAAAAAGTGTGTAAAACCCTGTAAGTACAGAATAATATTTTCTAAATGTACTTAGTCCAAAGAAACTGAGATTCTAAACTAGAAGAGAAAATATTCTGTGAAAGAAGTAAAATGTGCTAATTCAGAAGACACAGAATAAACAAAAAATCTCAATTTCACACTAGTTGCTATTCTTTAGTTTAGGTGTACTTGCAGTGTGTGGAAATGTAACAAATTCTTGTCAAAGCACACTAAATCCTATTTATATTTATCATGGCAAAACAGAAATATTTTCATTTGTCATATAAGTATTTCCTAACTTTGTAAACTTTTAATTTCATAAACAAGTAGGCAATTACTAAAATGTTTGAGAAACCATGATAAAATTGTTTCATGCACAAATTTAGTTGTATTTGTACCTCTGTATAAACAGCTGAAGCAGTTATTTTTGTTACAAAAATCTAAACCTGTAAGTACATTGTAACATGTGCACTATTTTTCTTTTGAAGATGACACACGGGATAGAAGTTCTAATGGCAAAATAATTCATATATTATTGCACAGTATGTCTAGTAATGTGATAAGGCACCAGGAAGTGACTACATCCATGTCTTTAAAGCTAATCCAGAATTAAAAACCTGGTAATGTGGCCTATATTTAAAGCTTACTTTCAGAATGTTAGTTTTACACTTCTCCAAGATCATAAATCATGTTATTTGTTTTGCAGCTTGGTTTCACTGTAACAATTGCAGCTGCTGCACTCTTGAAAAGCACAGCTGTGAGAAGACTGACGTTGGCTGTTTCATTTGTGGCAAGGCAGGTCACAAGCGCAGTGCCTGTCCCAGCCTCTCCCACACCAGAACAACTTGTCAGTAAGTGTGATGTTGCATTAATGCAGGAAAATACAGCGTTCAGATGAGATAAGATCTTATGTCATGGAATCAGTTCAAAAAGGTGATTTTTTGGCTTTAGGTGCTGATGTCAGCTTTCACTATTGCCCACTTGCTGCATTGCTGGGGAGTATATATTGAAGGGAGAGTATGATAAAAGGCAGGTCACTCACTGGAGCTCCCAATTCCCTCTCTGTGGGTTTTCTTTCAAAACTGATTCATATGGATTGCAAACTTGGTGACTGATGCATGGAGCTCTGTCAAGATGACTGAAAATTGAAGTAATAGAACACTTATATTTGTATTCCTCGTGAAAGGGTAGAGAAGAGTCACTACAATGGTTTTATTGCTTCCTCTTTCTTTTGCTTTGTTTCTGGTATTTCAGATGCTTTTTGTAGTATGATCTAAATCTCCAGCATTAATGAGAATCACATTGAGTACTTTTATTTTTCCATGATTAGCCTTTTGTTACATACAGAACAACACTGTACACATACCTCTATGTATCAGAGAGCCAAGTAAATGGCATGTGGTTGTCTTCAGATGGAACTAACTGAAAAGAGGAAAGGGGATTTGCCAAGAGATGATCCAGCAGATGGCTCAGTCTTTCCAGTCCAGGATTGCACTTTTATAATTCCTATCCAGAGTAATGGGTTTTTCTGTGATTCTGGACTTGAATGGCTGTAGCAGTGGGAGGCAAATTTTCCCTCCCAAAAGCTGTACCTACGTTACACAGTGAGACTCAGACAATTCCCCTTTTGGATCAGTATCCAGAGACTCACCAGGTGCCTGCTGGATGGCAGGTGGGTAGAGCTGTATTGCTTCATGTCCTACTCATACTAAACCAGGTTTGCTTAGGGAGTATTAGACACAAAAGGTAGCAATGTTTCATTTTATATATCTCTCATAAAAATTCCATCCCTTAATGTTTCTTTTTCCTTTGCTAAAAAAATTAAAAAGGATGCTAAAAGAATTTCATGAAACCTCATCTTTTTTTTATGCCAAGGAAGATACTGTTCTGTCAGTTGTGCCAGAATGGTTTTAGTACTTTCAGGCCATCAGTTAGTTCTTTTGCTGATTCATTGCAGAAGATAACTTAGATTTCTTTTTCTAAAAAAAATTTTGTGTTTTGTTATAATTATTCAGCATTTTGCATTATGACATCTTTTGTCAGAGACAGAAAACAATCCACTTGCTGGTTGTATTTAGGTCCTGTACTAATTGCAGGATGCTTCCTAATGGTGTTAAACTCCATGTACTTTCTTCTAAGTCTTTCTGTTATATATTCATACATTATATATTCAGCATGAAACTCTGTGTGTGCCCTTTTGTACTTAGTGAGTGAGTTTCTTGTTTTCAATATCAATGTAAATTTAAATGGTGAATAAATACATGAATGAATGTGTGATGGCAGTAAAGTGGACAGTGTTGTGAAGTTGAGACACCATAACATTTTGAGGTGGAGTGTTCCTTGTAGTTTCTGCAACAGTACTTCACACACTGCCACAAAATTCAGATACTTATTTAAAATACCAGCAAATTTATTTGTATAGAGAAATGTGTTCTTAATTTTATTCTAATCTCTATGTGGGTTTTTTGTCTCCCTTTTTTGCTTTACAGACCCGACAAAAAGAAAAGGCGGAAAACTCGAAAGAGAGTAAAAATGGGGATCTGTAAAAGATTAGCTATGAAACATGCCATATTCTCCAAGAGGAAAGTAAAGAAGAAGAAAAAAACGACATGACTTTTCTTGCTGCTACATAGTTGCTAATTTATTTTTTTTATTGTCAGCCTTTCATTTCAGTTTCTAAAAATGTAAATGCTAACATCCAGAATAAAACCTGATTGAATTGACAGTTCCTTTATTATACATCATTACTGGTACAAAAAAAAAAAACCCAAACAAAGTGAACTACCACAGTCCTTACCATGTATTTGTATAATGCGATAATTTTGTACTTAGGATTAGGTGTTTGTCTGATGTAGTGGGAGTTGGACGTTAAGGGGCTGACTGCTGAGAGCCGAGGTACTGGCGGATGCTCTGATTTTATGGGCAAGGGAGGAAGCGAGGATAGGTGGTGGGAACGCACAATTTCTAGGAATTCAGTCTCTGTTACAGTAGTTTCACAGGATGGCTTCTGATTTTTTTAAAAAAAAGTCTCTCCAGATGGAAAAGGGGCTTTAAAAAAACCAAAGTACTTTATTTACTAGTACTAAATAGTAACCGAACGGAGCGGGAAGAGCCTGACCCGCCTCCGCGCGGTTGGCGCTGCTGCAAACCCGCTGCCGAGGCCGCCCCGCCCCAGGGAACACCGGCACGGCTCCCGGGCCCGCCCCGCCCCAGGGATCCCGGCACGGCTCCGGGCCCGTCCAGCCCCAGGGAACACCGGCACGGCTCCCGGGCCCGCCCCGCCCCAAGGATCCCAGCCCCGCTGCCAGGCCCGCCCCAGGGATCCTGCCCCGCCCCAGGGATCCGCCCCGCCCCAGGGATCCGCCCCGCCGCCAGGCCCGCCCCGCTCGCTGCCTGGCGGGAAGCGCCGCCCCGGAAGCGGGAGCGGAGGCCCGGCGAGGCCCGGCGAGGCCCGGTGGGGCCCGGGCAGCCATGCCCGCCTTCAGGCAGGTGGGCGAGAAGCAGCTGCCGCAGGAGGTCGTGTTCATGTCCTGGTCCCCCAAAAGGGATCTCATCGCCCTGGCCAACCGAGCGGGGGAGGTGAGTGCGGGGCTGGGCAGGGAGCACGGCAGGGACGGCGCCGCCTCTCCCCGCAGGCCCGGCTGCCTTTGCTGTTACTTGGGGCACGTTTCTCATTAGCCTGGCCAGGCATTTAGGGATAGCAGCCTTTTAAATCAAGCATCTTAATACTTACTGCTCCTTCATTTTTTTGCATCCTAGTTTCCGAACAATTTTGTTGGATTTTAAAGTGCGTGAAAGTTCCTGTTTAAATTAAATCTACTTTTAAATACCTTTTCCTCTGGAACTGCAGTATGTGATCCTTCATGAAGACAAGACTGCTGCTTTCGAGCTGTCTGCTGGAGAGGTGATAGGTAACCCCTGTTGGATAGGAGCTTGTATCCTTTTGCAGGGCTCAGCTTGTGTCTCTGTACTGCTGTGAGCTCTGTTAGGTCCTCTAAAACAACATAGGAGTGAATCATCTGCTAGAGGAGCAGGTTGTGTTTAAGACATATGAGTTAAAAACTAGTAAAAAACTCTGTGCAGCTTGAACTGATTTACAAACTTTGATTAACAGGAGAATGTGGTTTAAGCTTGTCTTTAATGCGTTTGCTTTGTAGGTTTTACTTCATCGGCTTGCAAACTTTCAACGTGTGTGGAGTTTGCCTCCAAATGAAAATACAGGAAAAGAAGTGACTGCTCTTGCTTGGAGACCAGATGGCAAAAGTAATGTCAAGTATATGAGATTATCGATATGGTGTGATAAAACCCCATGGGAAGTCATGAGTTATGATACCTCTCATTGTGAAGGAGATTTTCAAGTAAACTGTGTTTGAAGGGAAGGGTGGCTTTATATTATGTAGGTTCATTCACAGTAATAGAGAGATTAATACTGTTGAATGTAGTTGCAAGAAAGATTTGTAAACCAGATTTATGTCCCAAATGCTGCTTTTCAGAGTATAGCAAAATTTCAACCTCCTAACTAAGCAGGATATTTTGTGTGTATGTAGTATGAACTACAAAGTTTATTGAGAGAGAAATAAGCTGTCTGATCAGGATTGATTGAAGAGCTCAGCTTACTTAGCATAGGCAAAAATTTTAGCCTACCCTATGGGGGATAGGCTAAAATTGCTCTAATTATAGACCAGGGAAGAAAAAAGAAAAGCCTTTTTCTTATTAATAGAAATAATGTTGAAATTAGTTGCTTCATAAACTTATGCCAGAAATCATTTAATATTTGATTCACTGGAGGTGGGAGAAAGGGAACAATCTTCTTCCATGACATGTAGATAAAGACTATCTATATTGTTTTACCATGGCATCTGAAGAGTTTAAGAAACTTCTTTTTAAGCTGATTACCTGTGATTATAAGGAAGTAAATACAGCTACTTCTGCCTACTATTTGCTGTTGTGGGTGAAGAAAGTTAGGAAGTGGTGCAAAAGTTGCTCAGCAACTCCTAATTTGTTTTTGGTCCACCAAACCTTTCTGATGGACAATGTTATTTATAGTATTGGACTCAAGTTTGCAACATTGGAAGCTTCTACTTTATCAGAACTATAGTTAGAAGTGTTAGAAGCATGTTCAGTTCAAGGTCAGTGTAAGATACAGAGTTTGTCACATTGGTTATTTATACATTTTACTTGTCTTTCTCTAGTTTTGGCTTTTGGCCTTGCTGATACCAAGCGGATTATTCTGTGTGATGTAGAAAAACCTGAAAGCTTGCACTCCTTCTCTGTGGACCTATCTATTACATACATGCATTGGATGGAAGTAACTGAGGAAAACAGGTGAGTCTGAAAAGATGTAAATCACAGGCTATGTAATGCCACCTTACTGATAATTTATACTTGCAGTGTTGCAAGCAGTCACATAAAGTAATACAGTATTCCACAACTGTGGGGGGTTTTCACTACTTGGCTAAAATTTTCCCTTTTTTGAACAGACACTTTTTATGTGTTTATTTTTAGTATTCATACCTTAGTCTTGTGGTTCTTCGGGAAATACATTAAATTCCAGCATGATCTTGTGCCTCTCCTTTTAAAAAGCTGCTTAATCTAGTGTTAGCATGTACAGCCTGTCTTCTGATCCAGTTTGCTTCAATACCAATCAATTTATTAAACTAACTACAATAATGTTATGTTCATCTATTTTGTTAGTCAGAAATAAGTATTATATTTAAATCTTTGTGTTTTCAAGATCTTTATTTATTTCAAGATTTTTCATGTTTTGTCTTGGGTGTTACATCCAATTCCATGGGCAATTCTGTTGTTCAGGAAGTCAGATTATCCCCATGAACTCTGTGTGATTGAACAATTCTCAGCAGGACTTGTGACCTGGAGGACATCGTGGTCCCTATTTCTTTTGTGTTCTCCAATATGCACCTTATGACAGTGCAAGAACGCGGTTAAATTAAACATTTCTTTAAAGGAGGCAGGTGGCGTAAGCTTCTGACTTGAGGATTTCCTTCCTCACCTCCAGTAAGTCTTAAAACAGCAAGAAAATAGCTGTGTCTTAAACCACACTAACATTCTTCCCCTGATGGGGGGATAGGCATAGCCTCTTACGGGGAATTTCATCCTTCTGACATATCTAAGATGTGATATTAAGTATTGTGCTTTGATCTTCCTTTCACTGCAACGTGTCTTTAGCTGTTTTGAGGTGTGGGTAGATTGTACTTCAGGTTTGGAGAGAGTTTAAACAGAAAGCCTCTGACAATAACTGCACTACAGGATTTGGTGACAAGCCTCTGAGCCACCAGATAGAAACTTTATTCACTGGAAATAAAAAAAAGATTTTCAGTTCTTTAATAATTTGATCACTTGATAAATTATTAAAGGTCTCATAAAGGATTATCCTCTGATATTTATGATTTTGATATACATTATGCATTGAATATATACTCTTAACTCTGTAGCTGAAAAGAAAGTTTCTTCTTATTTTTACAGCTTGGATAATAAAGTCAGTATTACGTCTTTTTCAGTGTTCTCACGTCCTTTTACAATGCTGAAGATGAATCAAACCTCCTTTTGCCTAAATTACCAGCACTACCAAAAAAGTAAGTGTTACACTAGTAAGCTTGAGGAAGTGCCATTTGTCATTTGTCGTTATTTTGGTTATTCAAAATCTTTAATGCCCTACAGATGTCTGATCATTGTTACTGACAGTAATTACTTTGTTTTCAGTTACAGTACCACTGCAAAAATTTTCAGGTAAGAAATTGTCATGTTATAGCTCTCTATTTTTTAATTTTATTTTGTTTTCTGGTATTGAGACAAAGTACATAAGCCCTAATTACGTGCTTTGTATTTTCAGTGAAGAAAAGTCAGATGAGATTATGAAGCTTCTGGGTGATGTCAGGTAAATTCTGGTGGTGGGTTGTTGGTTGAGGTTTTTTGTTTGGTTGCTTTTTAAAAGGTATAAAATAATGGATGATTGAGTTTACTGTTAAGTTGTTCATAATTGTTTTTAAAGTCCCAGAGAAATTATATGGAAAGTCTTTTTTTTATGTACAAAGGTAAAGTTCAAAGCCTATATTAAAGTTTCCATTGGTCACTTTTTCTTAGTTTAGAGGGATTATAATGCCCTTTATCGGCAACTGCTGTTGGTGTCGTATCTTCTTTTTCTTAGCAGATTTCTTGGGGTACATTTGAAGGCTGATTTTTGTGTTACTTAACCTTGTCTTGGAGACATTTGTGAATGCTTGTTCTCTACAGAGAATTCCTGGGAGTTTCCTCCTATGAGCGTGACAAATCTAAACTTAAAAGGAGGTCTGAAACTAGCTGTATCAGTGTTACTTTAAAATAAACATCTGTTATTAGGAAATGCATGAAGGGCAGCTGGTGGAAGTGTTAGGAGGCTGAGACTGGCTTTGTGCAGTGCCTTGTGCTGCTTTTTTTGAGGAGGACACTTAATGTCTGTGCCCTGTTTATTCCATGTCACTGTTCCTTACAGTCTCACTCAGAACTGCCCTCCTTAATTCAAATCTGCATCTCTGTCTATCACCAGTTACTCCTTTTTAAAACTCAATGGCTCTTCTTACAGTGGGATTCCCTTGATTGAGAGAGAGTGAGCTGTCTGTGGTGTAGGAGCTTTGTAAATTCTCTGTGCTGCCTTCATCCACTCAATTAATCAAACCAAAAGTTTTTAAGATACTGTTTTCCTAAGTTCTGTGTTGGCTTTAACAGAGACATTCTGCCTCAACGTATATTTATTTAGATACGTAACAGGCAGAAGCTGCAGTTAATTTTCTTGTATTTGCAGGCTTTTTCCCAAGCCAGTGTAGCAAATAAGTGTTAATAAGTGAGCAAAACATAGACTCATCTGTCCCAGACTATTCTTTGAACTGGGTTTCTGTTTTTGATGCTGCTGTTACTTCTGTAGCTGTTACTGCTGCTGCATCCATTTCAAATGTTCATTGCCTTTGAGGTACTGAGTAGTGCAACTGAGTGAGTGTGACAAACTCACTGTGCATATAATCAGGGTAATTCAAAGTTGGTTTGTAATAATGCTTTAAGCCTGTGTTGGTAAGGGGAAGGTTGCTAGAAACTTAATACTTTTAGTGAAAAAGGACTCTATGACTAAACTGTGCTATTTTTTCCCCATTCTCTCAGTTAATGTAGTAATTGACACTCTTAATATAAATGTTAGGAGCAGATTTTATCAATAAATCCAAGGTAATTTGTTAGTTTGTTCTAATTTAAATTTCTTGAATTGTGGAAGGTAACACAGTGTTTCCTTTTCTGTAGTGATTCTTCAGAGGAACATTGTTAAAGGGATGAATTTAAGTTTTAAGAATTTAAGAATTTTATCTGTGCGTATCCAAATTTTTTTCAGTATGCTTATTAACACATTCTTCTATTTTTTATAGACTTAATGCTCTTGTCCTTGGTGGCAGCTCAGGATTTATTGAGATATATGCTTATGGAATGTTCAAGATTGCTACAGTAAATGGGGTACGTTTGGTTCCTTTCCATATTTTTTCTTCGTAATATACCAAACTACAGCTGAATTGAGTGAAAATACACATATGGTTACACATAAGTGAAACTGGGCTGCTGAATTTAAAGAAACTAATTGATTAGGTTGTTGGTTATTGATGGAAAGACATTGTAACTGGGAAATTTAACATCTTGTTTAAAAGTTCACTGTTAATAAACAATAAAAAGAGTGGGCTTGTTCCTGAGCAGCAGATGAAAATTACATTTCATTTTTAAATGTCATTGAACACAGTCTTTGTATGTCAATGTGTTAGAGCAGTAAATATATCTTAGAGGAAATGAAATGTTTTATTAACTTGTAAGCTTAACTTGAATCTTTCAGGTGGCAGGTTCTTGTCGTGGATTATGTTTGTCTAGTGATTTGAAATCACTGTCAGTTATTACAGAGATACAAAGCTCTTCAGACAGCGAAGCAGAGATAATGTATTTTCAGGCAAGTAAACTAATTTTTAAATGTTTTTTAAAAGTAAAACTGCTTTTAAAATTACATTCTGGTAGCTTTATTGCTTTCCCATTATTTGCAGAAAAACAAAACAACCAGTTTCAGCCGTTCTGAAATTAAAGCCAGTTTTAGCTTTTGAACCTATGATGTTAACATGGAGTTTCACTGATGAGACTGACAATGGTGACCTGAGGCATTCTTTTAAAATTCTACTTTCAGGATAACCTGAATTTATTCAACTACAATTACAATTATTTTGATTTCCTCATTCTGCACACAAAGGCATAACAGCAATGCTTTTGATTATCCTATCTATCCAGAACAGTCATCCTTAAAACTATTACTGTTGGAGCTCCAAAATGTGGAACCTTACCAGAGGTTTTTATAGATATATTAAAATTAGTTATTGTTTCCTTGAATTAAATGTATTTTCCTCATAAAGCTAAACTTAAGGAATTGAGAACTAAGAGAATTTCTGTGGGTCCTTCAAGTCTTTTATTTCTGTAATCTATATAATGTTGAAAGACAAATCATCTGTTAACTGTTGCTTTTTTCATTTGTTATAGTTGGACACTAGTCTATTATCAAGTTACTTACCTGAGGTAACTCGAATGGCCCGGAAGTTTACTCACATTTCAACTCTGTTACAGGTACAGTTGTGTTACACCATCCTTTTAGTCTTGTGCTTCTGCAGGCTTTGGCATTCTAATGCAAGTGAAATAAATGTTTTCTAGTAGGAGGCTTGAGTTGGTTTTAAGTAAATGTAGAGCTCCAACTTGGAATTTGATAATAATTTTTATATAAGATCTACAGTATATCTTCCCTTTATATTATAACATCCATTTTTTGAATGTCTTGTTGTAGGAGAGAAAGGAAATAATACTAATACCAGTTTCTGTATTACAGTATATAAAGCTGTCATTGACATGCATGTGTGAAGCATGGGAAGAAATACTGATGCAGATGGACTCAAGATTAACAAAGTTTGTACAGGTACTGTAGGATTAACCATCCTTTTGGAAAAACACTTTTTACAGTAGTTCTGTTGTTCTTGTTAGTCTACTGCATATCTTAATGTTCAAGGATAATGCCTCCAGGTAACAGTCTTTAAGTTCAGAGACAATCTGGAAGTTATTGTGTGTCAAGTGCTCTGATGCTGTGTACAATCAAGCATAATTGTATTGTGATACTTTTATTCATTCTGAATTTTTAAAATATAGTTTTCAGCTTGCCCAGCTGTTGTTCAGTTGATTTCTGTTTAGGGTTGTGCTCTTAGTACTTAAGTCATTGATAAACTGATTACTGTAAATGTTCAGTAACAACACTCACAGCCTAGTTCAATGAAGCACATAAAATTATCCATGTTTAAGATGCTATTGGATTTGCTTAAATTTTGTGTTCATTGACCATAGCCAGAAGTTAATGAATCATGTAATTTATTTATTTTTTAAAATAGATTCTTGGTGATGGCAAACTACTTAGAATTTTTATTGGGTAATGCAGTTGAAAATAACTTGAAATACTAGAAAGCTTTCAGTGATCAGAAAATTTTCGGTTATCAGTAGTCTGATTTTAACATTCAAAGGTATTGGTGGGTTCTTTGAAGTACTTTAAATGGAGTGTTTGTGAGATAATTTGGTAGCCTGGATTTAATCTCTTCACCAATCTTATTTCAATCATTTTGACTGACAGGAAAAGAATACAACCACTTCTGTTCAGGATGAGTTTATGCAGCTGTTGTTATGGGGCAAAGCAAGGTAGTTACTGTTGTTTCATCTGAGTATGCCTTTGCACTTGATGTTGAAACACAAAATTAAATGGCTGTTTGGTTCTCTCCCCTCCCTCTTCAGTCTGGAACTTCAGGCATTACTAATGAACCAACTGACAGTAAAGGTGTGTTAACATTTTTTTAAACATACCAAACTAATCTGTTTCAATATCTTTTAATCATTTTTATGTTAACAGAACATTATCATAGGATTGTATTTCTTTGTTAACAGGGTTTAAAAAAACTTGGTCAGTCCATAGAGTCTTCCTATTCCAGTATACAGAAGTTGGTTATAAGTCATTTGCAGAGGTAAGTCACAGAATTTCAAAGGAATTATAGATTAAATGGCATATTATTTGCTTTGCTAAAAGACAGTATGCTATCTTGGTGGTGCTTTCTATGTAGGTGTGCTGATACGGAGACTGTGATCATGGCAAAATGTATTATTTTACTTTCGCATAGTAGAGAACTAGTGAAGTATTTTGAAAAATCTCTATGATACATCACCTGTAAATTGGTGCCTGGTGTGTTTTATAGGATCTATGCATAATATTCACACTAACCTTATGTGTCATTGAGACAATAACTGCTTTTCTCTGAAGTGATACCTTACCTCTTGATCATGTCAGACCACCTTATTAAAGCTTTGCACTTTGTGTGTTAAATGATAAAAATGCAGCATGCAGCAGAGCGCTTGAATTTCCAGATGGTGAATAAAAAAAATTATACTTCTTTTCTCTGCCTTCCTAGTGGCTCTGAGGCACTTCTGTACCACTTGAGTGAATTGAAAGGAATGGCTTTATGGAAACAAAAATATGAATCTCTGGGATTAGATGCATCTGGAATTGACGGTACAGTAGTGTGTGTGTGTTATCTACCAGCTCTGATTTCACTTGTGCAAGCTTAATAATAATGGTTAGCATTTTTTACAGAGGCTATTACTGCTGTTGGTTCTTTCATCCTGAAGGCAAATGAGCTGCTTCAGTAAGTATAAAGTCTGGAAAGTTTAAAAAACATCCCTATTCAGTCTTGGAGGAGACTTGATGGGCTAGGAATAGAGGAGGTTGGGAGAGCAAGACCCCTCTGTTGGGTGGTGACCTTTCGTCTTGTCTCACTGCATGTCAGACTCATACCACAAGAATAGTCTTACTTGAAATGTTGCATTGGACATTTTGAAAAAAACCTGACAGTACTTGCATGCCTTTCTGTGGTAAAGATGGGACTTAAGCCTGGAGCAGCTTGTGACAGTCAGATTTTGTAATTACTTTTCTTGTTTCTTGTTTAGAGTGATCGACAGTAGTATGAAAAACTTCAAGGCATTTTTTCGATGGCTCTATGTTGGTAAGATTAGTCTCATAGTGATCATCCAATATCTGTTTTATATTGTAAGCATTGAAGTGCAGGCAAGTAACTAGGCCAATCTTAGTAATAAACTTTTTTTTTCTATCATAGAAAATTTCTGGACTGTAAAGGGATAGAGTTGATGAGGCAAGAGTAATTATAATATTAAACACATTATAAATTTGGTAGTTCTCAATTAAATTTATTGTGTAGAATGGATGTTGTATATACTTGACCTGTAATGCTGCTCCAAACTGTTTTCTGCTTCATGAGCAATTTACTAGTCTTGATTTGAAGAAAAATAAAGGACTTTTTTTAGTCTGCATCAAATTTAAAGTATAGCCTAATATCTTTTACTCTGTTACTTGCTGTTTTCTCCTGTGACAGCCTAGTTACTTGTAAGGTTCTGCACAGATGTAAACAGTCTCTGAATGTTCACATGCACTTAGCAGCCACCTTCAGTTGTGTCTGGGTAGCTGCAGAGAAGATGTTAGAAGGAAGTGAAAAACACTGTATTTTAGCCTCCTTATTTTTATAAAGTATTTATGAATAAGTTTATAGCTTCTATTTGATCTTTTTAAAACTACTTTACTAAAACTAAGTGGTATTACCAGATATTGTAAAGGCACCAGATATGCAGTGTGAGCACTTACTAGCACAAATATAATAGTTCTAATTTTAAAAATTGCAGAAAGCAGAGCTATCAAAGTTCTTCATCATAATGTTATGTTCGCTGTTTGTTTGGTTTCAAATTAAAAGAGAACTTTATCCAAGCCTTGCAGATTTCAAATTAAGCCTGTGCAATTCTCTTAAAACACATTTTTCTGAGCATGGCAGTTTTAATGTATTTTACATATATTCATTTTAGTACTCTTAGTATGGACATGAAAAAATTCTTATGAGCTCTTTTCATAATAATTTTGTTTCAGTCTCGTACAGGGTAGAATACGGTAGGAAAAGATAAAAGATAAAAATTCTTCAAGATTTGTAATGTTAGCTAATGAGACTAGTGAGACTTAATTTCAGTCTTGGTTTATAATTCTTCATTCCAGGCTCTTTTGCAGGTTCTAATGAAGCATTTTTTTAAACAGCAGTGTCTTATTACATACACTTGAAAACTTAAGAATATTAGGAAAACAATATTAATGCAATAAGAATGTAATTTTTCCCTCAGCCATGTTGAGGATGTCAGAAGATCATGTACTTCCAGAACTGAACAAGGTAATAGTAACATTTTCTGATAAATGGTGATATCCTCTATATTCTGCTCATCTTGAAAGCAGAATTAAAGGTTTCTTATTGCTCCAGAATTTAAAGAGTAGTGTCTGTGTCATTTGTTTGAGAAAGTTGATGCCTGCACATTCACACCAATATGCTGTTGTGCATGAATTCCTTTTTCTGTTTTCTTTGGTAACACTACTGTATTTAGTATGCTGGGTATGCAAGGCTTCTGTATAGCAGCTTTTTATGTGCCCTAAATGATGAAGTTAACCAGAGTGAGATTTTAATGTCTTTATCAATGCCCCAGTAGTGGAGAGGGAATATATTATAACACAATAATATAATAATATAATAATGCCTGCATTGGATTTGCAGCCACCATCACACTACCCTCACTTGAGGGCAGTGGTGCCTTCCAGAAATAGATAGGCTGGAGGAATGGACAGGTAGGGACCTCTTGCAGTTCATGAAGGACAAAATACGAGGTTCTGTTGTGCAGTGGGTTAACCTCCTGTGAGTGCACTGCTGGAGCCCATGTGGCTGTGAAGATGTCAGCTTTGCTGAGATGATGTGGGAGTCACTGGATGCACACTGGGCATGAGCCAGCTGTGTGCCCTGACAAGGGTGGGCAGAGGTGACCAGGGCTGTAGTAATGAGAGCATGGCCAGGAGGTCAGGGGAAGGAGTTGTTGTCGTTATTTAGCACTTGTCAGTTGCATCTCTGGTTTGGGACCATCCTGTACAGCACAAGAATGGTCTGGGATGAGTTCAGAGCACTCCCAAGCAGGTTGGAGGCTGGAACATTTGCCCTGTGAGCACAGGCTGAGGGAGCTGTGCTTGTGCAGCCTATAGAATGTGTTTTCTGTGCTCATTGAAAGGTATTTCTTACGCTTTTCTTTTCTCATTGCTTTTTTTCCTCTTAGATGACTCAAAAAGATATCACATTTGTTGCCGATTTTCTTACTGAGCACTTCAATGAGGTCAGTGATACTGTTCAAAGTACATGACTTGACTGTATTTTTGCTGACAATAGCTGAGTCTGTAAAATCTTAGAATTTGATAATCTTTTTGTTTATTACTTCTCCTTATTTTTGTGTTTAAATAATGGGTTTGTTTGCATTATTTTTTTAGGCACCAGAACTTTACAATCGTAAAGGAAAATACTTCAATGTGGAGAGAGTTGGCCAGGTAAAGAACTTAGGAATAAATACAAAAAGAATAAATGAGGAAATCCTTGCAGAAGCTTTTAAAGCTGTGCCCACTTTTCTTCCCTGGCCCTTGTGCTCTGTGTTGCACATACCAGTAATGGTAAAAGAGAGTAAATTGTTTCCCCTTACTGTTAGTGAGGGTTTAAAACCTTACAGTTTCACTTTGCATGTGCTGTATTTTTAGGAAAAGAAAAAAACCATTTTGCAGCAGTAGTAAAACTCTAAAAGCCAGCTTCAGTAAAACTGGTATGTTTGTTGTCTGTATGGCATTAATCACTGCATTTCAAAACATTTTTGTTCATATTTGATTTAAAAATGGGTTTCTTAGGGAAATATCACCATGATCTTATTTTTCTTACTCTTTCTAGATGGGGTGGGATATTTAGTTTTAAGACTGTGGCATATTAATTTAACAAGAAATGTGTAATATACTAGCTAGGGCCAATAGTGATAGAGACTTCTAAAATTCCCTATTCTTAAACTGCAGTCTTAAAAATGTGTGTTTCTTTTCTAGTACTTGAAAGACGAAGATGATGACCTTGTGTCACCACCTAATACAGAGGGAAACCAGTGGTTTAACTTTCTTAAAGATAGTACTCATCTTAAAGGTAACGTGCTTTCATGAAAAAGAAGTAAATGCAAGATACATGTAGAACATGACAAATATAGAAGAGTTATCTTTTTCCATGCTTATGAGTTACTTCTGTAGTGTTACTCATTCATCTTCATCTGAGTGGAATGAAATAAAGGGGCCTTGTTATTTTGCACAGGGTTTATGTAACTGCTTACCCAGTCAATTACCATTTGCTGGATATTGGGAGTTCCCCATCTTTTCTGTACCAGTCTCAGAAGTGTTGGTTTGGAAGGAATCCCAGAAGAGGTCTATTTTAGGGTATCTTAATTCCAGCTTAAGAAAGTGATAGTTATGCTTAGGTTGTACCTGGGGGAAGTGTCCTAACTTGTTCTCTTTCACTGGAGTCTGAGACTATTTTATTGATTAGTGATGAAAAAGAAGCAAGAGACTATAATGAGCAGATGGTGACAATTATTCTAGTTTAATTTTAGAAACCAAAGACTGTAAAACCTTGACAGCATAAGCTGCATATAATAGAATTTACCACAGTTGTCTTCTGGGTATTTAATTCAATAAAAATGGGGGAAATGGTAGCATTTTTGTTTGGAAAATAATCTTTAGACAGTCTGGTTTTAGAGATAATAATGGTGTATTATGTTTTTATAGAGATACAAGCATTTTTAAAATTAACTTTGTCCGTTTACAGAAAGCCCACTTCTGTTTCCCTACTATCCTGAGAAATCATTGCATTTTGTCAAAAGACAAATGGAAGGGATCATTGATCAGTGTTTACAAAAGCCAGCAGTAAGTTCAGTTTTTACAAATGATAACTTTCTTTTAGGGATAGTGGTCAACTGAAAATAGCAGTCATGCTTTGCAAGGCCTAAAGCTTTAATCTTTGCCTTTGAGTGCCTACAACTTGGTATAGCCCAACTTCACTGCTGAGATATCTCAAGCCTTTGGCCAGGGAAAGCACAATGGGGGATTTTTTTGTTTAACATATTCTGTTCACATGATTTTGGGATCTGGTTTTAATGTTAATTATGTGTGTGTATGTGCTGTGTACCAGATAACTGTGTTAATTGGCCATACATTAGTCTAATATGGAGAAACATGAAACAAGTGTATGAAGTGATAGTAGGGTTTGCATTAGGGATGTTTATTCCAGGATAAATATTGATAGAGTTTTCTTTCAGATGTACAGATGTACTCAGAGGTTGGTGGTTGGTTGTCTTAAAAACATATAATTATTAATAACTTCTGGTCTTTTATGGTCTATTTTTATTATATTTGTTAGGATGTGATTGGAAAGTCAGTGCATCAAGCAGTCTGCATGTCTCTCTACAAAGTTTCTCAAAGGTATTTCTTTACTAAAAGTAGCTAAAGAAGTGCAACTAAAAGTCACGCATGAGTAGCATTTTATAAACTGTTTTGTCTTTCCTTTGCAGTGAAGATTCCACACCTCAGTTATTTAAATTACCTTTTCTGTAAGTATGCTGCTATTCTTTGTTCCATGTAGTTTACCAGTTATTAAAACTTGATCTAATTTTTTATTTCTTCCCCACATTGCAGGTGGAATGACAAAACATCTAATTTACATTATGTTCTCTTCACCATGTTAGAAAATTCTATTTCTAAAATACATATTTTGAGGAGACATACTGATACTTCCAGGTAAGACAAAAGAAGGGAAAAAGTGGTGTGTGGGCTTTGCTGCATTTGTACAGAGACAGTTACAATTTAAATCTGTTTGTAAAAATAAGGAATGAGCACAATGAATACAATCTTTCTTGGATGCTAGAGAAAATGAGGAGTACATTAAGAAGTGCAGCAGGAAACTGCAGCAGAAGTTTTTGTTGTATTAGACTCAGAAAATCCCATCTCAAGACCCAAGATGATTCTGAGATAAGGAAAAAATCAGACTCCATTAGATTGCGGCTCACAGAATTACTTACCTGTGCAAACTTCTGAAAAATTACAGAGAATCATGCTTCCAGTGTTGCTTTGTCTTACTGTAAATAGTATTCTTTGATTAATGTCTCACAGTGTGTAATTTAATACTTTTGGAAATATGGGGACTGCACTCACAGGTGCATCAAATAGAATGCATCTCTTCTGGAGTGTGGATGTGTGTACCTTGATGTGATTTCTCACAGCATGTGTGTGCTGATACAACTGTTCAAGCTGTGTTCTATCAATGGGATGGCTGAAATAACCTAGGTTTAAAAACAACAAAAACTCCTCCTTTCTGTAAAATACTGATTTTTATAATCTATCATTTAATTTGAGGAGACAGTGAATTGGGTGAAACTGTGATGGAATGGGAATTTGTAAAGCACTTTGACTGCTAAGGAAAGCACATGGGAAAAATATATTTTGTGTTTCTAGTTGATAGCTGCTGATGACAGAAGTCCTGCCCTGTGGTGGCTTCTAGTTCCTCCCTGATTGATACCTAAAACAATCTAACCTCTTTTGCTGTGGATTAACAAGTAACATAATGAACCTGAGACTAGGACAATTGAACAAGTAATTCAGCAAAGAGCTGCATCCCATAAGCCAGATGTAGTTTTCCATTTGACTCCATTAGTCACATTTTTATGAGAAGCGGAAGAATTTAAAAAGTTCCTATCCACCAATCACATAATTTTGACATGTAGCCATGCATTGTGCTAAGCTTGGATAGGCTTTTACACCATCTTGTACCACAGTTGCCATTAGAGATTTTGGATTCTCAGTGAAGGGAAAGGTTTTTGTCACTGAAATAATTCAACTCTGTTGTTCTAGGTCTGTCAGTAATGGGATTGTTGCAGTAGACTTTGGAAACTTCTTGAACAACAGTATAAATGAGAGCTCAGACTCCAGGTCAGTATATTTGATTTTTCTTGCTGAATTAAAGATCATATTTCTTAGGAGTTTTCTTTCATTGTTAACTCACCTGGGTGAATGAGGGTGTGAGAAATGGCATAGTGCACGAAGCTGCAGAGTTGTCCAAATCTTACTTTGCACTTCATCTCAAGGTCAAATAAATTGTAGTTTTCCAGTTGAAAACTAAAGCATTGACACGTGTGCAAGAAACATCTAGCTGGAAACAAGTATTGTTTATCTCTGTGATATTCTTTAAGTAAGATGAGACTTGGTATGACTGAATGTAGCCATGTTACAAGGCAGATGATAGACTATACTCGTTCTCTTCATGTGGAAAAGCCAGATGTGATTTGCCCTCAGTACCTTCAGCTGTATTTCTAAATTTTCTTTGGTATTTGTGTTTACTGTTTCTTGTTTCATCTGAAATGTGAAAGTTGCTAGTAAGAGTTTTTTGTGAATTGCTTTTTTCCCCCCCCTTCAGGATAATTTTTCCTGTATGATAGAGGAGTTTCCCAGGTGACTGCTATCATTAGTGTCATAGCTGCACAACTGACCTCTTTTATTATTTACAATAAAGCCCATTGTTAAGTATTAAATACTTTTTAACGTGAGTGCTGTGCAACTTTAAAATATTTTAGTTCTGTACTCTCTTATATTACTTGGTGCTTTCTAAATTATTTTCTTATAGATGCTACAGTTGTTTGGATGCTCACTTCTATGATGATGAAACTGTAACTGTAGTTCTGAAAGAGAGTGTGCAGCAAGAGGGGAAGGAGAGAGTCTTGGCTCAGCTGCCTTTGTCTTCAGTTTATATGGATGAGGACCAAGATGGGAAATTCAACTGGGATTCTGTGGAAAGGTATTGAAAAACCTTGAGCAAATCTGAAAATGTAGAACTGAAAAGCAAATTAAGCAAATACTGTAATTGTGTACAGTTACTTATACTTTGTGTACGTGTAAATATTTAAAAGACTCAAATTCTTTTTGTGTCAGGAGAGTAGGATGGGGGAGATGGAAGCTTTCTAAATAGTTTGTTCTGTGGTTTTTGAGAGGTTGGTTTTGAGTTTTTTGATACTGATACTACTTCTGTACCTAGCTGTCATGAAATGCAAAGATCAGCTGAAGACACTTGTAGAATCAGAAAACTTCCTTTCTTTAGAATATGCTAACTTTGCTGGTCAGAATACTTCAATTTAAGATGTTTGCAGCATACGTGCTCATATACCTCTGTCTTGTAATAAGAATACACGGGTATTTCTTGATCTTTCCCTGGTAGTCACCCTTACAAATATTGTCACCTAACCTTAAGATGTCAGAACTGGTACTGCTGTCTGTATTGGCAGGTAGAGGAGAGCATCAGGTGAAAGTGAACACACACACAAAGGCCAATGTAGTTCAAGCAGTGAATCCATTCCTTTAGTTGTTGTGTGTCCCTTGCTTTTATTTTTTTCCCATTCTTCTCTGGTGGTTTGCTTAAGATGCATTTTTATTTCAAAATAAAGAGACACACTAAACTGTAAATTAACTTTTTTATGCCATAAAGATACTGTGTATTGATGAATGAACAGAAAACGTTAAGAGCAAGTTCAAACTAATCCTGGCTGGTGTAAGAGGTAGGGAGTGTCTTCATACAATCCCTGTGAGTGGGGTAGTGATGCATATTTGAAAGGTCATGGAGGCCGAAGTTGTGTGTAAGGGAAGGCACTGCATCCAGGACTGTGTTCAGAAACACTTCTTTGTGCAGAGGAGAGGTTTGCAGAAAAGCCACATCCTGCTATAGCTATTTCTTGTGGGAAGATTGGACTTAACAACTCCCTTCTCACCTGCTGTAATGTTTATAACTTGCCTGGGACATGCTGTGTCTCTACAGTTGGATCTCCTGTTCTAGAGTATTGTAGCAGTATTGTGATGATTTCAGAGGCTTATTGGCCTGTTGCATATGATGAAATTTAGACATAAGAAACTGGAGGTTTTTCTTAAAGCTGCAGTTGTTTCTTGTGAACCAGCTTTGTGCTTTTTCCTTGTTGTGTGCAGACTGGATGAGCGAAGCGGTGAGATACCCACACGTGCTGTCTTCTTGGAGAGTCAGTGGAGGGTGCTGGAGAATATGAAAGCTCAGTATGTTTCTGTAAATGGCATTAGAAAAGTTTCTTGTGTGGTAAGTGCAGTATCACTGAAAAAGCCTGTCTATTAAAGGAAGTGTGCTGACTGAAGTGGTAACCTAAAAGTTACCTTTTTTTTTTTTTAACAAGTCGATTATTTTTTCATAATCTGCTATTAGTGTGTCAGGATACAGTCATACCTGTCTAATAGTAACAGAAGGTTATAGATCTGCTTCCTTTACTTCTCAGCCTGTAGAGCAATAAAAAAGTTGCTAATTCCCTTGAAACCTCCATTTCAAAGATAAGGGTTATTTCTAAAGCTAATGGCAGACAATTAAAATGCTGTTGGTGTTTTTACTTAATTAGTCATTAACAGGAATATCTTGCTGCCTCTACAGCTAAGTTCAAACCTCCGCCACGTCAGGGTGTTTGAGATGGATGTAGAGGATGACGGGGAAGTTGAGGAAGAAGAGGAAGAAGAAACAACTCAGATCGCTGCTGGGGAACCTGATGAGCCAAATCAGCCTGCAGATGGCCAGGACAATGTGTGTGATGCATCTGCTGAAGAACTGCCTGATGAAACTGAAGAACATGAGACAAGTCTGGATCCTTGAAGTAGGCTTGGGTAATAGTGAAGAGACAGGACTGAACCGTAAATGCTGCTTTCAATGGCACGAAGAAATTGTGTATTGAAGAATGAACAGAAAATATTAAAAGCAGGTTCAAACTCATCCTGGCTGCTATAATAAGCAGGGGCATTATCAATACTGTCTCTAGGACTGGGAGTGATACATTTGAAAGGTCATCTAACTAGTTAGAAAGTAATCCGGCTTCAGGCTGCTGAGATGATGAATCTCTCAGGCAGCTGAATCAAGTTGGAATTCTGTATTGCTTCTCATCTAAGATTGTGTTCTAGAGTACCTTTACTGACTCTTTTTTTGTCTGGCACATGGTTTGGTACCAGCTAAAGCTTTGAAAGCTTTTCTATTTGCCATTTTTAATAGGTGAGGAGAAAAAGAAATACCAACTGAAGTTTTTGTAGCTATGATGTTCAGTCCTGAATACTGTTATAAAGATAAAATAAAGTTGTATATAAAAACAACAAAACTTGGAGCCTAATTCTTTGCTTCTCAGACTTTGTGTTCTAGTAATGGGTATGAAAGTTTACTGTAGAACCAAAATGTAATATTGCAAATCATTGTAGGGCTAGTTACACAACAAAATTTAGCCACTGTTAATGAAATGCATGGTTTTAAAAGCTCTGGATAATATCTGTCCTTGGTAGCACAGCATTTCAATCTCTGCAGTTCTCTAATCCTCAGTGTAATGTGTGTGTGCAGTGCATGATTTGTCAAATATTTGCATGTCTCAGCTTTCCTAGTTTCTGTGAATTTGTTCCTGAAAGCCCGTCTTCTCATTCTGTAATTTTTTGTAGTGAAAAACTTCAACAGAGAGTATATTTTTTTATTCTGATTTAGCATCGGAGGTTGTGCATAGCATTCAGCATACTCATGTTACTTGCTATTTATATATTACTGTAGGCATGATGTAGTGCTAAGCAGTAGAAACTAGAAACAGCATTTAGAAATCTAAAATGTTTTCTTCTTCCCTACTAGCCATTATTCTTAACTGACTTAAAGCTCAGCTCTTTGAATGAACAATGCTGCTTAATGCATGATCTTCCTTCAGAACAGTGAGTGTACCTTGTATTTGTGAAAAGGACCAAGTTTCCATTCTGTGTTTTAAAAATAAATATTTTTAAATTGCTATTTGGCATTGCAAAATTTGAATACTAAACTTATCCTCTTGTTTTGAAATACACCATTTTTAAGCAACTTTTTTAAGTGGAATTCTGAAGGTTTTGATCTCTTTGGGGGAGACCCTGATAAAACCTACCTAAAAAAATGCCTTAAACCCCATTTGTAAAATGGGAAAGCCATCTCTGTAAGCACGGAAATTCCTTGGTATGTGGCCTGTATTTAATCTCTGTGGGTGGAATTGGTTCATGTCTGTTGTTACCTACTGCACCAGTAACATCTGAGATCTCTCATGCTACCTGGAACTAGCTGTTGCTTTTGGAGTTGTGGCTATTATCTTAATTTCTTGCTTCACAAGCTGGTTTTGGGGAAGAGCTGTCTTAGTCTGGGATGGAAGTGTCCTGTGGTGTTCAGCATTCTGCCCACAGGGTCTATAACAGCTTCTGCTCCCAGCGGGCAGAGTCCCAGCTCTGCAGTTATGTAATCATACCTGCTCCTGCCTTTATGCAGTTCTCACATTTAACCTACAGGATAAAGAATCATATCAGGTTTAATTCTGACAGGTCCCCCAGGAGCCCTGCCTCCCAGAGTGAGCCTGTTCCTGCTGACAACATTATAGCTGGTGTCCCTTTTTCTCTGTGTTGTCACAAGGAGTCCTAGACAGACCTCCTGGATTCAAGAGTCTGCCACCTGAATTTTGTGCAAACTACTTGGGCATGCACATTCAGATTCTTTTGAGTATGTGGATATGAGGGTGTGAGTGAATGAAATCGATTCTAAATTAAAATGAAATTGGCTTCCCTTACACTGCCTGAATTTATGGTTTGCTATGTTGCTGCTGTTGATTATGTAAGAAGTAAGGGCAAGGAGACAAAGCCAGTGCCTTTTACATTTTGAAAGGATGGACACAGTCTAAAGAGAGTATTAAGGGAAGGTGGAGAGAAAGAACTAGATGCAAGTATTTTTAGCAGTGTATCTGATGCCTTCTCTCAGGAGCTGTACAAGAGCAAGTTGGATGGTGCCCTTACCAATGTCATTTATGGAGTGGCATCTCTGCCCATGATAGAGGTGTTGAAATTAGATGATCCCTTAAGTTCTTTCCAACCCAGACCATTTGATGATTCTATGATTCTGGAAGACTTAAAATACCAGTCCGGGGTTTAAGAGCATATTGATTTATCTGTGATCTCTATTAAGGATTTCTGCTTAATTTAAATAGAGTGATCCGATGGCTTGCTTAGGAGGAGTGACACTGAGAGTGGGTTTGGCTTGTCATTCAGGGACAGGATAGAAATTGAAGCCAGAAGAGAATGATCAGATATTCTGTCCCCAATTTCCTGTCTCTCTAGTGCATTTTATCTTTTTAGATTACTGATATTTCCTTGACCTGAACCTTGATTGCTCAGTACTGAGTGAAGGAGCAGCCTTATCTGTCATGGTTGAGTATATTGACATGTGATGGGCACAATCTCAGCTCTAGCCAAAGTCCTGTGCCACCCTGTCCTTAACCCAGCAAAGCCAATCATGGTTAGCCTTTGGTTCTAAAGTCCTGGTCAAAGAAGTTCCCCCACGAAGGGAGACCACTTCTCTCCTCCCCTCTCCTCCCTCCTAGCTTAATACTGAGCTATTCATAAAAGCAGCTTGGAAGATGTCAGTAAACATGCTCACCTGATTCACTTCATAGCATTACGAGGAGAAATATGCATATGTTTACACTCAAAGGAGAGGTAAACAAAATAAAAATGTTTGCAATTTGTTGGAATGAAGTGCATCAGCAAAAGTGCCAATTACATACTTTGCAAAACAAATCCAGCAGGAACTCTTAATTGCAAAGACTGTCTCTTAAAGTGAGGCTGTGCCAAAATCTCTGTAGCCATGTTGGAATTGGACTGCCACAAAGTGAACCAAGGCAGAGCTTCAAAGCAAGTGTATCCCTGCTAATTATAGGTGCAGGGAGGGGAGAGTCTCCCCAAAAAAGTAAAATTTATGTTTTCATTTTCCCTCAATGTTTATTGACTATGTTTTTCTTTTCCTGTGTCACAACTAGGGACTTTCAGTTTTAAGGTTGTGTAATAGACCCAGATTTTCCTTTCAGTTTCTCAGCTTGCAAAATCAGCATTTGGTGGGTGTTCAGTCAGGTCCAAATTTATACCCTGTTTTGAGTATTACCAGTTATTGACAATATGCTTTCTTACATTTTGATGTCACATTGTTTTGAACATCTTAGGATGCTTAAAGTACAGGATAGTAGACTCATGGAATGGTTGGGTTGGAAAGGACCTCAAAGATCATTCCTAGTTCCAGCCCCCTGCCATGGGGAATACATTCCACTAGGCCAGAGAAACATAACTTTATGAAGATGTTCTGTGAAGGTTGGAAGAGAGAGCTTGGGAGGGGTATTCTTAGTGTGTAGTTCATTGTTTTCTGGTTTGATTTCTTTTGATTTCTTTTTTTAAATCCAAATGACTTTTATTGGCCCTTATAGTTTTATTTGTGATCTAGTTTTATGGATTTATAGCATAACTATTTTATCAGGTAGTTTTGTGGCTTCATTTTCAAACTTACTGTAAAGGAGGTGATAGCTTTAACAACCCTTAAAAGGTATTTGAGGGGAATTTTATAGCAAACGGCTGTGATCTCATAAATCAAGTATGACTGGACTGAGGAAGTTGAACAAGAGACTTCTAGGTGCTACACAGAACACCACTGGTGTTTTAAGGGGATTGCATTTTTCCCTGAGTCCTCACTGAAAACTCCTCCATTTGCTTTGTCTGCTACATTATTTTCCAAGCCCTTCATTATTGCCTTCTTTTTTGTTACCATCTCTTCTGGAATGAATTTTCTTACTATTCCTTAGCTGATTTATTGCTAAGTCAGTATTGCTTATACCACTTTCTATCCAGCATAAGCTGTTCCAGGTATCTTTGCTCACCAAAACCTTTCTGCTGCCTTTTCTCTAAAAGTAATAATAAACAATTGCTCAGATTAGATTCTGTGCTCAATTTAGTGTCTTAAGAAGGTGCAGACTAGGCAGTAAACTAAACTTCAGTGCAGTATCATGTCACTAAGATGTCAGGGAAGTGATGCCTGTTGAGGTGGTTTCCTGAAGCTCTGTCTTCCAAGAGTGTTTTGTTTTATCAATCTCTTTGCCAAATACATACTGATTTACTAGCCTTGTGTGTCAACAACTTTGGAAAATCCCATCACTCTGCAACAGGGTGAGGTCAGAAAGTATGATTGTTAGTTTTGTAGGATGAGAAACAACTGGCAGGACGTGGATCCTGCCACACATTTAATAATAGACAGCACCAATAAAAGGCACTCCTTGCTCCTTGTCTTATTCTTCCAACTGTTGACTTAATATAGCAGATTTTCTACTGGGAAAGTCTGCTTCTCAAACCAGCCCTTAATATGAGGTGGGAATTGGCCTTCTCTAACATCCTGGGAGCCTGCCCATAGGGAAACAGCAGTGGTGGAAATCCTGTACGGGTTTCTGCAATCAGAGTGCTGGATTGCAGTTGTCTATCAAATCTTTGGAGACTGCTTCCATTGTGTAGATCTTAATCTTATTTAGTCCTGTGTCAAGCTTCATAGTTATTTACAGCAATCATCACAGGATCATAGAAGGGTTTGGGTTTGAGTTGGAAGGGACCTTAAAGACCATCTAGTTCCAATCCCTGTCATAAGCAGGGACACGTTCCACTAGACCAAGTTGCGCAGAGCTCCATCCAGCCTGGCCTTGAACTCTGCCAGGGATGGGGCATCCACAGCTTCTCTGGGAAACCTGTGCCAGTCCCTCACCACCCTCACAGTAAAGGACTTATTTCCAAATACCACACATCATAATTGTTAATGTATTACATCATGGACTGTGATTTTTTTTGTTAGTTTTTCATTTCAATTCTCAGACTCCTCCTACATATTTAAAAGCCCACGGAAAATGTGGGACTGAGGTAAGGTGCTGTAGCTTCACGATAGCCAGAGATCTGTTTTGAGATGTGAGGGAATGTATTACTCATAGGTAGCCAGCAAAAGTTTCAGGCATTGACTTCAAAAAAATACCCTTGCAGATGGCTTGTAAGCTGCATGAGTAACACTCTTCTTCCAATTTTGTTCACTAATTCTGTAAAAAATTGAGAAAATATTATATGGCAAAAATAACTATACAGTATTTTTTTTTTTTTTTAATCTAGTAGTTCCTTAGTTAACTTCTGGTTACAGGCAAAACTCAATTACGATTTTTTTTCTGCTTACTACATATTCATGTTTTCCAATTTTAACACATGTAATAGTAAGGACATGCTTATGTAATTGCATCATTGACAAAGTTCTTAATCTGATGTTTAATTTTAAATCCTTGCAGTTCTGCAATAGATGATTTTGAAAGAGCTGGTTGCTAATGTGGTCAAGACTGCATTTTTGTTTTCAAACAACATCTATTAGATCAGAATCGTGGCTTACTTTAAATATAATCATTTGCAGGATCTTGTTTTCTCAGTTTATGGAAGTGTTTTCAATAAAATGGGAAATACTTGATAGAGCCAGTTAGACTAAGTGAGGAACAAAGAGGTGTTTTCATTCTAGTAGGCTTTCTAAGTGTTATTTAAAAATATTTATCCAGAGTTCAGAAATTCTCTAAAAATAGTTTTGTTTTTCTAAAGCAAGAAATAATTTGGAAGCTTTGAGAAGAATAGATAAGTGAGAACATCCCTGAGAAATGAAACTGAGTACAGTCTATCTTCCTACACATATGTTATCTACATTATGGTAAAAGTGTTTTTGTTCCAAATGTTGCCATCCTCCCAGTGTTTTTCATTTCTCCTTGTGATTCCTGATTGTGGGATCACTTTTAGACATTTACTGAAGTAAAAATGTAAGGGAGGCACTATTTTTGTTACACATTGCTGGAAGTTGCTTCATTGTTTGGATGGAATTAACCTAATATTTCTCAGTCATGTAAACATTTGGACAAATATTTATAGTTTCAAATAACTCAGAATCATTTAGCTAATAGAAGAAGAACTTCTTACCAGAAAAAGTTGATTCTTTCCCAGAAGCTTGCAGCAAGGAATGTTACAGATTCCTGAAACACACATTTTAGTTGCACGATCATCACTTGTGCTGCAGAGGCCTGATAGAGACTGGAATTAGTAAATTAAGTCCTTTTTGTCTGTGTTCCCCCACTTTGGACTGTAAGTTTAGTTTCAAGAGGAGTAGTAAATGCATATTCTTGTCATTATGTATCCATGTTTTTGAAGTTTTCATTTTTTCATAAAATAGAAACTACAGACCATAACAAAGAAAAGATAAACAGAAAAAGCTGTTTTTCCGATCAAGGAATTTGTTTGACTTGATTTTTTGATAGGGAAGGGAAAAGAAATATGAATGTATCAAATATGTACAAAGTTTCCACTTCTGTTGAAAAACAAACCCCAGTTTTGTCACTTGGGGAAAAAGAAAATGCTGAAAGAGTTTTTGCTTTTCCTTTAGCTAACAAAGTAATTATCTGCATTGTCTGGATGTAACCAAACAGGTGCCAGACATAGGATCAGACACAAATAAAGTGAAGTACCTATCACTTCCTATTTTCTATATATTTCCATAATTTTTAACAGTGGAGTGTTTTTCAGAACAGAAGTTTTCTGAGTACCCTTGATGAGGGGGAAATATTTGGCTAAGAGGTTGTTTCTATTAGTGTGAGTGGGATGTAAGAAAGCTCACATTTGGGAGTGGATTAAAAAATCCAAAAGGGCCAGTCATCAGTAATTTGGGCAGAGCAGGGAGACTGGGAGGTGAGTGTGAAAGGAAGTGGGAGAGACAGGTGGAGACCATGTTGGGCAAAGCTGATGAGATGAGATCTTATGGCTTGGCAGTGTGAGCCAGTGAACCTCTGGAGCAGCCCCAGCTCAAATGATTCAAGAGGACATTTTGTGTCTGAGCAATGTGGTTCCAGTATGGAGTGTAGCCAAAGAGCTGCTTTTGTTTTCTGGTTTTTTCCCACATTAAAAAATTACAATTAAAAATAAAGAAAGAAAGAAAGAAAAGGAAAAAACCCATGTAATTTCCTTTAGCAAACTTCCATCAAGTAGGAGGTCTAAACACCTTGCTGTTCTTATCGATGTTGATACAATTGTGTCAGCAATTTTGCAAAATTTTTTTATCTAGCAGAATGTTAGATAAACTTGGTAAGGTGCACCATTTGCTGTATTGGAGTTGTAAGCACATAAAAGGAGCATAAAGCTGACCTGCATCTAAATATAGAAGTACCTGGAAGAATGCAAATGGAAACCTGCGTCATACATTTTTATTTGAACAAAACTAAATCAGATATGGGCATAAGAGATGATTTGTCTTAAAATTAGAACAGGGTTCCTATTTGAAGGACTGTATCTGTAAATCATGTCTGGACATAATAAAGGTTTGTTTTCAAACCGTTGTAGGCAAATGCTGATAATACTAATGCAGTGCCAAGTATGTAATGCCTTTTAAAAAAGTCTACCTAAAGTTTTTTTCTCTATCTGAAAAAAAGTGAATTAAAAAAAGCATACCTGTTGGTTACTCCCAATACTTGCTCCATACTGTTTCTACTTGCTAATAAGGCCATCTGTTACTAGCTTAGCTCAAAAGTTTCACACAGACAGATGGGGCTGTGCTTTTAAAATCCTGTACTGTATCACTTAATTAAAAAAGAAAATCTAGACAGTCATCCTTGTGATATAAGCAGTGACTTGACATAATCTTGCCTTGTGTCAATCCATTAATGTTTATCAGCTAAGCTAGAAACCTAAGTTCCTTTAAGTCTGGATGGATGGATACAGATGTAGACCCACAAACAAGACATGTCATAACAGTGGAAGTTGCAGATTTATAGAAATAAGCTGCTTTGTGCCTTCCCACAGGACTGGCAGCAGGTGCAGCAGCCACCCTGCAGTGAGAGTACCACAGCACCATGTGGGGAGGGCTGGCTCAAGGGCAGCTTCTGTGAAATGCTGGGTGTATGCTGTAAATCCACACCCTGCCTCAGCTCACAGCAGCTCGTTTAGCAGTCATGTCTTCATATCTTTCTATCAAGTAGAATTGTTTTTGGTGAAAGAACAACCTGAACCTTCTTTTTTAATGTAATTATGATGAGCACAGAGAGAATATGTGCAGATAAAAACCCATCCAGGACTAACTGGATGATTCATGTGACTGTGGGAGGCTTTGCATGCCAGGGAGGTACCTCTGAAAATCTGGGCTTCAGTCAGGAAAAGTTCCCTGTGAATGGGACTGAAGCATCTGGCTGTAGGCTGCTGTTGTTTATGAGCGCATCCGAAATACGAACCTGATGCATCCTCTGAACTGATTGCTGAGAGGCTTGATTTTAATGTTTACTGTCTCTGGATAAACCTTTTGCTGGCCCTCAGCCTGCTTGAACATGCACACATTTTAAGGTTGGCCTGTGTATGCAGTGTGGCCATTTGTCAAGGGTTCCAGCCCCATTGGAGCCGCAGCTACCTCACACCCAGGAAACAAGGAGAAATGGACCAAGTACCTGAAGGGGAGGAAGAGGGTGTGTGTGGGCAGAAAGCCTCAGAAGTTTGGTGCCTACTTCCTGACTGCTGGATCATTTGCACGTTTTAGCACATAAAGCACCGTAACTATTTTAAAGGTCAGGTGCTTGGCCTATTCATTACTTTTTCAAAGCCAAACTTTAATTCTGTACCAGAGGACAAAAACCACGGAAGGTTTTCAATGCTGTTCTTTTTCCTTTGTGTCGTTTCTGGTTCAGATGAAAACAATATTTATGACTTAAGATTTCTGATTAAACCTATGCTCCCCCATTTCCATATTTGTTATGTGATGCTACAGGAATGTTACCATGCCCTCTTGCCTGGTCCTCCAGTCATCAGACCCAGCTCCGAGTGCTTCGATCTGGGATAGTTAAGAGTGTTAGAGCCCAACTGGAGAAGAAAGACAGAAGCATTTTTCTCTTTGAGCAACTGAAGTTGTTTAAGGAGAAGCTAGAGCTCAACTATCTATTTTTAAAAGGGGAGAGGTGGGGAAAAGAGGAATTATGTTGTGAAGTCTGATTTCAGAAACTCTCTGTGGGTTTTCTGTACTTTCTGGGGTGGCTAGGAACTGGTGGAGCATGTGACTGAAGTGAATATGGATCTTAAGAAGGCAGCTTTATCTAATAGTCTTATTCTTTTTACATTTTGACTACACAGAATGACTTTTCCTTTTTCCCCTTTGTTTGTTTAGGTTATGCCTGTTCAGCCTGCCTTCAGTTTGTAAATATCCTATGCTACATATAAAGCAATCTCTTCGTAGTAATTGCTTAAAAGTCAGTTTCTCAGAATATTCCACCCTTTTAAATTTTTTGCAATAGTGAGAACAGAGAGCAAATGCAGAAAATGAAAACACAGATTAAGTGGATTTGTTTTCAAATTAAATGAGTGGAAAATATTTATGGATTCATTGTTCTCTAAGTGCAAAAAGTGCTATTGAATTCCTGTTTGTTTTAAGTAAACACTTATCCCTGGAACCTTCAAGCAATGTTCTTCTTTATATCAGGTGCACACTTCAAATGCCAATGTCTTCTGCCTAATGACCTGCCGGAGGCCTCGTTACACTTTCTCTGTTGTCCTAATCACCGTGTTAGGGAATCTTCTGATACAAGGCTGTGCAGGTCAGCCAGTGTCAGGAATCTTGCCCCATGCTTTGATCATTTGGAGTTCATCCTCAAAGTGCTTTGGGGAAATGTACTTTGCTCATTAAGATCTTAATTTGCCCTATTAAAATTTGTACTGTCTTTGTGCAGTCTGAAATGCTGTGGCTGTATTATTGGCATTACAGGTTTAATGCTCCCTCAAAATTGAACCTAAAATGATTTCTTAGTATCGAATCTGTTCATTTGGATTAGTGGTAGTTTTGATATATTGGTGGTGTTCTGAAAGGCAGTATTTATAGAAAGAGATCATTACATTCATTACATTTTGTCAGATCAACAGATTTAGCTGGAAAAGAACCCCAGATTTGCATTAAGAAACAGAAGTGCTTCTTCAGTCTTCAAAAGTTTGTTGCAGCAACAGATTGATTGAAAAGCCCCAAAATATTGCTTCTCTCTGTAAACTCGTTTAGCTTTTGCTTTGAAAAGGTTAGTGACCTGCTTCTGGCTAATGACCTGAGAATACTATAACCTGCTACTCTGCAAAATAATAACTCTAAATGAAAGTGGAGCTTGTCTGAATTACCTGGATCTAGAGGGGAGAATGAGTTTATTGCTATAAGGATTCAGGTGCAATAGCAGAATTGTTGTGAATGTTTCATTAGCATCAGGTTCCCTAAATTTGCGTCTGATTCAGTTGTTTGGTTGCTGTCTCAAGGTGCTTTACAGAAGAAATCTGAAAGAACTTGAAGTGGTGTGCTGTGTGCTAGCCCAGATGGTGGACTGTGGGAGTCTAGAAATGAGAACTGAGATGGGGACAAAGACAATACTTATTTCCTTTCTTTTACTTGCACAGGAACTTACCTTCTAAGCCATTGCATGAGGGCCAATCTTTTTTTTTAGTCTTTGCTGTATTTCTATAGTCTGTGTAAACAGCGCTGCCTCGGAGATAAGCACTAGACAGGTGCAAGACAAGCCAATTTTCCTGTTGCAGGAATCCTACCATGCTGCAGCTCACTTCAGTTTTTGTTGCTGTAGCTGGAAAAAATACAGCATCCTTTGGCTGCCTCTCTTTGCTGCCTCCAAAAAAGACTGGGAAAATAATGCTGCACTCATTCTGCCGTCCTTTCTGCCAAGGTTAGTGGGCAGTGTGTGCTGAAAGAGAGCTTGGGCCAAAGCAAAAGAGAAACTTGCATAAGAATCTAAATATTGGTTAAACACTCATCACTTGGTATCATAATACATCTGAATATTGAGCTTAATACTGAAACCTATCCAGTGCAAATCTCTGCTGAAATATGATGTTTGGGGTGGATTGATGATTCTTTCTCTTAGAAGTTACTAAATTAAAAATAAGAGCAGCCTTTCAATAATCAGGGATCCAGGAAATACAGAACAACTGCTAGAACTGTTTCAAAGCAAAGAATTTGATTATCCATCACTCTAATAACTTTAGCTGTTTTAAATAATTTCAAAATCTCTCTTAATTGCTTTCTAAACTTTTTAGGTTACTATATTTATTAATTTAGTCAAGTTCTATATAAATTAATTTTTAAATAGGATGATTAGAGAAGCTTTTTCTTCCTTTCTTGGTAGAAACAATAGGAGATCTCAGCCTTGTTATGAGGCTTGCTTTGAAAATATCTAGTAATTATAAGATGAGGGAACAGCTTCTAATTGCACATTTATGGTGTCTCATCTGGATTTGCTTTTTTCTCTGAAGCCTCATTTAGACCTAAATTAATTAGATGACTAATTAAAGGACAGCCTTTGGTTTGAGATCAGGAAGGCATGTTTGAACAAAGGCTACTCCCTCTTCTTTATCTGGCAGCATCCTTGAATATTAGCAGTGTAATAATTAGGCGTGTCAAGTTATGAGTTGATTCATCTTCTTTAAATGGTCCCAGAGGAAGAGGTGGAGGATGATCACTCTCCAAAGGAGGCTGAAGAGAGTAAGATGTATAATGTATTCTCAGTTCCTGATGCTTCCTTAGAATATGTAGCTGCTAATATTTAAGTTCTTGAGCTCTACAACATCCCTGAAGTGCAAACATGAAGTAAAAGGTAGGAGTGTGAGCAGAAACACAGCATGTGTATGAAAACTATGTTACCTGTGTTGGGAAAATAGTCCAAAATCAGTTCATTTTATAGAGGTAAAACCAAAATCTTTGGCAGGCCAGTTGGTGAAGTACTTGCGTCCTTTCCACCTGTTTCGTACAATTGTTTCAGTGAGCATAAACTGTCAGTCCCTCCTGTGACTGATAAAAGTAATTTGTGTACTTTTTGTATATGCAGCCCCAAACAACACAAGCGTTATGAATTATTTATTCCAGGAGAGTATTTTCCAGAGCTGCCAACCACTCTTGATCCAATGTTGAATTCACGATGGAAACTAGCAATGTTCTTTAAGTCTGATTTTGGTTTGCAATCTACCTGTGTGCAGGTGCAAGTGCATCTTGAAAAGAAGTGTTGTTAAATATAGAGCAGACCCAAAATACAAAGTCATGGCCTTGGATCCCTATGTTCTGTAATAGGCTATTTTAGCAACAGTCAAACAGACAGCCCAAGCTAAAAACTTAGTCTGGAGTCCTGTGCCTGGGCCAGTCCTTCATGGTGGTCTTCATACACCTGATGTGATGCCAGCAGCTCTGGCACTAGAGAAGGAGCTACGAGTGAGTAGGAGGGATGATGGCAAGCTCCTGCCTATCATAACCACAAATGAAATGTTGTGGGTTGTTTTCTGCAAATGAAACAATTATATGTAATACCCACCCTCTCAAGCACAAATAGGAGTGATTGGAATGCAGGTCTACAATTGCTGAAGGAGTTGATTATTAAATCCAGAAAGTTGATTGTTGTATTCAGCAAGGTCAGTCTTCATTTCTAATGTACGCTGATCTGAGAACATATTATCACCACAGTGTTGCCCTGTCCTTTTCCCTCTGCACTGTCTGTATGTCCTTACCCTGTAGCTGGATACTGGCAGCATAATGGCCAGACCAGAAAGATAGTCAACAAATTCATCAAGCTAATGTCTAATTGTCCAGCTTCAGATTACCTCTTCTGAGCTTAACTTCATCTTAGTTAAAAAACAGTGATTTAGAAGTGCTTTCCTGTTCTGATAACAGTATTTGTTATTGCACTAATGAAATTAGTAATCAGATTTGATTAATTATGCTTTTCTGTCATTTAGTATTTTTCTAAGCTTGAAATAATGGGAAAAAGTTTCCTTGCGGAAGTCAACTGTCTGTAATTAAATCTCATGGCCTACTGACTGCTGAAATATACTTTATGGGTTCTACAGCTTTCTAAACCAGGTTAGATGAATCATTAGATAATATTGATGGTCCTTGTTTACAGTTTCTCAAGCTGTGTTCTTGTTTCCTATAATGAGTGTTAGTGTAATAAACAGCACTATACTTAGGTTAAGCCCTGCTGCTTGAACTCAAAGATCAGAAAGAGATGTACAAAAAGTTACAACTTTCTTGTAACAGACTATAGCTGCTTCTGGGTCAGGAGATGGTTCATAACATGATATTAACTCTCATTCCTGCAGGCACTCCCCTTTGAAGCAAGTGTTTGAAATAGAAGATAGCACTGTAGTTTGTACATGGGGAAAGGCTGAAAAAGGTCCTGAGTGCTGGATTGTATCCCAGGTGATGAAGAAAACTGTGTACTTGGTGGCACAGACACAATTATTCCTTCATTTCCTCCCTCCCCCCAGGCCACCCATGTTCTCTCTCCAGCTCTACAATCTGAGCTGGACTTAGCTCTGTCCCTTGTGCACTTTGATTTGCCATCTCCTCTGCTCTCTTTAGAAATCTTCAGCCAAGCACAGATATCATCCTGAGCTCACTATGGAAATCACTAGCCAAGCTCTTTGAGATTCCTACCTGTAAATCTCTCCCCATTCTCAGATACTGCTCTCCTTTCTGGGCTCTACAGGTGTCCTTGTTCTGTCTCCCATCAGTGCCCCAAGATCTTTTTATCATTTTGTTTGTTTAGCTGGTTCCTATTACAGTCTGGATACCAACTGTGAAATAAAATGGCTTTTCCCCTAATCTTTACCTCCCTCTCAGTTGTAATTTCTTACCCCAGTCTACCCTTCCATTCAAAGCTTTCCTGTTTTCTGTCTCTGTCTCACACTCTTTACCAACCTTACCATAACTTCTCTTCAAGTTTGTGCTCGTCCTTTGATATTTTAGACAATTCATCCATTTCTAAACCCTAACCTCCCCTGATGACCAGCTATGACTGCAACTCCTCACTCTTAGATAATCAATTTCATGCCAGACTCTAAATCTGTTTCTTCTCCCAGTCAGTTGTGTCTACAGACATTTGTTCAGGTGAAATGGCTCTCCTGGTGATGGGCAGTGTCACTGAGGCCATCACAAATTCAGGAGACCAGGCTTCCCCATTCCTATCTCCAGTGCTGTTTCCACCTGGGCTGATGCAGGCTTTGCAATGATGCAGCACAAAGTCTAAGAGCTGTCCTGAGATAAAGCCAGCTCAGATTACTTGATGTGTAAAATCAATTATTGTTTTTTATTGCTGGTGTTTTTAAGAGCTGATATGTTGTTCTGCTGTTTGTGAAAGTGCTTGTGGTTACTGTAAGCACAGAAATGCTCCCATCTAGTGCAGGCTGTATAAAGGCTATCAAGCTTCAAAAATAGGCTACACTCAGTTTAAATGTGATGACGAAAGGCCAGCTGGAGTTGTCAGTAGAGAGTTTGACACTTGTTTCAGAAGGGCCAGGAGTTGTCTCACGATGGGTGTAGCTTCTTATTTCCGTGCTCATAATGCCCAGAGCAGGGCATTTGACAGCTGTCTCTGTAGGTAACCTGCAGATGTGCTTCTCAAGGAATTATGTGAAAACATAAAAAGCTTCATAAGCCAAAGTACAGCATATTAAGCCACCAAGTGTGAAAGTTAAGCTGCTTTTTCTTTACTTGTAAGTCCTTGTTATATACTATATAATTTCTTAAATAATCTACTACCAGGTCATGTTTTGTTCCGCAGCTTTTTGAAGTTGAACTCAATGATCCTTACTGGTCCCTCCCAACTTCAGATATTCTTTACTTCTAGGAAATTGAAGTGCATATTTTAAGAACACAAATTAATTCAGCTCAGCAGTAGCTCCAGCTTGGTTAATTTTTTACACTGTATATAAAATTTATAGGGAAGTCATATACAAAACCAGTCATCAAAACATGGGAGAAGCTCTCTAATAATACAAGATGCTATCTTTATGTTGTGAATGAGTCTAACTTCAAAAAAAAAAAAAAAAAGTAAAACTTTCTCTACCTCTAACACTTCAGTGCTATGAACATTGTAGGTATAATTTGTTTGCAAATTATTGAAGGTGAAGAGAAAGAAATCAAGGTCAAAGATCTATAGGATGCTAATAGAAAGTGGAGAAGAGTTGCAGAGGACTCGAAAAGGCAAGTGCCTTTTATGAGAACTGTAGGAGTGTTAAAGAAAAAGCAGAAGGCTGGCAGTGAAGGAAAGGAAGGCAACATAACTCAGAAGAGCAGGCGTCTTGTGCCAAAGGAAGGTGGGAATGCAGCACCTTGGCTGAGGTCATTGCAAACTTTAGCAAGACAGGTTTCATGAAATTAGATGTTGCATTACATCTGAATGTCACCTAGCATGAGGTAGGGTGTGGTGCGATACTTTTTGTTTAGTAAGTGTAGACATAACAGAAGCAACTTTGAGAAATCCTGTTTCTGGAGTAGCTAACCTTTCACAAACCTGGGGCTGCAGCACTGCCACTGGTCTGGGACCACCCCTTACAAGTCCTTTGCCTGCTCACCCATCACAGGGATTAACATGGATGCTGCTCTGCTGCACATGGTGGGGCTTTTTGGTCTCTCCCACGGCAGCTTCTGGAGGTGCAGGATGCTTGGCAGGTGGTGTCCAGGGCAGGCTGGGTGCTCTGGGCTGTGCTGGTGGGTGCACAACTGCAGCATCCGTGGGCTGCAGCCCCACCACTCTCTTGCATGGAGGAAGGGGCACCTGTCACCCCCTTTGTCTCCTCTGGGGAACCTGTGCATAACCTGGCTCTTGTTATTAATTGAGCACCCTTTTGATTTATGTGTGTAAACACTTTCTGGAAAGAACAAAGAATTAAAAAGCAAATACAGTAAAAAACCAGGTTGTCATCTGTTGTTTTACAGAAATTCATATTTAGGCAAAAGGATTGCATTATTTCTATAGCAACACTCTTGATGTGCTGTTTCTGGTAGCAGTATGTAGTCTTTCAGTGCATCTCTGGTGATGTTATTACCAAGGTATGGTGAACAGAGCTGAGTATGAACAAAGTTTGTGTGATCCAGTTGTTTGCCTGTGGGGAAGTAAATCTTTGACTATCAGCCAGCATAGGTGATATCAGATGGTCACAGGTGATGCACAGTTTCAAATGTAAATACATGGTGGAGATCAATTAAAATTTTACCAGCTAGGGGAAAAGGGTGTTAGTACACATACTTATTGTCAGCCACTGCTGCCATGCTCTTCAATGTAAACACATTTGACATGGGAAAGGTCTGGAAATAGGAATGTGTAAGGTAAATAAAGGAGGAGAAGCTGTAGGACAAGAGAAATAGACACAGAAATTATTCTTTAATTTTTGCAGTGTTTTTTCTTCCACATTATAGCATGATTTGTATTTCTTATCTGTGAATGTCTATTTGCAATTTAAAAGCCATTAAAATTTATCTTCTAATTATAAACATAGTAGAATGAATACAGAAAATGAAAAATGGATTTTTACATGGATTTGACCACAGCATTCAGTTCTGAAATAAAAAATTATCTTGGAAAAATTACTTGCTCTGCCCTTAAATTCCTTTTTTCCCATTTTTTTTTCAGTTTGGCAGGTTGGCAGACACAGTTATAAGTATGCTGAAAATAGAATTTGATTAGTACCAGATACTTAATTTCATTGCATGAGGAAAAATATTCAAGCTCTTAATGATGGACAGAGAAGCTTTGTGTGCCATTCATGTTTTTAACTGAGGATCATTTACCTGGAAACAATCAATTCAAGCACTTACTGGCTTTCTCATCTGCTGATCTCTTTGATCTCCAAGATTAAGTATTTTCTATATACTAGGTGCTTCAACTTAATCTAAAATTATGAGTTTGATGAGAAGTTATTTGGTCAAGCTCAGAAACTGCAGCTGTGCAAATCAGAAGAGATAATAAATAATAATTTTCTTTTACATCTATACTATTTTTTTCCTCAATTGTTTCTTTTATGGAGCTCTAAACTTCCTTGAATGTATTTCAGGGTTATAGAGTATGTTCTCAGGCACTGAAATAACTAGAACTATCATCAAAATTAAGCAACAAGGTATGGCAGATGCAGTCTGAGGCTTGGAAGAGAAAGCAGAGTGCATGGCAGTCTCTAACTCAATAATAAACTAACGCCAGTGCCACTGCTTCTTTCTCCACCAGTGACAAATCACCCAAGTGTTTTGCTGAGTTTTTAAGGGACTGGTTCATCTTGTCTTTCTGGAGCAGATCCAGGTCTACAAATGGAAAATGCATCTATTATATTCTAATTTTTTTGCTGAGATACCTTTTCTACAGGCCAGCTGATTTAACTCCTACTCTGGGGAGAAATGGGCTTGGGCTGTTTACTAGGAGTGAGGAAATGCAACTGCAGCCTTTCACTTGCCCCTCTTTCCTGCAATGTCTGCTATGCAAACCAATTCTTGCTGGTTTGTACTTCCTCAACTTTCTCAGTTTTCCAAAATAAGACTTTAACTTTAGACATCCTGAGCATGCAGCTCTTAATTGGTCAGAATTGCAGACCTGCAGTGCTGGGTTTTATACAGATTTAAAATCTGCTGTTTGTTTGTTGTTGTTCACAAAGATGGTGGGTTTTTTTTGCAAAGGCTGTTTCATCCATAGCTGTCTCTCTTGAGGGTTTATTTTTGTGAATGAGGAAGCTCCAGCTCTCCCCTGAGAAATCAGTGGGTGGGGAGCTGATGTTGCTGACCGAAAACTGCCTTTTGATCAATGGTCCAGAAATCAAGATAGTTGGGGCCAATTCTATGCCAGCTTGTACCTGAACATGTCTGGTCAAGGCACAGTACCTGCAAACTTCACAGGGGGTATTATTCATTTACTTGAACTCACTCTTTCCATACTAGGAATTATGCTGAGGTGCTGTATTGTATGACTTTCCTTTCCTTGTAGGAGTGTGATGCTGCTTGTTTCTTTAATATTCAGAGGAGCATGTGGCTGGTGCTAAAAATAGTAATGAATAATCATGACTTTAAAGACAAAGAAAAAGGGAGGCTCTGGGAACCCTGAATATGTAAGTCTTATTTGGTTGGTGTTTGCTTAGCCTTTTTATTTGGTCTATCTTTTTTGCAATCAAATAAAACTTTGATAGATAGGTTTTCAGCTAAGCTGACTCTATCCGGAAGGCTAACAAGCTTTCCAAACAAAACAATTCTTTTAATGAGATCATAAACCTGTCTCCTCAGGAATGAAGCAAGGTTAGATGTTCATGGCTTAGTCTGCAGAATCTGACATTTTCAGAGGCCAAAAAAACCTGAGGCTTGTCAGCTTTTGTCTTTATCTGTGGTTCAGTGTCATCTCAGCTGGAGGCATTTGATCATTCAGGTGCTAAGTAGAAGTAGAGCTGATGTGAGAAATTATATTCTGGCACTCCTTTTTTGTGTTCTTTTCTCATTGTGTGAAATGGGGGGAGTCCATTAACATCACTCCTCTGCTGGAGCTGTATTTCAGCTCCATTTGTTTTGGCTGATGTTATTAGCACAGAGGAGAAAACACAAGAGCAAAACAAGTTGCTCTTAGCAAAGCCCTCCAAGCATGAGTATTAAAAATGATGATGAAAATTTACTACTTGTGTTTGGTAAAAACCTTAACAAGTGAATAGCAGAGCAGAGCCACAGAAAAGGAGAGAGATGGTTCTGCAGGAGTTTTGTGCTGAAGTGCACGTGTATGGGTCCCACATTAAAGTATTTAACACCATCAATGCCTCAGAGGTTAAGCCTCTTGTCAGCTAATTATGGGCATCCTCTGTTGCTTTGGAAATTGCACAGCTGCCAAGTGTAACTCTGGAGCCCTGCTGCCCATGCAACAGAGGTCTGGAGATCTGTCTCTCACAGCCTACAATCCCACCCCTTCCTTTTCTCTTACAAGGCTAGCTTTTATTTTTATTTTAATTGTTAATAATTGCTAATTTTTAAATTGAACTCTTTCATATTATTCTATATTTACATTATTGTTATTACAGTCTTTTATTATTTATTTTATTTATATTCAGAGGCATGAAGACTATTGGTGCCCAACTACATGAACAGCTAAGAGAATAAGGGACACTGAAGAAGTTTCAGCACCCTGAAACATGCGCTGCGGTGGTTCCTCATGTGTGCCTGTAACTTGTCTGTTCTGGGCAGAAGATGAGTGTTTGTCATAGAAAAATTAATCCCTCAGTAAGGTCAAAAATGGTGTCATTAGATGTCTGTGGAATTTGGGCTTCTAAGTCACAGAGGGTGGCCCCACCCTAGACACTGAAAGATGGCACAAGAAAGAGAGACTTGAATAGTGCCAGCTCAAGCTCATCTGTTCATAAACAATGCCTTTTCACAGAGCTGTGTGTTTGCAGCCAAAATCAAGGCAGCTGAACTACAGAAATGCTGCACCCCATCATCTATAACCTGATAGTCTGGACACTGCCCAGCACTGGTGTGCTGGCATCACCAACCTCTCTGAATTTCTACTCTCTCAGAGGTGTCTGAACTCTGTTCCAGCAGTTCAGTGGAGACCAGTGTAAGCAAGCGAGACGCCTGAGGCATGCTGCTGGTCAGCAGTTGGTAAAAGTATCTGTTTAAAGCCTTAATGTTACTTCTGGAATAAAGGAACCTGTTTTAGAAGGCAAGTTGAATTTTGAGAGTAGTTAAAATAAGCATAAAAGAATTTTGCAACATAGATACAGATCCAGAGCAACAGGTACAGCTCCTTAAAAGCTGATGCAACCTCTTTCAGATTCTTTTAGAAATACCAGAAATGAACTAGAGAAAATTCAACCTAGAAACTTGAGCCAGTGCAAACAGTGAAACTGGACTACCCTTTACCGTGACCAGGAGCCGATCATGCCTTTATCTTTTTTCACCTAAAAAGTTCCACTACTGCAGAAAGATGAACACAGTGGAGTTAGAACAGAAGCTTGTATTTTAAGGTGTCTTTATTTTAAATCTAGTCTTCCTCTCACTTCCTTGAGCTGAGGAGATATGGTTAGGTTTAGCTTGGGTTTGGATCTTAACTATATAGAACTGTAATTCCCTGATTAAAAGAGAAAGAACCATTATTTTAAAAAGTAGCATCTAATTTATCCTTTTTTTCCTCTTGCAGTCATGGGAACCTGGCTAGTAATCTCCTCATTCTTTGCATGCTGTTTGTCACCAGAGACCCGAAGCAAAGTTGAGGTTTCTTTAGTGTGTACAACTCAGACACAGATGAGATTGCTTGAGTATTTAGCCTGTTTAAATAGCCCACGACATTTCTCTCCTGAACTGTGTAAATGAGAAGTCAACATCCAATATTTCTTCACCCTGCTGAAAACTGCTGATGCTTGCCAAGCACTCTGTATCATCCTGGCTGAACTCTCCAAGAGAAATCAGTGTGGTTCAATGCCCTAATGTGGCCACAGTGCAGGGGCATCTGGAGAGTATTGCTACTGTAGGATGGGATTATGTCCAGACTAATTACAGTGTCCTCTCTGCAGCACTACTTGGGAGATACTGTTGTACTGTTTCAGTTCTGGAGCTGGTTTGGCAGTAGATTAAAAAACCTAAATATTGACTCTGCTGAACATGTAAATATATCTCAGAGCTCTGTGAAGGTAATTTCAGATTGTGGCCTAGCCTGCATCCTAACTGGAGCCATGGAATGTATTCCACCTCCCCTCTCCTGCCCTTTTTCTTCTTTTTGAGGGGTCATCTCCTAATATTCACAGCACTTTTCTTTTCCTGTGTTCTGGCCTTACCCACTGCCTTTGCTCAAGAAGCCTCCTCTTGCCAAGGAGAAGACTCACCACTGTTGTGTCTAAAGTCATCAAGTCCTTAGCCTAGTCCAGTGCACAGGAAAGATGCTTATCACTGCCTTCTGGGAGCTCAAGATACCAGAGTTCTTGTCCTGATGTAACCCATCTGTCAGCAGGGGTCACAGTGTACTGGTTAAGTTCAGAAAATGAGTTTAGGGAAAGAATTCAAATAAGCACTTTTGTAAGCTACCTCTTCAATTAGCAGAGGGGAAAAAAAAAGCTGTTTTTGTAGGAGTACTGTGGTATGTTGTTACCTTCGGAACACCTTCTGGAAAAGCCGGTCTCTCTCTGTTGATTGTGAAGGACTAGAAACTAAAAATAAAGGTTTTACAGAGAAGCTGCATTTTTCTAAAGAGGGAAAGTTAAGATCAGCACTAGAAAGGCAATATACTTTCTTGTTGATCTATGTCACTAGAAACACCAGCTTTTAATAATGCCATTAAATTCTATAGATCTCTGAGCTCTTTGATGATACTCATCACAGCTATAAGTACTTTTTACCTTTTCTTGCAATTGTTTGTTATTTTTACAAGCAGTTGTTGCTAGATCTAATCAAGTTTAAACATCTGAATCATAAAATGTAGAGCAGTAGTGTAGACAAAAGGGAATTTTAATGTAAACTAATGCTCAAAGAAAGGTGTTATTGTCATGTGGCTTTGCTTTTGTATCTGAAATATATGGCAAGCAACAGCATGAGGGAGGTGTTTCCATAGGAGCATCTCTTAAAAGCGTTGTCCTCAAATTACTCCCGTGAGTCAGTAGAAGAGACATGTTTAAGGAAATTATCAAAATTGGAAATGGCTTTGTATGTCTGTTTATTTTGGGCTATTTAAAACCACAGTAGGCTTTGTATTTAACTACATTCTTCACATGGTACTGTAACTATTGGCTATATTCATTATTTTTTTCCTCTCTTCCTTGCTTTCTTTGAACTTCTAGCTTTTAAACTTTATTATGACCTTTGTTTTGTTTTCCTATAAATGTTTAGGTTAACAAAAAAATTTTAAATCTTTGCTGTGACATGCTATTATTACATGCAGAATTTTAAACATGGGTCCTTAGTATCTCAGAAAGTGATACATATCTGATATAGGCAATCATTTTCTGACTGCAAGGTAAATTAAAAAAATACATTTCTAATTTATTATGTTTCTTTTGTAGTCTTACTGACCAGGCAATTGGTATTTGGTGTCAAACATAAAAATTTGATATGCTGATGATTATTGAAATTTTTGGTCATTTCTCATTGGATGAAGGGCAACGCAGTTAGCAATTGAGGGGCATCTTCAGGCCCCTGACAGATGGCTGTCTCTGCTCCAAAGCCACTTCTGCTCCACGGTTGCTTGGGTTATCAACTTCTTTCTAATCTTTTCAAGTGAAAATTATCTCAAGTAGCTCTTGACCCCAGTAGTTGCTCTTCCAGTGACCCTGTCCATAGGTGTTTGCATGGACAGCCATGAATAGAAGAGAAAGTACAATCAAGCCTTACTGGGAGTTACTCGTGAACTAAACTTTCTGGGCTCACATCCCAAAAATCTTGCCTCTTTTTAAAACAACACAGCAGTTTTCCATCCAAGAACCTTTTCTTCAGAAGTTTTATTGCTGTAAAATGTATGAATCACAAAGAGTTTTGATGAATCAGCTTTCTCTCATAAGTTGAAGGTCCCAAACACCTACCTCCACCTCTAACCTCCTTTCCTGACTCCTTGGGTTTTAAGGAATACTTCAGAAAGGCAGCTTGAGTGACCTGCTTACATTTTTCTTGAAGTGTTCAAATGACAAACCCCTGAATATATGGCAAATAAGACACTGCATAATTATGTTGTTCCATCAAGTTGTGAGGATCATCTTGATGTACCTAATTTCCATTCCAATTTCCTGATTACCTTTATGTACACAATTGCTGAATACAAATCCATGTTTACTGTGCTGACCTTCTACAAAATATAAGTAATAAATTACACAAGGTGTGTTGAATCAAATGTAAAAATCAAAAAGTTAATTGGAAGGGCTTAAAGGTAGAAGGATTTAAAGTTGTTGCCTTCTCAGAATTTCTGAGAACTGACATACTGCTTTTCCTACCCAGTGATTTCTGTATGGGACAAGGATCAAGTTCTGCTGGCAAGCCTGAACAAGATTCCAGGAAAGGTGAGAGGACTTTCCTATAAGCCTTTTCACCTTCTGGTTTTATATTCAAGGTCTATGGAGTGGTTTCCTCCTCCTTGGAGGAGGAAAGGCCTCTGCCCTGGCCTTTTCATTTCAGGGTGGGTGTAGCAATCCTGTGGCTGCAGGTTTAGCTGCCACCCTGAGCTGTCTCTGACTGCTGTGACTTTGGCTGTGAGCAGTGTCCTGACCTGAGCACGCACCTTCCAGAGGTGTGACACTGTGACTTGGCACAAGATGAAGGCTGCACCAGGTGAAGGCTATGCCAGCTGCTCTGTGTGACACACTTCAATAAAATTTCTCTGCTGTCAGGTAGGAAAGTATTATTTACTGTAGTGACTAAAAGCGACTCCCATTTTGCTTCTCAGGCATTTTTTCTCAGGAAACACTGTTTTCTATGCAAGTGCATTGGGTGAATACCAATGAGTTCCATGATGTACATGCAGTCCCAAATACAGTGTGCTCTTACATGCTATTCTGTGATGTAATGACAGCTGAGGTGATTAAGTGCTCTGTAAGGCAGTTCTTACTTTCAAGATCTACTTAAAGAAAGGGGATTTGAGAATGGATTTTATATAAAGTATTACTATGTTTAAAAGCCTAGAACCTCCAGAGGCTCGTGACTGCAAAACAAAAAATCCTCCCATACAAGCCTTTTCTGTATGTGAAAATGATAGGTGTGCATTTTGTCTTCAAATAGCAGATAGTTTGTCTTTGCTTATACCCCTAGGCAGAGATGATGTGCTTTGGGTAATTGGATTTGTTAAACATGCCTCAAATGGTGTCCTCTTTCCTTTACCATGAAAAGAAATGTGGGATCTGTTGTGTCCTGTGTCCTGTTGATCACCAGGTTAATGGTGCATCTTTGAAGGGAAAAAGAAAAAAAAGATTTCTCTTCCGGGGGAAAGCACAGGGCAGCAAGTAGGGCTAGGAGTGGGAATATATAGACCATACCAATGGCTTTAGTGCACTGGAGAGGCTGGTCATTTGGGAGAAGAAATTCTGCAATAAAGGTCAGAGGGAATGTGGGTCAGATGGCTTAAATGGCTGCCAGCCCAGGAGGAAGATAACAAGACTGGAAATAGCAAGTGTAGCATATTATCCATGAAAGAAGGAAGAAAACAGTGGCCAAAACAATGCACGTATGTTGTAGTATGCAAGGCCTCAGAAAAAAAAAATGAGACAAGAATTATGAACGTATGGAGGTTGATAAAACAGAAGCTTGGGTGTAGGTAGGATGTGTTAACCTACAAATGTTTTGAATAAAAATATCTGTTGTCTAGTCCTGCTGAATTCCTTATCTGTGTTCCTGTGAAACTGTGAATATATTCTCAGAAAAAAGTAATAACTAAATCTGGAGAAGTATTAGTGTGAGAAGTGTGATGCTGGTGAAGAGGTATCTGGCAGACCTGTATCAGTCACTTGGTATTGGTCTGAGTATCATCCCAAAAAACCACATGAGGACTGCAATACTAGAAATCAGTCTAAATATATATACAAAATGAGTGGGTGGCAAGAATATTAGCAGTCAACCATTACTGGCTTTAGCCAGAGAGTAGGTTAGGAGGAGAGTAGTAGGGAGAGTAGCAGGGAGAGTGGTTTATCTAGCTATTTCTGGCACCCTGCCTTCTGCAGTGTAGAAGGAGTCATCTTCCAGTGCTAGAAACTCTGTTGAAGCTCTAATGCCACATTTTAACTCCTTGAATCTCAGGCTAAGGCTAAAATTCTTTTAGTGAATCTTGTTCTGCCTTATGGGGTTAATATTATGGCAGAAATGGCTTTAGCATACAGACTTCTACTTTAGAACTGAAAAAATAAAGATAAGATAAAAGTTATCTTGCAAAACATATCTTGCAATTCCTGCAAACCAAAAGCCCGCAAAAAGCCCTGTGCATTTTCTTATCTGTGAAGAATTTACTGTATCACTAGGATCTGTGGGCTAGACTAAGCATGTGCAAGTTACACCCTGAACCTCCAGGCCTGTGAGTTTTCATTCCTCCTGGCAAGTTGTAAACCCTTTGAGGAGGATGAGAGCTGCACATCTCACCCTGTTCCTTAGAGCTGGTGCATGTTTCTGTGTGGCAACAGATCACAGCACAGCTGGATTTGCTGTCAGTGAGGATGAGGACCAACTCCTACACTAACATCAGAGAGCACTTCAGCCTTCCTCCCTTCCATCCCTCTACATGCCTGTCTTTGCAGACCACAGCCTCGCTGTCAGAGGATGGTGTCCCTTGGTGGGTGCTGCTGGCACGTTGTGCTGGGGCAAACTCATGGAGTGAGCAGCAGTGATATGCTGGGCTGCCCCTGCCTCCTTCAGAGCAGGAGCCACCCCTGCCCCTGGAGCAGTGCGAATCCCGTGGCTGCTCCCACCTGCAATGAATTCCCTTCTCTTGGCACTGCCAGAGAGCTGTGGCTGCTGGGCTCAGGCTGCCCTGGAAGGGGGTGAGGCACGGGCAGAAGGAGGAGGAAGGGGTTTGATGGTCGAGTTCTCTGCACTGAAGGTACTCTGGGGGGTCCAGCTCAAAGCAAAGCATCCCAGAAAGGACTGTGGCTAGAGCAGGAAGGTTTCCACTGTTACTCTGAAGCTTGTGTAAACCCAAATATTGTTTCAAATTGTGGCAGCAGGAACTGGGGTACTGCAGGCAGCCTGACTTGGAGAGCAAGGGGCCACTGGGAGCCAGAGGAAGCTGCTCTACTGGTGATATGATGTTGTCACCTGACTGAAAGGCGGCACATTTTGAAGAATTCAGCAGGAAGTTTGTCAGCCAGCTCAAACTGGCCACCCCAATGTTCCTGTGCTTACTGGCCTGGATAGAAGTGCCACTGAAGCACTTATTTTAAGAAAGTATTCCAAAGACAGAAAATTCTCAGAAATGGTTGTTCAAATGGACATCTCCCTGTCTTTGCTTTCAAAGAACAATTTTAAGCTCGGTACTACCTGAAACAGAAAACTTTAAAACAAAGACTGCAGAGATGTGTAAGTATCTTGTGAAAGGTATGGCACCTGTCTCAGGCTACATTAACTTGTCCTTCACCAGAAATTGCTCTTAACCATTTACAGCTATCTTAATCTTATATCTTCAACATGCATCTTACATCTTCAACAGATTGATTCCCTTTAATGTGAAATGCACTATGCAAAAATCAGATATTATTATACCATTATCAGGCATAATTAGCCTTATATATTTTGTTTAGAGATTACACAAAATGTGCTGGAAACTGTTCTATATACCTCCTGAAAAGATCATGCTGGCTTTCCATTAATGCCATTTTATGGTCTGCTTTAATTTTCATAATGCAAGACCAGTAGTTGAATCCGCCACATAGTAAATATGACACCTTTCAGAAATGATGAGACTAGGAAAAAGAGTCAATGACTTTCTAGAGGAAATATCAGTAAGGCAGTAAAAGACATACAATAGCATGCTTGATATTAGAAATAAATGGGTTGTAAAAGCTATTTCTCCTTCTTCATGCTATCCTTTGCTGTGATGGTTTTCTGTCTTCATCTCTGTAATATCCAGCTACAGAAGAGGGCTTCCAGCTTTGCAGGCAAGTGCATGACATATTACACACATGAAAGACACTGCAACTGGAAACAACATTTTTGTGGACTGCTTCTATGTGTAAAAAGGGAGTTGGATTGAGCCTTGTGCACTTGTTTGTGTGTGCAATCGTACTTTAAACCCTACCAGAAACCCTGGCAATTTGCTGTGTTCCCATTTTCCAATTTTCCAGGGTTTGTATTTCATGACACTATTTATTCACTCCTGAGAAACAGCCATGTGTCTCCCAAGGCACCACATTTAGAAACTGATGCTCAGTTGCTGCCAGGCCCCTGTTGTGTACCTGCTGGAGTGTGTGTTTATCATCCTTGAGGGAGCAGGGACATGTCCATGTCCCTGAGTGCAGGTGGGCAGCTCTGTCCCACCTGCACCCCCGTCACTGCTTGTCTTGACAGACTGCAGTTCACAGTGGGTGCCTCAGACAGGCTTTCATTCCAGGCACAGTTGTTCCCTGTTGCCCTTAATGCACCTGGGCTGAAAAAGGATCCTGGTTGTTATTCCTGCTGCTAAGTTTCACTGAAAGGAACAGCCGCAAGCATGGAACAATTACATCTGATCAAGGGCTTCAGACTGTGGAAAAGTCATACATAATAATTATTCTGAAATGTCTGCTTTGACTATCTCTGAATATCACAAGCTCTATACTTCATAATTTTTTATTTTTTCAACAATATTTTTCAAATAAAGAACCAAACTCACCTAATAACCAAAGAATGTTCTCTGTGGCATATGGCATGTGCAAACCCTTGCTGTGACTGACAGGGGAGAAGGCTGGTAAGTCAAATCTTGTTTCCTGGAACCTGTAACAGCTTATGAGGCCTGTGGAGACAGAGCTGATTAAAAAATAGCAGACCAATCCAAGCATGGTGTGAGGATCAAGGACAGCACGTAACGTATTGTAAATGGGCTATACATTATTTATATAAATTAGCATAAAGTTACAGTTTTACAACACTGAAAGTCTCAAGTTACACATCAGCTGTAACAGAAGCACCTCTTTAAATCTTAATATATGCAAAATGACACTTGTTACCTTCAGGTTTAAAAAAAAAGTTCTTCCACCACAATTAAGAAGCAATTCTTGTCTTCTCGTTGAACTAATTTACACTTGTAACTTAAACAAAGAAACATTTAATTTGAAAGTAATGGAAGTTGAAGGTTTGTAATAGTATAATTTTTATTGAAAGTGCAGGAACTTCAATGAAAATGTAATAAACTATTATTAAGACTGTGTTTCTGCTAACTGATAGAGATACTTAGCAAGATTTAAAAGCCAGAGCTTAACTAGGTCACATTATGCCAGAAAATTCCGGCTTATCAGTAAGCACAATATTTGGGCCTAAGTTTGAAGTGGTTTTAAAGGGCAGCCCAACTATATAATCAGTGGTTTATCAATTAATTTTTTAGAGAGATAAAATTATATTTTCCTGAGCAGAGGAATTGTTCACAATGCTTTTAAAAGCTAACATGATCCACTCTTTAGAGTAAGAAGATGGTCTTTGCTATAGTATTTCCTCTTTAGACTTGAGCAACCAACCAAAGTTTAGGTCTTTTCCTTTAGGAAAGGTAGCTAATGATGTGTTCAGATACTCTTGAAGTATCGCTTTGTACTTCCAAGAAATGTTCAAATTACTGTTTCATTAATTCAGCCTAAGAACAGGACAGAGAATATTTTGTTGTGAGTTTTTGCTGGCATTTTTCTGCCATAACTGAGCCCAAAGATTTGGGTATTTACTTAATACCTTTAAGTTCTGCTTTGTGTACTCAGTAGGAAAAGCTGTTACAGATTCCAGGCCTTACAACAAGGAGGGAGAGGGATTTTTCACAGAGAGTGACAGGATAAGGGGCAATGGTTTTAAACTGAAACAGGGCAGGTCTACATTAGATGTTAAGAAGAAATTCTTCCCCATGAGGGTGGTGAGGCACTGGGACAGGTTGTCCAGAGAAGCTGTGGATGCCTCATCCCTGGAGGTGTTCAAGGTCAGGTTGGACGGGGCTTTGAAAAACTTGGTCTAATGAAACGTGTCCCTGCCCAGGGCAGAGAGGTGGGAACTAGGCAATCTTTATGGTCCTTTCCAACTCAAGCCATTCTATGATTCTCTGGTTTTCCATAAGAGACACAACTGCAATAAAAGCACATCACTTTCTGTCATTTCAGGGAAGCAAACACCAAAAATCCTGCACAAGAAGAAATGCTTTTTGTCTTGGATTCCTCTTCAGGTGTGCCTCGTGCCTATTGCAGTGCTCCTTTGTAAAAGCAATATTGGTCTAGTTACTCCCTTAATTATCCCTTATAAAGCTAAAAATATTTGTATAAAAAGATTAACTGTAAGCAATTAAAAAGCAGCTACTGCCTGCATGCCTTGGTCAATATAATGCCTTACACATATACATTTACACTTCTGAGTCAATAGGAACTGTAATTGTGTGTGGATAGAATATTTCATCTTTCAAAAGTTTACAAGAAGTTACATCTTATTATTCTAGTGAAGTAACCCATTGCATGTACCTTGAAGATGGGCACCTGAAGTCTATAGAAAGTCCTGGGCAAAGTATATAAAGAAAAAAAAGCCTTGCATTTCTTTGTGTGGGACTAAAGGCTGAGGACTTATGTCAAATTTAACTGCAAGGAGGGTGAGAATGGTTCTTGCACTCTGTACAATGTCATGTTTCCAATAATAAAATCTTCCAACAGAATCCACATTTTCAATGGCCAACAGCAGGACTGGATCAAAACTGTTTATGTGGCACAGGTATCACTGAGAGAAGTTGCTGTGAAAGGAGACAATTTTTCTGAAGTTAGGCATACTCCTAATTGCAAGATCTCTCAACTATGCAGCAAGACTAGTTTGCCTAATGCAGTAAGAAAATTACTAAATTACTGCACTACTCACACAGGAGAGGGCTGTCCTCACACCTGACTTGCCTTGAATTCCTTTCCTGATTATCCTGGCAGGAATGGAATGGAATGGAATGGAATGGAATGGAATAGAATAGAATAGAATAGAATAGAATAGAATAGAATAGAATAGAATAGAATAGAATAGGACTTGGTTGGAAGAGACCTACAGTGATCATCTAGTCCAACTGCTTGACCAGTTCAGGGCTGACCAAAAGTTAAAGCATGTTGTTTAGGGCATTGTCCACGTGTCTCTTAAATGCTGACATGCCTGGAGCATTGACCACCTCTCTAGGAAGTCTGATCTGGGGTTTGACCTCCCTTTTGTTAAAGAAATGTCCAGTCTAAACCTTTCCTTATGCAGCTTTGAACTATTCCCATGACTCCTATCCCTGGGTCCAAGAAGAAGGGATCAGCTCTCTCTTTCTTCACTTCCCCTCCTCATAAAGTCACCCCTCAGCCTCCTTTTCTACTACATGGACAAACCCAGAGTCCTCAGCAGCTCCCCACATGATATTCCTTTCAACCTTTCACCATCTTTGTTGCCCTTCTCCAGACACATTCAAAGACCTTCGTATTAGATGCTAATCACAGGTAATTGCTTATAAACTATACATTAAAGAAAGTTATTGTATTTGATATTTATTTATTATTAAATACCAGATGCTTTGATTTTTTTGATTTTAATTTTGCAGATCTAGTTTATTGACTTGTATAGAATTAGTGAGTTGGACCATTAGTTGTATGGCAACTAATTTCAAAGAAAAGACATTTATTCCCTCACCTTATGGCAACAGATCAGCTTTAGGTAAGTCACCTAGAGTTGTCCAAAAGCTGTTTCATGCATGAAAGCTCAGAAAGGAGATACTGTCAAGCATTATGCAACAGTAATTACAGAACAGTGTCATTGATAAAATAATTTGTAATTTTTCACCTGGAGTTTGAAGTGTTTCATACTTTATTTGGAATGTACATTTTTTCACAAAATTAGTGCATATGGCCTTTGAATGAGTAGCATATTCTTGGGAGATTATTTTGTCAAAAATCCTAATTTTATGTCACCCTCAAATCTGCTTTTTTGGCAGAATTCATCTGGGGAGAAGATAAATAAGTGTGGGTGGGGAACCTGAGCGGCTGTCTAGAGGCAGCATGGGGAGGCCAGCAGGCACAGGAGGAGTGCACAGGTGGGAAAGGTTAGATGAAGCTTCTCATCCCTGCAATCATGCTCAGCTGGCTGGCAATAATTATACTTGCTTGTCCTGCTGCCAGCAACATCATGCCCAGTGTCAGCTGAGTTAACAAAGCATGTAGGAAGAAAACAATGGGTTTCTTAAAATTAAACATATCTTTAAACTGTCTGTGGACAATAAAGGAGTCAACATTGCTTACTTTCCCGAAGCATTTGAATCTGTAAATTAAGGTTTGCCAAAGAGTGTGAATATTATTATTTATTTAAGGGCTCTCACATTTCCCTTCACTTCTCTTCCTCTTCCCCGTTACTTGTTTGTTGGGAAGGTGCTACTTACATTCATGGATATGTGTCCAAGATGGGAGGCAACCAGAGGCTGTGCAATATAAGATTGGTTGAGAGAGTGAACAGGAGTGGGGAAAGAGGGGTGTGGTGTCGAGGCAAGGTAAGGGGAGAGAGTATAAAAAGTGTAAGGAAAGGTTAACAGGAGGGGAATAATATTGGGTTTCTCTCGTGATTAAAAATTTCTGACCCCAAAGCATCACCAGGTCTTTGTTTTGGAGATTATTTAATGAATTATCTTAACCTTTAGTTAAACCTTTTAGTTATACACTCCAGACAAGAAGTAAAAGTTTAGACCAGCTGTGGTAAGTGAAGTTTTAAAAATTTATCTGGGACTCAGTGGTCAAAGCAAGTTACATGATCCAAATTTTTAGCATTCTTGCTGAAATCAAATGCAGGCTGCTGTTGGTACTGTTTTTTCACATGCCCTGTTTTAGCCTGTACCTTGTTGCCTCTGGCCATGCCTCCCTTGGGAGAGGGTCAGAAGCTGTGGTGCCTGGTTGCTGCAGGGCTAAGCAGAACTGCCCCTGCTCTGAACTGCCAGTGACTGGACTGCAGGCTTCAGATGAGCAGTCCCTTACACGTCAGGAAATGTTGAGAATGGTGCATCTTAGTAGCAAATTATCAACTAAATAGGATGTTAAACTAAGGTACTTCAGGAACAATAAAAACAACTGTAATAAGTGATTTTAATGAAAAACATAGCTATCATGAAAAATATGAACAGAATAACCCCCTTAACTCATGTCCAAGGAGGCATTTGTACTGACAGAAAAGTTTGAGACATGGTGGTAATGAAAATCAACTCATTCTATACTGAAGGAGCTGCTCAGTTATTATAGGACCAAAAGAGGTTTCCTTTTCCCTTTCAAACACTTCTATCTGTCTAAAATTGTTTGCCATATTATTGCTTCATAAAAACTATTTCTCCTGTGTTGCATTTGATTTATTTTCCTTTGTATGTCTGCAAGCCCTTCCTGTAGTTTTTCCCTTTGTGACTCCTTAAGTTCACATTTTATTTCCCCCTTCTATTCCTGGCATTAGTTCTGTCGAATGCTGTCTCTTTATGACTTTGTTCATTACTCAGTTCTGTAAGTATGTTAACTACTGTAACTCCATTAATTCTTTTGCATATCATTCATGTTAGATGAAATGCACAGTGTAGTAATACAGAACCCTGTGATAGGATCCAGTTTCTTTATACATTAAACTAGGGATTTTCTTATTCCTGTCAAAGTAGACTTAGAAGTTGTTCTTTACAATTCCAAACCATGCCAGAAATATTGGGGAAAATTAAAAAGTTTTGAGTATGTATTGCAGTAGTAATAGGCAGAAGAGTACATGGTAGCTAAAAGCTAATGATCTCCTTCAAAGACAAATTTACGCTTCTTAATGGAAAATAAATTGATTAGTGAACAGTAAAGTTGTAGCACTTACCCTCTGTTACAAAGTCAAAGGATCCTCTATAATGTCAGGGTCAAAGTCTGCTACAAATGGTTTCCAAATAAATACTCAGCTGGGTACCACTGTGGAAGTTCATACTTGAAAACCACATCTGTCTGGGTGTTCTCATTAATAAACATCACTGCTAAAATGTTTATGGACAGAATACTTTTCAGACAACAGATAAAGCCAGGACTTAAATTTTCCCAGGTAACTGCACAAAGAAGGAAAATGTTCTTCAGCAGAATGGATGTAAGTCCTTAAACAAATAACTCTTTTGGCTATAATTTCTATTGAAGTCAGCGCTGGTCTCTCTCTCAGGGCTTTGTGTTTCACATATCTGTAAAAGGGAAGGCTGATTTACACTCATGTCATTCCCAAATGTAGACAACAAAATTTGTTCAAGGTTTCTGAACAAGATAAAATATACATTTTTGTTTCCAAATGATGGAAACAATACCTGTTCTCTTCAGTTAAAAGCCATGTAGCTGTTTTCTAGATTCCAACCCTTTTGAATGTACATTGTTTAGGTGTGAATTCTTTGGATTTCTGGAATATTAAAATTTAAATTAAAGTGTCAGAGAGGTATATTTTTTTTTCTTCAGACATGAGCTGAGATCCATGCTTGTGCTTGCTGTCTTTTGAAGCTGCATCTACCAAAAGATCAAACCTCATCATGTTAGTATTACTGTTAGTGAATATGTATCTAGGACTACACTGACACCTTTTCAGGATAAATGGCCATTTCTTTTACTTCCTTTTAATTATTTTTGGTTTTGTTGTGACTTAAGTGCACTTGGTTTACTCTACTAGGGCTTGGGTTTTAAAGATGGGTGGAGTACACTTGCACAGCAGATATCCCTTTTGTGGGGGAGGTCTGCAAGAGACCTTGTAGTACAGATGTTATGTAGACATGTTTCTTTTCTGTGTCATAACTTCTTGCAACATATAACAGTGACTGGACAGAGTTCACCTCTCACAGAATTTGCACATGCTAGGAATTTTTTCTTATTCTGCTTTTAAGACATTTTCTGTGTTTGCACTTCCTGCTAAATGCTAGATTTCACAGGTATTATTCCAAATAGCTGCAGAGTACTCCACCACCTTTGTTAGAAGAAACCAGGACTGTTGAAATTTGCTTGCTTGCTTTACTTTATTGTTTCCTATCAATTTTCTTTTTTTTTTTTATTTAGATCAGTTGTTACAAAGTAAATTCTAAAGTGGTAAGATAGAGCATTACCTTATACTTCCTAAGCAGCAACAGCAGCAGCAGCATCTTTTGAATGTGTGCCAGACAAGCACTCTGAACTATCAGTCTGGCTGCCCTGGTGTTCCGGGAAGAACATCAGCTTCTTCTCCTCTGATGTTGAACGAAGGGAAGGCTTCTGGAACAAATAACACCCACTTCCAACCCTTGTGACAAGCTTCTTATGAAGGCTCTTTCAGAGCAACTCTGCAGAAGATTCACCCTGGACTTCCAAAGACAGACTGTAGATTGTCTGCCTTTGTGTAAATGACTGTTTTTTCTTTCCTAGGGGTTTGTGGTTTTTGTTTTGTTTTGTTTTGTTTTTTCTTTTTTTTTTCTTTTTTAGTACAATATGTCTGATATAGAATTTTTCTCTTTCTAAAATGCTAACTTGCTCAGCAAGGTTGTTTTTAGCAAATGGAATGAGCAATGTTGGAAAAAAAACCACCACTGCGGAAAACATCACCAGCTTCTGGTTGAGCCATGACAGGGTACTTGGGTACTTGAAATGTGCACATCTCATACCTTCCCACTCAGAAGAGCTGGGTTGCACAATCAGAGACTCAGAAGAGAACATGCCATAACTCAAAGAAATACAAGTATTTCCGATTAAATGATTCACCTGATTTCCTACATGTTGAGCATCACTTAAAACGTACTATTTTTAGATATAATGTTAAAGCGCACTTCTGTTAAGAAAACTGAGCCTGTGAACCACCACGATAGACCTTGGGTCCTTTTTCCATGACTTCTTTCCACTTTTGGACAGTTCTTCAGTTCACATAAAAGAGGAATTGGTTTCCTTTCCATCCTTTCCACCTCTGTGCAAACTGAAGTGGAGAGGGTGAGGCAGGGCAGCTGCTTCCATCCTCGGGCTGTACTGTCAGCCCTGCCCAGTACAGTGTGGGCAGTGGGCTCGACACCAGCAGAGCCACTTGCAGGCAGGGGAGGTGCTTGGTGGTTCTGCTGCCAGGATGTGATGCTGCAGCGGGGCTGCAGAGGCTCTCATGGTCACTGCTTATTAAACATTTCTGACGCCGCCTCAGGAGAAGAGGAAGTTGTGACTCACCGCTCCAAAGGCTGGGCATCTCCATGGGACTGAAAGGTGCAAAAACCAGGAGTTTTACTTCACTAAGTTACTAAGTCACTAAGCTGCTGGGAGATATGACTGCATTCAAGCAGACAAAGCAGATCTGCTCTTTAGACGACTAGTTTACGGCTTATTTTCTCAGTGTAAGAAGCCTACTGAAACAGAAAAAATTCAAAGATAATAAAGCTGCAGTAGCTAACGTAGCCCCCCAACCCAGCTCCCTGTTAAGATCAGCACTAGAACAGATAGCAATGCTGGTGGCTGCCTTGTCCAAGCTACAGTACAACACTGTTTTATTGAATAATATACCTTTTTTTCATCTATTTGTTTTCATCTCTAGCGTTCTGAATGCAATGATCAAAGGTGTCCTTACACCTTTAAATCTACTTTGGAAGTAGAGCCACAGCCAAAATGCTAATGAGCTTGCCTTAATTGTAAACATTGAGCACTGATAAGAATGAAACTCCATCCTCTGTTCTAAGGAGTTCTTACGTGTTTCCTACTTACACCGTTTTTTATCTGATTCTCCTTCACTTCTGTTCTTAGGCAGATTAATAGGCACCTGAACAGACAAATAACAGTACTACATCTCCTTCACAGCCTTTTGACAGACTTTTGAGACTGCAAATTATTTTTGGAAAATTATTATTGGAAAAAAGATTACTGAATGATCAGGCGGACGGCAATTTTTCAGGCTGGAACAATCCGTTCCCCAGCACTCACATGAACACATTTGTAACTTGTACTTAAATGCTGATGGGACATTTTTTAGAATGTGATAAGTGTGAAATAGCCCATAGTTTTATCAGTGTTGGTTGCTGCCCACTCATGCAAAAAAAGTTTTATTGTGATCATTAAGTTGCAGGTAGGCAGTGCCTCTGGACTGTAAAATAGGAATGTTAGTGTGCAGTGATGAAAGCAAACTTTGCTCAACACCTGTCTATATATATTGCAGGTTTCAGTGGCTGCCCAGTTGATCCGTTTACTCTATTGTCTCGGAATTAAGTCGTGGTAAGTAAAAGCAACTAAGACTGAGTTTTCTTTTCTTCTCTTTTGAACTTTTTTAGCTTCCAAATCTAAACCTCTGCTTTTGCATTTCAAGAAATGGCAACAGACAGGTAATGCGGGGTACTGGAGTGGCATGTGAAATGTCATCCTCTTGTTAATGTTTTTACCTTGTTTTCCTTTACCTGTATCTATATTTTAAGGAAGTGATTAAAAAAAAAAAAAAAAGGCTCTGAAAACAAACTGTGTTTTTTTTCCTGCAATTAGCTAGGTTCATTTTTATGAAATATGATAAAGAAATATTTTGTTAACAGCTGCCAAAAAACCACCCCCCTGAAACAGCTGCCTATAGCAAAAGAAAATATTTGTTTAACTGTTATTTGAAGAGAAGTGAGATTTTAAGTCATAGTAATCAGTGGTATCAGATACTGGAAAATGTCTAGGATATGATTAATGAAACATTGGAAGGAAATACGGTCAGTTCATGTGTTAGCATAGATCTTCTGTAAAGCCTGTGTGCCTCACCACGGTCCTGTCAGGCTATTCTCGATGGAAACATTTTCTTATGCTAATTTGGTTTGATACACGGAGGTAAAGGGAATACATTAGAGTCTAATGTAGCTTGCTCAAACAATGTGGCAGTAGGCAGAAATCAACTGGTTTCTCAGTAACTTTTATTATCAGCTCTTCCATTAGATCAGTAAGTCTTTTTAATGTCATTATTTTTCCCTCTCTTTATTCTTTACTATGTATTTTGTCTATGGGATGGGGTAGATCTGTACTATTTCCTTGTTGGTGGGGTTAATTTTCTTGGCATTTTATTCTGAAAAAGTAGTTGTTTTATTTAAATATCTACTAGGCATTTCAAGTAGTTCACTAGTATTTCCTGGCTCTGGTTACTTGGTGGCAATCTCCAGTGCTTTGCTTGGATGTGAATTCAAAAATTAATCTTTGGGATTTGTTCTCTCTCTGCACATACCTAGATATTTGTTCTCTTTTCAGGTTTGTTCTGTGTGGTATTTTTAGTTTTGCTTTGTGCTAGATTCAGGCTTGTGAGCAATGGGTCTTACAGATGCATAGGAATAAAACTGGGCACAGTGCTCTGTTTTTGTAGCTTTCATAATATCTCTTTTTTCTGTACTGCATGAGTTGAAAGTTTACATCCCAGCTAAGCCTGCTGACTTATTCAAAGAAAAAGCCCCAAGGAAGGGGCTGGTGCCTGAGCAAAGACAAGACTTGCTCCTAGCAAGGCTGAATTATTGCTGGTGTTTATTTAGGTTGTTACTGTTTCTTTTGTACCTGGGGCTTTGTGGCTGCCACGGAACAGGTTCTGGGGCAAAACTATCAGCTGATGTAAAGCTACTGAATGAATTTGTATTGGCTGAGGAGCTTTCTTTTCCAGTCTTTTCGTAATGTGCTTCTATGTTCAAGTGGTACATTTTGAGGGGAAAAAGACAATATTTCTTCAAACTTTGTATAAGAAAAGCTGATATGTAGCTTGGTATTTATTCCCATGAAGTATATGTGATAAATATTCATATTTAAGAAGTCATATATTTGGATATCAGATTAGCTATCCCTTTTAATCCCCTTTTTAAGGGATTATCCCTTAAAAAAATCCCTTTTTAAGATAAAAATTTAGTGCTGTGGTGAATGATAACGAGGTGATGTATTTTTGTAGAAAGGCTGAGACAGAAGGAGGGAGCAAGAGGGGGAGAGAATGGGGAAAGCCTGGCTGAGCACAAAATCTGATAGGAGCTCCTTAAGCAGCCTGAAGTGCATGTATGGTCACGTTGGTGGTTGTAGGTATTATCAGTTAGTTTTGAAAATACTGCTCTTTTCTTCAGCACTTTTTATTTTATCTTGTTTTGACTGGGTCTGCTCCCCAGGAGTGAGATTTCTTTAAGGCTTACTGCTCTGTAGTTATGGTCAGGCACAATGTGGCCTTTTGGTGAGCTGTCATGCCTCGAGAGGTACGAACAATTCTGGCTGGGCACATGCAGGTGGTAGTTCATTTAGCTGTGTTAAGTCCAGCAGAACAAAAACTTGACAACTGTTTCTGATTTAGAACTGCAAAGCATAGAGAGTGCAACTCTGCAACAGAGGCAAAGCTGTTACAGACTGGTGAGTCACTGAGGAATGCAATATAGGGCAACTGCATGACACCTAGTGTTGCTTAGATAATTCCCCAGAGACTTTAACTCTTTGAAATGCTGTAGTGAGAGAGTACGGACATAAAAACCACAGGAGCCCACTTTGGCTCTGAGTTTTTCTCTCTCACATTTTATTTCAGAATTTAAATGCCATTGATTTTTTCCATCTATCTCCCTCTTAGGCGGGGGAGGGTTCCGTTTCTTTTGAAGTTAGAAAGGATGTCACACGTGGTTAGCATTTTCCAAAGGCAAGGAAAGATTATACTCACAGCAAAAGAAGCATACACGATGGTGTGAGAGGATTTGCCACGAGGTTCACCGAAACGGACTGGATTACATCTTGCAGAGGCATTGGTTTTCAGACCTTTGCAATATGCATAGCATATTATGACCTGCCACTTTCAGGAGGAAACGAGCTCCCATTTCAGTACCGATGCCAACAGGTGGATATCCAAAGCACCAATGCATGTCCTGATGTGAGCTCCATGATTCACCCTGGGTGCAGGCACCCTGGCTGGTGTCCTGCCAGCCAAGGCAGGAACCAGACGCACAGCACTGAGACACCTGGGCTGGCACAGGGGTGGGCAGAACTCATCACTCCAGCATCTCATCCAGCAATTGTGGCTTTCCTGCCTTTGGACCTGGACAGGTGCGTCCAGCTGAACACAGCAAATTGTTTCAGTGTGTGTCGTCATTGGCCTGTTCTCTAATATGTTCCTTTTCATGTAGTTGTCTTTGGTGCTCAAAAGTAAACCATTATTAGGGTTTTCATTGTCATTGATACCTTGCGTCAGCAATGTTGGTCTTTTCTGCCACACCTGACGTCAGCTTTTCCAAGGGCATGTGGAAGCTGCCAGGGAGCGATGTGGTCACTTTGCCACTCCACTGCTCTGCTCCTCCACAGCACATAGATTTTCTTCTGAGTATGTTCTCAAGGTGTTAATGTCTGTATTTGGGCCAAAGAAAAATCCTTTAAAGGGAAAGCTGTAGAATGTAGATTATCTTTGTAGCACAGTGATTAATTAACAGTAAGTAGCTGTGGCTAGGACTCCAGCAGAGAGTATCAGGTGTCTCTCCACTGTCTTGACAGCTGTTCCTCTTAGCAAGACCTGGCATCTGGGAAAGCTGACAACTTTGGTAGGACTTCAAGGGTATAGATGGTTCTGCTAGCATCAGTCCTTGATACCATTCACACAGCATGGACTACTCTAGTAATGAGTCTGCAAACCCAAATGCTCAAGGCAAATGCTGTAAAGGCCTCCAGTATTCAAGTCTACCTTCTCAAATAAGAGGTTGGCTAGGGCTCATATGAATGACTTTATATACATATCTTTAAAAGCCTTCCTCTAAAGAGGTGATTAACTCTCATTCTATGATGTTTAATCACATAAAGCAAAAACAATAATATTACATGACGTACCTGTGGGATCCTGAGCGCCTCAGAAACATGGGAGATGCTTACTATGGAAAAATGCTCTGCCGAATTCTTGTTTGGGAGAGTTTATTTAGGAGACATAGAGGCTGTTTGTCTGCTGAAGTTTTCAAGCTCCTATTTCTCCACTGAATGCATCAGCTCAGTTTCCATAATGCAGTAATCATGCAGGCTGAATCCTTCATTACCATACTAAGCGTAACAGAAGAGCTGTCGTACTGATGGCATCTCTAGGGACGGTGGTGTCCAGCATATTCTGTGTCTCCATGGTTGGAATAATTTGCAACTTCACATCTGACTTTCCAGTATATTTTCATGATTACATTTCACTTAAGAATCCCTTGTGCAGAGCAGTTATTTTTTTAATAGCTCTTTAAATGCTGAACATATATAAATGAAAAACTTGTTTAACAAGATGGAGGTGTTTTTTCCTGGGTGGGGCCAGAGGTTGTTTTGGCATGGATGAAAATGCGAGAATTTGCTTCAAGCAAATGGGAATCCTTGTTGAAACAAGCAAGAGTGACTTTCTTTCATCTGTTCAAAGATCTTTGTATATCTTGGGAGCTGCTCTGGGTCTTAGATCACAGATAAAGAATGTGAAACATGTAGTTTTTGCTATTAGAATAACTTTTCCTGGTAATGTGGAAGGGGAGATACTCTTTTCTTTGTGGAGTGCCAGAAAACAATGCCCACCTGTGTTATAGTAAGACACAAGTGCATTGTCTGTGACTTTTCCTTCCCAGCTAAAGGAGGAAGCTGTGTGGTTTACTTATGTGGGCAGGGAAAAAACATTTTCACCATCAGCTATATAAAAGATTAAAATTAAATAAATGATTAATTATACTTACTTAGAGTGACTGCTAACTGCTGCTGAACCTTGTTTATGGGAGCATGACAACAGCTCTGACTTTTGGAGGCTGGGCACAGGGGCTTTGCTTATGAAGAGTGTTGGAGGCAAATTTGCTGACCAGTCTTTCAGCTGTGTGGATGCCAGATGTGCTGGTCATGGGGCAGCTGTGGCTGCAGCACTGGCTGACTCTGTGTGGCAGAGAGGGTGGAAGAGAGAGACCTGAAGGTGAAGCTTTCCTGGACAGGATTCACTTTTCCCATCCTTTCATATGTGGAGTTTTCATATGTGCTGGCCGATGTCACCAAGTCTGTAAAGGCAGAAGCATTGTGGTACATATTGGCTTGTCTTTCCACAGTCACTTTCCCCTCTTTCATGTCTCTCCCTCTGGCTTCCAGTACTGGTGAAGTAAACAGGGAGGACTCTTCCAGGCTTGGCCTCCTCTTGTGCCTGGACCAGGTCTGTCATGTGTGCTTGCACCTGTGTTGGCAGGATTTGGACACGTCATGTCTTACTTTTTAAATTATTATTCACTAATATTACAGTGCATGTCGGATGTGCCCAAAAAGGGGTTGGGAAGGAAGAGGTTCAGAGAGAGAGCCTGTGTGAGCTGAGTGAGCTGGACCTTGCTGTGAACAGCTCAGCTTCATTTGCAGCATCAGCTGTGAGTTACAGGCAAATACAGACCTGCAAATGGCCACTGCTCTCTAATTGTCCTCTTCTCTGAGCATTCAGCAAGCTCAAAACCCTGGGCTCCTCTTCCACCTTGTCCAAGATTCTCCTCTTCATGTTTCCATGGGAATGAACCAGTATAGGCAACAAGGCATTGTGTTTAGCATTCATGACCCAAACTAACAGGTGCTTTAAGGAAAATTTTTTTTGCTAAAAAATTTCTTTGTATTGAATTACCAGGTAAAGGTCTGTGTATTGGATTACCAGGCAGTTGCTTAAATCCAGAAGGTGGGAGAAAGCAAAACAATTCTCTGACTTCTTGTTGAAAGGTGTTAAAATTAATTAAAGAAAAGACATGCCTATCTTTTGGAAAGCAGAGGAATCTTTGCTTTCATTGCAGTTAAAAGTGTATAAAAATACAGATGTGAGATGGAATTTTTTTTAATTGTGTACACAAATAAATAAACTGTGATTTAAAAAATAATTGAGAAATCAGTTTCCCAAACAGAGGAATAACTAATAAAGTTTAGTAAAAAAATTTTGTTCAGGGGAAAATTGTTTATGTTTTATTTTCATCTCCTTTGCTCTTTATCCTTATCATATTTCTTACATACAGTCATGTAAGGTGAATAGTTTGACTGCACTTTCATTTCAATCAACACTACTTTGTTAGTCACAGATCATGGCTCCCTGGCCAGAGGTAGAAAAGCCTGAAACCAACAACTATATTGGAGACTCTTCCAAACAAAACCAGAACATGGCTGGGAAAGAAGGAGAAAATCACAAAGGTAATGTGCTCACTCATGAGTTATAAAAATATATAAGTTTCGGGGATCCTTGGAAAAGATGGAAAGTAATTAAGCAGTTTTTTATATGTTCTATTTCATCAGGCAATGTGGCTTCACTTGGAAATAAAGGGGAAATTCAACCTGCATTTTCCACAGTAGCTTTGATAGATGAGACAAGGCAAGAAGAAGACCCGTGGGCTCTGCCAGAACTGCAGGACACCGGGGTCAAGTGGTCAGGTAGCCATTTCTCTGTAAATAAGTTACCTACATTGTTTTCCCATCACTTGTCTCATGTTCTTCAAGAGTTAATGGCTGTATCATATTCAGTCAGTTAAGAAAAATCCTGAAATCATGCTTCTTACCCTCCTTAAAACACAAGGAGATATATGTAAAACAGTCCACCATTATAGTTTTTTATCCAGCCACCTGTTGGGTTTTTTTACTCAGTAGGATGACTAAGAAACCAATGTCAGATTTCATAAGGCTTTTTTCACATACCAAAAAGGTTTTTTTTGTGGTAAAAGTAGATAAACAAAATACCTGCTTCTGCAGTTAAAATGTGATTAAGAACATTCTTTTAGGTTTAATCACACACTGGAGCCATATCACTGTCTTTGTCTCTACTGTCTCTGTTTGTGCACTAGAGTATTCCAGAGAAAAATTCAAATGATTCTTTCATACATAATGTATTTGTTTTGCAGAACTGGATAGAAAAGGAAAAATCATTCGTGTACTCTACGGGATAGGGAAGTTCATTATGCTACTTGGATTACTCTACATGTTCGTGTGTTCTCTGGATATACTGAGCTCTGCCTTTCAGCTGGTAGGAGGTATGAAAATATCTAAAATATCAAGAGTAAACTATAAATAAGGCAGTAAATTTTGTCTGAGACAATTACAACTACCATATTTCAAGAACATTCTTCATATGTGATGAGACATAGATTCATAAGGAAGTAGCTCTGATTGAACACTTACCTTCTTTTGTTTGAAAGGGTTTTTCTGTCTCAAATTCCAAAAAGCTGTTGACATAGGGATTATTGGCCCAAATTTCCCAGTAGCTTCCTGTTACTTTAGTAATAGTTTGCAAAAATACATCTGTGCATAAATTTGTTCCATGTAAAAGGCATTTCAACAAGGTGAAATAAAAAAATTGTGCTCTTGACCAAAGCATCTAACACTGAAATGTCCCCCAAATCCTTCAAAGCTGAAAACTATTAAAATGCATTTTTCACATTTACCTTGAAGTGTTGAATTCAGGTGATGGGCTCAGGAGTGGTTATCAGAGAAATATGTGCACTTCTGTGGAAGTATTTTGCAAACACAGAAAGGTACAGGACCAGAATTAATCAGTATTATTAAAAGCATTTTCCTTAATTCAGTATCCAAAAATACCAAATAATAACATTTAAATCAAGGCATATGGGTTTTTTTTGTCCTACAGTCTTTCTGCTGATGGCTGTGGCATTATATGCTTCTCTGCAGAGTGCAGCAGGACTTATGGTCACTGAAATGAGAGGATATAAAGTATTCTCTAAAAACCGATAAGCTGAGAGTCCAGGACAGGAATCTGGATCTCTGAGCTGCATTGTACATTTTTGGGATAGCAAGCATGGTTATATATGGATCAATTAAATGGCTGAATGATCTTTAATTAAACACTCTGATAATTTCTATGGACTTTACTCTGTACTTCCCTCACTCTGTGAATATGTTTTTTTATAGGTAAAGCAGCAGGGGACATATTTAAAGATGATTCAGTGCTCTCAAATCCTGTTGCGGGACTGGTGATTGGAGTTCTGGTGACAGTTATGGTCCAGAGTTCCAGCACTTCTTCTTCCATTATAGTCAGCATGGTGTCCTCCACATGTAAGTCTGCTTACAGTATCTTTCTAGAGACCACTCCTAAACCTTGTCTCAAGTGCAAACATTCCTACTTGTGTTCAAATTGTAGAAGCTTTAGGTAAAGAATAGAGACTGTAGGAAAAGATCTTCACAGCTGTTTCCCTGATATTAAAATCAAATTTTAAAAAGAAATAATAATGGTAGTGGAAATAGTAGTGGCAGTAGTAGTAGTGGTAGTGGTAATAAAACCACAACTGCAATGAAAATTATTGTAAGCCTTGGCACTGAATGACTTAATTTTGAAATTATCTGCATACTTTTCTCATGTTAGGCAGTTACTGAACCTCATTATATCTGATATCATTTCAAAACTCTGCAGTAAGTAGGCAAATGCCTGGGAAAGAAAAGACTTTATCTTCATCTGGCCCATGTGGTGAAAATGGATAACCATGGGCCATAGTGGGGATCGTGGGACTATGAGGGTGCTGTATTCCCAAGGGGCTTGATAAAAGCAATAAAAAATAAAAGTAAACCTGTTTGGATTGGAGGAGCTAATCCCACTGACATCAAGGGAAGTCAGGGTTTCACTGACAGTGATAGAAATTTTCATTGGAGCGTAGAGCTTGCTGATGATCTGATTTTTTCATTCAGTGTTTCCTTTTCTGCTTTCCAGTACTGACTGTTAGAGCAGCTATTCCTATCATCATGGGAGCAAACATTGGCACCTCAGTTACAAACACAATTGTGGCACTTATGCAAGCTGGGGACAGGAATGAATTTAGAAGGTATTGTACTTGAACTCTAGATCTGGAAAATTGCTTCTTTCTTTTTTGTTAGTCATCTTCTATATTCTCTATCACTACTACAGACATTCAACCTTTCTAGGTAGGAAAGTCAGAAGCATGGCCATGGCAAAGGTATAATGCTGCCTACATGTATGTCTTCATATGCTTGAAGAAAAACATATCACATTCCTTTAAAAGTTTTGTGGGTTTGTAAAATTCCCCATTTTTAAGGCTCTTACATGGGGATAAATTTTCAAGTACTCCTACTATACCACCCACATTGTATTATGTCTTAGTTGTGGGAGGGCTGTGTAAGAAGTTGATATTCCACAAATTTGGTCTGGTTTCCTTAAAAGAGATATCAATGTTGAAGGTTCTTAAGTCTGCAGAAAGCCAGAGCTAGTATCTGTAGAGAAATGGAGTGTTCTGGCTGTCAAATATATCCAGTGACAATTTTTAGACTGGCACTTGACATTGCCACTGAGAGAGCTTGTGGAGCTCATGGAGCATTATTAGCAGCCTCATTAGAGGCTTACTGGACAAGGGCAGTGAACTTGGGAGAGATAGGAGACTTTGGTGCCCTGTCTCTAATGGCTCACGGGGCGTATTGAAATACTCTTAGCCAAAGCCTCTGAGGGACGAGCTGTGGCTCCTCAGGCTTTGGAGGAGAAGATGGAAGGGAGCTATACACCAACAGTCTGCAGAAACATGGGAGAGCTGCAAAGCCCTCTTGCCCCAGAAGTCAGGGAGATCAGGTCCTGGAGGCAATGACTGGTTGAGGATTAAAAATGTACCAAAAACAGGTGAGAGGCAAAATAAATACAGGCTGTACAGCCACTTCTTTCTTCAAGCAAGTACTCTTGGCAGCCTCGGGTTAAGGATCTCTTTTGTCTTTTCTAGTTTTTCTTGTTTTACTCACTTGTCTGGCTCATTAATTGGTCAACAGTGTGGAGCCAACCTAGCACTCCATAACAAAGTAGCTATCTCCTTTCACCCCAGAAATTAAATGATTCCCACTTTGAAATGGCCTTCATCTCTACCTTTTATGATTTCATAACTAATTGATGTTTTACACATTTTGTTTAATTAAAATCAATTCTGTTTTTAAACTTCTTGCAGGGCCTTTGCTGGGGCAACAATCCATGATTTCTTTAACTGGCTAGCTGTGTTTGCTCTGTTGCCCATTGAAGTTATTTCTGGCTATCTCTACCATCTCACCAATGTTATAGTTGAGTCCTTTCATCTTGAAAGTGGTGAGGATGCCCCGGAGCTACTAAAAGTTATCACAGACCCTTTCACGAAGCTCATCATTGAGGTAAGCTCCTTCTCACTTCAAGGAAGCTGTTTACTTGGTTCAGTCACAACTAATCAAAATGCTCTGAGTATGAGAAGGCTTTGACTCCTTTCTCTGTATCCTCGGGGTAAAGTTCATTAGCAGATGAATTCTTCTCTTTATTCACATTTCATAAAGCCCCAGCTCTATGTCTCCAGTTTCTATTTCTCCCACATTTTGCTGTAACAATGGCAGACCAAGCTAGGAGGATTGGGAAGGCAGGTGAGGACAAACAGAGCTATATGGGATGGGTGGGAAGGCAGCCTGTTGCCTGCACATTGGCAGATAGCACTAGCTGAGACAACCCTGCACAGCCAGAGGATCAGCATTGGACCTGATGATGACACTGCAATTATGGGACATAATCATGTGCATCTAGAGGCCAGGAGGATGAACACAGCTTCTGAAGTGACAGTAAATACGGTCAGGCAGTTATGTCAGAGCAGCTGATTAAACAGAAAGGGTGAGGTGAGGGAGCAGATGATGTGGGGAGAATGAGACAAAGCGTTTGGGCATGCAGAGTTGTACCATTTTTCTGGGAGTAACCCCCCTCCTACCTGTTGGGCAGGAGTTCCAGCATTAGAGTCGTGCAGACTTTATAGGTTGAGCTTCCAAAGGGGGTAATTTGAGTAGAGCTGAACAGAAGTATGTGATACAAGTTGGAATAATGCTTTTTAAAAAATCTTTTTTTTTTTTTTTTTTAAGCTTGATAAATCAGTAATAAACGCAATTGCTACTAATGACGAATCAGCAAAAAACAAAAGCCTGGTAAAGATCTGGTGTGTCACTGAAACCAATGTGGTGAGTATTATGTTAAATTAATTGTCAGGTACCTCAGGAAATATGTTACTGATCTGCAGCTGATGGTCCTTATCATAGGATTGTGAAATTAGATTTTTTTTATGATGGTGAGGTTTTTATCAGCAGAAAAAGAATGAAAAAAAATTAATGTCGTTTTTGCTCCACTTAAACAAAGCATAGTCACCAGTGGTGACCTTGACCTGGCTGCTTTCAGTACCATGCAGGCCCTTGCCTATCAGAACTGGTGGATTGGTGCCAAGTCTTTTACTCCTTTCAAACCCAAATGCTTTTAAACTCTGATACTCCTACCAACTCCCTGAAAGTGGAAAAAATCCGCAGCATAGGCCAGAGAAAAGATTGCTTCAACCACCATTTATCTGCTGATCTAATCAGCTTTAGTTTTACGTGTGTTAGGGTGATCTGGTGGCAGCTGGCTGTTTGCAGCTTTGTTGGAAAACTGCCCTTGGAGAAAGCCTCTGTGGGGCTGTGTCCTGTTCCTCTTCACCCCAAGCAGCCCTGCAGCTTGGAGGAATCTCTTACCCAGATCAACACCAATGAGTATTTTGGTAAACTATGGAGCTGAGTGCTTGGTTTGCATTGTTCAACTAACTAGCAATTACAGCATTAAATATCCTTTGATTCTCTAATTAGAGTATTCTACTTGTTGGCATGTATAGAAAAGTAATTCCTGAAGTCCTGAGGCAGAAGATACTTAAGGACACACAGTGGAGATTGAAATCAAGTGCTCAGCTCCTATTGAATGACAGTCTGGATGGCCAGTGAAATGCTACCTATGGAAATAGTGCTGGAGCAGAGCTGTGCTCACCTGAAACCCTGCTCGGGTTACCCGCAGGGTCTCTGGGTGTCTCGCCTCGGGGAGCCCGAGGTGGGCTGGGGCAGAGCTGCCAGACCCCGGTCAGAGCCCCAGCCTGGTGCTCCTCACTGCCCCTCAGGCACAGCCTGACCCTCAGCTGCAGAGGTCTGAGCCCCAGAGTCCTGCACAAGACAAGAAACCACACAGAAAGTGCAGGCTGAGGGAAATGTATATTTCCAGGTGCACGCTTTTTTATGTGCTTGCCTGTATTTTGGCTATGTATCTACTGCTCAAACTTACAGTTAAATTATAAAAACATATGAAGCCCCCAGAATTTTGATTTGATTTTGGCGGGGGAAAAGGATAATAATTTAAAGTATTTGCATTCTTAATGGGTTAAACTAATTTCAAGCAAAAATTATTAAACAGAGTTATGGCAAGGATAAATATATGCAGACCTCATATGTTTAAAGCAAAGCAAACATTCTGACCTAGTGCAACTGCTTGGAAACTCAGATGTTTGAAAAAAAATTCAGGAAGGTGAGAAACAGAATAGTGTTGTGTTTGTAAAGGTTTACAATGGGGAGGCCTGGAGCCCAGGCACTCCCTGGAGACGTGGGGGCACTAGATGCACTCCCAGTTTTGCCCACCTGCATCATCTGGAGAGAGGTACAAAATGCAGGTGTCAGTAGGCATTACCCAGCAAAAATATATGATTTCTCTTACCCCATTTCTGTAAAAGAAAATCATTCAAGCGCTTAGGAAAGATACCTCGTGTTCAGGAGCATGGTTCAGAGTCCATTTGGCTGCTAGCTGCTCTCATGTGGAAGTACAGCTCAGTCAGCAAACTCTACCTTAATCTGTATAATGACTTATGGACCTGGTGTCAGAATGCAGTATGTCCGAGCTAGGAGGGCTCATAAAGAAAGTTTTATTGTGGTACACACAGAAATTCAATAATTTAGTAATGTTAATCATATATTACATATATCACAATCATATATTACAAGCTAATCAGCTTGTAATAAGCTCTTAGATAGCATTTAAACTTTGAAAATTAAAGTAGTAGCAGCACTTCTGTTTCTACTGACATAGAAAACTCAGGCACAGAAAATCAGCTTGAGCACTTTGTGCTCATCCAGCAAGAGAGGCTGTGCTAGTGTTGTAGCATTCTGACTCACAGTCTGTAATACTCATCAGACTATGAACTGCATTGAGATGTCAGTAAAGAGGTCTTTCTTTGACCAAGGAAGGTGGGGCACTGGCTGGAAAAGGAATGCCACTGTCTCACAGCTGCAGCCAAACATGAACCTCACTCCACAAAAACTGCTATCAGTAGTTAAGGTCCTTAGCTATTAGTTTCTTGGTGCTGTGGTTATTACAATTTAGAAGATTTTGGGGGTATTTTAACCTTTTAAATGATGTACTGATTGACTTGGGTAACAGCATAATAATTTATTTTAAGAATGCAAATGTTATCATGTCATTAATGTGGTGCCAGCTTACAATTCTAACTTTTTAGCTGATAAATCTTGATTGTAGTAAAACTCGAAAATTCTACATGAACTCTTAATAAAGGATTGTAGATGACTGAACTATCTGCTTTGTCTGGCAATCTTTAGACACTGCAGAATGTCACAGTTGCATCTCCTGATAACTGCACATCTCCTGACTTTTGCTGGACTATGGGAAACATTACATGGACCCTCATGAATGTAACTGAAACAGAGTATATTAGTAAATGTAAGTAGTAGAACTACTTCTCTGCCATATCTTTACTTAAAAGTATATAGTATATACCTTTCTAATGGTGCTAACAGACCACTTCAGAGGTGTATCCAGAGGCCCTCACCTGCCTATGGACACATGGTGCTGCTGTGGGTGCTGCCTGAGGTGCTCTGTTGTACCTGCACAGCTGGAGTTACCAGCATCATCATGGTATCTGGCTGCAGATGGATCTCTTTCCATGCTGGCTGATACCAGGCAGTATCTGCCTGATACCTTCAGTATCTGCCTGATACCTTCAGTATCATGTCACCCTCGATGTTCAGATGGCTTGGAGCTACGGTTACTTTGCTGTAATGGTTGCTAGGATATCTCCATCCCTATGCATGCCCTGCAGGACTTTCAACACCCCTTCTCAGGCATACAGCCACCTCTGGGAAAAGGTGGCGCACCATGTGGCTTGGAGCACCCCAAAATTTTCTCCTGCCTTTGTACACCTCTCCTATGCACGTGGTTCCTGCCTGCCCCATAGGGGTACTGGCTGTGTATTTTAGAAGCATGTCTATGGAAGCACGTCTCCTGCCTCACTCAGACATGGCTTTGGTGGAGGAAGGAAGGTGGTATTTTCCCTCTTTCCATCAACCCCTCAAGCTGTGTGTGCTTTGGTCCAATTTTCTTAGAGGAGTGAATGAGAACCAGAGCTGGACTTAGGATCACAGGCAAAAATGAATAGGCTAATTCATTTTCCTTTTCTTTTTCAGGCCAACACCTCTTTGCAAACTCAGACCTGCCTGATCTTGCCATCGGGCTCATCCTTTTGGCTTTGTCCCTGCTTGTTCTGTGCTCCTGTTTGATAATGATTGTTAAACTATTAAACTCTGTGCTTAAAGGACAAGTGGCGAGTGTTATCAAGAAGACAATCAACACTGGTAACTATCTGCTTTTCCTGAGGATTGTTTTCAGGAATGACAAGGACACTGAGCATGTTTATTGATGTCTCCTGTTCTGGAAGATATTATAGAATATTTTAAAGAAAATATTATTGGATGAATATCATGCACCCTGCCGAACTTTTTTCTCCAAAATATTTTTTTTCTTTCATTTAAAAATCTATTAGTGAACAGCTTGATTGAGAAATGCAGGAGATTAACAGCATTAGAAGGCAAAGTCCAGGCTCTGTTTCTAGATGTATAATCATTAGCTGTTAGAAATGTAATGTTCCCATCCTCAAAAGATAGCACCGAAGTACTGAGATTGTGATTACCTGCTCTGGCACAGGGTCTGCATTTTCCTTCTAAAGCAAATTGAAAAAAGTTTGCAGTAATGAATAATCTTATCCTGTTCTGCTGCCTAACCCTCTCTTCAGCAGGATAAGGCAGCCTTGAATAGTGGTGTTTTCCTGTCTTTCCCTGTGCAGTCCAGGCAGTTTTTCAGCCTGGATCCATTGAGTGCAAATGTTAAGGTTTTTTTCACCAGGCTGCCTTTCCTTCATGCTCTCTTTAATGGGGAGATTTGAAGCTGTAGCAAAGAAAGGCAGTCCTGGCACAGATCTTAGGCTGTGGTTGAAGTGAGGGTTCATAGAAACACTAGAAGGAAACAAAGTGGTCCCTAGGTTGACTTCTCCTGGGCAAAGAACAATGCCCAAATTAAAAACAAGGGGTAGAAATTAATAGTTGACAGCTACTGCTTATTTAATTTGGGATCTGCTCTGTGTTCCTCTGTGTCTTCCCAACTGATGAAGTCCTCACTTCTCAGCTCTCTCCATAAATCTGCAGACTATAGGGGACATTTGTGCCTAGTTTCTCTAATCAGTGTAATTAGCTGTTCTCTGCAAGAGTTAACAAATGAATTTTTAGGAGATAATCTGCTTGGAACTAGTTAGAACAAACAACTTGGTTCTCTCAGGATGGTCTTCAGAGCTTTCCGAAGATCTGATCTATGCAATGGGTGGCTATTTGCTGAAACCAAGACTCTCAAAACACCCAGGAGGTTTTGTGTTGACCTCAACAGTAACATTTCTGGTACCTAATTGTATCATAAAACACATGCTACCCTGGGTCAGGACAAATGTCTACATAGTCCAGTATCCATCTTAAAGTGTGTCCAGTGCAAGGCTGAAGAAGGTGCACAGCAAACAGGATAAATCTGAGTAGTAGAACTGTCAAGTTGTCATTTGAGACCCAATATAGAAACAATATATCTATATACATAACATTGCTGTATTACTGTTATATAGATCACTCTGGTATGCTAATAGCAATGTTTTCCCTCTATTTTTTTAGATTTTCCATTTCCTTTTACTTGGCTTGCTGGATACCTGGCTATGCTTGCAGGGGCTGGTATGACCTTTGTTGTCCAAAGTAGTTCTGTTTTCACATCTGCTATTACCCCCCTCGTTGGTAAGTTGTAAATACTTTGCTTCTTATCCTCGTGTTATATCTTCTCCATCGTTCTGAAAGCAGCTCAGTCATGTTTCTTTTCTCGTAGGCATTGGCGTTATAAGCATTGAGCGCTCTTACCCCCTCACCTTAGGAGCCAACATTGGCACAACCACAACAGCTATACTTGCAGCTTTAGCAAGTCCTGGGAGTACATTAAAATATTCATTACAGGTCAGTATAAAACAATGCTTTCTTGACTTCATTTAGAAGTTGTAACTTTTCTGAAGAAAAACTTGACAAAAGTGGCTGTGGTGCAAATGTGCTGTTTGTGTTGTGCCTGATTTTGTGTGTGCTATTAATGACAATGCATTCACTTCAACTGCTAGAGCAAAAAGGTTGCATTAAAATTTTTCAGAATATCAATATATAGCTAATTTTGGTATCATATGTTGTCTTGATCTGAGTGAATTGATTCAGAACTGAGACGGGGGAGGCCACTTGACCCCCTGAGTGTGGAGATTTTGCTGCTTGGTGTTCAGTGCCCACATACTGAGGATTCTCTGAGGGTTACTGATTTCTGTAAGCTCTCTTCTCAGGACCCTAAGTCCTGAAAGTGTACAGGGACTCCTGTAACCTAACTGAAGATTGCACAACCCTTAAGCTGGCAAGCTCTCTATCTACCTGACATTGCAGTGAGCATCATGGCATCTATTTTTTTCATTGTAAATGTAATTTGGGTGGGTTTTATTGAATTCTTTTTTGTCTTAAACTATTTGAAAAGTAGGAAGCCTGGCTTTGGCCTTCCATTTTTCCACCCAGTAAAGAACCTGGCAGCAGATAACATTTGAATGAATGCTTTACATCAAAGAGTGAAAAGATAATGACGTTTCCTTGGTGAATAGGATGAATGTCTTTAGTAGCTAAAATTAATCAAGAAAATTACAGAAGTAATTTTATTGTCCTCAGGCAACAGATGTAATCGTGAGAAGATGCTATCTTGATAAAGCTCAGATTTCATGATAATGTGCTGGTTTTATAATGCCCTTTATAAATAAACTCCTGTACTTTCATTTACTTTAGTCTGATAACATTTACAAAATTAAAATAGGATAAGGTGAGCAGGGAATGTACTGTTTTTTTAAATATACGCTTATTCTGTCTAAGTGAGTCCTGTAAGCTTTAGCAAGTCTGTGCCTTTTAATGCTAATTTTTGTTTTAAAAATTTTTGAAGCATGTGAATCAAAATGATTGTAAAGACCCCAAAACAAAGTCCCCTTCCAGGAATCTCCTCAGTGCCCTATAAACTTATGGCTAATTTTTGTAAAATCCAAGTTTGTACCATTAAAAATTTCTCTGTAGCCTGTGTGCAACATCATATTTACATTTTCCATGTTTTCATTGGAAATTTATGGATGCAGGACTCAATGGTTCCCATACCTTATTGACAACAGTACTCTTTCCTGAGAGCTGGAAGTAATTATCATGTGGGTAGGAGCATTTAATGGCATTTTAGCTAATGAATTTCTCAAATGTTTTTGCTTTCAGATCGCCTTGTGCCACTTTTTCTTCAATGTCTCTGGGATTATTCTGTTTTATCCGATACCTTATACCCGCCTCCCAATCCGCATGAGCAAGACCTTGGGAAATATAACAGCCCAGTACAGATGGTTTGCTATATTTTATCTTCTCGTCTGTTTCTTTCTTTTGCCTTTGTTTGTATTTGGTCTGTCACTGGCAGGCTGGCCAGTCCTTTTGGGTGTTTGCCTTCCCCTGTTTGCTCTTTTTATGGCTGTGGTTGTAATTAATATTATGCAGAAAAGACGACCACATTCACTGCCTGAGAAGCTCCAAAACTGGGATTTCCTACCTGTCTGGATGCACTCCCTAGAGCCCTGGGACAATATGCTTATGGCTTCACTTGCTTTTTGTGGGAAACACTGCTGTGGCTTCTGCAAGTGTTGCAAAGTCAATGCTGAACAGGAGGGTGCCAAAGACAAGCAGCTAAAAACTATGGAAGTTTATGAAAACACCATGGCAATGGCTGATGAAGAAAGAGGTGGAAGAAGGGCACCAGCTGTAGCTTGTGTTGACAAAACAGGCACAAACAACACAGCCTTATAGTATTGGATCCATGCATATTAGCAGAGATACAACACAGGACAGCCAGGCTCATCAAAACCACCTTGGACCTTGCACTGAGGACAGAATGAACATTTTGTTAGGTTCCTGAAGCCAGTGATACATCACTCATCAAGGAAGGGAGTCAAACAAGCTTGACAGAGTCCCTAGAAAATCAATGCTCAGTTGCAGAGCTAATTACAGATTTGCTCTGCAGAGGATCTACTATGTGGTACCTTCCTCCAATGTTATCAGTAGCAAACAAAAGAAATCCTGATATAGTCTCATGAAGAGAGGGATGAGAAGAAGTGGCAATCAATTCAAACTTAAAAATCCAATAAACAATGCACTTGTAGAACAGCCTTTCTGACCTACTGACTCAACAGAAATTACTTCATAATACTTAAAAAGCTCCTGAAAATTAAAAAAAAAAAAAGGAAAAAATATATAAAAAAAGAATCTTAATGTTTTCATTGGCCTGTCTGCAGTGGTCCAAATGGAAAACAGGAGCTTCTCTAGAATAGACAAAATCTATTCAATGTGTGTGAAGGAAAATGAAATGCTGGGACGTCCTTTGAAGCTCTTGGAGTCCTACTCTGGTATAAAGATGCACATAAGCCCATTTGAAGCCCTCTCTGTCTCCTCTAGCAGTGGGGACAGGTGCTATAATCTTTTGTTATCTCAGGCTAAAGACCATAAAAGTAATTGCTGCTCCCTCTGCCTGCTGGATGTTAAGAAATGTGCATGGACACACGGGGTTGCTACCAAAGGTCTTGACTAACTGAGGATGTGATTTTTGTGGCCATTCCTCTCTCTACATGGTCCTCTTCAGTCCTGTTCACTATGTAATCCCACAACTATGGACTGGTGCAGGAAGGAGGACAAGTGGCCATAGTAGGAAAGGAGAGAGCTGTGCTAGCCTGGGCTGATGCCAGGAGATCTGTGTGCAGCTGTGGCTCCATTTGCCTTGGCCATAAAAAGAGTTTTCAAAGTAGCAGTGGAGACTGTCTTTAGACCTAAAACAGAGGGAGCCTGCAGAGCAGATTGTGGCTAGCACAGGGCATCTGGTAAGGTTTACTGGAGCGAAAGGGATTTTCACTACCCCTTTGTGCTCTGAACCACCCTACTTGGAAATAATGTGAATTTTACTGGCAATTGTATGTAGCAATGCAAATCCCAAATAAAATCCATGAGTGTAGTCACCACAATATCTAACAAATCCATAGGTAGTGCAATACTTGGTAGGAAGCTGCTCGTGCTCAAATTTTACCTTATTGATGTTTTAGTAAATGCTTGTGAGACTGATCTGAATCATGGGCTGACAGAAGGCATAATTTCAAAGTTGTAAGAAGATAATTTCAAAGATCCACTCAGTACTTCTGCTGGTTTTCAACAGCTTAGATATTACTGAGTATGAGACAATATCTGAAGTCCAATCACTGACATCCAAAAAAACATTAGGCGGCTGAGTGTAAACCAAGTGTCATTTAAAGCCCATTTAAGTGGCTGAATTTTAAATTAAATGTGTAATGAAAATGCTGAGAAGACCCTTAGTGTAACAAAGACACTCAGTGCTGCTAGAACATGATTACTTCTGAACTGTTGTTTTCTGCAGAGCTTGGAATTCAGGAATCAGATAAATACATACATTTTAGAAGTGAAAATTGTTTTCATTTATTTTTTTAAACTAACATTAAAACTGACAAACTAAGTGTTTGCAAATTGCATTCAAACTGAGATTCTAACTGTTTCTGTAATTGTGAGCCAGTGACAAAATGCTTAGAAATCAGAGTGATTTTCCAAAACCATCTAGTTTTGGTATAGCTCCGCTCTTTTGGAGTGTAGTAGCAAACAGTAGAATTATGTCAAATGTTCTTTTTAAAGTTATTTTCCTTATGCTTCATATAGTTGAAACAGAATTTTGTCAGCATCTCATTTTTAAAGTGGATTTTTTATATTTTCAGTAATTCTTCTTCATTTTATTATCACAATTCTGGATGCTTTTTGAATCTGTTTCTTTAAATCCCAGTGTGCATTTCCCATGCCCTGTTTCTTTGGGAAAAATATGAGAAAAATATCCAGAATTGTTTTCAAGTTATCTTACGTTTCCATTGACCACCCATTGAAAGAGGAAACATTTTAGTCTACTTCTACTCATTTCTTGAACAACATGCACCTTATTTTGCTTCTTGAAGTAAAGCCATCAAGAACAGTGATAATAACTGTGGGAAAGCAATCCTTACAAAAGGATCAGGGTAATAATTGTCAGGCATATCAGTACTTCGCTGTTCCTCTTTGTAACGTCTCCCCTATGACCTCCTCTCCTTGCTCCAGGCCATACCCTGCCATTGTGTTAAGCAGATTCCAACAAATATTTCTGTTTAATACAGCATGATATGTCCTGGTACACTCACTCCCACACTCTTACTAAAAGATATTTACGCTTTATTTATAATTGTTTGAGTGTACAGAATTTTTCATAACTTATAGAGAAAAAAGCTCGTGATTGTGTTATATATTACATATTTGAAAACTATGCAATGTTTGTCTATAAAAATGTAAAAAGGACCTACTGTATATTTTGTAATATAACTTTTCAATTGTTTGTAACTGTGTATACTGTGTATTATGGAGACTTGATTCCATCAATAGGTTACTTAAAGATTGTTAGTAATGCAGAGACAGATTTCTTAAAGACAAAAACCAACTATAGACTTTCATAATATGGCTTAATGCACAAGGATATTAAAGACTGTTTCTAAAAGATTTGAATTTTCTGTAATGAGAAATTTTGGAACTACAATGTTTCTAAAATACTTTTTTAAACTCTTAAATACTTTATCTTTTAACTCTTTCAAGGACAGTATATGTCTTTATATTTTGTCATGAATGTTCATATTGTCTGTCCTCATGCATTGAATGTAAAAATAAAGAGAAGTTTAAAAAAATTTTTCATAGTATCTATTTATACACATATTATGGAACCTTGCAGAAAAATAAGTATTCAGACAAGTTCTAGCCTGAGTTGATGCAATATGCAAGAAATGAGAAGGTTTTTTTAGCCCTGAGCACTAAAGAAAAGCACCTGTGTGTCCAATATTTTCATAAGAATGGAAGATTTGCATTTGGAGAAAAATAAAAATAATTGTTTGGTGCAACTCTGTGGGTCAAGATATTTTCTGGCAGAGTGCTGCTACTTGCCTTAGTGAAGGCAAGCATGAAAGATCAAAGCTAATGCTATTGTGGCAACAGGATGCATGACGAGTCATCATAAATTATCTGTGTCACTGTACTGGGCTCAGATTCTTCCTGTATGCTCTGGCAAACAGAGTGTCTCTGCAATGCTCCTTATACCCTGTGGCCTGAGTGATGGCTAGCTCCTATGGCAAAAATATCCATCTTACTCTTTTTATTTAATCACACATGATCCATGAATCTAAAATTAACCAGACAGAGAGAAATAAAAAGTGCTCTTTAAATGTATTAAATAAAGTGTTATTAGACTTCCTAATTATGAGCTCAATGGTAGCTAAGGAACCAGCCCCAAAAGCACCTCTCATTCACAATTACATACACCATGTGTTATTGAAGTGAAGATAGCAGAAGTATTTCTCTTAACACTGATAATTATGCACTAAAGTGTAGACTGGCTTCTTCTGAAAGTGAAGTACCCCAGGCCCATGATTTCTAACTTAGAGCTTCTTGCACCCATACATAAATACTGTAATTCATCGCCTTCCATGACTCACTGTCTGTTGGGAATTGAAGCATACTCAGGGCACTGGCACATGTTGTGCCACCCCCCTTTCTATTTCCAAACACGCTGGGACAAAGTTCAGCAATGCCTATCACTATTTAACCAATAGCAGCTAAGTCATGGAGCTCTGCACTCATCAGAAGCTTTCAAAATGTGCAAACAATGCTTCAGCTCACTGCCTGTTCTCTGTCCTCTTTCCTTCTGCTTGCAACTTAACCATGTTGTCCATAGCTCCTTTTGGTGCTCCTGTCTCTGCTGCATTTTTAATGTCTGCTGAAGCTCCACATTCGCTTCCCCCAGTTTCAAACTCTTTATAACACTGCACTGAACTGCACCAGGTCTACCCCTGTGCAGCGTTCTGGTTAGTCTGAAATGCTGCTTGAAGGCTCCATCATCTCTTCCTTCACCTCCCCACATAGTGGTGGGCACCCAGCCAGACCCTTTGGACAGCCACTGGCCGTACCATTGGGAAAGGCTGTTCTCTGATTCACAGCAAATTATTCAGGGGTGCAGGCTGGCGTGGTACCACTGGCAGCAGCTGAACGACACACAGCCAATAGCACAGGATCTCATCAGGTCTTTTAAAAATAAATAGTGAGCAGTGTGAAGCAAAAATTCACAGTTTCAATACACTGCATAAGGAAGGATACCACACACATAGCAGGTAATGCCAGGCCATGTTTCTGTTGCATCATCTCAGTGGGCTGGGCTTCCTTGCAAGTGCTTCATCTGCATTCGGATGTTATTTTACTTCCTAATGGCCGCTCCTGGTGTTGCCACATGCCAGAGGCATGACACTGGATGTGTAAACTCCTGCACGATATTTTCACAGAATTTGCTTTAGATCTTACTCCCTTTATGACAATTCTACTACAAAAAACCCCACGTGATCCATATAAGAGAACTGAGTGTTCACTTTGCATATTGGAAAGTAATCACACTGATTTAATGGAGTTGTCCCTAAGCAGGTTTCCCCTAACAAATGACATCTGAGGGTTTCAACAAGACAACAAGAGAAGCAGAGCAAAGGCTAGAATTAAACTGTTAGAGGCATTGTATCTTACCCAGTACCTGATGAAATTCTCTAATTGCCATTTACACTTTTGGTGTATCAATCTTTTTACATGGCTCAACAGCTAAGGACACATTACCATGACATAAACAATTGGGGTGATTACAGAAGCAGATATTTTGCAACCAACACCACAGCTGATAGACTGGAGGTTTTTTACACAATGCAAAATGCATAAATTATAGGACATGCAACAATTTGTGGACCAAATGCTGCCCTCGGTGAGGCAATGCATGGCCGTAATTGACATTAGGAAAATTGGTGCTCATGTGACTGAGGAGAGCATTAAGCCCTATTTTAGCTGACTAACACGATGGCCTCAGGCACTGGATCTCAAATGGTTGCCAGCTTGAAGGCTGGCTCTGGTCTTGCTGTATAGCACAAACAAAAGGTATTGACTCTGTTTCTTGCTTCCTGTTGTTATATCATCTGAAAAGATATTCTTTAAGATACTGATCAGTGCAATTTCCCTGTCTTCCTCAAAGACTGTTCTAGAACAGTTTCAAACACTCCCTAGCAGAGTGAGTTGCATATGGCTGCTCCCACCCACAAGGTGCAGAGCATCCTTTGGCCTGTGCTTGAGGACAGGTGTGACACAAGGGGTATTTCTGGAGAAAATGACAGCACGATGGCTCAAATCACAGGCTTGTATGCTGGAAGTGGAAAGAAGCTGAGTCTGAGTATATCCTGGGAAAATCTGCTTAGCCTGGTTGCTGCCTTTGGCCAGGTTGGGCTTGTCCTCACTGCCCTCAGATCTGACACCTCTATCCATGAACAGGGGAAAGAAGAAACCCAAGCAGCTCATTGTGTCTCAGGTGGGACCCCATCTCTGCCTTCAGTCCTTTGTGTCTGTGACAGCTCTTCTTCCTTCTCCCCAAACACAGCAATGCTAAACCAAGGAATTCCCAGCCTGGGAAAAGGAGGGGCAGGGAATGACATTTTGTTTTGTTCCCTCCCTCCATTACATTGCAAGCTTGGGTTGCTGGGGATTGAGGAATCACAGACAGAGCAGGAGGTGGGGCTGGAGGAACAGAGCTCCAAAACAGTCCAGGACTTCTGGGGGTGACATGAGGTGGAATTGATACTGGAGTTGGGTGGCTAGCTGGACCTGATGATTAAATGATTGCATATACACGACAGCAGGCAGGGAGCACTTTGCATTTGTCAGCAGCAATTTCAACACTACCTTGAAACACAGGGAAAGAAGTTTTACTTCCCTTGGAGTAAAACAAAATGCTGCGTGAGCCAAGCAAGGCATCTTAAACCCAGATGCATGGAGCTGGCATTCCTTCTTTAAGAATCTCATGGTTCATGGATGTGATGAAGCAGCTCCAGTCCACCCTTCCTACTGTGAAGCAGTCAGGTGACCACTAGAGTGTCAACAAAGCCCTAAAAAAGAGGGGCTCAAAGCATTTGCTAAGTGCTGTGAGAAAGCAGTTCAATGTGCAGGGGCTCCCCATCCCAGGGCTTCTCCTTGGACACTGCCAGGGGAGGGATGGAGGAAATCTCCCTCCCTTTGCAGGATAGCAGCCAGGCCACTTCACCTCGGGTATGGACACACACGGGGTGTTGTGTGCGAACACTTCAGGTGGGTACACTTAGGACAGATGTCTGCAGCTGGAAGAATGACCCATGGAGAAAAGTAACCAGGCACCAGGGGCTATAAAGCTGAGATACTACAGCTAGGAAAACAACACTGTTGAAACCAGTATCTGAAAGAGTCTAAGAGATTAATTTGTGGATTGTTCAAGGTCATCATTAGTCCCTTCAGAGAATGAGAGGTCTGGTTCTTGGTGAATTAGGAGATTCTGATTAAGTGGTCTTCTACTGTTGCAATGAGCTGTCCTGTGATGGATACTAATATTGCCTGAGAGCACTACAAAGAGTCTTCCTCTATTAGTAAAACTAACTTCTTACAAAGTCATATTCAGCTGCCCCTCTTGGATGTGAGTCAGAGGTACAATACCTGAGAGGCAACTTTTAAAGCTGTTAAGACATCTTAACCATGTGTAACAGGTGATTTGAATAAATTACATTGAGCCACAGCTTCATATAAAGCTTTCAGGCTTTCTTATACCATGTGTAACAGTACCTTGCCAGGGAAGGCTTGTCACACCATACTGGCAGGAATGTTTGAAGCTACATTTACTCAGCCTTTGTCACTTTTAATTGATACCCAGTTTCAGGACACCCCATTGGGTAATTTTTGAGCAAGAGTAATTGTTTGGTCAATGAAAATGTTTCCACAGAGACACTATAGGTGTTGTCATGGAAGGTGTTTTGGGGGTCAAAATCTCAAGCTGGTAAGAGCTGGAAGGACCACTCAGCTAGAGCAACCACAAAGGCAAAACATAACCCCTGGGTGCATTAGGGCATTTGTAGGGCAGTGAAGATGAAGCAGGGTACAGTAGCCAGGTCTACTTTTCAGGGGTTGTCCCCATACTCACCCCATCAACGTGGTGGAGCTGTAGGGTCTTGAGGACACTCTGATTCTTGGGGTTTGGACACCAGGGCTTGGGGCTGGCTCAGCCACAGGGCAGAATATAGACAGAGATCAGTGGGGGCTCCTCTCTCTTTTGTTCAGTCACAGATCTAAGCCAAAATGTCAAATACATGAGTTTTACAAAATGCTCTGTTCCTCACTAGATAGTGAACACTTATTGCTTTCACATCGAATTTAGCATTTAAATGGCTTAGCAACCTTTTTAAACTGACAAGGGAGACTGCATGGCAGAATTCATCTAGTGTACATAGAGCATCTTCAAAGACACAAACTCTGGTTAATGGAGAATATCACAGAGCTGAGAATGGATTTCACACCTGACCAGAAGAAAAGGCCATTTCAGCACCATCTGTTGCCACATCCTGGCAATTCTCCTAGTTGCAAATCCCAGAGGAATTTAAAATTTCCTCACCTGGGCTAGGTGCCTTGCTCCACTCAGGAGGAAGCATTAACCTCAGCCTCTGCAGGGCACGATTTTCAAAGCCTGCCTACGCCTGAACGTGCATACTGTATGATGACAGCTCTTAGTTTTAGGCCTGCAAAAGACTAGTAGGATAACTGGTGCAGGGTAAGATATCACAAGCAGTCAAAATTGTTTATTTTTAAACACTCACATGTATTTCCATACATGGAAATAAGAAAATTAAGTAGAAATTAAAAATAATTAACTAGCCCCCAAAATGTTATATCTATTGGATTACAATAAAATGCCTATATCTATCTTTATATCTATTGGATTACAATAAAATGCCATTCAAGATGGGCTGGGAAAGTTTTTTCCTGCTAAAAGTTTCAATCAGCTTTTCAGCTCAAAAAGGATGAGAAAAATTGCTCTAGAAAACTAAAGTATCTGAAACAGCTAAATCAAGGTTCCTGGGGCACAGCTGGGGAGGCTTAAGAATATAAGCGATTCTTTTAAGAATCCCTTAAAACAAAGGGATTGAAAACAGCTGAAAAGTGACTGAAGAAAAACAACCCCTGCTAGGGGCAGTCAGCTTCAGGCTTGCTGGTATGAGTTAGAAATGGCTCTGTGTTTGTGTTTTGCTGAAGTTTTGCTCATGGTGGGCACGGTTGCTTCTGGAGACATATAGTCTAAAACTGTGGCTGTTTAATGAGGAGGTAAGTGTTCAGGTTTTTTTATCATTTGGCACCTGTTACTTGGTCTGAATCCTCAGTATTATAACAGGAAGAAAAAAGGTTTCTATTCAGACTATTTTCTTGAACCAGAGGAGATGTGGGGGAGGACTTGTTTCTTGGGCATGTGAGCAATATTTTGAAGGATGTACTCATTGAGAATCTTTTTGTTGATTTTTATTGCAGTAGTGTTATTCTTCTCTTTCTCTTCCCCAGTCATGAGTTAACTTGTGTGGAGGTTTTGGATGCAGTCAAAACTTGCTCTGTTGGATGTGTGGTGAGTATGATGGGAAAACACCAATTGATTATTTATTATATCTGTAGGAGAGAAAAAAGTCTAATCTTTCTGCAAAAATATCCCATTTCTATCAGAAACTGTCCTGCTGTTTTTGTACAATATTTTGTCTGAACTCAGATGTTTAAAGGAACACTCTAATTTTTCACTTATTTTATTTCTGGCACACAAATCCTGAGGATACTGTTATGTGTGCTTCTAGCAAACAGAGGTCTTGAAGTAGGAAACTGAGAGAATGATTCTATGTTTTGAATCTAATGGAGGTAAAATAAATTTGTCTTGTGACATAGATTATGCACCTCATGAATTTATACCACCTGTGCCAATAAACGTTTATTGGGATGGACTTACTGTTCAGTGGTTGAGATATGTGCTGGGGCTGATGGCACAAAACTACGGCAAAAATCTGGAAATTTTACAGGGTACAAGCAGCAGACCTCAGTCCAGCCATGTCCTGGAGCAGTTATGGATGGTCAAAGTCTGAGATGGTTCCTGTGGGATTGCCACTCAACATCAGCAATCTAACATGGCTTATGAACTCAAGCTGGGTTCAAGATCTGTTACAGCCTGGACTTCACCCATTAGTGTTGGCTAAAAGGGGGCCATTATCTCCTCTTGAACGAGTAGATATCAATATGAAAATGTTACCATTATTGCCAAACAGCACCTTACATGGTGTAAAAGCCTTTTTTTTGCCCCTCACCCCATCCCACCAGTGAGGAAGCTGGGGGTGCACAATGAGTTGAGAGGTGACACAGCTGAGACAGATGACCCCAACTGACCCAATGTTCCATCATACTGAGCACATCCAGCTGGGAGAAGAAGGAAAGGGACACATTTGCAGTGATGATGTTTGTCTTTCTGAGTCACTGTTATGTGTGATGGAGCTCTGTTGTCCTGGGGGTGTCTGAACACCTCCCTGCCCATGGGACACTTGAAAGATTTCCTTGTTTTGCTTTGCCTGTATACATGGCTTTTGCTTTACCTGTTAAAGTGTTTTCATCTCAATACACAAATATCTTCACTTTTATTCTTCCAATTTTCTCCTCCCATCCTGGAGGAGTGCATGTGAATGAGTGGCTCTGTGGGGCTTAGTCACCTGCTGGGGTTTAGCCGTGTCATGAATCAAGGAGATCAAAGGTGAGATAAATAGCTAAGATATTTTAGATCAATTATTCTTGAGTGAAGTAGCCTTAATATCTTCAAAAACTGCATTTTGAACTTCTTTGCCCTAGGCATGTATTTGTTAACACTAGTGTAGCCATTTAAGTGTTTAAAAGAAAACACTTTAAATGGATTAAGTGAAAGAATCAATTGCAGGTATCTTACATATTTGCAGAAGGGGTCTTTATTAAACCCAGACTCCCATCATCACCCCTTCAAATAGTTCTGGAATTATGAGGCACATACACAAAGCACAGGGTAGATATCTAAATTTCTGCTTTCATCTTCAAGTGATGGTGGAGTAGGTGGGTGCCTGGGGAATTCAAATGTTACAGATTTTATAGGCAGAACTTATGACCATAAAAACTATTTTCGACTTTTCGTTGAGGGATTTTTTTTTTTCCATGTACCCCTAACATTTCATGAAGAATTTACTGCATCACAAAAACATCCCAGATATTCCTGGCATAATGGCATTGGGGCACAAGGTAAATAGGCAGGGGCGGTGGCAGGGGTTTGCAAGCTAGTCTGGTACTTTCTTTCTTTCTTGTTTTCTTTCTTTCTAATGGAATTATCACATGGGGTAACAAAGCTTTCTTGGAAGGGTGCATAAGTATTTTATTGATTGAAATGCTGAACAAGATAGTTTCTATTTGTCATATCAGCAACAGTGTAACAAACTCTGTCATGCACTCTCCCTCTGTAGGGGCTGATAGCATCCAAGTGCCAAGGCTGTCCTGTGCCTTGGCACTGGGGATTTGAGATGTGAAAATGAAACTTTTTATCCCTTTTTGACATTGTAAAGGCACAGAGGGTATGTTTGCAGAGTACACCAATGCAGTGCCATGCAGGATAGAAGAATTTGCCCTAGGAGAGCCCAAACAACAGGCTGGGCAGCAACACTGCTGCCTGACAGCCTCTGGCCCCTGGCACCAAGGGCTCACACCTGCACTCACCATGGTTATCTCTGCATGGCTGTCACTCCTCTGGTGGGTTTTGGCCTCTGTAAGGACAAACTTTTAATCCTCTTAATTTGAATTGGTTATCTGAAGAATGTGGCAATTATTCTAGGTGTTGGAATATTTGGATTCATGTATCTAATCTATAGCAGCTTTTCAGGCCAGAAAATTAACTCTTAAATATTGGCCTATTAGTGTGTCTGAAGGCTGCTGGTGATACCATAAAAACTTATTGATTGGGGTCAGACACAACTGAGCAGTAAAGACTTAAAAAGGTCTTTTGCTTTCTTGCAGTCCTCAGATACCTTTCCTTTGATCTCCACGACCTTTCAAACGTGATCAGGAGGCCTTGCTATGATGTCTGCCAGCTCTCCCAGCACTCAGGGATGCATCCAGTCAGGGCCCATCCAGGACTTGTGGATGTCAGGTTTACCTGGGAGATCTCTATCCTAATTCTCCTTGACCAAAGCAAAATCTTCTTTCCATCATTCCCTTACCTTGGTGTGCTGGGTCAGATGTTCCTGAGGGCTCATCATGTTAGTGAAGGCCGATGCAAAGGTGTTTGGTAACTCTGCCTTCTCTGCATCCTCTCTTAGCAGAGTCCCCCTCCGTTTACTGATAGGCCCACGTTATCCTTTGTTTTTCTTTCATTATTGATGTATTTGAAGAAGCCTTTCTTGTCCTTGATGTCCTAGGACAGACTTGATATCAGATGGGCCTTGACCTTCCTGGTGTCAGTCCTATCTACTCTGAAAATATCCCTATATTCATTTAGAGTGCGCCAACCCTGCTTCCATCTCGAGCATGTTTCCTGCTTATGCTTGAGTAAGGACAGGAGTACACAGAAACAAGTAAACCTTTACAGTTCAGTTGGTTACAATACCAGTAGAGGAAACCCAGATACACCTAGTCTAATGCAGAAAACTCTAGGTTAGTTCATTAAACAAACATCCACAGGTCTCTTCACACCTTTGCCTGACTTCTTGCTCATTGGGAGGCACTGTTGTTGAGTCTGGAGGAAGTGAGCCTTGGCTATCAACCAGCTCTCTTGAAACCCTTTTCCCTACAGTGCCTGTTTCCATGGGGTTCTTCCAAGAACATCCCTGAAGAGGCTAAAGTTAGCTTTCCTGAAGTCCATAGTTGCAGTCTTGCTTCCTGCCCTGTTTCCTCCTTGCCTGATACTGAACTTGAAATCTCATAATCACTGCAACCAAGGCTATCTCCAACCTTGAAGGCCTCCCCAGTTTGTTAGCATGAGGTTGAGAAGCACACTATTCCTTGTGGGAACTCCACTACCCGTGTTAGGGAGTGGTCAATGCTGCTTTCCAGGAAACTCCTGGATGCACTGTTTGTGCTTCACTCTGTTGCTTCTCCTGCTGATGTCAGTGTAGTTAAACTCACTCACAAGAACTAGTGTCTGTGATTCTGAGGCTACTTTCAGCTGCCAGTAGAAGGCCTCACCCACCTCCTTATCCTGATCAGGCTGCCTGATCCTCCACAACATCTGATTGTTTAATGAACTAGCCTAGAGTTTTCTGCATTAGAGTAGATGAATCTGGGTTTCCCCTACTGGTATTGTAACCAACTGAACTGCAAAGGTTAACTTGTTTTCTGGGATTAGCATACTGTGTTTAACTCAAAAATTAAATTGGAAAGGCTGTCCATGTGCAACTGAAGCTGGCTTGGAAGAGCAATGCAGCACTGATGAGAGAGTGGAGCCCCTAATCCTTGTCACCTGGGTAGGACATAAGACAGAGCTGATGCGGGTCAATGAAGCAGGACAGTGTTATTCCCACTACTAACTCTGCAGAGCAGAAGGGCAAAACTACAATTTGGTCTTCATGAAACAAGATAAAGCATGAGTGGAGGCTTTCTCATTCCAGTTAGTCAGTACTGGTGTTTTTTGGAAAGGCTAATTACCACAGGCTGAGCACACTCCTCTCAAGAAAGCAAGCCTTCAAAACAGCTCTGAACACACTGGGACTGCTGGATGGCTCACACTAATAAACGGGCTGGTGAAATTGGAAGGACTAATCTCAGTCATTGCTTGGGGGTGGAATGGAGCCTCATGGCCTGTGAGAGAGGCAGTCTTGGTTTGTCTGCACAACTAAACTGAACAAGGTCTGGCGGATATGTTTGGGCACTGGGTTGTGATTATCTCAGCTATTTAGGGGTGTGCTGCTTGACCTAGCTCGAGCCCATTTGAGAAGAATCCTCCTAGACAATAGCTGCACACCTTTTGGGGACTTCATGGACCAAGACTGGTCCCAAGAAGCAGCAGATGAGGTAAATGGGTTCACCGGAAAAGTTTATCTTGCCACAACCAGACAGCAGAGCCTGGCCTTGGTTAGTTTATTAATACAAATCTATCCAGGGAAATTTGCTTCTAACTTGCGTAATTACTTGCTGTGTAAATCAATTTCTCAGGACACGCTGTAATGAACAGATAGATAACGCCAAGCAGGTATCTCAGTTCCTGCCTTGCCTTGGCAGACTATCAAAAAAGGGTGCTAGGTTTGCTAATGGACTTGTGCTTTTTCCTGCTCACCTGGCATAACTGTTAAGAGCAAATAGTAATGCTGAGCATTAGGAGCTATCTAGACAGTTTGAGTGATTAAAGGGAGGTCAGTGTGGACAAACGAAAGAAACAACAGAAATCAGAAAATGCAAACTGGGGAGGGAAGCAAGGTCAAGGAATATGTTAGCAGAAAGATCACTGAACACAGTTATAAACAAAGCTGTTGCAGCCAGTTTTCTTCTAAGGGGTTATTAAGATGCCCAAAGGTGGTTGGGTATCTGATAGCACTTGTCAAATAACAAGTCCCTTAGGTCAACAGGCATTCAGCACCGTTGGTGCAATTTCAGTTTGGAACATCAGTGCCTCAGAATATCTGATCTGCTGCCGTTGATGTAGCTTCTGCTTGGTTGTGTTTTCTGTTTTTTTTCTGGCTTACTGTAACTATTGCATTAGTATATACTGCAAAAATGCAGGTATCTTTTCCTTTCCATTTTGGTTACTCATTTCTCCTGCTCTGGTATGATTTTGATGCTCATGCTCACTGATCTGCATGTGGCTGCTTTTACACAGACAATTTCTACTTAGGCATAGACACACTGTTACTTTCCTTATTACAAATATAGTGAAGTCTCCTGGCATAGGAGTTAGGTAGATAAATAATGAGGCTATGATGCATTTCCAACAATCCTACATTCCAGATGTTGTGTTTTTTTTAATTTACAATTCTCTGTTGATTATTCAGTAATTGTTCCTTTCACCTATGTCTTAGACGACAGCGTAGGAAATTGTTCCATGCTCAGATTCCCGCTGACATTCTTTAGTTTTCTTACCCTTGGGCTTTTTCTTAATAAAATCCAGCCTTTTATTTTTGTTCTCTTCCTACATCCTAGTCTTTTAATAGAGTTCACACATTCATAGGAGGAAGGAGAGAGTGTATGGATGGAATTCCTTTGCTAAAGCTTATTCAACTTGTTTCATACCTTTGTGCTATCTTCAATCCAGGATAAGGGATGAAAGGATAGGGGTCAACATCCAGCATTAAATGTCATAGTCCATTAGTCAATGGGGGCAGCTTACACAGACAAGAAGCTGCTATAAATTAATTCTCTTCACAGATAATCCATGTTTCACACGTGGTTTTAAAAGATAATCTCTGCTTTTCCAGTAGCTCAAACAGTAATAAAAAAACACTAGCAAGGGTATTAATATAGAATCTTAAGTCTGTCCTCATGCCTATTTATTGGGATGCAAAGCTGTTCATGGTGTTCCCAGACCATATAGTGGAGTCAGTGGTCAGTCACCTCTGTATGGATGCCCCTCACATTTGGCCCTGTCCTGCTGCTACCCTATTGTGCAATTCAGAGCCAAACAAACTTTTTAGCATAGTTGCAAATCTTTCATAACTGGTTTGAATTGTTTCCTTCATAAATCCATAGTTGGTAATGACTCAGAACTGCTCAATATTGACTTCTTTTTTTTTAGCTTATCTTCACCTGATTCTCCCTTCTTCCCATAGCACTTTGATACATTGTATATAGCAACCTCTCTTCCCGGTCACTTTCTGTAACACCGAAGTCCATTCACTTGGTGTAAGCTGCGTCCATTTTAGAGAATTTGGCACCTATTTTGTAAACAACTCTTCTGAAATTCTTTCTTGTGTATAATTTATTTGCTAGAGATGATTCTGGGCAGAACCAAGGGAGAAAGAAAAATGACCATCAATTACACTGCCTTATGCATGACCTGTGTTGTTTAGATGGCTGAACTTCTATCAAATATGTATAAACAAACTATATTGAGGAGTTCAGCACTACAACTGTGATTTATTATTTCCTTATTTCCACCCTGAACACTCAGAAACTATAAACCTCAGTAATCATGTTTCAATTTATGAAAAATAATTCTTGATGCAGCAACTCTTTTTCCCTTCTCTCCCTGTTTTCCTTGTGGATGTAATAGAACTATGTAGCTGCTTTGTGTAAACAACCATGCTTTCTCACTGGGAATTGGTTGATTCTGTAGGTTGTCAATAGCCCCCTGGATCTTATAAAAAGTGAGGAATAATAATGTAACTAATGTTATTTTAGCCTTCAGCATTGCTAGTTTATTGTGAAGTGCTGCTTATCTTAAAATACTTTGGTAGAACTTCTGACGTAATAGGTAACAATAAACAAAGATGGCACTATTAACTGCTGGCATCATGAAATATCTTGTAGCTTCAGCAATTGCTTTCTGAAATATAGATGTTGAATAGTGTTTCTGGCAAAACTCTTCAAATTAGTTAATTACTAGAGTTCAGAATATGGGCTTTAGAGAGGAAAACACAGTGAGCTGGAGTGGTAACACTTAACTCTGATCTGTATGTACACAATCTAAACCACTGCAGCTCGGAGAACTCCCAGATTGCAACACACGGGCTGCAATCACACCACCACTGACAAACTCCCATGGGATTACCATGGCAGCTTGTTTTTCTACATGTGACATTTGTAGCAAAACACACCTTTAACGTGCAGCTAACTATGAGCAAGATTTGTCTTATGCATGCCTGAACAGTTTTTTGTGAACATCTAACTGTGTGCCATTTGGTACCTGACCTAACACTGCACCTGTGTTGTGACATTTGTCTGCTTGTCTTCAAGGGCTACACTTGACTTTCTGTAATGCTTCTGGGTTTACCATCCAAACCTGCTCCAGTTTTAATACTGATGCACAATCTTCTTTCATTAGGTGACAAAAATACAGTTTAGAGGGCTCTGGAAATAGCCATATCTTTGTGTTAAGGAATGTGAGATAATCAAATTTAGCTGCACAAGTTTTTGCAACTCAAAACAGAAATAATGGAGACCATTTGCAATGGGTATCAAATACACATAATCTCACTCCAATGAGTACAACAGTTTAGTATGTAAAAGTCAAGATCCTTTCATTAAACACATTAAAATACTTACCTATACATACAACAAAATACGTATCTACAACTGTACTAAGAACAGAAAGTATTCTTTGCACAGTTCTTGACCAAATCAATGAAAAACTCAGTAATGTGGTACACAATTTACTTTCTCAGTGGGAGGAGCTTCAACATCTTCATTTTTTACCCCATGACTTGTCAAGGGAATTGATGCCTCAAAGCATCAACTCTTCTCTCAACACTTTTGAATTTTCAGTTTTCTGCAAGTAAAACATGCCTCGATGGTATGTGTGCATAGACATTTATATATAAATATAAAAATCTCTCTTGAAGGTCAGAGCTTTTTTTCCTTTTACATCATTCTTTTCTTACTGAAACCTTCTATGTCTTTCTTGAAAAACAAAACATTCCAGGTTTGCTCTGTGCAAAGACTATCCTCAAAGAAAACCGACACATAAATAATGATCTTGAGAGATTGCAACAGCAAGATAGTATTTCATCCAAGAGGTGCCTTGAAAGAAATTTCTCCACATCCAGGCTGAATTAAAAAAATATTTTTATTTACAAGAGTAAATAATGTAGTGCAAGGCAAGTGGATTTAACCCTCAATAATGCATAGATTGATGCAATTTATAGTCTGTGATCTACATTATTTTGCAGAGGTGACTGCACACCTGCTGTAAAGGTTAGACTTTTCCTACAGCCACTTTACAGACAGCTTTAAATCAGATAAAAGGTATTTGCACTCCCTACATGTTATCCATATATCCCATCCAACATCTGTCAAATAAACCATCACTTAAATAGGTGTCTTTTAGAGTCACTATAGAACATAAAATAAATCCTTGCCAGTGTTATCTACAGAAAAATACAAAAATAAATTTTTGTTCACTTTGTGTCACCTGATCACACTTAAATATTCTGTTATTAATTCATTGCGGAGCTCCTTTCTTTAATCAGTGGCTCTTAGCAGGAAGAGAAACATTTTGTTGTGTCCACTATGGAATGTGGATCCTTATAAAACTTTGACTAAAACTTAGCAATCATAACTAATATGTTATGACTGTATTGCAAATATTCCTGGTGTGTCTTCTTTCAAAACAAAACACTTTTCACATTGAAAAATCAGCATGGAATATAAAAACCTCATTTTTACCATTGCATGTACTGAAGTCCTGACTATTTTCCATGGAACTTGAAAACTACTGGTGACTGGGTTTTGCTTTTATGTAATTTCCATGATTCAAACTTGGAAAACTGCCAATTTCACTGATAAATAAGCCTGAATACAGTAAAAGCAATTTAATAAGAGATTAGACATGTAAGTAAAACTTCATTAAAATCTGTGGGACGTTTGCTTATTTTTCAATTAGGCAAAGACTTTGCAGGTTTCCTTCCAGACCCTTCTATGACATACAGAATGATTGTGTGTTGGGTATAGTGAGATAATCTGCATCATCTCTTTGGAGTTAAATAAATTATAGGGATGGTTTTCCTCTGTAGTGAAGAAGTCAGATCAGTCAACTTCCCTACAACTTCAGCTGCTGGACTGCATTATTAATGCCATGTACAGGGTTGGTTTCCAGTTCTTGGATTCGTAGATGTTCATATCTTGCCTTCCCAGCCTTAGGAAAATTATACTTCAACTGGTAACAAGAGGATTCTGAGGGTTTGACTCCTGCTGTGGTAAATCATTTGAAAGAGTAGGTTCATCTTGCTGTACTGGTCTGGTAGCATCCTCACTGTCATTCCCTAAGGAAGAAGGGACGTCATGTGACAACGATTCTGATCTTCTTCCAGGAGAATTATGAGCTTTAGAAGAAAGTCAAAAGAAATTATTTAATAAAATCCTACTGTGTCTAGCAAGTTTAATGTTTAAATATTATGTGGATGTAAAATTACATATAAAGATAATATTCAAAGGTTTCGAAATACTGAAAGAAGAGTATCTATACCTATGTACTTTATAAATTTGTTGCATGATTCCCAAGTTACATAAAGTAATAGCTAGTAAGAAAAGAAAGCAGGATTTCAGAATTATCTCCATATTCAGCATATTATTCAGAGTTAAATGTCTTAATTCAAATAATCTTTTCAGATTTAATGGTGTTGGGTTTTTTTCAATACTATTTCCTATAAGTGTAAGTTATCAATGTGAAAGTAATTTTTTCAGTATTTTATTACAGAAATATATCAGAAAGCATTATTTTCTGACATACACTTAAGCTGCCTACTGGGGTTAAAACACAACATAAGGAAATGTATGTAGTGGAAGAACTGGTAATATTCACAATTTACTGATTGAGTCTTGTGATCTGAATTGAAACACTTAACTGAAGCAGGAAATGTTTTTTAAATGATGACTCATTATTCTTCATGTGATGGTAGGGATTTTCTCCCCTTCATTCAGCAAAAAAGTTAGTTTTGTGTCTGATATCTCTCTTTTGGTGTGGTAGAAAATGTGATGGCAGTTTTAACAGACTGAAGTCTAGCATTTCTGTCTGTTAATATTCTTTGTCCCATCAAAAAAGACAATATAGAGCAAACTTTCTGTTTTAGGACAGGAGGATTCTGCAATGCCTGACTGAATGCATTTGCTGATTCTGTAACTGGTATTAAGAGTCTGAACTGACTCTTACTAAAGTTACTCCAATGCACCAGCTCTTGGAACATCACTTTTTCTCCCACCCTGCATCTGAAGATGAATGAAACAGGAAACACACTTTGATTGCATATTGCAGAGACTACATAGAGAATCAGTCATATAATTACTGTAACAATACTGCATGTTGAGAGATGGGGAATAATCACATGCAGTTAATGCTTTTATTAACAATCTCCTTCATCAAGAGAAGTTCTTCAGAAACCAACAGGTTTAAAGTTACGCTTTGCTTCATCTACTCCTTTTTAATGATCAAAAAAAATGACATATGCGTTAAAGAATCTACTGCTCAGAGGTACTTCTATCAAACCTAGAATTCTGCTTTCATTTTTGAAGGTTTTACTGACAGAAAAAGATCACTTCTCTTTCTTCCGTTTTGCTATGACACACGCTTACCAGATAAAGACTGAAAAGACTGCACTGCAAACGCAACAAGAATTGATAAAAGGAAGGTTCCCATGAAGTAGATCTGTAATAATAATTTTAAAAACATAGTTAGTGCAGTGCAAAGCCATGGTAGAGCTCAAAATGAACTGTGCATGTAATAAAGGAGCAATACATACCAGAGTAGAGTGTAAAACATTGTTCCAGAGAACTCTCGTGTAAAAATAAAGCAATGCTAATGAACACGGATTAATTGATTCCTGGTTACTATTATTCCAGCACCTACAACAAAAAGATTAAAACAACTCATTGGTACTCCTTCACAGTTTTGTGGCATCGATCACTTGGGAATCTCATATGGCTTTGCAGAACCAGGAATCCAGAAAAACAAATATCATCATCGCTAGCTTAGAGATGGTGAAGTAAAAATTCAGAAAAATACCAGCTTAAACTTATTAAGCACAGAACACCTTACCCTAGAAGAGTATTTTTTTATTACTGGTCAACAATGGGTCTAAGCATCCAAGCTACTCTTCCAAAGCAGTCACAGTTCTCATTCTAACTGATATGAGCCAACAGCAGAAGGACTTGATTTAAAATTAGATGTACGAAATTTAGTTGCCTACACAGAACACTGGTGCTAAAACTCCTTTAGAGACAATGCCATAAAGCAGAATTAAGTCAGAGCTTGGAGAGTGTTTTAGATGACTTGCACAAGGTACCTACCTGCTGCTGGGGCTGAGCTGAGCAGCTTTCTTAATTCCATTAAATAGGACTTCCCTTACTAGGGGCATTTAGACAGCTAAATCATAGGCATCTATTTTAAGCTTCAATTGATTTTTTTCTACAAAGCTGAGGAAGGAGCAGTGACATATATATATATAGGTATACACTATATAAATTTTGTTATAAATATACATATAATTTAGTTATAATGGCACAGACTGTGCATATATATATACATACACACAAATATATAAAAGTATGTGCCCTTTTGGACAAAACTGTATGACGATAGCACTGTCAACTCTCAAACTACTCTCACAGCAAAGCAGGTGCATTCAGCCCAAGTGAAAGCAGAATTCAAACCCATGCTTACAATCCTAGATGGTCCAGAACCCCTGTCTGACCAGTAGTTTCATGTACAGTGGAAGTAATTTAGGGTACAAGTTCAGTCTAACTGCAGTGAAGAACAATTTCAGCAGATTGTTGACGAGAAGACAAACGAGGTTTTAATGTTGGTATCTTCTCCACTTTTCTGGGTTCATTCAGTAGCAAAACAGATGATAAACCACTCACTCGTCATTCACATCCTCATGTATTAACCATTAGCTCCTCCTTCTTCCAATATTTGAAAGGTGCTTCCACAAATTTACCAAATATTGTGTAAGCTTTGCATTCCCACTGTGCCTTCTAACACCTCTTGCTTTATCTGAGTAAAGGATATCCAAGTTCTGTACTGGAAACAGAGCACACTGGGTGGTTTGTCCATGAATAGTGCTGGCACAGGACATTCAGGCAGCAGACCTGTAACACTGTCAGCTATCTAATACTCTGTGCCACAATATCTGTGCCAGCCTGGACATATTTGCAGAATCAACAGGAAGGATTGCTATTATCCCAGCTACACATTTTTTGGTTCTTATTACATTATGCTACATTTATAATTGAAATATTGGTTTGGACTGCACACAAATCACCAGTGCCTAACTTAGAAACTTAAATATATTGAACTGGAAAAGACCTCCTGGATTACTGAATCCAGTCCTTGCTGTTTCAGGCAACCACATATAATCAGGTCTCTTTAACAGGTATAAACTGAAATATATTTAGGGAATTTAAGAATTTCAAGTATGTTGACCTTAACTTGCCTTAAATCATAAAAGTGAACAAAGTTAATAATTACAGGAGTTACAGAAGATGCTGATTAAGGGTAAAAAAGACTCACCTGTAATACAGTTCCTGAAGAAGTGATGTATTACTAGAATGCAATGCTCGATCAATTTCCAAGTGATCCAGAATGTAGGAAGGTATGGAGTTGCCCTCTTCTATGACAAGGGCCAAATTGAAGAAACCCTAACAGTAAAAAAATGCACACTTTTTAAAAACATTAAATTTTCATATCTGTATTTTAGCACCAAGTATCTAAATAATTATAATTGTCTTCCCTAAATCTGTTCAGTATAATGTGATATTCACCAAATAATTATGAGAGCCCTTTCTCATAACAATATACTCAGGTAAATATTGAAAATGCAGAAGAAGCATAACTGGTTTTTTAGTTCGTATCTTTCTCCAGATAGTTTATTATTTTTAGTTGCCCTTTAAGCACAGTCACCATATCAAACTGTCATATTTTATCTCCTAGGAAAACAGAGTGAAAGCAGAAATGGTTTTTTGTTCTCTTACTGTTCAATTTCCCTTCACATTGCTCTACAGATCAACAGAATCTGAATAGTGAAATTGAGAGCAGAAATTTCCTACAGACAATTTAAGTGCTTAATCTTATGGTTTTACTTACTGGGACAAATCTTAGGCAACCCTGTGTTGCTTCAGAGTCAGGAAGATGAAGACACAAGACATTTTACAGGATTCCCCACTGCTTTGACTTTCATACTTTAAAGTAATTATTTATGCATCTCTTAGTTCCTTTTCTAGTTTAGCAGTAATGTTTTGATCCAATAACCCCAAAAGAAAACCTATCCACGCTACCTCTGATAAGTTCACATACAAGACACCATCTGGGGCTGTTGCCACAAGGACAGGGAGAACAGAATATTGCACCCAGGACACTTCAGGAGAGCCTGAGAACAGGAAACTCAATGGTGAAACACTGCATGTCTTTAGTACTGTGGCATGGTGGGTTTTTTAATTATAAAGCATTTTAAGGTGAAACCTTCATTAGTGAAGAAAAGTCACCCTGGGATTCACTTGGTATAATATACCAAGGGAAATGGGCCCGTCTTCTCTTTTTTATCATAAAATGGCAGAGGATACGACTGGAATACAATCCAGCTATTAATTCATTCTCTTGCAATAGCAAAAAATACTGAGGTCACAACTAAGTCCAGTACCAAGGTAAGGCAGCACTAAATTAGATCATTTACCTTTAGCTTACAAATATCTATTAATCTATGATAACTTTATCTTCTGTTATGAAACAGCAACTACTGACTCACAAGGTATTTTGAAATAATTGTAACTTATTCTAGCAGGTTTCTTTGGTGCAGATGAGGCCAAGCAGAAGAACCAGTCACAGCTGAATTCTTAGATTGTTCTGCACTCTGGTGTTTTGCCATGACTGCAGACCCACCTGCGAATCACCCTCCAAGGCAGCCTGGGCGTACATCCGCATGGAGAGCTCAAGGTCTTTAGATTGGTTCTGGTAACCATAATAGTAAAAATCACCCATCTTCAAATAGGCTGTGGAAGAAACCAGCAGAAGATCATTTAGACTATTTGTAGCAATACAATTAACCAACTATTGATGTGATGGAGAAGTTAACAGTAATTCTATTTAAAGCACAATATTAAAAAACAAATGTACTTTTTCTCTCTGGTTGTCTCTGTGGCTATTTTATATCAGCCTCCCACTGAAAGTAATTATCCTAGATGAAATCTCTCATTGTTTCTCTTTAATGAATTTAGTCAATTTTGAATTGACTAAATGAATTTTGCTTTTACAAAACAAAAACTGAGGCTTAAGGATCTCTATATTGCATTCCTTTTTCACTTGCTGAATCTGTCTTTGGACAACCTGAAGCCTTATTTAGTCACATTAGCCCTGCTAAATTGATGAGGCTTAAAACTGTGCCAACTATGTCTTTGCTCTGTACCTGACACTATGGTGGCTGAATCTTTCCCAAAAGTAAGAGAACGTTGCTGCTGATAATTTTATTATTTGCAGATCCAACTCAACCCAAGACAACAGTAGGGATACAATTTTCCTGGACTAGAAGGGAGCAATACCCAGCAAATATTTTACAGGCATCTTTCTGTGACATTGCACTGTAATGAAATGCATCAAAAGAGAGGACACTGACCCAGACAGGAGCAAGGGTAATGTCGCACTAATCTGTGCTACTGAATTTAAAAACTCCTATGACTGTGCCTACACTTATGTGACCTAAGCTTTCCTCAAATGGTTTGAAATTCTTCTACACTTTGGCTTGTGCGTCTACAGCAGCTCCTTAGAAATCCCACATGTTTTTACAGCAGACTGAAATGGAATGACAGTCCCATTCTATGAGTCTGACTTTCAGAAGTTTTTCTAATGTAAGCTTGTACCAGTGGATCTACCAAAGGGTCAACCAAACTACACCTTGCTAAAGTGTCTACAAACTCCTCAGGAAAGCTAACAGTGTTTGTCAGTTCCTCTGGCTTCAGGCTATATCCACGTGGTATTCAGTTTCCCCACATTTAAATATCCCTCACTGTGTATTCAAATGAAGAGCATGAATTATTTTTGCACTGCAGTTTTCCACATGCTTGTGGAAATCACTTAAATGCTCTTGTGAGACAATCAGATCAATGTTTTCAAACATTCAGTAAAGCTTTCAGAGGCATCAAAATGACTTACTATTGAAGCCACAGATGTAGTAAAATTCAAGGCCTGAGGAATGTAACTTATTTGCAAACAGACCTTAAGAGAATCCTTTAGTTCTCCAAGGTAAGCTCTACCAATGTTGATAAACTCTGTACCCTAAGAGAAAAACTAATAATCAATTAGATAAGGAATCCCTTAGCCTTTATTAGTTTCTCATGACTCAATTATGATATGGAAGGATATTTGCTTTTGGATTTTCTCTTTGATAAACCAAACAGCATGACCTCCTAAAGTCTACTGCTTTTTTTTTCTTAAACTTTAAGTCAACTTCTCAGACTCCTAAATATCTAGCATTTCCTTGGGGCTTAGCTTTTTTATTTTATTTTATTAAAATTTTATCCATTTAATGCAATAAAAAGGAAATTTTCAGAAAATCTGTGTTGAAATACAACACTTTAATTACCTATTCTCCCTGATATTCCTATCAAAACATGAAAAAGCAAATGTATGATTAGTAGGAATTAATCTTCCCTCAACTTGCTTACTCAAACAGAAGTTGTGACAAACATAGATTTTGGAATTAAAAAAAAAAAAGTAAAATTAAAATTTAGAAAGAATTCCTTATACATACCAAATGATGGAGCATTGACTTGAGAAACAGAGAAATTGTAGTATCTCCAGACACAATCAGTTGCTAGGTATTTTCTTGCTAGGTCCTGTAAAGAAAATAGTTGAATCATTCATATCCCAGGTAAGAGACTAATGGCACATATTATCATTCACAAGGGCTCCTTTCAGGATAATGATTTGTGAATTCATTTACTCACTGGTCTTTCTTCACAGATGTGTGCTAAATTTGACTGTGACACTTCAATCCCAGTTTCAGCTGCTAAAATGTAATGCAGCAGAGCTTCATGCCTAATGTTAGATAAAATAAATTAATGAAAAACCTTACAAAAATAACATGCATTTTACGTACACTTAAAAACCCCAAAAGCACTAAATAAATGTATAAAATTGAGCCAAATTTTGGTACAAAGTTTAAGAGTAAGAGGCTGGTAAACCTATGCAACAGCGACATATACAGGCAATGCTTGGTGTAACCAGCCAAGCTGCATCTCAAGAATTTGCAACCCTTTCCCTCTTGCATTGAAGCTACTGGCTCCCGTGTGCACTTACTCTAAGTGCCAGACTGAAGAATTGACACTAAGCCAAATTCTCTATTTAAACATTTCAGATAAAATGTTCTTAAAAGACTCTACTTAAAAAAAAAATCTATAATTAACTTAGCTGTGTATGTATCTCTTTAATATTCACCTGAGTATTTCTTTGGTAAGCTTTACCTTCCATTTATGTGACTTGTTTTTTCTTATCTTTTTATATGGAGCTTTTTGAAAAAGGATTTGTCTGTCTTTGTATTTGAATATATGAATATAAGAACAGTCTCTGTTCCTCTAAAGACTTAATGCATCTCACTGACTGTAAAGCAAGTAGTAAAATTTAGTATTGTATTTGCAGTATAGCAATTCAGTATTCTGACACTAGACAAGAGCATGTCTCATTTTCTCTGCCACTCATCTACTCTATATTATGAAGACTACACATTTAAAATTAAGAGGAAGTCTTTAAAATCATGTGTACTGTTTTGAAATCCCAAGACAATAAAAAAAAATCTCTTGGTGTACTTTTATCCTTCTAAAGTTTCCTATTAAAGAGCAGTGCTACCAGTGATATTCTCCACAAAACAAAGGTAAAACCATGGCAAGTTTCAGGGTTCAATGGCTTGTTTAACTGGAAGCTAACTGGAAGATATGGTCAAATACACATTTGACTTCAAGAGTAGCTGCTTAAGCAAAGCAACTTAAATTGTGAAAGCAGTTGTTCTTACAGAACTAGGTGTTTTCACCTCCTGTTAGCCAGCTATTTCTGCATGATTACAAATTATTCCTTGTACTCGCCCTGTAGTACAAGAGAGACCTGGTTCTACAGAAGGAATTCAGAGGAAAACTGGGAAATTGGTTGATCCTTAAGTCTCAAAGGGCAACTAAGAAAAAAAAAGTACATTTACAGCCTTTAAATCAGTCTTTGAAGATCAAACTACCATGACAGACAGATGTGTAAAATGTGTCTGCAACCAATGACTGAAGAACATATGTTACTTGGATGGATTGGCAGCGCAACAATTTACACCTATGCAATTTACACCCAGCATCTCAAGCAGGTCTCCAGCAGATTTCCCTGCTAGATGTTGAGTCCAGACTTCCTGGAATCTTAATGCTCTACCTGTCATCTACCTGAGGACTGCAAAGTGAGCCGGGCAGAGTCATAGGCTTACACAACAGAACACGCTACAAAAATATCAAGGGAGCTTTTTGGTGTTCAAAAGAGGGCTCAAGCTTAAGAAGAAATGTCTGTGACGGACTGAGTAAAAAGACACTTCTAGGAATGGGTTACTCCAGAACAGTCCACTGACAGTTTCCTGCAGATCTCCTTAGCCTGAAGCACTAATTCAGTACTTACAGGGAGAAGCTGCAGGACTAAATGAGCCACTGTTTTAATCACATATGACAGTCTGATGTTTGCATGCACAATGTCTGATGCTCACACCTACAGAGGTTGCTAAGATGGAGCATTAACCTGGACATGATTTTGAAACCTCTTGACTGGCTCACTGGGTATTATACTTACACAAAAGACAATATTAACCACACACAGAAAACCCAACAAATCTAATCCAGCAGCCAGACTTTTCACAGAAATATACAGAAGAGAGAAGGTAAAATACAAGATTTTTAACAGAGAGAATAGTAAAAGTGAAAGGTGTTCCTTTGGTTAATCCAGTGCACAATACACAAATATTATGGGATGAGAACCACAGTTCATACAACTACTTCACAATGCAAACTCCTTGTTTTTCACTTTATTCTGTCAGAATTGTTGAAATATATTTTGGGTCAACTCCTTCTTCCCTTTATATCAGTGGATGTTTTGCAACTGATTCTTGTAGTACTACTACTTTTTTCTTCTTTGAGGTGATTGTCCAATATTAATTATTTTATCTTGTTATTAAGTAAGTGAAAAATAGAAAATAAAAAGAACAGGAGAAGCATACCATGAAAGTTCCAGATATGCATTGAGAGCTTTTCTGATTACATGACCTAAGTACCCATTCTTCTCTGCAATGTGCTTTGCCCAGCTGTGGAATAGAACAAACAAAAAATGAACAGTAATGCTCCAGTAATGTTATCCCAACTCACACAGACTCAACACAAAAAGGATATGGGATCACCATCTCACTTCTGTAAGACAAACTATGGGATTTAACAGTAGTCACTTCATCAGTCCTGTAACAATTGACTGAGCACATAAAGTCCATTAATCTCTATGAGTGTATTAGACACATCCTATGTTTTTTTCTCAGCAATGTTTTTTTAGGAAAACAAACATAAGTTGATGGATGCTATCAATAATTATCTGCCCATTTTTTTGATGCAAAATGCCAATTCTATCACATCACCCAATACTTCTTGAAAATAAAATGAAAAAGCAAGGCTTTGCTAATTATAACCTTTCAGAGTTGTTTGATACAATCTCTCAGAGTTGTTCTGGGAAAAAAAAATCTCGTAAAATCTACTGGTCATCTAAATAATACACATACTCATGCAGATCAAATATTACTGCAGAAGAACTTTTTGCCATGGAGGTAATCACTCTGAAGTATTTAGGCCATGGACTTAAAAATCACCAATAATCAAAATAATCACATGGGAAATATATTCTCCTTTAATAAATGGTCTCCTTACTTACATTACAGCTTTTTCTGGATCTCTAGGGAAGTCTTCCATATTTCCTGTGATGTAATACAGAGAGCATCTCAAAGTCCCTTCTATATGCCCCCCTTGGGCAGCTTTATAGAAATAGTGTGCAGCAACTGTCTGTGAAGTGATAAGACACAGTTAGCAACTCTGCATTATTAATCTTTATTGAGATTTCTTCCTCAGGACTCAGTTCATCAAAGGACTAAAAATAGGTAGCTGGCTAATGAGGGTAACATAGTTTAACTACTTTCAATGTACTTAGACAAAATGAATTCTTTCTTCCAAAAATTTTAAGAGTTTAAAATAGAAAAAGTTATGAAAAACATGCATTTGGGTAATATATCATTACAGAACATCAAACAGGAAAGTGTCTAAATGTTTAACTAACACTCTCTAACACAAAAGTCTTGCATGCACTGACAAAAGTAAAATTAGTTGTTCACTAGTAGGAAGATTAAGGCATCCTGGAGAACAGAACTTTTGCACTTGTGATGCCAAATGAAGGCTGTGGAGCAATGGCAATTCTCTGTACGTTCAGCAGACCACAACCACAGTGCTCAAATCTTTGAAACTGGTTTATAAAAGGTAACACAGATTGAGTAAGGCTGTGTGACTACACACTTTACCCTCAGGAACAGTAATCTGTAAAGTAAGCCAAACCAGCATACAACCCCAAAAAAAGTATTTTAGGAAATTTTTAACCACCAAATACATGCCTTCTGTTAGGGAACACGGACTACACAGTCCTTCTTGCCATTGGCTTTGATGAATAAAGAAACCTGGGCACTTTTACATGTACTCTTATAATCAGCTCACTCTGAAATGTGTATTTTGGTCCTTGGGGAAGGAAAATGTGTTTGCCAGATGCACATTGGTGAGCACTGCTGCTGTTGGCAGCAGAAATGCTCACTGTCTGGAGTATATCCAGATCTCAGAACTCAAAAGTCACACTGGAAACATTTTTTAGCTCTGAGGTCTGCTGGCATTTATTACAGTCTACCACACTATACTTTTGGTGCTGTTCATACAATACCAAGTAAATTAAAAGAAGTAAAGTAGACCATTCCTATTAGGGGAAAATCTATTGTGCACATATGTTAATGGGAAAAATAAAATAAAATAAAATAAAATAAAATAAAATAAAATAAAATAAAATAAAATAAAATAAAATAAAACAAAATACTGCCATCTACCAGGACTGTATCAAATTTTACAGTTACATTTCCAAGTCTGGATTGGAGGCTTCTCACTGCAGTTCTGAGGCTCACAGAAGCTATGTGAAGATAGCCTAGCTGTTCATGAGGTCAGGGACAAGGTTGTACTACTTTCAGTTACTGTGGAATCCCTTCCCTATAAACTTTCCAATCCAAAACTGAGAACCCAAAAGGTGACGTGATGTGAGAGCACACACTAATCCTTCCCAGCTGCTGTCACTGGAAGGAGTAAAATCTGCACCTGTTTTGTTTCTGAATTAAAAGAATACAAACACATGCACGTAATTTGGACTGAGATATTTGAGCAACATCTCTCTCCCTAAGGAATCTGACTGAATCCCCCAGAAAAATCCTTCTTTATGATGAAAGGTATGAAAACCCAACTTAGGGGGAACAGAGCAACCTCAAGAATGAGGCAAAAACTTCTAAACTGGTCCCTAATGTAAGAAATAGTACCATTAAATATTCACTCACTTGGTTTCTACCAGGTATTCCAGGATAAATCCCATCCAAATACAGGACACCGAGGTTGTATGATGCATCTGGATTTCCCAATTCTTCAGCAATTAACCAGTGTTTGGCTGCTTTCTTGTAATCTCTTTTAAAATTGTGGTAATACCATCCTAATCCATTCACAGCCTGGGGCAAGCCCTTAGGGAAGGAGAAGAGCAGTCTCAGGTCATGCATTTGATTCTGCTTTTTGTCACTTCTGGGACTAGGGGTTATAAAGCCTTTTTTTCCCCACTACTTTTCCCTTTGGCCTTGTATATAGAGTGAGGAATAAGACTCCAGTGTCATCTTATTCTACAGAGTCTCAGCCATGCGCTGACTTTCACCTGTTGACAAGAACAAACTGTGACTATCTTTCCCCTGGACAACAAACAGGACACTTATTCTTGTAAACTCCCAGAAACTGGTTTACAGGAATCAAAAAAGCAACCAAAAAACCCACTCCTTTTAAACTAGAACATTTCCTTGAGAATGAATAGAAAGCAATGAACACAGAACTTTGTACTGCTGCTTTCAAAATGCATTTCTCCAACATCATACAGAGCTGCTTAAGATACTGCTACTTGCTATTACCAAGTTGCATCTTTGCATTTTGGCTCAAGAGGAGAAAATCTTGAGACTGTTTTTATTTTTGCTGCAATGAGTCACCACTTCATTGCATAAACTGGTGCATCATATGGGGCTGTAAGTATGCCAGCAGTATCAGTAACTTGCACATTAAAATGTAAAAGCTGTTAAACTTTTCAATAATAATGATGTTGTTTTTGTATAGAAAATGTGCATAGGAGTATAAGAACCCAAACATCTGAGGTCAAGGAGAGTAAGCAAATTGATGTCTCTAGGAGTCTTCCAGGAAGCTGTTCCTCAGATCCTGAATCAAGGGAATTTTCATCACATCATAAAAGCCTCTCAGTTTATTTAAGCCTTTCCCAAACATGCCATAGAACAGATAGTTCTCTCCTGTTTCAAAGGAATCGTAGAACTGGCACAGATCTTCTCTGATGGTGGTCAGCAGTGAAGTCCTACTGTCATAATCAGTAATTTACCTAATTCTGGCTCTAAGAGCTAGGAATGTATTAAAGGTCTAGGTACTCTTTCATTTTTATTCTAAGGACCAGATCATGGCCTGGGTAACCTGGCTATCCTAGATAATTAAACAGAGTGAAGCTCTTCTGCTCTCTGGTGCCTGTCAATGTTTCCCCCTACTATGGGAAAAAACCAGGAGACTTTGGGACATCCAGGTCTTCTCCCTTAATGCTTAGAGATATGAGGCAAAACCATCCCCCTTGATCAGATACTCCTTACAGATTCACTCTGTAAATGACTTAACTAACATCAAGTTCCAAAAGATGTAAGTAGAGAAAATTATTTTTCTTCCACAGAAATTTTGGCTGATTTTAAAAGGTCTAGTCTCCCAGCTTGGGAAAATAAGCCCTTCACCATTCGTGGTGATGACACTGGAAGAACCAAGCAGTATTGACATAGAATTATGGCAACAGGCATTTTACATAAATCAGAGTTCATTGCTGCACTTCATACAGAACTACTAAAATAAAATATTTATTGTATTTTACCTTGGCTGCTGCTTTCTTCATCAATTCCAATGCAAGTTTTATATTCTTTTTCACACCTTGACCCTAGGAAATGGATATGTGACACAATCATTGTTTACAAATGCAGGCTGATAAAAATTCACTCATGTACATCCAAAATGCCTTTTAATATTGATATTATTACCTACTAAGTGTCATTCAGCTTTGAACAGTTACAACAAAACAAGCAGCTTTGTGTTCATCCTTCCTTCACAGCTTTACAAAATCTCAGTGATTCAGTCTAGAAACAATTATTTCATCAGTATATTCAAGTAATTTTTATGGATAGAACTTGAATTTTGAGCAACTAAGGAAGAATGAATAGCATTCAAAGGGGCATAGGTTGTGCACAGTTTGGCAGTGAGGAAAGGCTCTCAGCTCTCCTGGAAAAGGATGTTATAGTGTCTCTGGAGGAAATACAGAGATGTCATGCTTATGATGTCCACATAACATAATTCCAGACACAGGTAAAACAGATTATGTGTGCTCAAAATTAACACAAGCAAAACTGAAGCAAGCATTTTTTAGAGAAAAACCCTCCACTGTCAAAGAAATGAGAGGAAGATGTAACAGCTCCTCAGCAATAGTTCTAAGCCTTACTGCTTGAATGTCTTATGGGTGACATCACTTAGCTGATACAGCTAAGTTATTTGACTCAGGTGAGGTCATGCTTCAGTTTAGCCTCTTCTGTCTACTGCTTCTAGTAGGGAAAAACTAACTGCATGCAGTAACAATTTAATACCAACTAAAAAAAAACCTAATAAAGGGCATTCTAAGAAAGGATTAAACTTTTACCTACATCTCTACACCAAGGCCTATGCCTACTAGCTGGTTGGATTCTTGAGGTGACAAGACATTAGGAAAAATTTGGATCCACAATTTGGGTGGTATTTTGATCCTGAATATGGCTAGTAATAAAGTAACTAGACTTTTTAAAATTTTGCTTTTTAAAATTTTTGTGTGTTTTTGGTAAAAATCAGCTTTAGCTTCATACCTGTCAATTGATTTTCAGAGTAAATCTAAAAGCACTTGTATACACTCTTACCACGTGTCACTGCAGATAACTTAGAAACATCATATTATAGGAACAGTTACTTTCAAGTGAAAACATCAAATATGACTTACCTTAAACAAGACAATGGCATAATCATATATTAACACTGGATCTTCTGTTTCTATTGCACCCTTTGCATACCATTCTATTGCAGCTTCAGGATTTTTTGCCACTCCTTGTTGGCCCCAAAACAGCATCTGAGCCAAACGTTGCTAAAAGAAAACAGTTTGAAGAAGTAGTATTATAAATGCTAGTATTGAAACTGGAATTGCAGGAGCAGACTTTTGCAGGCCTAGATGCATTTCAAATGTGAGAAGAATCTAGTATACAACTAGATTCAACAATTTGAAAACAACTGGTTAATAGGAATATTTGCAGAACTTTTCAGTGGTGGACTGTACTGATACTAACACTACAGCAGGTTTATTTTTACAGCTGCCAGTATCATAGAAGTCTGGATTGATTTAAATGCAGAGGTAAGTGATAAGACAGACTTGATGCATGTAAATGGCTTGTTATTACAATATATTGCTACTGGTCTCAGAACAGTAGCAGTAATCGCAATGTATCAAACACAAAGCCAGGGAAAAGGATCAGAGAAGGAGATTGCCAAGACTTGAAAATTCTTCCCTTCTGCCTTGCATCATTGTTATGGCTTTGGAATGGTTACTGGACATTACTGAACAGGAACGTGAGAAAAACAGGCTTGGAAAAAAGAAGCAATTCTGCGTGGAAGAAGAAAATGTCTGTCCACTCTCCTCCACAACTTTCCTACATGGTCTACAGATGCACATTCCTGAATGTGCCTAAAACCAAGAACGGGGAAATTTTTTACTTTATACCTGTGCAGCTGCATTTCCTCTTGTTGCTTCATGTTTTAACCACATAAAGACATCACCATTTTCTTTTGTTTGAGCTTTTAGCAGTTCATCATCCATCAGTCTTATAGTTTCAACGAATGCCTGAAGAGTAGGTAAACAGAAAAAAATTAACTTCCACATGAATTTCACAGTGAATTTCTACAACTGCTACCAAAAAAGAAAATGTTGTCCTGCTTATCCCTAAAAATTCGTTATCAGTTCTAGATTTAAAATTCTAATCACTCCTCTGCTGGCCAGTGCATTAAGAACTATTCTTACATCCATCCAGTAAAAAACATTTACTGGTTTGTTCCCAAACTCTAAGTCTATTCTACACAGAAAAGATATGGCAAGACACCAACAAGTGAAAGAAAACTCCAAAACATCTTTTCGTTTTAAATGCAATTAAAAATGACAAAGAAGTGTTTTAAAGTCTTTTAAGGCTTTAAAATTTCTATAGAAATTGGTTTCAAAAGACTAAAAGAAGGCTGGCAAAGCTTGACAAAGGCCTGACCTACAGCACTCTTATCTAGGTAAGCCTGCCAGTTTTCAGTTCTTCAGCAATTAAAATCTCTCTGCTTTTGTACAATAACCATGCTTTCTGATAAGCCAGGATTCTAGCACTACTCTACCTTGACTATTCTTTACAAATAAAGTTGTGTTACCTCCTGTTTAGCAGCCTATTCTAAAATTATTTTATTGTAACTTTATCAGATAACTATTTAACAACCAAGTCATTACATTTGATTATAGAGAAGGTTTAAGTATGGAGAGGACAATTCATCTTTTGCAGCAACTTCATGATGTCTGTCTATTGAAACAGCAGATCAGTTGCTTAATAAACACATCCAATTATATTAATAATTTAAAATCTGAGTGAGGATTTAGGGGCCAAGAATAAGGCTTGGACTTTAATAAAAGACAGGCTTGTGAACAATTCTGAGGATTTGAGTCTGACTTTGATTTTGATTCTCTTTTCCTAAGAAACACAGTAATGATACTTACATATAATTTGGGGGATTTTGTAACAAACATTGCATCATAAAATTATTTGATTTGGAAGGGACTTTTAAAGACCATTTAGTCCAACACCCCTCCTACAGTCAGGGAAATGAATCAGATGAGCTAATATTTGTAAATCAAGACAAAAATCTTCTGGCCACATAATATGAATATGAAAAACAACTTGTATAGAAAACAAATGCAGATACACTAATAACTCTTTTACCTGTTCCCCCTTTATATTGTGTTGATCCAGGGATGTCTTTATTGCAATATTGCTGTAATAAGCATACGACAGCTCCAAATCAAGTGGATAGTTATTAATGCCTTGGTAATGTTTATAGCCAAGATTCATCACAGAAAGTCTCTCATTCCCCTGAGCACCAACCAAACTATACAGAAGTCCCTGGAAAAAATCAACAGGCATAAACAAGAGTGAATTCACTGCACATCTCACAAGTTAAGCACTTTGCAGGAGATTTACAGGGAACAGAATGTTCACATTGGTAGCTGATATACTAGCTATATCCTGTAAACAGTTACAGGAGCAAGCACAACCATAAAGTAGTCAAAATGTCTTATGTTTGCACAGAAACACTTGAAAGAAAAACTAGGCTCTAAATACTTTTCAAGTATTGCATTTATTCTGTCATCACTAAGTGTGCAGCAATTTTTTAATGTCATTTTACTACAGTGTTGTTTATACTCTGACACTTTTAAAATTCCACAGTGACTTAACTAGTCCCACTGATGCCAGCTGGAGTTTTCACACTGAATTCTTCCATACGGAAACATATGGAAGTTAACAAACAGCATTTGAGAATCTTACCCTAGGAATCTGACAGGACTAGCAGGATGGAATCTGTGGCTGATAAGGTTTCAGCACAAATCTCCCTTGAGGTAGGTGTTAATTGGTCTATGCACCACCCATTTGCCAAAAAACATTTTCAGGACTATTATTTTTCACGTGCACAGTTAAAAAAGCAGTGGTGTCCCATCTGTGCTGGATATTAAATTGTTTCCTACACTACCTGAAGCAGATCCAATGATGAAATGACTTAACCTCCACAATTAACACTATATACTCCATAATTAGGGTATAAAAAAGGTTCCTGTCTAAGGTTTCTTGTTTTTGAAGAACTGCAGGTGAGCTTTGTCTCTGATTGGCCTGTCAGGGGCTCTTCTGATTTAGTGTCCTGTAACCACAACAGACAGATCTGCTATCTCTATAAGTGTTTTATATTATACTATTATATCACAATTAAGTATCTGTCAGCAATTTTAGTGTTGCCTTCTTCCCCTGACATATAAACCCCTTCCTTTATTTAACCTAGCACATTGAAACATTTCAGTTATTTGCAACCTGCCTAAGAGGGCAGGAGTTCTCAAACTCTGCAGTTGTTCAGTTGAAGCATGGTCATGTTTTTACAAAAGAAAACCCTTCTGCTTTGGTTACCCTTCTTGACTCGACTGCAACCTTTCCACTTTAGATTTGCCTGATCCAAGACTCTTCAAATGACTGTGGGTGGCTCAAGGGCTCTTACTCAATCCTGGCTCCACAGTGAGTAGGAAAAGCAGTACTTTCTATGCTGTTCACTTTACTACCATTTTTAGGTCTTTACTGTATCACTGATTTCCTTGTTCTGCTTGAGCAGGATAAAGATTCCCACCATCAGACCTTCGTAAAGATATCACTGCCATCAAGGTATTTATTAGTAGCTTTATTGGAGAATCCCTTCAACTACCACCCAGATCTGAGAGCCATTTCACTTTTTTTAATTCAATGGATCATCCCATCCCATTTCTTAACTGTCTTTAAAGGCAATTAATTTCACAGACATAACAGAACATGTTAAATATACCTTTATACGATCCACAGACACGCCAAGCCCTGTTTCAAATATAACTGCAAGGAAATAGGAAGCCTTATGGTATCCACAACAACTGGAATCCATCAGTAGAGGGACAGAGGAGCCCAAATTGCTGAGGCCATTGGCACTGGACAGACCTTTCACAACCTTCTCAAATATCCTCCGGCCAACTTCTACAACTGTATCACTTCCATCTTCTAACACTAAAAATAGAATATAGGACACACAGTTATTGCAAGAGTTAAAATTAGGAACCAATTTCCCCAGAAACTCAGTAACAGACAGAATAACACATTCTGTTATTTCTCAAGCTGAATGGTATTCTCAACGCAGATGAAATTCCTAGAGACACAAGCTATTATTAAATATGAAGGGCGAATAAAAATCCAAAAGACCATCTCAAAGTAACTAACCACTAAAAACATATGGATATTTCTATGATTCCTTCTACCTAATAAGCCATCCTTCCATCTGGAGCATATTGCAACGCATAAGCTACATAATATTCCTTTATTAAGTTAGCTGATATGAAAAAATAAGTATAACACATTAAGTCAAATGATACTAAACTGCACAACATATATTGCTGAGTTATTTAAGAATAATTTAATAAAAGAAACATGATTACCATCTGGACTACTGAAATTCATCTCTTGTAATAGTTTGAACAAAGTGTGGTACTTTTCCCTGAGATCTTTTCCCCACATGAAAGCATCACATTTGGATTTTTCTCCATATTTGTGAATCAGCTCCAAATAATAATTTTCATAGTAACCTAGAGAAAACAATATATTTAAGACATGACAGTTGACTTTTTGATTTTGAAAACAAGTTTCTGACAAAAAAAAAAAATTCTAGTAAATTACGAATTCATGGACAAGATGAGCACACCCTTAACACAAAGCTAAAAACTCACTCAGCTAGCACGGGCCACTTACAAATACATTTAGATTTCTTCTTCCATACTCCAGTCCCAACACATTCAATTGAATTCAAACTAGAAACATAAACTATTTTTCAGCATGCATTTAAACTATGTCATTCTCCTTTCACCAGAGTGGATACTTTGATAGAAACCTGTGAATTACTGAATGTTTGGCAACTGTGGTAGAAACATTCTAGCAAAATCTACCCATTTTCCTTTAGGGTCTTTTGAAAATGAAATGGAAGAAAGGCAATTGCATAGCATACATGAAAGAAAGGCTGAGAGTATTTATTTGTCCCTTTATGCAACTTATGTCTTACCAGAGAAGATATATCAAGAAGATTTAAGTTTTCATTCCATGACATAGAAGTATTTGCAAGGACAAAATCCCAGTTCTAGCTACCAGTAATGAGACTAAACTCTTCAAATTCCATTTTTTTTCTTGGTATGGCTGAATTTAATTTTACTTCTGATGATCAATATCCAGATTGTTAAAGGAAAGAAAACAAGTCTCCAAAGGTGACAGTTTAAAATTTATGTCATAGATCAACACTTACAACTTCTGTGTGTTTTTTCTCCTTGCCTTACAATATATCTGTAATCATAAACTATATCTTGAATGTCCATACATCTCTCGTAGTAAAGTTCGATTTGTTCCATTATGTCTTTGTCATGAAGAGGATTAGAAATCTGTAAAAAGGCAAATGATGGATAAATGGCATTCCCAGTATCTGTTGTTGTGTATCCACAGTTAGAAAGATGCATCGTACACAAACAACAAAAGGAAACAGATTGTGCACTACGATCAGCTCATCTGGCACATCCTATTAGTGTGTCAGACAACCTGATGCTGGCCACAGCAGACCATTGTCTATTTAAATGGTCAGCATAATCCAAAAATCACAGATGAATTTCCAAAACTGATCAAACCTATGTGACTTTTACCATCAGTTTTATCAAAACCATAGATTAATCAAATGTGTATTAATTAATTAATCCAATCCAACAGTGTATCATCAGAAACTCTGGGAACAAAGCAATACTAAAAATATGTTCTTATTCAATATAGATTTTAAAACATTCACTTCCCAAAGTATTATCTTTTAGCATTTGAAATGGTAACTAATATTCCTAGATTTCAACAGAAAATTATCATATATGACATATGTTCCTAGATACCATTGTGCAAATAGCTAGTTTATCACTTGATGAACATTCCATCTGAAAAAATAAAATACAGTCATAGTTGGCTGCTAATATTTCAACATTTCCAAGTAGTGCTTTTGCTTACCTGTTCTGTTTCCAACACATTGAGGCGATAGTATTTCACAGGTCCAAAGAACGCTTCAATACCATTTACGTACCCACTGCCTCCAAGAACGAAGTATCCAGCAGTGTCATCATAATAGAAATCTTCCCTAAAACTTGAGAACATGAAAGACAAGTAAGCTGACTATCTAGAGGTACTGTGAAAGAAGAAAGAGAAATTAGTATTTCTCAGAATTTCTGCAATTGAAGGTCTTAAGCTCATTGCAAATATCTTTTTCTTTTGTCATTTGTTTATTCTCAAAATCAACTCTGCAATTTAAGGTGATAAATTATGGAGTAAATTTAACAAATCCCTTCTCTACAAACATATTAAGCCAGCAGGGTGTTTTATTTTTCTGATCTGTAAATATATTTTGATATTTTATGCATCATTACTCAACCTTAATTTTTTTTCAGTTCCACCTTTCTCTTTCACTTTTCTAAAAGTGAAAGCGTATGAAAATTTAAGTTATCTGTCTCTTAGAGTTACCATCTGCAACTTATCAATTTTTAGATTTAAAGCATAGCAGAGAAGGAACAACCCTGAAGTCTGCCATGCACTTCACTGTTACGTAGTTCCCTTATTAACAGTGGCATTTTTTAATTATTTGCAAGAGAAAGAGTCCATCTTAAATTAAAGTGAAAGAGAACAACTAAAAATCCATTAAAAAATACTCAGTTGCTTAGAATAAAGGACAGAGCATGGATACTTTTGGTAGCAATTTTGCTCTCTAACTAAGTAAAGCAAGGAACAATTTCCGTGGTGAAACACTACCTCTCACAGTAACAGTAAAACTAGACTTCAGTATGGCCAAAAGTTCATTTGAAGACTGACCTTAATGCCACTGACCTGCCAATCAGTTTTTGGTGAGGGTTATCAGACTCTAGTACTCAATCGTGCATCACATTAACTCATGGCATTAACAAAAATATTCAGCTTGTGCTTAATGTAAGCACAGTAAAGCAAGCTGGTTTTGAATGCATAGTGTAGCAAAAGACCACAGACATTTTCAAAATCAATTAGAATCTCAGTTACAAACTTGTGTTATCCTTCTCCCATTCTCTGTATCTGAACATATACACACATATTACTCCACAAAGGGGAAAATGGTGCTTACGTGAAAGATTGATGATGATGTCTTTTCAGATTCTTCCCAACACTGCTTACTTCGATCTAAAAGAACACAAAATATTAATCACAATAAAAGAAATGTTATAGGGTACATTCATTGCAGTGTCAAGTTGTTCCAGGGGAGGTTCAAATTGGATGTTAGGAAATATTTCTTCACTGAAAGGGTTGTCAAGCACTGGAACAGACTGCCCATGTTAATCGTGGAGTCATCACCCCTGGAAGTGTTGAGGAAACAAGCAGATGTCTCACTAAGTGCTGTGGTTTTAATTGATATGGTGGTGTTTGGTCAAAGGTTGGACTCAATATATCATCTTTGAGGTCTTTTCCAGCCTTAATGATTCAATGATTCTCGTTGACCCACAGCCCAAAGTCCTCCTCCCCGGAGCTGTTCTCAGTCTACTCTCTACCCAGACCACGTGTGTGCTTGGGATTCCCCTGACCCAGGTGCTACACCTTGCACTTGGACTTGCTGAACATCACAACGTTCACATGGGCCCACCTCTCAAGCCTGTCCAGGTCCATCTGGATGGCATCCATTCCCTCCAGCATCTCAACTACACCACACAGCTTGGTGTCATTAGAAAACTTGCTGAGGGTGCACTCAACCCAAGTCAATCAATCAAAGTTGATTTCCCAAAGCTGGATGGTCTGAACACCTCCTCACAACTTCTAGTTTTAGATTTTTCATTCTCTTGCTATGTGAGCATGTAAAATCTACAGTGTTTCTCTCAGCCTCAGCTACTAAGGAGTTTGTCAGAGGCATAATCAAATTATACAGATCTGAGCCTTGAACCTATAATTCAGTAGCAAGCATACCTGTCCACCCTTAAAGGAGAGATCCAGTCGAAACCACTGCTTCAGAGGAAGGCTGAAGCTGGTTTTCACTGCAAGGTCATCCCCTCTCATGAGATGCATCTGAATATGCACATAACCTGAGAGCAAAAACAAAGAAAAAGGAAATAAACACCACAGAAACATTAACAGCAATAATGAGTTTATTCACAGTGCTTCTGTCCTCTTCATCACCAACAACAGAAATCTGGGCACTCACCAAGCCATACATCAGCTCTCAGAGAGTCCCACAGACAGAGCTCCACATTTCAGTTACATATCTCAGATGCTGATGCTCAGGCTCCCACATGAAACCACAGACTGAAAACCAGGGTTAAACAGACTAAACAGACTAAACCTAAGGCAACAGGGAGGCTGTCACAGTTGATCTCAAACATCAGAAAGCAGTTGTGACTTGCAGTAAATAGCAGGAGGGACCAGTAAACAATGGCATCCACTCAGCACTCGGCTGGTGGCACATGACTGCAATGATCAAGTACAAGATGACTCTACACTCCACTTCTTGGACCTGCAAAAGCTACAGTCATGGTCTGAGCTTCCAAAACCAGAACAGGCTATTATGATAATCTAGTCTAACATTGAGAATAAAACTGGCCCTAAAACCTTAGCAAGAAAATCTCACACTAAGCTGATAAATTCTATTTTTTTTTGTTGTTGTTGTTCTTCAAAGAAAATCATCCAGTCTATAATGGATAAATTTATTATTGAAATTCGCTACATGATAGAGAAAATGAAAATGACAAAAATACAGAGAGGAAGAAGACAGTTGTCAAACTTGCAAAGAAGGAGGAAAAAAAATGTATTATGAGAATGCCAGGTGTGCACTTCTAAAACTCTGCATGTTTATTTCCTCTTGTAGCCTGCCAGCGAGCTCCTAGCTCTCTTCTGACAAGTACAGACTCCTACTGTGAGTGTTGCAAGACTAAGATAGTGCTACCTCTTAACTTTCTTCTGGATCAGGGAAACAGACTGGTTCTTGATGATTGCAATGTAGGCAAGACCTTGAATGACTTTGACTTTTTCTGAGGCTATTTCAAATTATCAAAAATTTTCATGTTGTATATATATACAAATTAAGGTCAATTTAAAATAACAGTACAGTAATAATAAGAAAGCTTGTTCATTGAGGTAAGACTGTTTAATCTCAAGTCTATGTTCCTGGCTGTAAGATTCAGGCTATTCCCCTGACAAAGCAGACATTTCCTGAAGTTAGCCAAGACTAGATGCTATGCAACTACTCAGCTTTCTCCTGCTCATTTAGTAGTTACTTTCCTACTGAGACACTATAGTCAAAAAGAAGCATTTTGCAAGGGATCAATTTCACAAAATAGGTCTAATAATATATTTTTGTAAGTGTTATTCCTAGGCACAGATTGATAAAGACTGTATTAGACCTCTTCTGAAAGCCATTAATAATACCCCTTACCTTCCTCATTTAGAAATACAGCAGGAGTACCATACATTTCTTTCGAATCAATAAAATAGAGTATACCACACAGATCCTTTTCACAGTGATGGAGAAGATACAGCCAGATTGAAACAGTGAACCTGTATGAGCAAAACCAAACAAAAAATCCACTCCTGAGAAAGATCTCTATATAATTTGAAAAGCATGCATTTCACTTGAATTTAGCAAACTTGTGTCATACATGTAATCTTCAGAATAGAACACATCCTCTGCAGTAAAAACTTTCAGAAAAACCACACTTAAGACACTTAGATCTTTGATCTCTAACTGCAGACTTTTGTGGTAACAACAGGAGAAGAGAGTGTGGAAGCGTTAAGTGAATCAGTTCCAGAATGTCAGAGCTACTTCCAGATCCTACATCACCAAGGAACTGAAAACAGAACGGAGACAAATTGGAGCCAGCCTCCCACATACAGACTACAGTACCAAATCGCCAGATGCATGGTCTTGTTGTCTTGATTGTTGAAGCCAATAAAAGTATTAGCTCTGTCTTCTATACTAAAAGTGAATTGTGCAAATATGATTGGGAGAAGCAGTTAAAAATGAGTCCATTCTCTGGACAGTACAAATAGGTATGAATAATTCTCACTGAAGTATCACAGGATAAATAAAGGTGGAGCCTCTGCAAACTATGGAACAGCGCAAAATAAAAACCAAATACCAACAGCACTACGTATTTAGAAATTTCTGTTCAAATCTGGTTGAAGCACTAAAAGCAGAATTTATACCACAATATCTAATTTTAAGGAGTTCCTCCGTGCCAGACTAAATCTGCTTCCGTGCTCTTAACAGAAATTTGATCACTTATTTCTGTAACATTGCTACAGCACTTAGGTCAATGCTGAATGACTTTGAAAATCATACCTCCAATGTACAATTCAGCAGAGGATTATAATTATTATCTGATGAAATAGTTCACTTTTCTTAGTGACTTCTAGAAAGAGATGGTCAGTTTTTGCATTTCTATAATTAATAAAAATGGCCAGTATTTGTTTATAACACTTTAGGATTGAGTCAGGTTGTCTTGCTTCTCTCTCAAAAAATTGCTTGACATGAGTGCCTTGTATCTTTTCCTGTACTAAGCCACTGTAGATCTGAAAGCCTAACACCTGCTCTTCTGCTTTAAAAAATGCAAAAGCGATAAAGTTTTCCCTAATGGAAACTATGCCTTAAACAGCTAATAACACGATTTTCTTCAGAGATGGTACATGGGTGAGGTAGAAAGGTTTGTAAACGACAATCACTTGTATATTGATTGTTAGGACCTACAGGCAGACACTGGGCTTCTAGAAATACTGCTTGTGTGTTCATGCTTATATATTGCTCTTTTCAACTTTCATCTCTGCCAACATAACAAACTCAAATACCTCATTCTTCATTTAATCCTTGATTTCAAGTCTGAGACCGTGTTTGCTCTGGACACATTTCTTGGGACAGAGTTTGGGACAATGCTGACTCATTTCATATCCCCATTGCTGCAGACTGCCAAACAGCCTGAGCAGTCCCTTACAGTCCCAGCCTGCCCTTGCTGCAGGCTCTCCAGTGGTTGCCACCTCAAATGACAGTAATGTATCTTGGGCTCTCTTTCTTTACAAATCCCTGACTGATGCCAAACAAGTAATCTCAGTTAGATCCATCTACTTCTGTTGACCTTTTGTACAGTGGGGAACCATACACAGAACTGAAAAAGAACTGAAGAACTCTCTTCCTCTTCCTAGCAGAACTACCCCAGGCTGTCACACAACCACAACACACACTGAAGACATTACCTGATAGCAAGAACTATGTGGAGCAGATAAAAAGATGCATAAATGTGTGCCCTATAATCTAAACCAGAGCTCGAGTGTCTCAGTGCCAGAAGCAGAATGCAACTGTGCTGGTGAGCAAAGAGCAGCAGGCTGTCCACCCATCCAGAAGACACCAGGAGCTAAAAACTGCTCTGTAATTATGGCTTCAGTTATGGTCTGAGAGCTAGTAATTTGCATGCAACCTGTGCTCTCTGGCAAGTCTTCTTGGCACTCTTTTTGGGGCCACAGGACAAATGCAAACCAGAGGCAAGCACCAGTTCCTGCAATCATTTCCTACTTCTGTAATAATGTTGCCATGGTGAGAGCATCTGTGGAAGGGGGGTATATTTATATATCTCTTTTCCCCTGAAGTTGCAAAATATGACTGGAGAGTTGTCACAGTTTTGGGAAGGGGGACCAGAGCACAGCAAGATGACCTTACAAGAGCAATTCCTCTGTAACGGAATAGTGTGCAGGGGATAAGGAGTCTAACTCTCCTGTCTAAATAGGAGAGTTTACACAGCAATGGTAGAAGGAAATGGAACGAGCTCAAGCTGGAAGACTTATCTAGGCAGAGGATTCTATCACTAAGGGGCTTGTCAGGTGCAAAATAAACTAGAATGTGAATTTAAAGAGATAAAGCTGCTTCATGCTGCTTGCCCTTGCAAGAAATCCTACTCTGCTCTTGGTCAGCAAACAATGTTAGAAATCCAGATCTGTTTGTAATGCAGAAAACCCCAGGCTAGTTAGTTATGAGACAGCAGTCTGATCACGACAGCAGGTAAGAGCTAACTCACCCTCCTAACTGCACCTAACCCATTCAGTTACACCTTCTGGTGGCATCTCTTACACAGCACTGCACAAATACATACTATAAATATCTTCCTCAGGTTCAGCTTAAGCCTGTGCAAAACTGGAATCAGAAAGAACTGCTAACTAGGCTCCTTTTTGCATCTTTTCTCAAATTAGTAGGCAGTATTCCTTTAATTTGTGGTATAAGTCAAGAGTTTAAGTACATTCTATAGCGTTAAAACCAAATACAGCCCCATTCAGTTACCTGCCTATACTTACATGGGAAAATCAATCTGATGTTGTCTGACTGTCTCAAGTTCTCTGTTTTCAAACTGCTCAAATTTCTTCACAATTCCTGTTTTTTCCCCACTGGAAGCATATATAAATTCGAGAACCTGGACACCATCTGCAAAATACAATCTTTCTTAATTTGACATACAGAAAGCATAGAAACTAATTAATTAGCTTATATTCCTACAGTCAAACATTTAAATTCACACAATAGATTAAAAGTTAACACAAACACTCAGTAAGTCCTTAAACACGAGTTTACTTGCTGCTGTTAAATACATTACAGTCTTGGACCAAATAACCCATAAAACCCAGCCTGTTTCCAGATGGAATTAAAAGCAGGGAAAGAAAAGACATTTAAATCTAAGATACTTAAAGAACGAGTTAGTAAGCAAGAAGTCTTAATGTATGTTATTCACTTAAATCTCATCCTATCTTTCGTTATGCCTAAGTGACGTTTCTCCACATCTTTTGGACTTGTTCTCCATCTGCACCTCTCTATATTATATGTATGCATAGATACCAATTCTGTTCTTAACTGATATGGATAAACCTTAATTAAACTGATAAAGCTGCCCTTCCTAAGAAACAGGAGAAAAATCTTTAAGGCCATGATATATCATCAGCTTGCCCAGAGAAACCCAAAAACCAAACAAAAAACCACCAAGAAACAACAAAATAAATCAAACCCTGAGCAATTTGTTACAATATTATTTTAAGAAACAAAATTTGAATATTATTTCTCCTGTTTTCTATTAAACTGATGTAATCTGTAATAAAAATAGATAATACAGACAATAAAATGTTTCATGATGTTGCAGGTATCACATGCTGTCTCCAACAAATATTTTAGAAAGCCCCTAAAGGAAGTGAGATGTTCCCTGTTCTTCTTCAGAGCATCTACATGCCAATGTAGTGAAAATAAATGACACAAATACCATTATGGGATTTTCTTGGACAGAACCATTTAGAAACAAATGTTCTTTTCCCTTCTAGGTTCTGCTTTGAGCATGTATTGAGAGCAAAAGAATTGTCATCAAGTGTAAAGCTAGAGATAGGCAGGCAGAAAGAAAAAAGAACTCAAAAAATCTATAAAGAAAAGCTGTTTCAGTAATCTATACAGTTGGCAAAACACGATTTTTTATTTAAAACTACTTTTTTTTTTCCTAAAATGCTTGTTCATACTGGTTCTAGGGAAAAAAAAAAAAGAAAATAAAAAGAGGTGTTGTGAAGTTTAGCTCACAACAAACACTTGAAAATATGTTTCTGAGTGTGAGACCATCATCTTAAGCAGAAGGAGACTACTTGTGTGAGAATTATGTGTGCAGGAACTGCAGAACTGATTCTAAAATAATGCAGAAAGAGACTGAAAAACTCTCTCTGAAAATAAAGGAATAGTGTCCACTGACTCTGGTGGGTTTTGACTAAAATTGTTTGAATAAGCCTAGAAAATAGTGGGCCATGCTGCTACAACCTCCAGGCTGGCTGTGATGAAACAATCTGAAGAGCAGGATGGCTTCAGCACTTGCCACTCTAATGTCACAGTTAGGAGACTACATGTTCAACAATGCTTCCCAAGTAAACCACTGTATGTAACATTACTATTTACTACCAGTATGCACTTTTTAACAGCTTACCAGAGATGTTATTTGTTTCCTTGGGGGAAAAAAGTGACATTGCACCTACCACTTTCATGAGGGCACTGAAGTATCCTATTGGCCTGGAGCATCCACAAATAGTCAGCCCCCCACTGAAGACAAACTTTGTGGTCCTTATATGGCCGTTCAAAAGGTGGAACTGCCTCTAAAAACGTGTAGTTCTTGGCAACCGCAGCCTGGTAGTCTTCATTCTGCTCACCATCATAATTGCCAGCTGATTTGTGACTAATCCATGCGTACAGGATCACACTGTGCACTATTATTGAGTTTCTGATGATATAGTCATCTCTGTAAACCATGGTGCTCGGAAATTTCAAATGTACTTGTCGAGTTCTGCTAACATAAAGGTTCTTCTCATCCTTCCATCTCCTTCTATACACTGGTACACCAGTCCTGAACTCGGAGGAAGCTACTGCTTCCAGACTGACAATACAAGGCTTAGAACATAAATACTGAACTGAAACCTCAGAATTGTTATGAACTTTTCTTTCTAAAATATTTAAATAGATAAAGTCTGCATAATCCATATTCTTCTGAAACTGCGGAGTAACTGCCGTTGTCTGTAACGTCTCCTTTCCAAAGGACAGCACAAAGTTCTGGAAGAAAACCCAAAACACAAACGTTAACCAGAGAATCTAAGTTTATGTGATTACTCATATATCACAGTAATTACAGAACACTGCACAAGCATGTTTATATACCATACTTTAACTTCAAAATATGAGGTTTCTTTCACCCAAGTAGACAAGAGTTACTGGAGAGCCACCATCAAGATTTTAAGGTAACAACTTCCCTACATCTAGTTCTCAAAGTTACACATGCTTCTACAAACAAACTGTATTTACAGGGTGTATCCTTCAGTCCTTATGCAAGTGGAAACCAGTCTAAGATAGTGATTTACACGTCATGCTATTTAAACATGCTCCTATGATCAGGCCTAAGGAGTGCACATGAAAATGTGCTGGCTTACGTTTACTGTGTATCATTGTTTGCTAGGACTGCCACAGCCTGATGTTTCTGTACCTTCTTAAAAACTTAGCTAATTTTGTTACCTGACATGCAGATCCTTGAAGTACAAAATAACAACAAAGGTTTCCTGAGAATGAATTAATATTTGTGAAGTGTTTAATTTTTGACATGTTCCTATCCTGAAGATGGACTTGGAAATCTGAGCAGCAAGAGCAGCAGACTGAATTTGCTCAGCTTTTGCTCTCCATGGCTATGTGTGTTATATATAGTTTGAGAGTGAGTGCCTGGACAAACAACAGGATTATCCTCTATGCTGAAGTTCTTGTCTCTAAGGCTTCAAACAGCTTCTTTTCTTTCTTCCCTGCAGTCAGCATCCAGCTTGATGCACTGCCAAGGATACTGGGGATTACTCAGCTCTGAGGGCAAGCCACCAACACAGTAGTTCCACCAAGTCCCCTGGTCTGTCTAAAATATCCAGAATTGTCACTTAGCATTACCATGGAAGATGGTCATTAAGATTGCCCAAAATGAGATCTGTCTTGGAAAACTTTTAACTTCACTAAGATTAAACAAATTAAAATAAAATTTATCTTGGATACCTGTCTTGGATTGATGGCTTTTCCACTGTGTTTTTCAAAATATTCCAAAGGTTTGGCCTAGTCATTAGTACATTTCTAATCATAGAAATTACGTGCTGTGCACCTGGAGGACTAGACCTTGCCCACAGTCCAAAATGGGGATCAGTAAAAGTCCCTAATGATAAACTACTTTGCTTTTTATTTCTTAAGAATATGTTGACACTCCTTGAAAGCTACACTGAAAAAACATCAAGCCAGTAAGACCTGTGAAGGTGTAAATATTACAAAAAGTCAAAACTAAGTCCTAAACTAATTACTTGTTCCTACAGATAAGGATTTTTGAATTTTTTGATCAGCTGTGTATCAAATGCCTCCTTAGAGGTGCAAAAGAGCTCAAGGGTTGTTAGTGGAACATGACTATGCATAGAGGTGCTGTTCGCTTCAAGGCCTTGACTTTATTAAGGGCAGACACTGGAAGAATAACCAAATGAGAGACCTTTGGATGAAAAAGCTAGATATCATTGCGAGCAGATGGGTAGCTCTAGATCATTAGATTTACTTAGTGTTCCTAGGGAACTAGTCAATTAAACCACTTTCCATAACTGCAACCAAATGCTCATTATCTTCTTGTATCTGGCAAGAGACACTGCAAGTGAGATGTGCAGTGATGCTGAACACCGATAAACACATGTAAGCACCAAGGTATACACCCTGAACAACAAAAAAAAAGCTAAAAACCCCACAAAACACCATGCAACTCAGTATCTTGGCTTTCTACAATAGGCAGCCTCGTCAGTGACAGCCTTCCTCTCTCTGCCTTATTTCCCACTGTACAAAATGCATATTGGTTAGAGCACGATCCTAATAATGAGGAGGTCATGGGTATGATCCCTTTATGAGCCGTTCACCTAAAGAGTCAGACTCAATGGTCCTTGTGGGTCCCTTCCAACTCAGAAGGGAGAATCACAGAGAATACTCTGTGATTTTGTGATATTGTAGAAACTATGCAAACTGAAGGGTCTAAAAAAGGAATAGCAATAGAAACTTGCTATCCATTGGAACCTGGTGTGGTGTCTGCCATATGCTGGAATAACACACATACACAAATACTGAGATAAAAGTTGATGAGAGAGTCCTGATTTTAATACTAATTTGAGTACCTTTCAGAACTTGACAAAAGATACTATTCTTTTACATTTCCAACACAATTCTTCTTTGATTTAAATACTTCCAAAAGCATTAAAAGCCTATAGCAGCAGCAACAAATTATCCTAAACCTCTTGTACTTACTTGATGGTTACCATTCATATTTCTTGATCTTACAATAAAGAGTACTTGTAAGTAGCTTAATCTTTATGGTACAGGGGCTGGGTCATGAGAAAGATGGTAATATACTATGAACACAATGCCACGTGATTATCACAAGATGCAAAAGTCTACCAGGCAGGTACTAGAAAGCATAGGGGTACTGATGTGTGCTCACCACACACATGCACTTACTGTCAAAGCACATAGAGCCAGCTCTCAGTTTTCTCAGTGGTTATCCAAATACAGAGAGATGGCAACTAGACTCCAGCAAAGACAGCTTGGGTCTGGCACAGTTCATTAACAAAGATGCAGCAGTGTATGAATATGTTCATCTGATTTCCAGTGAATGGCAGAAATTTAGTGGTGGGGATCCCAAAGCAGTAAGCCCTGAAACCCAAAGTCAGCTCTTTGTAGAACAATTTCCTACAGCACTTATGCACAATGCAACATGATGGCTGGTGCCTAAGTTTAGCCTCAGCTCTGCTGATCTAGTGCCTTTCCTGTAGTGCCTGATCTGCAAAATGGCTCCTCATTTTACTTTGTATTCTTTGGTCCCTCTTTACTTGAGGCCTTCTCATGCCAAAATGTATGAAGTATATTTGAGTTTGCTATTACATCCCACCTAACAAACCCTTCTGGAGGCTCATCCAGCAAACAGCATGGAGCAAAGAACCCTGAACAACCCCACAGTGAGGGAGGCCTGGCAGAGACTGCAGACCATAAACTTCCAGTCCACGCTTGAGTCTGTTAGCACTTGGTTGCCACTACACAGTGCACAGAGTGTGTATCACCTAAATGTTTCTACTTGGTGAGGAACTATTTTCCCTTCCTGTTATATCAGAACAAGGCAAGAGTTAAATGTACATCACCTCTGACATAGAACAAGGATGAAAAGATTATACACTGCGTGTGATTATGAGACTTAAATATAAAAGTTTCCCAGCACACTAAAGAGGCCAGCTATGCTAATTCAAAATATTATCATCAACTAGGCTAAGTTCAACAAGACAGACATAAAGGCTTTGTTGTGTGGGGCAACTTAGCCATTAAAGCTGTAAATGTGTTTTGGTTTTTTTTATTTTCTCAAATCCTGCTGAATCTCAATGAATCAGCCCAAGTCATCCCATCAGATCTTGGGATAAAAATCAATGTGAGAAATACTACAAGCATTGGGAAACTGGACATTTTCAGTAGTGTAACAATACAGAAATGATTGAGCAAGTATTCTTTAATTTGCTGGGGATCTCAACAGGACCGTCCATGAGTTCAGCCCTGCAGAAATTCCCCATAACCCCATGAAACCTGCACCTGTGTTTGCACAAAACCTGAAGATAACCACAGTCCTTCAAATGCAAATGACCAACGCGTCACGCTACATTTTGAGATCTGTGAAAAGAAGACATGTCACACAGCGGTGTGGATCTGCCGCTCTCCATGAGCACCAACAGGGAACAGGCACACAGAGACTCTGACCAGAGGAAAAAGATTAAAAGTAGTTTAGTAAATGGTGCTAAAGCTCCGTTGTTTCCCTAAGCCAGCGCAGCACTATGCCCAGTCGTGCATCTGTAAGCAGTTGTCAAAGGCCTCCCCAGTCCTCCCACTTCAGGAGTTTATCGTCACCCAGGGCAGAAAGCCTAAAGCCTAACACCGGGATGCGAGGGCTCGGCGTCCCCGGCTCAGTAACAGAGCGTGTCCCCGGAGCGGGAGGGGCGCGGGGCAGGGCAGGGCAGGGCCCGGCTCCCAGAGGCCGCCCCGGCCCCGCGCCCCCCGCGCCCCGGCCCCGCTCCCTCCGCCCTGCGGGAACGATCCACGGCCCCGCTCGGGCCGCCGCCTGGGCTGTGTCGGGGCGCGGAGCAGGTGCGGGGCCAGCAGCACTCACCGTGAGGAGGAGGAGGAGGAGGAGCGCCGGAGGGGGGCGGCGGGGCTCGGCCGGGGGCCGCATGCTGCTGCTGCTGCTGCTGGAGCGGCGGTGCCCAGCGCGGCGGTGCCCAGCGCGGCCGGCCCGGCGACAAGGATGCGGCAGATCCGGCTTCCTGGAGGAGGGGCCGCCGCCCCGGCAGGGCAGGGCAGGGCAGGGCCCCGCTCCGCAGGTGCGGAGGGGCTGAGCCAAACGACGCCGATCCTCGGCCGGGCTGCGCAGCGCTTTGGCGGCTCCTCGCAGCTCGGCACAGCCGGCGCCGGGCGGCGTCCCCGGAGCGGCGCGCCCGGGAGCGATCCCCGCGCAGGGCCGCGCCCTCCCGCTCCCGCGGCGGCTCCGGGGCGGCCTCCGCCCTCCTGCCCCGGCGCTGCACTGCCGCTGCGGTCCCGGGCCGGACAGCTCCCGCCGTGGGGCGAGGCGCTCTAGGGCGGGGCGGCGGGGCTCGGGCGCACCATGGCGGGCCGCCCGGGCCGGGCTGACAGCGCACCGCGCCCCGCCGGCCGCGCGGGGGCGCCCTCCCTCCCTCCCGCCTGCCCGGGCGGTCCCGCCCCTCCCGCCGGTCCCGTCAGGCCCCGCGCCGCGCCCGCCGCGACCATGGCCGGGCTCTCCCGCACGCTCGGCATCTTCGGCGCCTTCGTGGCCGTGGTGGGAGCCGCCTTTTACCCCATTTATTTCCGGCCGCTGCTGATGCCGGAAGAGTACAGTGAGTCTCTGCGCGGGGTAGCTGGCTGGGCCCGGGCTTGGGGGAGTGCTGGGGCTGCTGCTCGGTGAGGGACTCCTGAGGGGATTTCTGCTCGTCCAGGAGATAGCTGACCACCGAAACGATACAGCTCGCCTGAATAAATAGATCAAGTTATTGTCCAGCACGTGATTAAGAAGATCCTTAGAGAATTGAGATGCAGTTGAAGTTGGCAGAGAGGGAGCACCTCTCCTGTGCAGAAAGGCCGGGAGACGTGGGGTTCTTCCCCCTGGAGAGGAGAAGGCTGCGGGAAAACCTTGTAGAGCACTTGAAGAGGGCTTGTAAGAAAGCTGGGCCAGATTTTTTAATAGGGCCTGTTGCAATAGGATTAGAAGTAACAGGTTTAAACTAGACAGAGTAAATTCAGAGTAGATAGAAGGAGTTAATTTTTTTATGATGGTGGTGGTGAACCACTAGAAGAGGTTGCCCGAAGGAGTGATGGGTGTCCCATCCCTGGACACATTCAAGACAGGGTTGGACAGGGTTCTGAGTAACTTCATCTAGCTGAAGATGTCCCTGCTCAGTGCAGGAGGATTGGACTAGATGATCTTTAAAGGTCCCTTCCCAACCAGACTATTCAGTGATTCTTTGAGCTGTTAGAGTTCTGTTCTCCAGCTGCAATTGAACATCTAACTGAAAACTTGGTAACCAGTTGTGATGATTTGCTAGAGCTGGTCTCAGTCTTCGAGTGTCTGAAACTGACTCCCGAGAAAAAATCCACTTTCCTGCCAGGAAAACCTGCAAAAGCCCACAGCTGACTCTGTCCAGGAAACCCTTGAAGGCACCTGCAGCTCCAGGTGTGAGGCCTCGGTGGCTCCAGGCGGGTGTGAAATGCTGTGAAATACTGCCGAAGGAAATACGGGGAAAGTTCTGGTGCAACTAGCCTTGCCCCCTCACTTTATTAAACTAAGCAAGCTGATAGCATAATGATAGGTGTGGTTAATCTGCCAAGACAACTGAAGATTTCTCGGAAGAAAAAAAAAAAAAGGATTAACTTTTGTGATCTTATTGGAGGGGCTTTGGCCTTGCATCAAAGCTCAAGTGAAATTTAACTTACAAGCAAATTTTTATTCAAGGATGCTATGTTTGTGAAACTTCCCACAATTATGTTTCCTACTCTGTGTTCCCTCTGAAAACTTTATTACTAAATCTTTTTTGCTTATGCTATACTTTCCAAAAATACTGTATTAGAAATGCGGCTTGGCAGTAAGGAAAGGACAGAAGTAATGGAGCATGTCCTCCTTTGTACTTGTGAATTATGTGATTATTGTTTCCTATCAGTTCAGGGATTTTTAATCTCTATTTAGGACATAAAGTAATTGATGCACAGTTTGCAAGTGCACAAACTTGTGATTTGATACCTGTTTCTAAATGTTGCTTATTGCCTGCTGCTGTCTCCATCTGATATCACCTTTATTAATTTCCAATGAGCTTTTCTTGATGCTCATCACTGCAGTATGAGAGGCACAAGCATTTATTATCACAATACTTGAGGCAAAATTGGACTTTCCCAGTCGTGGTGTTTGAACCAAAGAATTTAACCTTTGGGTACCAAGGATTTTCTGAGTACGGTTAGTAAGATGTATGACAACTTCCATAGAAGCTCCCACCCTCTATTGGCCTGAGGTGTGGGTGGATACTCATTATTTCTGTGTTTGGGGATGCTGTGTCCCAAATTTGGGTGTTTTGATTAGCATCACATAGTAATCATACAAAAGGCAAGAATGAATTAATTTCATTTCATGAATGGAGTAACATTGAAGTATGTAAACACAAAATGCTATATTTTCTTTGCTTTCATTTTTCTTGTGTATCTGCCAAGTTCTAGACAAGTGAAGTACATTAACATTCAGGAAGAAGACTTTACTGCACAATTCTCAAACATTTTCAGAGAAGTTCCTAGCAATTGAACAAATAATATGAAAGCTACTTGGAAAAACTGTATCTAATCAAATTGTTGATATCAACTGTAAATTGTGCACAAAGGAGTTTGACTTAATTTCATACAGAAATGTTATAATTTTGTAGGGGTTTAGTACCTCAGTTTGGGGCTTTGCTGTTTCTAGTATTTTCTTGTCTGTATCTAGCTTTAAAAAAGACTATTTCCTCATATGAAACATGCAGTTTAGTGTCAGTGATGAAACTTTGAGAGCTTCAGCACAGACCTTTTCCACATGGATTAACCAGAACAGTGGCTTGACAGCTGCTCTTTGTGACATTTTCACAGATTTCCTGATTTTCCGAATTGTGAGACTCTCTTCTTCCCTGTCCTGTGAGGTGGCTGTCCTGTCACCAAGACTGAATCTTCCTTGTTGTCCTTTTTTTGGTTTACCTGTCTTCCAAGTTGTTTGCAGGCCCCACAGCATTCTCCCTATTACCTGTTCCATGTCCTGTCTGTGTATTTATCATCTCTTATGTTTTTGCACTGTTTTCTTTGCCTGACCAGTTAATACCCCCTGCTACTCGACCCAAGTGTGTCCCCAGAACTCTCAGATTGGTTCCTGGTTTAGTCCCTGCCACTCTTCTAATCTAAGTTTCCACTCAAGATAATATCCTTCTCCTTCATGTCCTGCAGGAAGACTCATTCCTTGCCCTAATCTATTCTGTTCTTCCTTTCTGGGTTTTGTGCCTTTTCCTTTGAAATTAGACAGATCCCTGAGATTTTGTCTGCTAAAAAAGATGAAATGGAATTACCAGTGAACAGAACTGGAGAATCTGGATGTGCCTCTAGTGCCCATCCCCTTGCAAGGAGAATCAATTACTGTGACACTACTGCTAGTCTCCGGTAGCATTAGGCTTGTACCTAGACAGCCTGATAACTAGACAGCCTAATGTAGTGCCAGTATATTCCCAAGTATGTATCCCAAGGATAATGAAAAATTCCGGTTTTAAGGTGAGCTTAGTTCTGAGCTTCCTTTGCAAATACTCACCCTGCAGGTTTTTAAAGGCCTCAGAAGTTCAGTGGTATGGGTAAAAGGTTAATTCACCTGGGCTTTGACTTCCTGCTTTGGGGTACCACTGTGGTGATGAGACGTGTAACTGAAGTGGAAGAAAAGGAGGGGCATTTAGTAAGGGAAGAGAGTATAGTTTTCTCCATTTCTCTTCATGATTGACTCTTTCAAAGAAGAAAGAAAAGCCTGAGACAGGCCCAGTGTGCGGGAAAATGCCTTTCAGATACTGAATTTCACAAAGTTTACAAGCAGCAATTTTGTAGGTGCTATCATGAAATCTGTTTGCAAGATCTTTCAGGGCTTGAAAATGGGATTCGCCCAAAAGAAAAAAAAAATCTTTTGACTAGTTTTATGTCAAGCATATGAATGACAGCTTCTATAAGTACTAGTCATTCCTCAGATGCTGGGACCATGGCAGGTGTTTTGACATCTTTATTAAACAGTAGGCATTGTTTTAAGATTGTTATCTTTTTGTTTGCACTCTCTCAAAACAGACTAGCTGTTAGTTTCTCAGTGAAGTAGGAATACTACATTTGCATTCTGTACGTAGATACTCAACAGAATTTTACTGTGTAGCATTGAGAATTAATAAAATTCTCAAGATTATTTTATTGGGTGCTGTCAAGATATCTGGTATTTTCTATTTTTTAGTACTGTGTTCTTTCTGTTCTGTTTTCCAGAGAAAGAACAGTCAATAAACCGAGCTGGCGTTGTTCAAGCGGATATTCAGCCTGCAGGTACACTTGATTTATGTGTTTGCATTGATTGTTTTAAAGACCTTCTTGAAGTAAGGCCTGAATATTTATATGGATTTAAATAATACATTTAGTGAAGATTACATTCAGTAAAAACATATTTAATAAACTTGCCATTAAATTATTTTTTCAGGCTAATTCCTCACTGAAAAATTACAGTTTTAGTGAAACTCATCTTAAAGTGACTTAACTGGCCAAATAGGTTGCAGAGTTTCTATTGTCTTCACACTTTCTTAAATAGAGGCCAGTTTCCACTTCTGAACCAGCTCAGAGCAAACAAGAACCATGGAGAGGCTGAGCTGTAGCTATAAAGAGCAATGTTGCACCCTAGTTTTGTGGAATACTGAACTCTGCTGAAACACAGTTCATCAGCACTTCAGCAGTGCCTTCTGGCCTCATGGATGGATGGGCCATGCAGAAATCCACTACACATGAAGGAAAATTTGGAATGCAGTGCTAATTGCTAATAGCTTTTGGATCCTTGCTGTTGACAGTGGAAGGCTTAGAAAAGCATATGAAGGAAGTAAAATTCAAGTATAGCAGGGTATCCTTGATAGTTCATTTCTTCATAATGATAACTGGAGTGGCTGTTCATTATGCAAGGCTGGCATTTCTTGATTAAAGATGTGAGAGTGCCCGTCTTGATGAAACATGTAATATCTGACTATGTTAAATGGTAATGTATTTTTGTTTTTAAAAAAGCTTAACATCAGCAGCAGGTGAAAATCAAATAGGATTAAAGCCATGACCTTATTACATGCATTGGTTAGATCATTAGTGCAGGACTTGCTTTCCAAGGAAGTGGGTGAAATGCTGAAGAGAAGTAGGAAGGGTATTGTGAAACAGAGGGCTTGTAAACCTGTCTTTTTTACTAAACATTCAAGAGGACTGGACTGGCTCATTTATCTAAGATGCAGGTACTTAATGACCAGTTCTTAGTGTAAGTTCTCCTTTTCATCTGAATTTAGCTGCTGATAAGTTAGTTATGAGATCCATTAGTTGAAAAGGAAGCCTAAACAAATTTAAGCGCTAGGTGCAATTTTAAATAATTGATCCAACAATATTAGAACACCTTACCTATGAATGTGGTAGATTTTTCCGTTGTCTGAAGTTTAAGATCAAGATGAGGTTGTCTTTCTGTATATTTTTGCAAGTTTTAGCAGAGTTGCAAATTCAGTGCAGAAATCGTTGGCTTCTTTCATTGATTAATACACAAAGCTGGAGTAGCAGACCTGTTTTTTCTCCAACAGTCTAAATTATCAACTGCTGGTATTCTGATATTTGATTTGTAGGGTTAAAAGTGTGGTCGGATCCATTTGGAAGAAAGTAATTGGCGACTGGGTATATTGCAAAACTGAAGATGGGCGTCTTCAGCTGCTTCTTCTTTCACTGAAGTGTCTGGGTGTCGCTGGAGGAGAATTCTGAATATGCTGTGTGGGCACATGAGGAGCAACAAAGACTACTGGTTGGAATCCCAAGAGATAAAAACATGTTAGTTTTCAGAGAGAATGCTGGTGCATGGCTCACAGACTGTTAGAAAGCTGAATGATTATTGAATATAGAAATGAAATACTTATTTTCTTGAGAAAAGGAAAAAGGATGTTCTTTGAATCTGTAGACACTTACAGAGTAAATTATGGATAGAATAAATCATGCAGACTGCTGCAATTTCCTCCCTAGTTTGAAAGTTACAACATGGTGAGTGTAAATTTCTACATTAAAGTTTTTAAACCAGTGTGTGCCTTTTTTCATTGTTTTGCAAGTGTGTGTGGAGGGTACATTTGCTGCCTGCCCGGTGTCCGTCCCTCTGCCCATTCTTACTTCTGCTCCTCCGCAGGACAAGGGGGGTAAATAGAGCTCATGGGTCTGGATAAACACAAGGAGATTTCTTACCAGTTACTTTAGCAGGCAAAACAGACTCAACTTGGAGAGGATTAATGTAGTTAAGTGAGTAGAATTATGACACACAATATTTTAAAGATCGTTGCAGGATCCTGTATGTTTTGAAAAATGTATGTGCAGAGTGTTATTCCTAATGTTAGCAGATGTTTGTCGTCTGTTTGGACGTGACACACTTTTAATGGGACAACACATAGTCCATGTTTATAGTGTTGCTTTCCAAGCTGCCATTCTGCTAGTTGCTATTCTACTTCTGCCTGTCTTTGTCTTTATTCTCCCACTCAGTTTTTATTTAATCTTCTATTATCACTCTAAGCATTAGAATATTTTCTATTTGCTCACTGGGAAAATATGACCATGTTAAATTCCTTGGCGTTCTCAGGTCTTTTTGCATGATGGTTGGAGCCAGAGTGAGTGTACTCATTCAGTGTAGGGATCATAGATAGTTTTGGGTTGGAAGGAACCCTAAAGCTCATCTAGTTCCAACTCTGCTGCCATGATTTGGGACACCTTCCCCTAAACCAGGCTGCTCAAAGCTCCATCCAGCTGGGCTTAGAACACTTCCAGCTACTGAGAGCTACCTGTTCCAGTGCCTCATCACCCTCACAGCGAAGAACTTCTTCCTTATATCTCATCTAAACCCGCCGTCTTTCAGTCTGAAGTTTCACTGCCTGGAACAGAGCAACATTGTCACAAAGCTAATTCAGTATCTGCTGTGAAAAGAATAGAATTGAATTTAAACCTTTCTTCAGTGAGACTGAAGAAGTGACAGAGCCTTGGTTTTTTTCTCTTGAACAAAACATTCATGCATCAGGCCATTTCAGCAAAGTTTTGTCATCTGAAATACCTCCTCAGTGAAAATAAAATATTGTTGAAATGCAGATATTCCATCTTTAACTGACAGGCTGCCAACCAAAGATTTTTCAAAGAATGTGGGATTTTTCCATTATGCAGCTTCTGTCACTTGGTGACACAAATGCTTAAAAATCATATATCAGGGTAGCATGGAACCATCAGTATAAATGATGTGACAGAAAATGTGAAATTATTTAGTTTGAGGTTAAGAGATAAGACAATCTCTGCTACTCGTTTACTTTGGGAAGTTGAGCAATTTGCTGAGTGTGGGTTTGCCTGGAGAAATGTTAGATGGCTTCTGAACAGTGGCTGCTGGTGGCAGGTGCTGAGCCTTTTGCCTTCATATTACTTAAATGTTGCAAAACATTTGAGCACCTGAACTCAGTTATTTAGCATTTCTAGAACTATACATATCTGTTGGTGATGATCACAAATTCTTTCCGGTGCAGAAAAGCTTGGTAAGTTTTGTAAAAGCCAGTTTGTAGAAAATTAACAGCAGTTTATATCAGTTGAGTACTACGTAAGGGACGGTGTACATTGGTATTGATGAATATCACTTCCCACTCACGTTCCACCTAATAAAGTGGGCTGATAGGCCATGGCTTTAAAGCATTAGGATAGTGAATGTCTTCAAATTTTTGCTATTCTGTCTGGATAAAACTGTTAAGTCAACAAGGTATGTACTGCAATAATTATCTGGAATTTACACTGAAATTTGCTGATTGCTCTGGCATGTGCCACTTGCCTGGAGACTTGCCCAATTCTCACGTGTTAGGTTCTAGTCCTGCAGCTGGCTTTGAGACTGCTTTGTTCTGCTTGTGGATGCTTGATTTTAGCCTCTTCTGGGTACCTAGTGGCAAGTGAAGTTCAGTGTAGTGAACTGTGCTCTCCAGGACTCTTATCTTGCTCTAGAAGAAAGCTCTTCACTACTTTCATAACCTCCAACTATTATTAATTTGGTGATTCGGAGGGACTAAACTAAATTTGCTAGTTTTGGTCAAATTGTTCTGATAAAAATGCCTTAGTGTATTTTAAAAGTTATCTTTAGCCTGTTACATGAATGCATTTTGCTTATTTATTTTAGCTGGATTGTGAAGAGCAAATACAGCTTCAGCCCTTCAAGGACTGAAGAAAAGTTTTAAATAGTGGTTTGACATCCCAACAGAAACTGTTGTACTAGGTTTGGGCCTGTTGTATGCTGATGTTCTGAAGTTATTAAAACTTGTTCCATAAAGAGCAAATCTAGCATTTTGGTCTAAACACAGCTCAGTTTTGAAGCACTGCAGATTGTTCATGATGCAATGAAACCCTCAAGTACAAACATTTGAAAAGGAGTAAATATGGCAAAAGATACGGGCAAATTGCCAGATTATACACATGTGTGAGAAGGAGCAACCTCAATAAATGAGTATAATATTCAGCAAGAAAAATCTCACAGGATTTTGAAAAAATCAAGTGGAATTTTTCTTGATGAATATTGTAATTATATACTGAAAATATTCCAAAGGATAAGAGGGAATTTTTTATCTGTGATACTCAAAGCACATCAAATAGCCTCCAGTTATCATGAATTTCATTCTATGTATGCTCTCCTATGATAAAACAGCCCAGAAGAAGCAATTCTCATGATTTTCTCTTTTCTAAACAAAATTAAAGCATGTGTTTTCCCTTCTTCCAGTCTAGCAATAATTAACTACTCTGTATTGTGTACACTCCTACTGACCTTCGTGTAAACATGCAGATGCAGCAGTAAATGAAGAAACTGTATTGGCTTTTTCTGTTGTGCCACACAACCCAAAAAGTATGTTTGCTAGTGGAAGGAAATTATTCTCCAGCTTCTGAGAAAGTGCTGTGGAATATACACTGTTTCTATGGACAATGTACAACAGGTGAGAGCAAAACACAAAGTTCAGGTCAAAGCTTAGGTTGGACCTATGATCTGAGGTCTCTTTCTCCATAGTGCTGACTCTGTGGGCCTTGCAGGAAAAATGGTGCAGTGTTTAAGACACTGTCTTGGAAAATAGGACTGTTGTAGTCAGTTGCATATTCCACCACGCTTTTGTCTGGCAGCAGGTAAGTAATTTAGCCTTTGAGCTTCAGTTCCATCTGTAAAATAGCCATAAGTAGTGCTCCCCTTCTTTGCAATTGAAGGTAAATACAGGAGTGGGAGGGTTTTGATGTTCTAGAAAACTTTTTCTCGTCTGGGAAGTTTTCCTCAAGTTGGGAAAAATTGATCTGAATTTGTGTGAGAATCAGATATTTTGGTTCCAGGAATTTAAAATGTTTTGGAGAATCTTCTCCAAAAGAAAATAACAATGAAATTTCCCAGATCTTTATACTGCTGAAATACTATGTTCTGAAAATGGAAATTTTATATTTTGGGAGGCAAACAGAAAACTCACTTGTTTTTCACAATATTAATATATTTTTTTTAAGAACTGCAGATATGAGTAAGTTGAAATTCAACCCAGTGGGGATGTTTTGTACACTTGTACAAAAAAAGCAGAACATTGGTCAGCTTTTTTTGGTGACCCAGGTGTCTCAACAATTTTTTGAGACTCAGCAATTTTCAGTAATTTGAGTTGCTATTTCCCTTATTTTCTGTAACAATGGGTCCTTTCTTCTGACCTTGGCATGCCAAAATACAACTGAAAGCCTTCTAGGAGTTACAGGTACTGAGCTGAGGAGTTTGGGGCACAGTGAATGGAGGTGAGAAAGAACTTGAGATACTGCTGGGAAGAGTGTTCCTCCTGTAGCCCCAGAGGAACACTTGGAAGTGGAGTGGTGGATATGAAGAGGAGACAGCGTTCATTTGAATGGGAGCATGAGGAGCACAGGACATAAATCCATTGGCATACAGCCTTTGTAGGCTCTGCAGCTTGCAGAGCAAATTGGGGTACCTCTTGAGCTCTTATGTTTTCTCCCCAGCAGATTGGAAGAAAACCTGTCTAAAGAAAGTTAGTAGGCAAGACAAAGACATAAGAGAGCATCTGAGGAGGATGTCCTTTCCTCTAGCCTACCTTAAGAGGCCAAACATCACAGAATCATTTGTGCTGGGAAGGACCTCATGCTGAACAGTGTCTTTCAGGCCCCAGGTCACAGGGAAAGGTGCCTCCTATCAGCTTCTTTCCGTAGTTGAGAAGGGTGAGGATCAGCAATGCCAGTCAAAGTAGGGGAGGAAGGTGTTCCCTTTGCTCCCTGTAGGAGGAGCTCTCAGCAACCCACAAGTGGATGGCTCAGGCGCCATCTAGGAGTGTGTTCTTCACCGAACGAAGAGAAACCACTGTGGATATTAACCAGAAGTGTTTGCTCCCTTATATATTCTGCATGAATTTCCTGGTGCCTGTGATTGTGGCAGGCCAGCTCTAGATCCATAACTCCTCACATCTATAGATATGAGGAAGGTTCATACAAGAACTGTAACTTGTACCTTTTCTGGCTGAACAGTACTTTTAGAAGTCCTCTGAAGCCTGGAAAGCAGCTAGTTTTAGAATCTTCACTGTGTGCTTCTGTCTTCCTCTGGTTCTTAAAATTACCCTGTGAGTGGCTGACGTGGGCTTGCTGGATGTTCCATATAACAAAGAATTTCTTACAGTTCAATCCAAAATCCCATGTCCCACCTAAGAACCTTTGGGACATTTCTACTCCTTGCATTTTCTGCATGTTTTTAACATGGGTTGTGTGATTTTTATGGCCTCTGCTGCCTGCCTGCCTACCTCTCTGTGCTTCTGAAACAATGCCAGCAACATCACTAAATGAAAGAGCCTGTAAGGAGCTGTGCAGATCTGAGGGACACATTCTCATACATGAAGTCTGGCAATCCTTGCAATATGTCTCAGAGTTCCTCCTGGTTGCTTTCAGTTGACAAGCTTTTGGTTTATTGCAAAAACTTGTTATTGCACTTAGCAGTTAAATTTTGTCCCATAGCTACCATTCTAGCTATTCTTTTGCTCTGACATTGCCTCTCAAGTTGTCTATTCAGAAAATTTCATTAGTATACTTAGACTTTTGTGCCAAACAATTATGTTAAATTTGTCCTGGGACAGTCTTTTGAGGAATGCCACCAGTAAAATCCATCCAGGCCGATGACTTCCCATTTGTCATTTCCGCTTTTAGCTACTTTCATTCTTGGTTTACAGTTCTTGCAGCTACAAATTATTTCCCATGTGACATCATTCCAAATGCTTTGCAGAGGAAATATATCCCCTGAATTTTTGTCAGATTGACAAGCTGGTTACCTGATTAGGTAGTACAATTAATACTCTGACGTACTCTACTTTGGAACATTTCACTGTCCCCAGTTTTCTTTATGTCACAGTTTGCTGATTCTTGTGTGCTTTTCTGGAAAGAAGATGTTTTCCAAAGAAATACCTGGACATTCTCATACTCCATCTGTGTGGATGCATCTTGATGCACATAAGATTAACCATTCTGTTAGAAGTACCTAAATATCAGAGAGTGACCTGCCTCCCAAGTCCAGGCAGGAAGGAGAGATGTTTCCTGCTATCAGTTTATTTAAAAAGCTCAGAAGTAAATAATCATCCTGTCTTTTGTCACTGATTATTAACTCAGAAGAACAAGGCTTGGCTAATAGAAAATTGCCATAAATAGTACAAGAACACAAGGATGGATTTATTTAGTCAGAAAAACCATCACTCATTATAGACTTGGAGAAGAGGAAAGGCACTGAACAAGTCCAGTTGACAAAATGGGAATAAGTGAATTGTCACATCTGCATTCATTAGCAAAATTATTTAGGGGGTTGCAAAATTGTTCACACCTAGTTCTGGTTTCCACAGGTCATTGTGTGCCTGTTGCTTAGAAAGGCTCCTAGCAAAGCAGGCATGACAACTAACCAGATAATGACTGCTTTGAAGAACGTAAGAAGTTTCCCTTTGCTTCAATCCTTTGGAACCAAAGAAGAGATACAGATAAAGGTAAAAATATAATTTTTAAATTGTGCCACCAGTTTCATTTGAATGATGCTGATGGCAGTTTGTGATCAATTTGTGAAACGTCACATCATTTGGGAGCTACTTGGATTATGATCTGTATGCCCTGTTGGATCCTACAAACTCTAAGGATGTCTTTATTCCACTTCATGCCCTATTTACCATCAGTCACTCTGCCTATCTTTTTTCAGGAATCTTCCTGTGATGGCATGGTCTAGCTAAAGTTCTGATCATCTCTCAGTCTCAGAAGAGCAAAATATATTTTGTTCCTACTATTTTCTGTCTTCCAAGATAAAATAAGTTGCATGCAACTCTGTTGAAACTGCCATGAATCTTCACAACCAGGTTCTAATTCTAGCCCTAAATCTGTGGAAAGTTTCTCATCTCCTAGATGATTTTTTCTACCTACGTTTGCAGGCAGACAGTTCTGGTACCAGAAATGTCCATGTTAAGTATTCTGCTGGTAGTACAGAAATGCATAACCACAAAACCAGTTTCATTCCAAAGAGACAATTAGGACTGCCTTGCTTAGGAACATGGCTCTTAGGGCAAATATCTACAACAGATAGGAGGCTTCAACCACTTCATTCTTTCAGGATTCAGCAATTTTGTCTCCTCTGCAGTTTTTGAAATAAATCAAGGAAAAAAATTGTAGTTCCTACTTACAGTATAGCAATTTCCTTCACTCTGTCCTGAAATAGATCCCAAGCAAGGCTATCAGATCCCAACCATCTGAAAATAACTTCTGACATTTTCCAGACTGTGTTCTGGGTAAATAGCCTCCTTTGTGTATGAAATGCTTATGAAATTGTACCTCTACTGTATACAAGAGGTTTGATAGTATTTAAGTCTGCTTTACTAATTTTACCTGGATGGACACAGGAGTCATATCCCCTGTTTTCTAGTGTTAGTAAATGTGTTGACCATCCTGTTACCATTAAACTTCTCTTCCTGAAACACAGCAGGGGCCAGCCCTTAAAATCATCTGCATATTCCAAGTGTGTATTCTTTATGGACAGCTTCTTATGAATATTTCTGTGTTGAATGCTAGCTGTTATGTTGAAAATCTTCCTCATCATGCTAATGGCTTTATCATCTTGTATCATAGAAAACATCACAGTGATACTTCATACACAATAAGGAATTTAGACACTTATATTTGAAGTTTCTGGATATCTGAGGAAATATTATGTTTAGTACAATGTTGCTGTATATTTGCTGTTGTAGAAAGTGACAGGGAGTTTCTGAAGAGGAACTGTGCACAGGAAAGGATATCCTTGCCTCAAATGAAGTGAAAGCATAATCCCACAAGTCTTCTCAGAATGTTAGGCATCTGTCCAGTGTTCTTCTACTGTTTGCATTTCATTGATCACAAGGGCATCAAGAATCTTTGCCAGGATTATGTTAATTCTAGTTGAACCCCAGTCCCAAATCTGGGGTCTTTCCATTGTTTCTTAACAGATGTACTGTGTCAAAAGCAATTGTATCACAAAATCACAGACTATACACTGGAAATGGCACTTGGAGATCATCTAATCCAATTCCCTGCTCAAAGCAGGGCTAACTCCGGAGTCAGATCAAGGTGCTAAGGATTATTTGGTATGAAGGTGTCTCATGATTATGTGCTGTCTTGTAGCTAGTTCCTCAATCCTCAATACATCAGTACACAAGATCATTATGTCTGGGAGCACTGCAGAATCAGTACCTATTTATCTGAAGTGTAGGTGGAAGTATCATCGTGTGTGTTGGTGCAAAGCTTGTTAGAATATACCAGGAACTATGGTATTGGTATCTCTGGACTTAACACGCCTGCCCTGGAGAGGAAACATCCTTGCAGTGATTCAAGGATTCACCTTTGTCCCTTTTCTGTGCATTACTTAGAATACATAATAAACGAGTGCCAGAGTAAGTCTCTATTCTCTCTTGAGGGCACCAACACTGGGATCTAGATGCCAGTGACTGGACTCATCTGTCTTGCCAGGAGGTTCTATTCGGCCTGCAGTATTTTTAAGGAAGTGGAAGGTCATGGTGAAGTCTCAGTCTTTACCCAAGCAAGGCCTGTTCAATGAACGCTCTTATTCCAAGCAAAGAAAATCTAGAGAGGTCTATTTACTTTTCCCACTGCAGATGAAAGAATGGGCTCCTAGTGAAAGTATGGATGGAACAGGCTTTCAAAGGGGTGTTTGAAGATGAGAGGTGAGGAGCTATTTCTGGGTGAACTGGCCAGCCATACTCCCTTTTGAAGCCTCACTGACAGAAGGGCTTTGGCAGTGGGAAGGAAACCATGCAGTGGGCCATGAGTGGTAGTCACATCTCTCTCCACCCAGCAAAGCAAGAGCCTCAGTCATGTTTGTGCAAACTCACCAGCAAAGGAACACGGGCTGGTTAGCCCAGTCCAGTCCAGACCACAAGAAGAAGAGAATCATCCTTCTAGTACTCCTCAAGCGGTCCACACCACCTATTGCTCTTCAGCCTAGTCAGTATATCTAGTTCTCTAAAGGAGGGCTACTAACATGTGCAAAGTCTCTACACACAAGGTCTTTCCAAACACTCCTCTTTCGATTCCCTTGGGCTGGAAATCATTTTAGATGTGCCAGCTGGGACTCGGGCCCTGGGCTGATTCCAGCACCTGTGCCTAGTTTATGTCAAAGTGAGCTGGCTGAGCCTGTGGGACATTACAGTGTGCCCTGATGTAGGTGGTGCCTGGAGAGGTGCTGCTGGACTTCTGCAAGGAGGTGGAAAGCAACAGTGTCAGAGCTGAGTGGTGGCAAAGCAGTGATTTCCAGTTCCTTCTGATGTTTATTTCCTGGTAAGTGTGTGACATGTTTAAGAGTATTTTTAATGTTTGTGGTAGTAGCAAGAAGTGATACACTAGTTGCTTTGCATGTTTCTTTTGTCTTGAATTTTAGTATGTCTGCTGCTAAAGATATAGTTACCCCTGCAGTTCAGAAGACCCCCCCAAAACACGGACTAGTCAGCTGGATAGTTTCCTACTCCTAAGTGTCTAGATGTAGAGTGAAACTTCTCACTTACCATTTTCTGATCTGCTTATTTTCCAGTGAAACAAATTTTCTTTTGATATAAAATATATGGTTCAGTCTCTAGAGAACCCTATCTTTGTATTCTTCTTATGCATTATTCTTATTACTAAACAAACAAACAAACAAAAAAAAAAATTAAAACCCCCAAAACAAAGCAGTAACCTAAGTTCACAGCTTAAGAATGTAGACTTTCTTCCCAGGAAAAAGTTAAAAGGGAAGACAAATTGTATTTAGTTCCGTTATGTGACCAAGAAAATTCTTTCAGAGGAAGTGCTATGTTTCTGTACTGTATGTAACTGTAAGTAGGTACTGTATGTAACTAACATAATTAATTATACAGTTATTCACAACGAGGAACAAGGATGTTTCATTCACCGTGTATAACAAAAAGGAAAAAAGGGTCCTCAATCTGTCAAGTGCAATGCAAATAAGAATTGAGGATTGTTTCTGAACACTGAAAAGGGGCAGAGATGAGAAGTTGTGGAATAAGGATTGTCTCATGTACATTGATGGCAACAGTGAAAGAAAGAATAAATGGTTTATTTGCAATTATCATTGTAGCTTTCAGTTAGAGCCTGGTTTATATTCAAAGTTCTTGCCAAACAATTGCTTTTGCCCATTTCAGGATTATTTATCAGCTTGGATTGACAAAATAAGCTTGTATGTATAATAAGCCGTGATGTAAGTCCGATGTCTGTATCTGGTTTTGCATAGGGAACAGAGTGGGCTTTCCCAGCCTAATAAGCCAGAACTTGATCTGTCAAAGGTGTCTGACTTGAGAGACTAGAGAATTGATGAAATCTGACTCTTGTCTGTGGAGGCTGTTTCTGGGAGCAGTATTACTCTGTGGCCACTAAAAGTGGGCCAGCATCCTTTCAGTGTCTTTCTTCAGCAGGGTTGCCTGTTTCATAGCTGTCTGCTGTGGCTTCTTTTCTAGCAACTTCCACATGACCAGCTGCGCTCAGGGGGTCCTCCCAGCACAACAGGGTTGAAGCTCAGGGAGCTAAATGTTGTGCATCCTCTCAGGAAAGAGGAATCCTGAGCTATTGGGAGTTATATTTCTCTAGGTGGGTCTTTATGCATGAAGAGTTGTGCATGAATTCACAAGCCCAGGCATCTGTATTTGTATCTGTAGAAATTTGTATCTGTATCTGTATTTTCTCACGTGTAGATACTGGCCTTTCTTCTGCTACATAGTGTTTTATAGGCTGAAGAATTGAAGTACTCCTAAGTGGTGCTACTTGTCCCATGCAGATGGGGAATTATTGAGGAGGTCAGGTGAGCTTAGATACAGGGCTCCCAAAACACCTGCTCTTGAGGAAACCAGCTTGCACTGCAAGCAGTTCTGGGCACTGCCTGTAGTCCTCATCTCTGTGCACTGTCCCAAGTGACACCTTAGCTATCAGCTGTTTGCTTCCCTTGATGTCTAGTGCAAGTATGCCAAGTGATTGTGTGCCTGTGAGGAACCTCTCAGCAGGCTTGTGATGCTTGGAGAACTTGGAGAGGTAGGCCTTAGACCTGTCTTCAGTGGGTTTTCCTTGCAGATACTTCTGGACATTGACAGTATTTTTTTACCTCAGTCCCTAGGTAACTGAGGTGTTAGATGTTACACACTTCAGCTGAAAAATCTCTTGGCTCTTTTTGTGACCTCTAAGGATGTAATCTAGAAATGCTGGATCCCAGCTGTAATTGTGAGTCTATGCAAGCATTTGCACCAAGGCACTGTTGTCCTTTTTTTTTTTTTTTGCATTATAAAGTTTGGACTTGAGTGATTTCTGAAACATTTGACCATCTCCTTAAGGCAAAACTCATCCTGAAATACACTTCTGAGAGGAAGCTAAGGAAACCTTTTGTGATGATCCTCAGATAGTGCATGTACTTTATGAAATTTCATGTACAACCCAGCACTTGGTTTACCAGCAGGTCTAGATCTACTGCCAGTGATTTCTTTCCCTGGCTGCTATAGAAGTTATATATTTAAATGTAGTCATAATTCCTTCTCAGATTTATCCCCTGAGTTGAATGAGCCTCAGTGGGAGTGGGATGCTGTTCCCTCTCCTCCTTTACAGTCTATTCCCTGCTGTGGCCAGTTTATTCTTACAGAGTTTCCTGGGTAACTGGGGTCATAGCTAATCAAATCAGAGTACTGATTTGTACTTCCTGAAGACAATGCTGGGCTCTGCTTGCTGAAGAAGATGGTTCATCATTCTCTGTTGTGGTGTGACAATAACTCCTCTCTGAACCTTGATGGCTGGGCTGAGATAGACATGCTGATAGTCCTGTTTCTGCTTAGAATCTACAAGACCTAGAAGTCCTTTGAGCAGGAGGCCTTGTGTGCCTTGTAGGAAATATAGTTGCATACTGAGTATCTGCCTAAGCAGACTGTCAGAGACTTGCTGGGGTCACATGCAGAGAGGATGGCTGTGTGTAAGATCTCATGGTGAGTCACCTTGCAGGTATATTGGGTTACCTGGTGGGAAGCTCACTGCCAGGGTATATGATGGTCTTTCCCTTGGCTGCAGCTTTTCTCTAGGCACATCTGATTGAACCTGCAACCAACATGGGATGTCGTGGAGCAGAGGGATGCTACAGTAGTAGTGCAGGCACTGCCCTTGAAGAACATGATGAGAGCAAAGCATGTGCTAAAGGAGAGAAATCCAGCAGGTCTTCCTCCTAGGGTAGTGTGAAAGGTCTCGTCAAGTCAACCCAAACTATATGTTTTCCCTTTAGACATCAGCTTGTTCCTCAAAGGAATAGGCTCACTTCAGAGGAATGGATTCACTGCATGCAGAGAAGAAAAATATAAGGTCTTTAGGGAACTTAACTTGCTATCTAACTATTTATTAAACAAATACTTAATTTAAAAATCTGTAAGATGGCATGGTAACCTTATGACAACCTTACTGAGCTGCAGTATATATGGCTGCTTTGTGACAAGGGTTCTGCAGGCTGCTATCTTATAGCATTAATTTACCTTGGCTCACTTCAGAACAAAAGAAAGCATATTTATTTAATTTTTTAAAGTTAACAAACTAGCATTACTGAATAGACTGCCTTTTGAAAATAATACATTTTTCTCTTTGTTTATTATTTCTGTTTCTGCCATGCTAAATAATTGGCCTCAGGCTCCAGTTCAGTAGAGCACTTAGGTGCTTGGTACCCTCAGTAGCACTTATGCATATGTTTAAATTTAGATTTGATAACCTGAGAATTGACTGAATTGTGGCCTCAGCAGTAATGCTTTTCATTGCAGTGTAAATCCCATCTTCTCAATGGCCAGTAGATGGGGCAAGTAGGCCTCCTTATACTTACGGTCAATTTTTTTTTTTTTTTTTTTTTTTTTTTTTTTTTTTTAATGCAAAGTTAAAATGTAGCTGTTGTTGGCTCTTAGTTCAACAGTCTAGTTTGGAGGCTCTTTACCTTTGTACTGTAAGGGTAAATTACGAACTTTGACGTAACTGCACTATTTTCTTTACAAACATGTGTCGTAAACAATCGTTCTGTTCCTTGAAATTCTGAGATTTAAAATTATGTTCCTTTCTTTACACAGGGATGAAAACAAACCTTTTGAAGGTTTTGTTGTGCAAAGATATGGAAATATGTGTTCCCTCCCCAAAACTAGCCAATAGTTGGGTGTTTACAACACTCATGGGGATGCAAAGGATCCAAGTTTTAGTCCCTGATATCTTCCATGTGCCTGTAGAGTGTACCAATGACAAGATCACCTTAGTTGCCTTTTGGTAATCAATTCTCTCCTGCAAAAGCTGTTGTTACTTTTACACATTTATTGATGCACCAGACTTGTACATGCGTGGCCATGGTTGCTGGCCACATTTGCTCTCTGCCCTCACTTCTTGCTTCCTGTTAACACTTCATGTTATGTACTTACCTAAAGAGAGGGTGATCCTCTGAATACTGCCTGTTAAAAGGAGTAAGAGCTTTTTCTTGAACACATAGGTACACATAGGAATAGAGAATCCTCAGTTTCCCTTTAGCCACAGTCACATTTCTGTTTGTTGTTCATTGCATCAGCTCCTTAAGTGTGCTCTGCTTTGTCCCCACTTCTTGGAGCTCAGCTTGGTAGTGTGAATCCTGGAGCAGGTTGTGTTCTTACAGGCAGTGTGGTGCAGGTGCAAGAACTGTTTTCTGCATTACACTGAAGCAAACAACTCTTCAGGTGCAGAGCCCCCCTGGGAGGGATGGGGAGCTTCTGCTTGTTACATAGACCAGATATGGTCTGCCTAGTTGAGTGTAGCTTGCCCTTGTGGAAGCAGCTCTTATTGTTCAGCCTTGAATAAAAGGTAGTGATATTTCTGTTCTGTTTTATTTTAGAGTGGGGCAAGGTGCCTGAGATAGTTCGGTGGGGGGGATGAAGAAACCTGTATCTATACTAAACTGGCCAGGCAAAACCAGCATGTTAAAATAAAAGAAAACAGTTTGGCTAAAAATTAAAAATACAAACAAAGCTCTTTCTCACCAGCTCTTTCTCCTCAAACTTTCAAAAGCTGAAATGGAGGAATAGATGTGAGCCTTCCTTCTCAGATATATAGGGAGACCCTCAGCTGCTGGGCTTTATTTTAGCACAGGGGTCTGTGCGTGCCACCATCTGTCATTAACTGTGATATCCAAAACTTCTCTGAATGGGACGTAGCACAGAGGAATTCCTGGCTGGATTGGCATGACTTTCTGCTCTTTCTTGAAGCTGTTGCATTGTTAAATCTAAGATGGGTAATACTGAGTGCAGAGGGGTGTACAAGGCTTAAGCTAGTGTAAACTGAGAGCAGCTCTTCTGCAGACAGTGAAAGTAATCAAACTCTACAGACATCTAAACCAGTAAGAGTTTGGCTCACCTTCTCCACAAGTGCATTTTACAGAATCTAGGTATTACCTAAACCTATTCTGTATTTTGAAGGAGCAATATTTCAAAGCAAAATTTCAAAGTTTGCTCCAGCTTCTCTCTCTTTTGCAGCTTCAGGATGCCCTCAGACCTCATCTCTAACACTGTCCCCTGTGTGTTGAGCAGCATGATTCAGACAGAACTTCTTGCAGCCAAATTCCCACAGCCTGTGGTGGTCCTGCTTTCTTTCCATTCGGTCCTCTGACAGTCCTACAGCAAAAATTCCTTTGGCGCCTGCCATATCTACCTTTGCCTTTGAAAAGTTTTATTGCCTTACTGTGTTTTGAATGAAATGTGAATTCCTCAGTGCTTTTCCAGCCAGTGTTTGCATTTTGTTCATTGTGTATGTCTTGACTGTCCAGCACACTTTGACTTCCTTGTGGTCTTCCTCTATTTATAATTTTCTTCATATCCTTCACTGTTACCAAAGAGATGTTGTCCTCATAAGATAAGCAGTATTACAACCTCTCAAAGCCTCTGCTTCCACTCTACTTCATGCCTTCCCTGAAGAGCTGTCATTTCTCTCTAAATTTTCTGGTTTGTGATATAGAAAGACCTGCTTTAAAATAAACATACTCCTCCCGGGGCAGGTATAAAACATGGCACAGGCTCCTCAGGAACATGAGTTTTGACACAAACACCTCATGAGGCAGCTGGAAACACCTACAGCATGCAGTGTTTTGGAGTAAACCAACTGTTCAGTGACATGCTGGCCTCTGAGGAAAGCTATGCATGCTGTTAGCCAGAGGTATCTCATGAGGACTGAGAGTCCGTCTGCTCTTTGGCTCCTTGCAGACAGCAGCTGTTCCACAAGAAGGTGAAACATGCAATAAATGACTGCATTTACTTGAAGCAAATCAGAGCTCAAGCAAAGGCAGTGGTCCAGCCAAGTATGTTTACTGCTCTGGGAATGCTTTTGTGCTGATGCAGATCTTTCACTGAAAAACTCTGGACATTTTGAAAACATTAAGAAAGATGGGCTAATGCCTGTTTGCAGATGTATTTGAGCCAGGTTTTGAATGCTGCTGTCCATATAGTCTACACTGAGTTTGGTACTGCTGTGGCTGCATGGCCAACCATTTCTTTTACTGCACAGATGGTTTCTGCAACTGGTGCCAAGCTCATGCTGATGCAGTTATATTGGTAACAGGACCTCAGCAGGCCACTGCATGGCTAGCTAAGGTGGGTACACATAAGCTGTGGTCACTTGAATATAAAAATACATTTGTCCTATTTTTAGGAGTCAAGAAGATCTGTGACCTGGACTGAAGACAAGAGATCAGTCCCAAAGATACATTTCTCTTTTCTATCGCTGCTTTTGAGGGGAGAAAAATGGGAAAAGTGAAATATTGTGTAGATTGTCACTAGTGAGAATAGGTTCAGGCTAGGTTGTGCCATGTCCAGCTGCTGGGTGAATTTTCAGATAATGTCTAATGCAGGAAAATGTCCTGTGACCCAGAAGGGAGAGAAGTAGTCTCTTCATGTGTGTGCATATTTTCCTCATGGACCAGCAGATACATCTTTGGATGCTTCTTTTGAGATGCAGAGGTCACTTGTTGGTCTGCGATGGCATACATAAAAGGGCTGTATCTTTAGCCAACAGGAGGGTGTTAATGCAAGGATTGCATGTTGTTTTTCTAGAAAAGAATATGCTCCCAAATAAATATCACCTGCTTCTGAGTATGTTCCAGGAGTTTGGCGATGAGTTAAGAGCCAGAAGAAATGCACTGCTCTGAACTATTTCCAGCAGAGCCCTGGAGGCTGATAGCTCTAGAATGACTGGAGGGTGGCTCTTCCTTGCCAAACTATCCCAGACAACTGGGATGAGTGGCTCCTCCCTGATGGTCTGGTGGTCGTCTACTCATTTTTCCTCAACATACAAAAGGGAGCAATCTCTGAAAATTCTTGGAATAGACAACCAGTTCCTTCCAACTTCCTCATATATTACTGAGAAACTTGCTTGTTCCCTTCTTGTTTGTTTAGCTCACTCCTGGTGTTTTCTGTAGACATTATCCCAGATGACCTTGCTAGAACCACGGTGCAACTGAAGGCACTACCCATGTTCTACTCTGAGTCGCTTAACTACAAAATGTTTTCAGTTTGTGGAGAGGGTGTTTTCCTCTCTCTTTCATTCTCTCTGCTCCTTGGCTTCCCACAGTGACAGCCATATCTGTTTGATTTGAGAGAAGCTTTGCATGTGCTATGTGCTCTCTGTAAGCAGAAGTGGCTCCTTCTGCTAACAATTTGTCCTCTGGAGCCTGTTGCTGCACAGTATAAATAAATTTCACTGTTTAGTACTTTCTCATTTTTTTCCCCTGCTGCTGGCAGTGAGTTGACCTACCCTGTTTTGTTTTTCGAATTTATCTTTCTTTGCCCTTCTTATATGAGACAAAGTCACAAGATTAAATTAACAAGGATGCATTATTGATGCATACTTTTTTGTTCTTGTTTTGTGCTGTACTAAAAGTTCTGCATAAAATGGGAATTAAAATGCAGATTACATTCTTGAATAGTATTCAATTGGGTCTTAGGACGAGGAATATGACTATCCCACTTCAAAAAGTCTAATGGTGTGCGCTGAATAGGTTCAGTCTCCATATAAAAAGCATTTTTTAGTCATTCTGCCACATAAACTCAGTGCTGTTACAAACAGTCTTCGTTTGGCCCATTCTGTGCATGTATGCTGCTAGAATGACCAGGATGTTTAGCACACCAGACGTTGCTTTGCAGTGGTGAATGTAGGTACTGGAAGTTCTCCAGTTCTAGTACTATGCATGCCCCTGCAACCTCCAGCTCAGAATATGGTAAATTATTTAGAGTGGCTGAGCCCAGTGTGGGCTCTGTGCTCTTTTAACTAGATTGTTCCTCCTGCTTTAAAGCTGGCTTAGGCATTTATCCACCACACCAGAATCGCTGAGGAGTACATGTGCCCCTAATTGGGTATGATGAAGGCCACAGTCATGTTTTCCATGGTTCCAAGCCTGAAGCTTAGAACACTTGAGGTTGTTTTTACTGCGTGAATGTGACTGCATGTGGATTTTAATATAGAGAAAAACATAGTGTGACCAGCTAATGAAGTCAGTAAAGTGGTTACATTTGCCTACTTTCTCGGAAATTATCATAATTCCTGTCTTTCTTGGGATAGATAAAAGAAATCTATCAATCTAGACAACATTCTTTTTGTCTATTTTTGTATCTTATTATAGCATAAATAGGTTTTGAATAATACAAATCAAGAGATTTTTGTTTTCTCTTCCACTGATGACTTCTAAGCAAAGATTTTTGTTTTCTCTTCCACTGATGACTTCTAAGCAAAGGAGGACATCACCATGCACAGGGTAAAAAAAGCAAAGAGAAACCAACCCATTACCATTTGCATTTTACAAACCAGATCTTTAAAAAAAATACTTGAAGGAGGGGAAATTTGTCACCTTAACATTGCAAATTATGTGAAACCAGTATGTCCTCCCACCACAGCATATGTTTGTGGTGGGTAGGCGGGGGAGATGCGGGGAAGAGGTGATGGTATAAAAATACCTTGTAAAAACAAATGTTTGGCTAGGGGAGAGAGTTTGTCACTTCAGCTAGACTAGAGGGGGAAACCAGACAGACAGGGGGCGGATGGGGGTGTGGGGGGAGGAACTTAAGTTCAGTGAGGTAAATAACTTGACAGTGTCTCAGAAATAGCAGTCAACTAACTAGCTGGAAAAGACCAGATATTAAACAAGAAGGTAGCCTACAAAGTTAAGGAGTAAAAGCTATTTAAATGAAAAAATAAGACCTTAGGGCTGTTAAGCATGTGACAAATACCAAGCAGAAGGGTGACAGGTAGAAACCCCAAGATAAAGCACACAGTCTTGCCAGCAGCCACTCTTCCTGCACTTTCATGAACTGAGAATTAGGATTTTTCTCAATTAGCCTTCTAATAAGCATGCTAAAACAAATACAGACCAGGGGCTCTATATGGTAACATAAATGCAGCTTTGTCATGCACTGCTAGCAGGCTCTCTCCCTCCACATGCCATATGGAACAGTTTGTGCACTCCACAGCATGTACCGTGCAAATGCAAGCAGACACCAACACGACCACCCATAGTGGCAGCCAGAGTGGAAAATGACAGTTGCCTTGTCATGCTCCTGGGCAGTTTGTGTGCTGTGGTGGGAGGCTGATATCCCCACATCATGGGACATGGAGGATGCAGGAGCCAGCGGGAGGGAGGGCCAGGAGGGACAACACTCAATGCCCCTGCACAGTTCCAACTGGAAGTAGTGGCTGTCTGAGTCTCCTTCCTAGCTGTCATAATTATAGTCTTAATCTGGTTTTAATTGGCTTGCCTCAGTGGACAAGCAGGTGTCCAGCTCAAGGAAGAGTGGATGAGTGTGTGAGAAAAAGAGACATGAGGAGAGAGCAGGCTGGTGAGGTGCTCTTTACATCTGCTGATCTGTTACCCACATGTAGCCTGTTTTATGGACAACTTCAGATGCTGCTTTCCTTTCTATGTATTCCCTGTTGCTTCAATCAAGGGAAATTTGAAAGTGATTTGAATGGACATCTCCATGAAGGGAAGGTATCAGACAAAACCTGCTCACCTGCTTCCTCTCTTCTTTCACTTGGAAGTATGTCTTTTTCCTGCCTCAGTTGGTGGCTTTTGGGAGTAGGTCAACCTCTGCTCCATGGTGAGGGACCTGCGGGGTATCACAGCTGAGTGAGCAAAGCTCTGTTGCTGTGAGGGCTTATGCCAACTAACTCTGTGCTGACAGACTGGCTGGTGGGGCTTCCAAGTGACAGCCATGGGACTGTTATAAGTGCAGGCCAGGTTTCAAGAGTTGCATAAGCTGTGGGAGCTCCTTGGTTCCCAGTTTGCAGTCAAGGACAGAAGAAGATTCAGCTCTCTTCTCCTCCTCTGACCTAAAACATATTGCTGAGGTCTGTTCTGCAGGGTGAAACTTTCCGCTAGTAGGTGTTCACACAAATTTGGCTATATCTGGCTCTCTTCATGTGTTGGTATACAGTCATTTCATACTTATATTCCTCTGAAAAACTGTGTATTTTCCCTCTTCAACAAATTTCAAAGAAAATATGCCAACAAAACATTGATAGAGAAATTTTGCATACTTCAGTCAGGAAACTGAAACCTAGAATACCTTCTGAGCCCCTGTCTGTGCAGCTGCGTTGTTGCTTTGTCCTTCAGGGCTGACTTAGGGTAGCTGTGGGGATTAGTAGTCTGAGTTCCCTGACTTACATGCATGTAATATTAATGAAATATTTTGGTGGAAATCTAGCTTTTACATTTCAGATTTGTTTCATTGCTCCAGTTGGTGGATTGAAACTGCCATCACAGCAGCTGCCTGAATATCATGTAACACAACATGCCTTGATGCCTTGTCATATTTCAGTGTTTGCTTGCAGCATGAACAGTCCCAAGCATTGTGTTGGTTTTTTATGAAGGCCCAGAGTTAGTGAAATAGAGAGGATCTTTTTTCCTTCACTTTCTCACGACCCCCCAAGTATTCATGCCTTTCCACTATCCCTTTCACTGATCTAGTGATCCACCCTTTACTGTGCCAGTGCTTGGAGATGCTTACGCTGTGGTAACCAATGCAGTACAAAAAGCCTTTGCACATGGTTCTGCATGTGGCTTCCTAAATATACTGAGGTCTTCCTGCATATAGTGAGCAGGTGACACTATAATAACTGAAGAGTGTAACAAGTTATGAGGTTTGCAATTAGTCAAGAACTTTTTTTGCTGGGAATCTTAACACTAAACCCTAAAGCATTTCATGGAAATTCAGTACTTGTGATGCAACTCTTTGGGGAGTTTCTTATGTGTAGAATGCAATTACTGATAGAAAGGAAAGACAAGTATACTGAAGAGTATTCAATAACCTGATCATTAGGTGGTCTGTACAAGACCAAGTTATAAGTTTTCTGAATGAATAAGAACAAACAGAAGTATCAATTAATCTTTCTAGTACTGTAGATAAGTGTCTTAACTGTCAGGCTTTTGAGGAGGATGCATGAGTCTGATTTCTGTGAAAACTCTCAGTCTTTATCCAGTTCTAAAATTCCTCTCTTTCTTTTTTGCTGGTACTAAAAATTTATGCTTTTGCAAAATGAAAACCTTGTTATCCAGCCAGATAGAATAATAAAAGTTGTAGGCGTCTTGTGAATGTGAAGCAAAGAGGAAGAAAATGTGTTAATTTATTGGCTCTCTGTGAGAGGAAAGTCTGGGCTTCATTTAAAAGTCAAATGTAAATATCTTTTTTCTAACTTTGGCTTGTGACAGTTCAAGATTTGACATATTCTCATTTTTCCTAGCAAGCTGCTAAGGATTCAGACCAAGTTGATGGAAATATACCTTTGACAGATGACAGCAGGATTTCATGAGTGATTTCTATCTCAAGGCGACTGCCCTTTCTCTACAACCAGCAAGTAGCAATAGCACTTTAAAAGAAGGATGTCAGAGAGCAGCTTGCTTTTCTCAGTTGTCATCATTATTTGTTTCTCTCCTGGCCAAACCACCAGAAGCAGGTTAAGGATGACACAAACTAGCAACAAATCATGGGGTGGAGGACAGAGCATGTGACAATGCCCTGGCTATGGTGCAAACATTTGAGCTACGTTTCGAAAGCCTGGATTTGTGTTCAGCAGAGTTCATGAGTGAAAAATAAAAGTCTCTGACGATAACAATCAACAACCTCAATCTCATTAGTGTCTACTCTTCAGAGAAGAGGCTGGAGTGGATCCCATCAAGCTGTGATTTGGTTCAGTGCTCTGGGGAAGGTTCCTAGAAGCATTACCCCAGCTTCTTTACACTGTGCACTGAAGGGAAAAAAACAACATTTGGCAATTTGTTGTCAATATTTGTATAACTCCTGATGCCACTAAAACTGCATATGTAGGCTTTAAACTAACAAAAACAAAGCCATGGCCAAGCTGGAGAGCTGGATTTGTTTCCATGCACAATTAGGTTTATTTGTTTAGGTCTCATTTTATTTGCTTTCAGATGACTCAGATAGGAGTATTGCAATCCTTTCAAAGTGAAGTAGTGTTCTGTGTATTTTGGGCATTGGGCTTAGCCAAATGTGGAAAGAATTGGCTGCTCAATAGTATTTTCCTATCCAGAGGTTTTTTCAAACTTGTGAGAGGAACTGAAGGAATGTCCCTTCCATGCCAGGCTTTCCCCCCCTTCCCCTTCACAGCGTCTCTCTGCATTATTGTTACAGAGCACAGGAATTTTAGAACACTCTTCTGTTGTGCAACTGTTAGCAACTGCTCTTATTAATTGCTTTACCATTATGTTGCATATTTAAATTCTCACTGGTGTCATCCATAACATGCTGCTGTGAGTGTCTTTTAACCCATTCCAATAGAATATATCAATGGGCCCTCGCTCAGAATCTCCCATCCTGCTAGGCCAGCTCTGGGTTTGCTGGAAATGATTTCCTGCATACATAAAGGGATATGTACATTTTGGCAAGTAGCCAAGTTTTCTGTTGGGAATTAGTCACTAAGGGCAGATTATTTTCCAGTGGACATGCTGGTATGCTATCAGTTAAGAGAATTGTCTTAAATCTCAGCACCACGGTGTTTCTTTTATTTCCCCAGCTCTCTAAAAAATAAAAGAAAACAAAAATGCTGGGGTTTTTTGGGTTTTTTTGGTTTGTTTTTTTGGGTGTTTTTTTTTTTTTTTTTTGTCTCTTCTCTCTTATATGTGTAGGAGGCAATTGCTTTTAATTAGTGCTTTAGACACTACTGTATCTTTGCTTCTAGAAATACTACCTCAGATGATGTTTAAAATGGAGACAATATGAATAGATCCACTTTTATTTCTATTTCTATGAAGCATAAAGGATTTCCTGCACTCACCAGAAGTATGCATTTGATTTATAGCCTTCCTTAATGCTCTTTCCACTCACAATCATAAAAGAAATATAGTAACAAAGGCTAATAGACAATCTATTGTAAAGTTTGCCCTGATAAAACCAAACTGGAACTTCATTCAGTCTTAAATGTCAATTCTAAAATTTGGGATGTTTTTCTAATCAAGCACAATAGACGTGGCGAGTGTCTCTGGGAAGGGAGCGGCGGCTGCGCGCTGCTGGCCCGTGCTGTGCACACACCTCAGGGGCAGATGGGTCTGCACACCACTGAGCCCTCCCCGTGCAAGAGCTTGCTCTGAGAGCCTGCTTGACCCTGGGAGGGACTAAACAGCTTACAAAATGGGATTTGTTGGGGGTTTTTTGTTTTTTTTCCTTGCTTTTTAGAGGATAGGAACCCAAAATATATCTGTGACAGATGACCACATTGAGGAGGAATGTAAATCTTCAACTACGATAAAGAAGAAAGAAATAATATAAATTTCCAAGCCTGTGTTAAAAAAACCAAAAACCAGAAGAAATAAAAAGGTGGGCAAACTTGATGATGCCTAGAGATCTGTTCCACATGACACTTGGTTTCCCTCCCTCTAGCTGTGGAAAACTGTCAGAATAGATCAAACCCATTTAATGGCCTTACTTAACGTGGTATCACTTTATAACCCCTTCAGGGCATTTCAGCATTGGGCCTGGAGAGCTGTCAGACAACACAGTCCAGTGTGCTGGCTGCAGCTCTCCTGCCCTTTCCCCACACACACCGTTTTGCTGTGTGCTGTTCTTCAAGTCTAATCTAAGGCTGAAGGAGACTGGATTTCACTGGAAGCTCTGAGAGAGGCTGGATCAGGACCTGTCAGAGCTTATACTCTGTGGGCTAGTGTTAAATTTGATTATTGTAATTTGATTATCAAAGTATTGTTCTGATGCAGGACACTGAATTGCTTTGACTTCTATTGACTAGTAAATTTACAATTAGTTTTTATACACTGAAAATGTGTAACCATTCCAGATGCATATCTTTGAGTGCATAGGAAAATATAAAGACACTACATTGTAATACAGGTCCCTCATCACATAAGAGACTTTTTATGAAGTCTTTTTTTTTTTTTTTTTTTTTTTTTTTTTTTTTTTTTTCAGTGTTTGGGCTGCGTTAGTTGCCATGTACAATAAAGTGGTAAGACAGAGACTTTTTTTGGCAAGTTATATGTATCTTTTGCATTTTTACTTACAACACACTGTGAGCTAGAGCCGGGCAGGTTGTGATTTCGATCTAAGGTGGTTTCACCCCTTCCTTCCTGCAGTTGTGTAGTTGTGTGTAGGCAGATACTTGCTGATGCCTGGCTAGTAATCCAAATATTGAGACTTGTGGTCTTACCACCACTTCCTGATGTGCTTTACAGGTAAGCCTGAAAGAGGAAAGAGACCCTGGGGAGGAAAATTAGAAGAAAAGAAGTTAAAGATTTAGAGCATCAGCCTTGAAGCTACAAGGTAGTCAGGACATGGAAGGAATCACAGAAAGCAGACTACTTCCTCTTCCATGTGATGAGGGATCTGAACAGTTTAAGAATAGCAAAAACATATGGCTGTGCCAAGCACAAGTAAGATAATGCACATGTTAATCCCATGTTATCCTATCCCTCTCTTCCCTAAGACAGAATGAAGTCTGTATCTAAATGCCTGCCCCTGTTTAACTTCAGGGTAAAGTAAAATACCTCACCCTAAAACATCTCTGGGGTGTATGAGTAAATCATAGTACAGACAAGACATACATGCTTTTCATCTGTTGAGAAGTATTACATCTTAGCTGAGGGTGGGAAGGAGGTGGCTCTCAGCCATGAAGGAGTCATTTAAGTCACCTGAACATTAAACATGTCTTAATCACTAATGACAGCACCAAATGCTGGGAAGTATATGGAGTAAGATGAACCACCAATGAAGCTTTCAGATCTACGCATGGCAGAATCCAGGAAGGGTCCAAAGGCTCAGAGCATACTTTGCCTGATATCCTCTGAAACTGGATTTTTTTTCTCAGTTTCTGAGGCTCATAGTCTGATTTAATTTAATAAAAGAGGATAAACTGCAGTCTGCTTTGATCCACAGGTGCTACTTGTCAAAAAAACACTTTTCTCCCCCAATGGTGCAGATCAAACTGTCATTGAAAAATCAGTTATTTTGATAACTCAGCTTTTTTGTGATGTTTCACTTTCCACTGATAGTCTTTATTACCCTGTCCTGTTCATTTTAAACAGGACCTTCAGTCTTCCATTATTAATAATGTAATTACAGTGATACATACTTATTTCCTTATTGCTGGATTTTGTAAAGTTGAATTTCCCATCTTTGAACTTCATCGAAGTGAAATATACCAGGTATCTTCATTCCAGCATTTTTTTCTATGTTGCTTTTCTTATTCTTACTCACTTCCTTATACTGTATCTATGGCTGCGTGGTCACTCACCAACAGATAGGAGCTTCCTCTGTATGTGCTCTCAGCTGTGCCTGTAATTAGCAGGTTGCAAAGCCCAGCTCATAAACTTGCAGCTGTGGCTTAACACTTCTCTGAAATGGCCACGTAGCTTCCAGTTGGCTCTGAGTGCCGAAACATCTGTCTGCAATGGACCTTATAATAAACCCTGTGAGTCAGTGTGGTGGCTTCCTAGACAGAGGAGTGCTGGTGTGCCTATTTATGCCAAGATGGCACAGGCTTGAGTTAGAAGACCAGTGGAGCTAAATGTCATGTAGGCAGGTCACGTGTACAAGGTAGTATTTGCAGTGCTGAATAATAAGGCACAAGTGAAGGTAAAACTGCAGGTTGTGAGATCATAGGATTGCAACTTGCAACAAACCTACAGATATGAATGAGGAGAAAATGGCACTGTGTAGGAGAGGAAATCCTTTTCTAACTTCTCCAAACTTACATGTAAAGCAGAATTGCTGGAGAAGACTGTGATTCATGGTATTTCCCCTTTCTTCTCTCCTTTCTTCTCTCTACTATCACTCAGAAAAGTGTGGGTAGAGGACTAAACCACTGTGAAAATACTCATGCCATTACGATATCTGCCAGCCATATGGAGAAAAGCCAGTGTGCCAGAGAGCAACACAGGTCTGTGGTACAAAACATGCTTGTATGAGTGGGTGAATCTGGGGGATATGGAACTCCACGATAATATTTGACCATGTGTGGCCAAGCTCTCACTTCCACATGAAAGGAGGAAACCTCTGTGTTTGTACGTCAAGACAAAAATCCATCTTTTCACCCTGCTTTCATTCACCCCTTGTTAAGCTTTATGACTGAGTATGTTGTGCCTCCTCTTTGTCTTGTGCTTTGTTTCTTCTTCCCAAGCACCCCACTGAGGAAGCATGCAGGGTCTGCACAGTGCTGCCAGAAGCTGTAGTGCTCCTTGAGAGTGGGTGCTGTGTGTCTTGCTTGCTGTGTGCAAATGCTGTCTAAGCCCAATCTTGCACCTTGTTTCAGTGCCTGAATGCTTGTTAAGGGTCTGGCTTTCCAGAGGACCATGTGTGACAGCTTTGCGTCACTCTTGGGAGTCAGGCATTCTCTCACTATGTTTCACGGGGACAGTCATCCCAAGAAGGGTTATTTCCAAACTGACACTTTGCTGCAGGGTTTCCAGTGAGATGACATCTGCTGATTTCATGCAGCACCCCATGCAGGGGTGCTGGCCCAGGCACCATGGACCATGACCACTGGAATGGCCATTTTCAACAAACCCTAGTTAACCAGACCCTCTGAAATATCCAAGAAGTTTCCAGCTAAAAGCAAAAACTGAGCCGTTTGCAATGAAATGCACCCCTTGCATAGTAATGTGTGCATGTAAGGACATTCTCAGAAATAAATGAAAGCCATGCTGGTAGCTGTCGGTGCTTTACAGCAGCTCCAAGAGTCCTTTCTGTTTTCCTCAGCTAAAATTGTGCCAGGATGCTTTTGTTGCCTGACGGGCTGCTGGCAAGAGCCTCCCTTTTGGATAGTGCTGATTGTAGTGTTGCTTACAGCTGGCAAGCCTGACAGCCAGGCTCTGTCCCACTAACCCTGCCAGGAGCAGGCAGCCTGGAGGCCACCAGCCCTGGGCACCAGGCACCCTCCCAGGGACAGGCTGAGGATGGACTGAGACATGGTGCCTGTGGCCAGGCAGGGCAAGGCTGTGGAGAGCTGGAGGCTGGTCCTGCTGTGGTGCCACTGGGGCAGGGACAAATGACCCCAGGGGATAATGAAATGGGGTCCTGGACAGGGTGAAATGTGGAAGCCCTGGGGGGTGGCAGTGCCTCAGGGCCACTTTGGCTCTCCAGCCCCAGCTCCAGGCTGTGCAGGGTCCCGCTGGCAGCTGCTGCCTGGCTGTGGGCCTGGGGACAGACGCACCTGCCTGCTCTGTGCTGAGCCCTCCCCGAGGGCCTTCTCTGGGTCATAAACCTGGAATTTAATCAAGTTCCAGATTGTAATGCTTCTGCCAGAAGAGGGTGACGGCTGGAGTCTGGCTGTGCTCCTGGACAGCTAGAGATGCTTCAAGAATGCTGATGTCCCTTGGGTGCAGCCAGATGAAATTATCATCTGGCCAGGCAGCAAACAGAGCCGTTTGTTAAAGGTGAGTGCAAACCCTCAGCACCACCCTGGCCTTCTGGATATATCAAAATGCTTGTGCTGGTTTGAATTGAGGTCTCCCTGCAAACCCAGGCTGAGTTTGCCCCTCAGCAGGGCACATTTAACTGGAAAACCAAGGAGGATGTCAAGCACCCAGTATGTGGAAAGTGATCTCAGAGAGAGCTAAACAGGTGAAAGGATCCCAATGCCATGGTTAGGTAAGTAGGACCTGAGAATCACCTGCTGCTCAACAACTGCTGAGGGAAAGATGGCAGGATGGGAGACACCTCAAACTGCTTCAGAGGCCTGACTTTCACCTCTGTGCTCATGGCAATATTCTTCACTTGTGCAATATTTTTCACCCAAGAAACAATGCTGTTTAGATGAAACGATACTGCTGATGAACTATTTGGTGTTACCTTTCCAGTCAGAAAAGTGAAAGAGTGATGCATTTGTCATACTGAATTGATGTCACTTTGGGAAGGGAATAATGTTTTTGTACTATGAGAGAATTAATGTCTTCTATCCCTGAGGGTTTGATTAAACTATCAAGTACAAAGTGACATCTTTGTCTATGACACTTCTTTGGAAACTATAAGAGCCAGAACAGCATTTCAGTGTATACTTTGGCTGACGTGGAGCCACTGCTCCTCCCCAGGGCTGAATTTGTCATGTCTCCTGGGCAGTAAGGAATCTTTGGTCTCTTGAAATAGGTTATTTCCTCTTTTGGAGAGAAATAGGAAGACAAAAGCAAGGTATTAATAAATTTTTAGGTAGAATTCCTGCAGCAAGGAATTGTGATCAATATGAAAAAGCAGCAGTACCAAGACCTTGGGCTATGTTGCTTGGGAGAAATACTTTTTATTCCACAATAGGCACAAAGGAAGATATTATTAATATTATTTTTCTATAGGTGTTTTAAACACAGTTAACTAATGCTGGCACCAGTAAAGTTACTTGTATTGAAGGCATTACACTGATAAATGTGAGGAATGCCCATCTGAAACCAAAGAGATTAGGTAAAGAAAAGGGAGCAAAAAGAAGAGGGATGTACAGATGACAGAAATTTAAAATGCCACAAATATGAGACAAAGCAATTGTTAGGAAATTAATCTAGGAATTACCCTAACACACTGGAAATCTGTGGGTCCTGGTGGTCTGGTAGATTACACTGTCCTAGCTGCTACCACTTCACTTTTAAAATGCAAAACTGTCCCGATCCTCAAATGTCTTCAGACATTATGTTCAAGTTCTTGCAAGTGCTGTGCGAGTAAAATTCATGCATGCCAGCTCTGTCAGTGCAGTGAATACAGCAGGTGAAAAGATAGAAAGCTAATTAAAACTAAATCTTAAAATGCAACTGCAATTCCATCATTGACATTAATTGAATTTTCATATATAAATAAGGGGCAAATATTTGGTTTTGTATTCTTATTTCTTCCCTCCTTTTAGGAAAGTACCATTAAATTTTATAATGTCCAGTTATCATCACATGCAAAGAGCTTATTTCCTGTTCTATAACTTCATGACTATCAAGAGCACCAGTCATGATGCTTTGTTGCTCCCTAGGTTTCCCAGCTGGAAGGAAGTTTGTTGAGTAAGTTAAACAATAGACATGAAAAAAGTAAAGGAAGAAACATCCCCATTACTCTACTAAATATCTTAAATTCCATAGCAGGATGAAATTAACAAAAACCCCAATGAAATTCAGCTTGAAATCTTTTGTTGGATTTTGTTTTCAAACTTTTTGTGAAAAGATTAAATAGGTGTTTCAACTCAATCCCTAAACTTCTTTTGGATGAACCTCAGTTTTTAAGATCCAGACAGTACTGGCAGTAATATTTTGTTGGTGTTAGAATACTTCAGGCTTGGATTCCTCAGATTGTTTCATTCACCTATGTCAGCCAAAATGCCAGTGAAACAATTTGGGCATGCAGGACTGAAATGGGTAGATTTTGAATTGTTGTCCCACTCAGGATATATTTTCTTCTTTTTCACATGCAGCAGTAGAAATTGTCTCCAATTTCATTGATCTTGAATAAAAATTATTTTACTGTCACAATGTGGAAAGCAGAGAAAATGTGAAACAAAAGGTGTTGAGTCCAAACACATAGTTAACTTACCAAGTTACTATAAACTCTCCCTAAGAATCTCAGTTTTATTTAAGTGCTTTATTAAAGAATTATGGAACTTGATGTCTCTTGTTTTATTTGCTCTAAGGATTTGTGTGTTTTTTAGCTTCCAAGGGCATGGGACTGGAATCTCTCATGGCTCCAAGAAAGGAGGTTGTTTTTTTTCTGGGGTAAATTTCCTCGCTTGATAGAAAATATTTGTATATTCTCTCCTTAAGTGAACTTTTTTGTGTTGAAAAAGAAACCAGTTAACTATTGTGGCTTTGGCTAGAGATACGAACTCATACTATTAGACAAGGAACAAGAGCCATCTTTATTCACTTGTCACTGTAATTTATGTCCCTGCCCAGGTCACTTTGTCACTATATTGCCTTATTCTCTAGGAACCTGGTTCCTCCAAACAGCTCCCTGAAACTTCAATTTAGTGAAGGTCCCAGAAGATTTCAGAAAATCTAAGAACAAAGTACCACCATTTTCTGGAGGTAGACTGAGGGTAATATCTTCCACTAAACAAAGGCTAAACCTGAAGCTTAATGCTGACAGAAGTTGAATTTCTTGCAAGATAGCTGTGATTGAAGCAAATTTTTTATGCAGTTGAGACTCAGTAACATGTAAGAGAAAGTGATGATGCCCTTTTGGTGGCACTGGTGTTATCATTCTAGGAACAAGAAGACCCTTATGCACCTATGGAAGGAAAAATTAAAGCTCACCTGCAGAGCAGCTTTTGACTTTTTCTTGTGTCTGTCATTAGGTAGGGCTGAATTGTTTTGGAGGTTTGAAACAGTAACTCTAATGTGAGGCATCAAAAAGAATGAGGAGTTTTCATATACTTACATGGTGAACTCCTCCTGTTATTGCTGTGAGTGAGTTATCTGACTTTTCATGAGGAAAGAAAGTGATAATTTGGATTTTTTTGGAGATTGATTTGCTTTTCAATGTTAAACAGCTAGAAGACACCAGTTTTCACCTCTGGATATCTTAGATTGTGACAATATGCAAAGTTTTGTAGGACCCTTCATGATTGTCTCTAGGCAGTCTGTTGAAGATAAATGAAACATTTTGAATTATCTGAGTTATTGAAATAGGAAATAATTATTTGAAGTAGTTAGATGTCACTTTGGCACTTTGTGGGCTTACCTTAGTAAAGCAGAAGTGAAATGCACACTGCCAGAATTTTTAAGAACTCTGAACATTTTAGAATCAACCAGATATTTCTTCTACACATATGGTAGACCTGAGGTGTGTCTGTGTGTCTGCTTTTGCACTATTGAAAACATTCCCAGACTTCACAGAGACTATCACCTGGCCTATAATATTCTCAGAAGAGGGGAGTGAATGGGATCTGATGTCTCACCGTCTATTTGCTATGATCTGTTACTGCTGGCAACTGAGTATGTGGGATTTATAGGTGAATGTCCTACTCAGAGCTTTGGGAATTCAATCTTCTCATGCTTTTTTAATAAACTGTCTTTTGCTGAAAAAAATTAAGGCAGTATGGATTCTTATTGTTGGTATATTGAAGAGCACTCAGACTTTTGAAAAGGACCCACATATTTTATTAAGTGATGAAGAAGAGAGTGTATGGAGAGCTGGGGTGGAAACTGAGGCTAAAATTATACCACATTTGATTTTTTTTTCTGTGAGGCTTCTTGTGCCCTTTGCTGAAACCTTTCCTGCTGGACACTTAAATGGAAGTGTTCTGGCCTAAATGGACCTTGTGTCTAAGTGAGTCTGGCAATTCCTATATTAAACCATTTCTAGAATATACAATAAAGGAGCTGACAGTTTATAGAATTCTATTTAACTTATATCCATTTCTTTCCATAATTCTTTAAATGTGTGGAAATGAGGATACAGGTATTCACAGAGTTCACAGTTTATTTCATTCTCATTCATTACTATATTGGAAGGACAAGTTACTGAGTCACTGTTATAATTTTTTTCCTTAGCTGCTGATAATTTCTTGATCATGCTAGTTTTGGGAATTTTTATTCTTCAATTTATTCTCACAATATGAGACTTTTTCTCATGTTCCAAATTTTGGTCACAGGCTGTCTTATTTCTGTAAGGTGTTGCCTTGCTTTGATTTGTTCCTCAGAACAATGGGTGATGATAAAGTTCTCCTTGAAGGAAAACTGCAATTACCCTGGTGTGTTTCTATTCTTGGACCACCACACTGGAATTTAAGAAATGGTAGAACCATACCTGAAATACTTGCGTGTTGTTAATTGATACATGAAATAATATGCTGAAGAAAGAATTTTGGCCCCTTTTTTGAAGATCTGGGATTCTAGCCAGATGTACCACTAGCACTAGAATTAGGTAGGATAATCAAATATCATAACACCAGATTTTTCAGTTGACTGGATGCAGCTCATGTTGACACTTCATTTCTAAACTCTTTGGTTGAATCTGTTTTCTTTTATTAGTTGTGTTGCAACGAAGTATACTGAATGTTCATCAGAGAGCAACTGGAGGCCTGGACAGAGGGTCAGGAAGAACAGATGTGGCTTTGTAGATGCAGGTTAGAAGTTCATCCAAGTGGGAGGGAAAATAGCTATGTGTCTCAATAGGATGCAGGAAAATAGGAAAGGGGCAGCAAGTCATACATATCTCCAGGCAGCCTTGCATCTATAGCATGCAGCTCTCTTAGAAGGGTGGCTTTTTGCTGTTCTGAATCTCCAAAAGGCACAGAAAGCATTAATCTGAAACATGAAACCAGGCCCAAGGTCCTAAGCCACACAGAAATAGCAGTGTTGTTTCTTTTTCCAGATGAGTAATTACTCTTTGGAGCCAGGGAGGAGGAGCTTGGAATATCACTTGAAATTACTTCCCCCACACACCTCCACATTTTGTTAAAGACTTTCCATGTAATGAAGTCAGTGCAAAGTTCTTAGGAGCACAGAAATGGTGATTAGTACAGAGTGCAGGAGAAGTACCTCTTGAGAACTGCTGGGGGACTGTTTAAAAAAAAAAAAATAGAAGGAAAAGGGAAAAGGTTAGTTTAGATTCCAGGTTGTTAAATCACGGAGACACATTCAAGGTCCATTCCAGCCATTCTGTATCACCAGAAAATGTCCCATTCACTTTGGTCTAGATACACAGGCTGTTGCTCCTCTATTTTTATTTTTAGGATGGTCCATGTTAAAAGTGATACGAACCATCCAAGTTTCCTAGAGGAAACATTAAATTTCATTATATCTGCCACAAAACTGAACAGTATTTAGGACAATCAGCTGAGAAACCCATCTTCATAAACTTGTGCTTCTGCTTTTCTGTTCTTGACCACCTTCTTTCCACACGAGTTAAAAAAGCTTTCCTTTCCTTCAGCTTCTCCCATGTTTATTCTGCTGTTGTTGCTAGCATCACTCTTTTGCCTGACTGCCTATATTCCTGTTTTCATTCCTTCTTAATACTGAGCTTGGCTATTTATGGATCAGTATCACTGTCCATTACCATGATGTGCAAAAGCTATCTCTAAAAATTATCAAAGTGCCTAGTAAATGTCACGGTACATTGCCATATCCGTTAGAAAACCCTAAGTGCTCAGGGTAGAGTTCTTTGGAGGCTGGAAATTCATTTGGGTTTTGAGACAAGATCCGTGATGGGGAGGAAGGTTTTGATGCATTGATTGCATTGGCCTAGAGGATAAAGCAGCTGCAGAGACTTGTTGATCAGAATTAATTTTAGTTTCTGGAGTTCAGTTAATCAACTGCTTTAGAAACTAGGAGCAAGTTTTCAAACCAGCTTCCAGTTTTCAAACCAGTTTCCACAGCTTTTGGAAGGACATCTTGACACAGGAGTCTTGAGTCCTTGAGAAAGAGGACAGAGGAAGTGTGTCAGTGCTTTAAAGTTGTATTTGTTTTGCTACAGTAAACAGAGCTGCATGATTTTTGATCTGACCAAAGTATGAGTTGATCTTTACTAAGTAGTAAGGAACAAGTTTTCCAGCAGACTAAAGGAGGAAAGAGATACTTTCTAGCCATCCACCCCTATGAGAGGGTTTTTACTGTATGGCTGTGATAGCTCTTAAAGTTTCAGGAGTATTTTCAGGCCCTTAAAGCATTTTTGCTGGTCTGACCAACACTAACTCAGTCTTGCTGGAGTTCAGCATGGGCCAGTCAGCCATACTTTACCAGAGAGCTGAATTCCTCTTGGTGTTCTGTCTTTTCAATAATAGTAATAGCTGTAACTGTTGAGAATGTGTGTCCTTGCAATTTTATCAGCTATGCCTCTGTCACCTTGGAGCATCCACCAGAGATTAACAAAAAGGGTATGTGTGACCCTGCAGGTGAAGGCCTGGACAGAAGATACAATTGCACACCATTCTGAGCTCTCCCTCAAACAAGACATTGCAGGTACCACAAGCAGGGTCACCTTTTTCTGAATCCAGCATTTTCATGGCTTATTGCACTCCTACATATGGCTCTATATGGGAGTATCAGGGGTTTTTTTCTGTATTAGGGATGGCCAGAGTGGCAATAAAGACAGTCTTCATTCTGTGTCCTGGTGTGAACCCTGACTATGAGGCCTCCAGAAAGCTGGCACTTGTATGCTGTTGGCATTTTATGATTACTGTGTTTTTAATCATTTTGCTCAGAAATGAAATGGCAATTGCAGACATCTACACAGATAATGTTTTCTTCCTGAGGAGTGGAAAAACTACTAACTTTTCAAAGAGTTTGATAGGTGAATCTCTCTGACTGAGGCAATGACTATTTCCGTCTTTGGCAGGCAAACTTCTGCATTGTTACTAATACAGAAAGCCACAAAACTGATTCATATTTTATGGTTCTAATTTTTTAGCACTTTTCTTAAGCTTTGCCATGTGGATATCAGATGGGATGAAACAAATGATGGTATTTGTTGAAAGATGAAGCATTTATTCTCTATGTGGATTTACTTGATGCTACCAGTCCTGTATCTTGATGATTCTTCACAGGTTCCAGGGCTTCAGTCTAACACTGTAATTAAACTGCCTGGCTTGATGAGCTGTTTTGTGTAGTGAACGTCCGATTCTGCCTTAAACTGTGCAACACTTTTGAAAGAGTGGTTTCCGTCTGTCTGATTCATTGGTCTTGAGCCACCTCTAAACTATGGTGAATTTCCTATCAGTGTATGCAGGTTGGAATTTACATGCTGATAGCAATTAACATCAAGTCATTGGGCTGCTGGTTAAGGCATTATTTGTACTTAGTTTGTGAGTGAACTTTCCAGTGATGAGATTCTTTTCTGAAGCAGACCTGTTTGGTGAGAAAACTCCAAAGCACTGAGAAAGCAGTGGTGAAACTTTGGCTTGGTAGCATCCTAATCAAACCAGAAAAGTGGTATGTTGGTTTCACTCCCATCAGCAACTCCAAACTGTCCAGTCCTATGTATAGGATCTGTAGGGCACATACCTTGTTCAGCCATTGTACTTTCTTTGTTTGACCACTTTCAGTGAAAACCTTACAGATACTACTTTCCTATTGGTCTCTGGATCATTAGAAGATTCTAGTTTTTTAATAGTACACAGCAACCCTCTATTGGTTCATTCTGTGATTTCTTCTCAGAGACAAAGACTTGTGTAGACTCAAAAATTATCAGAAATTGTCCTGGACAAGGCTGTCTAGTCCTTACTCACCACTCAAGCTCCCTATATATCTAACACAACTGTTAGTGTAATAATAAGGAATTAGTTCTTGTGCTTCATATACTACAATTTAGCTTTAGAGATGGGAGAATGGGTTGCTTTATTTGTTGAGTGGGGGTTTTTTATGTTTTGAATGAGAACTCTGACTCTATTTCTGGAATGTCTGAAACTCATTTCTCTTTGTCGTCATTCATAATCAATTCCAGAGCTATCAAGTATTTCATAAAATGGTAGCTGCAGATATTTTTCCTACATCAACCACTGGGACTAAAAAATAAATGCACATAATAAGGCCAGAGTCTTAAGACACATGTGACACTTTATTAAGCCTGTGTATATCATAGTTTACAGCCTCAGAAAGTTATTGTTCTTTTCTCTGATTATATTCTCAACTACTGTTCCATTCAAATGTAGCCAAAGACATGTAATTCTTGTTCTAATTCCTATGAACAAAGCACACAGCTTTTAATTTTCATTCTTGGCCTCATTAATAATGATAATGCAAAATTACAGAACAAATGTAAACAGCAAAGAACCTCTAGGTGATTGTCAAGTTCCACTTGATACACATTTCAGGAGTCCCATGTATTCAGCTTATCTGACAACCAACCAGTTCTTTCATTACTCATTTCAATCTGCTGGTAAAGGTAATGAGAAGCATTTCCCAAATAAAGTAAGAAAAAGTAATGTTCTACCTACCAAAAATCTTCAAACACTTCTTACTCAGTATCCACATGCAGAGGAACGTGGCTGTGCATCTGTCTCTAAAATATGTGTGCTTGGGTAAGGAACCCAGTGGTATTCTGGGGCAGCAAAGGCTACTTGAGACTCTATAGGTGCACGTTTTTGACCATTCCAGAATAAGTTCAAGACACACTGGTTCTGAAGCCTACAGCCTTTCTTCCTTTTCCTTATCCCATCACATTTTTGTGTATATAAACACAAAATGCTCTTAAGTACTGCTTCCAGGCACAGCTTTTAGGTTAGTGAAAGAATGCTCAGTACAAACTAGTTTGCTTATCTCCAGTGGGAGCTTATAGGTGTGGGGAAATATATAAATGGAAAATGCCATCCTGACTTTTATACTTTATTTTTATTGTATTTTGAAATATTTACATATGAGCCTTTAAACATAATTATTGTAAGTAATGGAGCCAGAGAGTTGTTCCTTCTTATGGCATTAATTCTCATTGTCACTACTGTACATATTATCTTCTAAAACTGGACTTGATCTGTGGTTTGGATTTGTGGGAGCTGCTTTTTTTGGCTTTGTTATGTAACCACACTTACAACTGTGCCAAACAGCTTGCTTGTTTCAATAGGATGATAATTTGTTAAAGCAGGAGGGAGGAGAGAGGGACTGAAGTGCCACGTCTGCTTGGTTTTGCAAATATGGTACCTCATACCCACAAAGCATTTGCAAACATATACCCAGCAGTGTAGGTGGAAGCTGTATAGCATACTTTAGGAATTACCTCTTTTCAAAGTCTCAGAAATCTTGTGGGCTCAAAATATTCATCAGCATACTGATGTTTAATAAGTTGCCATCTGTCAGCTGAAATGTGGTAAATCCAGCATGAATGCTTTTAGCCCATGGAAAATATAAGGCAATTTGATGTAGCTTCGCCTGCAGGAAAAGATGGCTAAACTAAGCCATACTACCCTGCATTTGGCCAAACTAAAAGCGTGCAGCCAGGTATTTCCAGGGCCTCAGCTGATTTACAATAACTTGACCCATGATTGAGAGTCCTTCTGCACCTCTATTTGCAGCCAGATGATACTCAGAAATGGAGGTCTGGAGAGATGGCTAAATTTAGCTATTTTTAAATTTAATTCAACTGCTTTGGCACCAGAAAGGCTTTCAGAATTTGCTCTGGCCAGGATGCACGGAAAGTACGTGCTCTGACAATGTAACACTGATTATTTTATGGATTTCTACAGTTCAATATTGTAAGCATCCAGGAGCTAACCCCCTCTCCCTGCCCCTGCCAAAATCTTTCAAGTGATTTTTTGGAGAAAGGTTTCGGAGAAAAACTCAAGAAAAAGGAGCCATGTGCTTGGGTTTTGCTACCTATCACTGACTATTCTTGAAAAATTGCAGGGGGATTTGTGGGTTACAAGTGTACAACTCATACTACACAGTGTGTTACTAAGTACAGTACTGTCTTGCAGGAAGTAAGGTTTGAATGTCACTCTTGGGCTTTGAATACATTGTAGTGGGAAATGAACAGGAATTACCATTTCATCATGCATCAACTGACAGTTTCCTTTGAAAATTCAACTTCTACTTGATTCCCATATTTTTAAGGCTGGAAGACACATTATAATCCCCTTTGCTTGTGACACAGCTTGCAAAATCTACATTAACTGTTCCCCAACTGAACCAAGCCTAGGACTCAAGCAGGCTCAACACTGCATGTATTTAAATGTCCATTTTTAAGAAGAGTCAGCTGGAAACCTCAAACTGCAACACATTCTATCTTTAGAGGAAAATGAATTTGATTCAGATATGAACTTTGTGCCTTGGCCTTGACTCAGTTTTTTCTAAGTAAAATTAGTGTCTGGCAAAAATACTCCAACCCCCTTGCTTATTGGGTAATATAGTTCACTGGTCATTTAAAGAAGTGTAAAAAGATATACCAGGGAGACTGCATTCCTTTGGAAGGATGCAGAGTACCTCAAATGCACAATAGCCCTCGCTTGGGTATGAAGTGCAGAAAAAGAAAAAGCAACTGATTACAAAAATTCCTGATCAAAATCAAGATGCAAATAGTCCTCATCTATTCAATCTGCACTGAAGTAATGATCCATTTGAAAAAAAAAGGTTTGGATTTCACTTCATTTTTTTTTTTATTTAATGACTAAGTGTAGACACTAAAGAAGGGAATTGACTGATTTTACGAGCTGATTCCCTTTCCTTCCTCCTTGGCTCATGTGTCTCTCTGGTGACTAATGGGGAGGTTGCTTCTCTGGAACACAAGGGGAAAGTTTCAGTAAATTGCAAAAGCATGTTTGTTACTTGGAAGTTTTTTGGCACATTTTTGAGCAAAGTTCATGGAAACTGTAAAACTATTCTGAAGAAAGACTTAGAGGCCACATTATCAAAAAATGTACCTACGCACAGGGACCTGCTTGTGAAAAGTTCATTGCAATGATCAGATGAAGAATCTGAGCTGTTGTGCAGTCAAACAGGTGTGCACAAAATACACGACTGCATCTGCAGATGAGGCAGTTTCCCTGTCATGGAAATACAAACTCTCACATTTGCATAATTGTATCTATGTTTTATAAGGGTGAATTAGCTACCTAATTTTATCTGACAATTAAACTCTTTCCTTACCTCTTTCCTTGACCCTTCTGTTTTCCACATGCAGAAGATAAAAGTTTCCCCTACAGAACAATCTAATGCTTCTGAAATGTTCTGCCCTCAGAGAAAGCACTCTGAGTGTGCTTGAAGCATATGAAGCAAAATTGCTAATAAGGTTATATTGGAGACTGGTTTGTCCTTACAGTAACTTGATCTCAGTAAGACTTCTAAGTCTTTCTACCAGTAACTTGAGTTTTATTTTCTTATGAGAGGAAAAACATCAGAATCTATGTAATTCTAGGGAAAACAGGGAGAGGAGAGGAGAGGAGAGGAGAGGAGAGGAGAGGAGAGGAGAGGAGAGGAGAGGAGAGGAGAGGAGAGGAGAGGAGAGGAGAGGAGAGGAGAGGAGAGGAGAGGAGAATCCTCTGGCAGGCTTTGAGTTCTAGAAGAATAAGCTCACACTAGTCTTTTGGCTGCCTGGATTACATCTGCAGCTGTTCGTGTGCTCTCTTTTTTATATGTCTTCTTGCTGGCTTTAGTAGTCATGCTCAAAAAACCAATCGATTTTTCTTTTCTTAAAATGTCCATTAAAAATGGATATCGCAGTCACGAAAGCGGTAAAGTAAGCATGCTGACACACCCGGGAAATATACGTAGGACAATAATATTTTTTGTTTCACCTCCAATATCTTTCAAGGTCAACCTGGAGTAAACAACTCTAATAGGACAAGGAAGCTTCATTTCCCATAGTCCCTTAGGTCTTGGCTTCCCCAACAAGGGAGTCATATTAACATCTTCTCTGATTATGGCTTAAGAGATGCAAATAGGCCTTTGCTGAGAATGGAACTGAAACTACATCTTCATCTCATAAAACCTATAAAAGCATTATATAGGTCATCGTTAGCAAGTTTTTAATTGGAAGCCAACATCATTTTCCTGAGCTCCTCATAGTTCTTTGAACTTGCACTTTTTTACCAGTCCTGTACCCATCTTGGAGCAGTCTGTGGTGTCTCCAACAGGAACATGTTTGCATGTTTGCAACTGACTTTAAAATACCTTGCTGGTATAGCTGTTGGCAGCAGCCTGCTCTACCTTCCTTTGTCCTTTTCTTATATATTCATGTAACCTGAGACATGCAAGGAGGTTTTCAGTTTCATTTGTGATTTACCTAAAATTCTTTCCTTTGGTTGTTACAAGTCATGTCAGATGTATCAACATGGAGTTTCTCTTCTGCATTACATTCTCTTAAAAGGCGAACGTGGGCATGCACACACACATACACACACAGAGACGCTGCTGAAAATCAATAGATGTAACTTTAATATGGGAGTGTATAAAAACATAAACCACAAGTCATCATTTAAAATGTATTAGCAAATAAAAGCCATGGGGAGAGCTAACATAAGCAATCTGCCCAACATACAAAGCGTTAATTTTCTGGAAATGCCCCATATGTGCTGACTATAACTACCTAACCCTAAAAACATTCATAGACAAGATTTTAAACAACTGTTCATAAGAGTAACAACTCTGACACTGGGTGTTGTCTGAGAATTAATGACTGTCCACAATTAATGGTCCTCAACTGTGCTTGAGCCATTAGCTCCTCTCAATTAGTCATTAGTCCCTACACACAGTTCTCAAACTCCTGTAGTCCATTCAGTATTGGACCAGATGAAAATGCATTGTCTCCAAATGCTGAAAAAGCTTGTAGCAATATAAATTTTCAGCAACTCTATTGCTCGATTGACAAGGTTTGTGTTAGGGAAATTTCTATGGTCCTAAATTATATCTTTTACATATATTTTGATTCCCATAATTAATCACTGCACAGCACCATAGGGAAAGAAGACTTCCATATGCTGTAGTAATGAGAAGCCTCAAGAAATGTGACTAATAGAGGAAATATGCAGCTTAAGCAGTAAATTAATAATTTATGTGAATTGCAAACGAGTTTGCATATGGTGCAAGTATGACTACGGATGAAGCTGTTAAAGCAAATAAAAGGATCTGAGAAATACTTGCACAGCTCAGGACCCAACTCCCTTTAAGATCAGGTCATAATAACCCTTATGACTTGGAAAATGCAGGGCTTGGTTACACAGAATATAAAATCTAGGGCTGTGACTTTGGCTTTAGAGTGTGATTCTGATCTGAAGAGAGACAGCTCCAAAAATATGGCTTGCTCATTTTATGAAATCTTCCTAATCCTGTACTCAGAATCATACCTGCTAACCCTGGAGACACAAATCCTGTGCTGAAAAGCAACAGTAAGTAATGCAGGAAGTGGCACTAGGGCTAAGAGTAAGATGGAAGGAGTCACCCACACAGTTCCTTGCTTCGGGACAGAAATGAGTTAAAAGCTGGGATTTCCCTGTCATGGAAAATATTGTCACTTTGCAAATTGCTCTCCTTCAGAATGAAAACAGTTTGAAACTTCCTGTGGAATGGAAATTCTGTTGAAATACTTTGTAAAAAATGTGTCACAGTACAAACAGAAGGCCTCCCGATCTGTTAAGTAAAGGGTTTCTTCCTTGACTTAGACACAGCTGTCTGCTTATAAAATAAAACATGAGAATCACTCATAAAATATTGACAGCATTGTACATTACACATCCTTTTAGACAGCATAGCTACACTACTGCATGAAATGTCAATAACAATATGTTTAAACTACTTTTCATAACAGATTTCATTTTCAAATGTTTGTATATTGTCTGGATTTGGTTTCAGGGCAATTTGAAGTCTTGTCAAAATTTTGGCTTCAGATTAAAAAAAATTCTTTTTTAATCCCTTAAAGACCAGTGCTTAGGAAAGATAAAGCCATGTCAATCCCGTGCAGAGTTGCAGCATTGGTACCTCACGCAAACCAGTGCACCCACATGACCAAACAAAGCGCTGTGTATCTGTTTTGAGTTGGCTCCTGTCGGGACGTCCATTATAATGGTGTCTGTAAGTCTGAGAATGTAAAGCTACTTGCTTTGTGGCCAACCTCTAACTACTAATAAGGGTTAGGGAGAAAGTTTCCTTGGAGGCAGTTGATCCCCTAATTGCTTGCACAGATTTTCTAAAGCACTTCTCAGATGAAGTTGGCATTAAGTCCTGTCAGAGCCAAAGGTTTAGCCCACAAGGACAGCAGCAGCTCCTCTACTCCCACAGCCATGCCTACCCATGCTCCAGGGCCCACACTCCAGTGAGAGCTGGGGGGCACTGGAGACAGCATTGTTTGCAGAGGGCTTCATCAGGGCCAGGTGCCTGCACAGGCAAAGCAGAGCCTTGTCGAGAGTGGCAGATGTCTCATGACAGCAGCTTCCTCAGTCTATTGGAGGTCTTGCTCCTTGGTTTGTTACTGTGGTTTGGCAAGGATGAGCAGGAGGGCAGAGTCGTTGAGTTTAGGGCCTCTTCCAATGTCAGGACGAGTAATGAGGGCTCTACCTTCAGTCTTTGTCATACCTCTGCCTTTTGCCCTTACCTCCAATGGCAGAGTCTGACCTCTCATCCAAAGGGAGGCAAAATGCATTTTAGTCTTTTCTGCTGAGAATCCATGACTTCATTCTGATGCAGTGACCTACTGTTGCTGTAGGACTCGAAAGAAAGATGAAAGACTCCAAATATTTCAGAAGGCAAAGAGCATAGAAAAAAGGCTTTTATTGTCTAATTCTTACTACCTTTTATAAGGTGTTCCAATACAGACTTAACATGATTGGTGAATAGGAATGACACCTCTGTAATCCCATTGGTTAAATTGGAAAAACAGCAAAACTCCACCTGGAGAAAGATTGTTTTGAGAAGGGACAGTTATTCGCCAAGATTGTTTTGAGAAGAAGCCTTCTTGAGAAATTTTTCCTTGGGAAAAATTTAGCAGCTGCTAGCAGGCTAAAATCTCTCAAACCCAGAAATATCAGGCCCACAACCCACAGCTCCTTTTACTAAAGAACTAGGACTGTGGGAAAGTGAATTTGTGAATAGGAAAAATAGGCACCTTCTGTTTGTGAGATACAAAATTATTACACTGAGTGCTTTAACAATAACCATACCTGCCTGGAGATGGGGAATATACTGAATATATGAGGAGTGGCTGAGGTGACTTGGTCTGTTCAGCCTGGGGGAGACTGAGGAGAGACCTAGCAGTCTACAACTTCCTCACAAGGGGAAGTAGGGGCAGACACTGATCTCTTCTCTCTGGTGACCAGGGACAGGACCCAAGGGAACGGGCTGAAACTGCATCAGGGGAGGTTTGTGTTACATATCAGGAAAAGGTTCTTCACACAGAGGGAGGTTTGGCACTAGAACAGGGTCCCCAGGGAAGTGGGAACAGAACCAGCCAGACAGACTTGAAGAAGCATTTGGACAATGCTTTCAGGCATATGGTGTGACTCTTAGGGCTGTCCTCTGCAGGCTAAGAGTTTGACCCAATGATCCTTGTTGGATCCCTTCCAACTCAGAATATTCCATGATTCTATGATTCTGTGAATATTTCCAGGTGTCTTTGTGCTGATTTAGACAGCCCAAGAGTCCTTTGATCTAACTGAAATGACCAGGCTCCTACCTGAAAGCCCTGGCCCATGCTAACACAGGGTATTTCAGCTTGGACATGGTTGCCTGGCTTGCAGACCACAGCTGCCCCACAGCTGGCCAGGTTGGAATATGAGCAGGATGGGCTCAGGTTTCTCTGAGTTCAGTTACCCTGGGCATGAGTCTATCAGATCTCTGGGACAGCTAAACAAAAGCCCAGTGAATACCAGGTGGCAAGCCTGTTATAGACATCTTTTCTTTCCTGGTCTTTTATCATGCCTACTCTCTGGATTTTTTTGTTCCCCCTGTCACCAGACCCCTTAATGTTGGACCTGCTGCTCACATAGATCCTAGGTAAGACACAGTCAAACAAATGAAGGTCTTTACTGTGGGGTTTGCTAGTGTCTTCTAAACCCAGTACTTCAAAGCTTTTCACAAACATTATGAAGGTCTACAAAAGTGTCATTTCACAAATTATGAAACCGAAGGATGTAGATGTTTGAAGATTGGTCCAAGACAGCACAGTGGAGACGAGTGTGAGAATACAGATGTAATTGCCACAGGGTTTGGTTCCTAACCAGAGAATCATGGGGAGATGCTGTAACCCTTTTAGACTGTGATATAAACTTATTTCTATTAGCATATCAGAAAGGTTACTATCATCATTTACACTGGGACTACTGCAATTGTACTGTAGTAGTGACTGTTATATTACAGTCAATTAATTAAAAAGGCAGCATTCTAGAGATCTGAATGGCAGCTTTTGTTGTCACACAGTTTAGGTGACAGTGCTTGAGAATTGGCAGTGTCAGACCATGAAGGTTTTCAAAGCTGAAAATGCCTGAACTGGCAGTAAGTGTACATAACAAGAAGAAGAAACAAGAAGAGATCCTTTTGCAGTGAGAGAATGTAATTATTCCCGTGCGATCTTTTTTAAAAATCTCACTTTGAGCACAGTTAAATGAAGTAACTGGCAGCAACCTTCAGCATAGTCATTCACTGTTTATTAACAATTCTAACTAATCTAAAGTCCGATGAATCTAAACAAACAACAAAAAAAAATTGCAATCAGTCTTTGAGTATTCTGGAGCATCTGGTAGACTCTCTCTTCTGAAATATTTATATCTGATTATGAGGCTAGAATTAGTTGTGAGGTCCCCAAAACACTGATCTGTAATGACAGATCAATGTGCATAGAAACTTACAAGATGACATGAGAAGACTACAAAGTAGTATGAAACATTTCCTTCCTGAACTCTGATATGTAATCAATAAATCAAGGCAAATGTAAAAGAGGTGCAAGAGGGGGTGAAATGGTCACTTTATGGTGATTCTCTGTATGAGAAGGAGAGTGTAAGCTCAAGCTACCTCAGCAAGGTGGGGTTAGTGGGCTGGGATTCTGTGAACCTGGGGGCATGATGCTACTTGCTGGGAAGTCAGAAGTAACTAGAAGCACTAGTGCTGGAAGTGGTTTCCTTCACGTTCAACTGGCCGATGTATGTGCAATAAGGAAGATGTATCAGGAGTATTGCAACCTAAGAACTGATTTCCAGCAGAGAAAGGAAGCTCTTACCTAGGTATTGTAGAAATGGCTGGTGGAAAAAACTTGGACCTCAAACTGCCCAGCACTGATGCAGGATCATACATATATGTATATATCCATACACATTTCTGACAGGTAATTTTTAACTTGTCATTATAGACCTCATGTGAAGGAGGTTTTACATTTTTTCAAGGATCTTATTGCAGTCTTTCACATCTTCAACTGAAAGCTGCATTAACACCTTCAACCCAGCAGCATGTAAATACAGAACTGCTTTGGGATCCAAAATAGTAACTGCCCAGACCTGGCCCCACTAGCTCAACCCTTCCCTGGACCATGCTGCACTGTTCCCTGTATTGTAGACATATGGCCCAGGACAGGCAGAGGAAGAGGCTGGATCTGACCTGCTAGCCTTTCCCCAGAGGCCAAAGGGAGCAGAAATCTGACGGCAGAGCAGAGATCTCAAACAGCTGCACACTTATGGTGCCTGTGAACCCTGCACAGTGAGTTGCAGAACTGCAGGGGTTTGTGCTGCCTGTGGGAAGGGCTGGATGGGAAGGTGCCTCTCTCCACATGCCTGGCATGGTGCCATAGGCACACATCTCAACCCTGCACAGGAGAGCAAAACTGGGACCTACCCCTGCTACTGCACAGGATACCAGTGCCTCAGGTGAAAGCAAGGTCAATCAGCCAAATTAAGTTTTCCAAAATTTTTCAAAGTTCAAAAACATTATTTGATTACAATGAAGTCCATTCAGCTCTGAAGTTATCTCACTATGACAGTTTAAGAAACCCAGTGGAAAATTAAACCCCACTTAAAGTTGCCTCTTCCCCCCACCCTCTCCTGGTGAGAGGGACAGTAAAGGCACAGATTCTCCATTGAAATAAGAACATTTACTAGAAAAACCTGGGCCCTGCAGTACTTAGGAAGCTGTTCAGTCTGGTGGCTGCAGCAGTAGTCCTGATGCAGGGGGTTTCCTTCCCAAGGGCAGCAGCAGCAGTTACAGCTTGGTTTGTCCAAGGGACCAATCTATCTTTCCCCACCACTGAGGTAAGACTGACTCCACTTCTTGCTTCCAGCAGCTCAGCATTTTCTGCTGAAACTACGCTCCCCTGCCATGACATGGGTGATGTGGAATTTAACAGTGCTAAAAAACTCCATCCCTCTTTTTCTTCTGTACCCAGGACACTCAGTTTTCCCCTGCAAATGATCTCAGAATGTACAAATCTGGAAGGCAGGAGACTGAGAGAGTACCATGTGTTATGTGAACAAAATTATGACCCTTTCTTAGACAAGGTTAATGTTGGCCAAAGCATCTTTTTCAGAAAGCAAGAAATACATACAGTTCTCCCTTAGCTTGACCAATTATGAGGAGGTTTATTGTAAAACTGCTATGGAGGGAGTCCAGTGAAGGACTATGTATTTGATGTAGGGGCTGGAGCATGCATCCTATGAGGAAAAGCTGAGAGAACTGGGACTGTTTAGCCTGAAGACTAGACATGTGGAGTTCTCTTCTGTGTATATAAATATATGATGGGAGAGTGTTAGAGTATGACACCAGGCTCTTCTTAATCCTGCCTACTGACAGGACTGGCATAAACCCTCTGAATGTCAGGAAATACTGTTTCACTGACACAGTTTATCCTGAGGTTGTGGAGTCTCAATCCTTGGTGATACTCAAATGCCATCTGGACATAGTCCTGGACAACTGGCCCAGCCTTGAGCAGGCAGGTTGGAGCAGATGACCTGTGGAGATTCCTTCCAACCTCAAACATTCTGTGATTATGTAACCATCACAAATACATAAAGTCTGTATTCAATACAGAAGGATCTACAACACTGAGATGGAGCATGACAATACTTTTTGTTGTTTGATGTCCTGTCTTGTACCTCTTTATTCAGGACTTCATTTATCTTAGTAACTGGTCAAATAACTGCACTGACTCCTTACAATGAAAACTTCAAATCCCAGAGTCATGCCAGGGTATAAGCCTTGCTATCACATCTCAGTTCAAATCAAAATTTTAAAAAAAGAAGCTGCTATTTAAGTAGAAAAGAAGTTTCTTGCATGGCTACACAGAACTGACTCAGCATCTTACATGTGGGTCCACCCTCTGGAAAGGGCCTTCTGAACCATTTTAAAATAGGGGCTGGCATGAAGTGACATAAAGGCCTTTAGACTTAATTTGAGATAGTTCACCCTGAGGATATCTTTTGTTTTCATTCCGTCATTTTACTGTCTCCTGAAGCCTTTTATCAAAATCATATGGTAGTGGTGATTGTGATAGCTCCATGTGTACTTCCTCTCTCTTTAAGTAACTGGTTAGAAAGAGATCTTTAGTAAAGTTACTACCTTAAGCTGCATGACATTCTTTGTTATGTCTTTATCATTGAAAAATCTCTTGGCCTCCCTAAATTAAATATTTTCTTAAGTGGAAAGTTATTGTACCAGAATACTATATTACTCCTAACTGTGACCTATTTATATTTATAATTCATAAGCCCACACATACCTTTTTATTGTAAATAATGATTTTCCCTGTTCTCTGTTCTTTCATTTTCTGTGGAATTAACAATAAATACTTTCTGTCACTGTGCATCACTACAGAGGATACTTCAGCTGGACAATAACTACATGGAGTCTTACCTTTGGGATCTCTTTACCTAGAACTGAGAGGAGTGTGGAAATTAAGGACACGATTTATGCCACTGATGGCTTCTAATCTTCTTTGTGTGAGCATGCTTGCTTTAAAGAACTCATGTAGAAAGTTCACTGCACTCAAAAACAACAGTGATGGGCCAGAGTGTATTTTTCCAAGGCTATTTTAAACATGTGGTTATGGCTCTGAGAGACAGGGTTTCACCAGCCACACCCTTCTCCATTTCCCAGCTTCCTCAAATGGTTCTTCAGTGCTAGGGCAGATTTGCTCCACGTGGAGCAATTGTGCAATCTTACATCATTCCTCACTCTTCACCTCTCCATTTTCCTTATCTGTCATGAAAAGTGTTGCTCCAATACACTCAAGACTTAATCAGAGCTCATTTTTAATGAGAGGTCCTAAAGTAAGCATTGCTATAATCCATTTACAGGTTTCCTACCTCTTAAGTGACTGTCAATTTCATCTCTAACATATCTGAATTTCACATTGGACAAATCAAATTTTCAGCAATACATTTATCACTGGCAAAGATTGTTGAAGGTTATTGCCTTATATGATACTTCATTTCTTATATAAATAGTCTTTGATGATCCTGTACTTTGATATATTTTTTTCATTTCATTTGTATCCACAACTTGTTAAAAGAAATACTAAAAACATTATTCTGATAAAAGGCTATCTAGACAAACACAGGGTTTTTGAAATGTTCTCTTGGAAATTAAGCAGAAAATGAAAAAGTTTACCTATGGGATGTTAGCATAGGTCTGCAGAAAATGTGAAGAGGCCTGAAGTTAGGAATAAATTACAAGTATGAATACAGAGAGCTTTCACTCTGACATTTTCCTGGCCATTTTACAGTTTTTATTGCCACTGTACCTGCTCATTAATACATGTGTTTTAATAGACATTCCAGTGCTACAAGGAAATAATTCTGTTTCATGGATGAGGAGTTAAGAAACAGAGATTAAGCAATTTGTAAGAAGTCACACAGGAAGCATGTAGCTATCCCTAAATCTCTTAAATGGCAGGCTGATGGTGCAACTACAGCAGCAGCTCTCAGCTTGCAAAAAGAAAAAAATCAGTATGAGTTGTGCTACAGCCCTACATTTGATGTTGTATAAGATCAAGATGATTATTAAATTTTAATATATTGTTAATGATACAATGCATAGCCCTTTATCTAGTATCTATGAAGCCAAATTTATCTATGAATCCTGATCCTTAACTTCTACCAGTTATTACAAAAATTACTGCTGCTCAGAACACAGGATTGTAGAACAAGGTCTACGAATACTCACACATCATTATGGAAATAAGTGAATGAATGATACTTGTTCTACTTATGTGATTAAAATTACTTCCTTCCTACCATTGTGAAATGCAATCCTGTAGAAAATTGCTTAACTCTAACTTAACTCCAGTCCCCAACTGTGGTTAACGTGTGTTTGTGAACACCCACTGGTGCGCAGAGTCCAGATTACCTCTACCCACAATACCTCATATTTCTCTAACACCCTTGAATGTGTTTCAGAAATATGCTGATAAAACAGAAAATGATTGCTATTAAAAGATAATTTACGATGGCTTTAGACAGATTGTGTTGCTAAATTCAGTTGAGAAAGTACAGTTGCTCATACATCTTTTTACTATTTAGCATGTATCTTTGATATTATAAGAAAATGCTTCTAAAACAATACTGGCTACTTTAGAATTTGTGTGAGTACCCTGACACATTCTTTCTGTGGAAGTTGGAAGACCACAATATTCAAACATGTTGAGTTCTCCAGTCCCTCCTAAATCTCTTTCAAAACATCTTAATCAGGTTTTGGGTTAATTTTTTTATTTACATGCCTCAACCCAAGATTGATTAAGTTTTAGGATACCTTGCCATCAGTTTCCTCTGCTGTGTTTCAGTTGGTTGGTCACTGCCTCAGGAGGGGATCCCTGATGGGGATACTGCCCACCTGAGAAAATCTACACCTGCATTCTAAGTGGGAAAAGCAGAACAGCAAAGTCAGAATTGGAAGTTAATTTTTCTTTTTATCTTTTGGCTAAGTTCTTAAAATTTATTGATAGAAGAATCCAAAGACTAGGGACCTCTTGACTAAGAAGAAAGAGACCAAAGTCTAGTTGCTGACCAAAATCCTTTGGATGTTGGAGTAATTTGAATTTTTCATTACCTGTGGCTGGGCTGAGGTAAACTGGTTAAGGCTTAATCTGGCACAAAGGGGCAGGAGTCGTAAACTGATGGGCCTTGATTTTTCCATTTGTTTAATGAAATGTTAAATAGGCATTGCAAAGATACATCAGATCCACGACTTGCTGATTTTATTTTCCATTGGGAGAGTCCTTACTTCGGAGGTGATACTTATGGAGCTTCCAGCCCAGAATCATCCTGTTATGGAGCTGCCAGCCCAGAATCATCCTGCATCTAATGGAGGGGGAAAGAGAAGAGCTAAAATGGACAGCTGAAGAAAGACATATAGAAATGAGTTTGATACAGTAGATTAAGTATTAATATTTTTTTGTTCAACACAAGAATACATTTTAAATTGTGAGAGTTCTATGAAGTCCTCTTCATACAGGAATCCTTTTCATACGAAAATAGATGAAAAAGCTGTGAGACTAATTACACATGTGAGAAGGAAATTCTGAGTTTACTAAAACCTCCGGAGACTCTGGCAAATTTACTTGTTTCTTGCTTCTTCAAGACCAAATAAAACTACAGCATGTTGTCAAGTCATTGAAATCTGCTTTTTCCACTGAAAATGGAAATTAGCCCTAAGTAAAAGCCTAGTGATTAGTCAAAGACTTAAAATATGTCTTCTCAGATTGGCTGGGTCAAGCAGGTTCTCTATTTCATCACAGGGGCAGGACAGAGTTAAAAAAAGGTTGCTCTTGAAGTACTGTAAGCAAGACTGAATAACAATAGTAAATGAATATACTACATGATAAGGGATACTAAGCTGTATTTCCATTTTCGACTCTGAAAAAATGGAGGAAAAAAAAAGAAGGGTGGTAGCTGGAGAAAGCAATTCAGTGTTTATAAAATTCATCCATGTGATCAAAACATGTAGCTAGTATTTCAGCTGCTGCTATAACAATTGATGACTTTAAGTGGGGCTGTATTATGTAGCTCATTTCTAAATTACCTAGCTTATTCAAACAAATCTTTCCAAAATCTATCAATTAGATTAGCTCAGCACATCAATCAGCAGCATTCAAAATTGTGCTGACTTCAGTTTTTGTGGTATCTTCTCTACAGTATTGTTGCCCTTATAAAAATTGTGTCTGTGGTCCTTTCAGATTTCCAAAGTTGGCTGCCTCCAAATTCTTATAGCAGTGGACATTTTGGATAGTGAGGGATAACAATTTCCAAAACCACATTTAATTTATTTATTACCTCATCTCAGAACTTATTTTACCCTAGGGCACAACCAAAACATATGTAACTAATTATCCTGACAACGTCCACAGCTCCAGTAAGTATGATTTTATTTTTTTTTAATCCTGCTATTTTTCATTCTTCCTGGTGTCTGTAAAGTCCTACCAAGACATTTTTGCTGGATAAATTCAGCTTTGAGTTTGTGTGCAAATTTATTTATATTTCAGGATAGTCTGTTTCATCTTTTACTGTTCAAGTAATAATCTAAATCTTGGCCCACAAACTTTTAAGTCTCTGTCAAACACTTCTGGGATATCAAAAAAGAAAGTCATAAAATAAAGGCACCAGGGCCCAGATTTATTCAGTTAAATTCAATTAACATCCCCATGGCTGGTGATTCTTCTTGGCTGCACACAGCTGAAGATGCCAGACTAGCCAGATGGAAACATCAGGCAAGAGAAATAAATTGGAATTTAGCCAATACAAATCAGATTTTGTGTATCTGATTTTGTTTTAAAAAACAAACCCAAACCATAAAAACACTGAATTCTTCAGGATAGAAAGCTGTCTGAGAAGACTGAAGTTTGTTTAAATGCAGATTTTTTCACTAGCTTCCTTCCAAAAGAGGGAAGAATAAATACAAAATAATTATTGAACTGCAGTGGAGTCATAGGAGGAATAAATTCAGGCCATTCTGTTTAGGACTGTGATACAAAGTGTTTAAAAAATAAGAAAACAAACCCCAAAGTCTATAATAGGGTTTAGAAAAACTTTCAGACAGATGGCTGCAAAATCTCTCTCAGGTATACAGATTTTCTTCATTGCCACAGAACAAATTCTTCCAGCTTGCTCATGGGAGTCAGGAGAGTAGCACATTAAAAGTATGCTGGCCCCAGTTCAATGCAGTGTAAAACACCAAACCTGTTCAGTCTGAATATTAGAAGCAGCTTAATTCTCACAGAGAGGAATTCCACCTATGCTAATTCATCTTACCAGGAAGACTGGTAAATTAGCCTGAAGCAGCTATCACACACTGTCTAAAGATTGAATGTGCATAATAATATAGAGGAGGTACTGTTGGGTATCATTTTCTTTGCTGAAGATGTGGGATCTCAACGCATTGACTAAAGGTAAAATTCCTGCCTCAGTGAAGGCAAAGAGCAGAACTCCCCTGAGTTCAGTGAGGCAAGATTAGCCTGCTTGGGCTAATCAAGGACAGGTACAACACAGGACCTGTTTGATTGCAGCCCTTGGTGTACCTGACAACAGAAAGTGACTCTACAGCCGAAACGCATGGAGTTTCCTGGTAGCCTTGCCATGTGGGAGTGAGTTCTCATTGGAACTGTTTGGCTTTAATCCTGAAAGTAAGGGGATTTAATTTCTGTCGCTCTACAGTTATAAATTCCCTCATAGTTTGTTTTTTTTTTATTACTACTACAAGAAATAATGTAGATGCCTGCTTTTTTAAATTAGTCAAATCGCAACAGTATGTCTGGTTCCATAGAAGACTTGTGCCCCCTGAAAGATTAATCTTCCAGACAAATATAGCGAAAGCTACATGGAAGACATAGAAAAATAAGAACTACTCTACATTTCTTAACTGATATTGATGCTGAGCTTTTATTTATTGTGTTTGTTGGAGTTTTGATGGACAATTTTCTTTGGAATCAAACTACATTTGAGAGACTTTATACAGAACCATGTCCTGCATGGTCTTACTCTGCCTGTGCATGTGTGTTTTTCTTGTTGCCTCTTGAAGCTAATGAGCCTATCCACAAGAGTAAACATAGGATGATAAAAATTTCCCCATTCAGACCCTAACTTACATCTCAAGATGTGTGACCAAATGTCGGACATTCCACTCAGAAGTCCAGATGAGCTCATCTCAGATAACTCACTGTGTTTCCATCTGGTTCAAATTTGAAGAAAACTATTTAGTTGGAAGAAGAAAAATACATTTTGTATCATTTTAATGCTGAACAGATTTAGTGACATACTTGCTTATTTAATCTACGGCTTTGGAGACTCTAATGAACTGAGTAAGATACATATCTTGGCTCCAGTTCTGTTCTAGGATACACCAGAGAAACCCCAATTGACTTAAATGGAATAGCATCTTTGTTAACCAGTGCAAAATATATTCCAGTGAAAAAAGTCTACAAGCATGGTATGAATATAAGTATTTCAAACTATTGCAAATTACTTAACTGTTCATCTGCATTTATGTCTTTATTTATGTCTTGTGTGTTTTTTTAGAGGAACAATACTGTTTAGTCAATAAAATAATCTTTTTTTTTTTTTTTTTTTTTAATCTGAGGAATTTAAGCATGTAAATCCCCCTCTCAATAGCTGAAGAAATAATAGGTATGTGGATTGTCTGAATTCTGATGGGAGAAATTCTGAAATCCAGTGTTGTGCTGCACATCCCATTCTGCCATGCAAGTGCCAGAGGTTACCTTTGATATAATACAGCCCAGCCTAGGCAGTGCCAAACACTATTAAAGAGTTCAGGGCCATCTGCTCCATTTCAGGAAGATGGGGGTCCAAATACACTTCCTTTTTGTTGTAGTGAAAACACAGAGGGGCAACTGGCATAAAAACTAGATATCCCCATAACCCAAATTTTATAGGGAAATTTATGGCTCCTGGTGGCCTTACCTGGAGAAACTACCAGGTAGCAGCAAATGCTGTAATTCCTCTTAAAATTACATCACCATTGCAATAAAAAATATTGTTCTGTCCATCTCCAGCGGCTTACTCATTCCCAGTTCTGATCCATCCATTTTTCCTATCACACGTGATAAAAAAGATCAAGGGAGAAGAATGGCTAAAGCTATCCTGTTCTTTGTGTGGGAAGAGGTCATATAGAAAAGATAGGGTGGGAAAGAGAAGGCAGTTCCATTTTATGCTGATTGAAGCATGTCACAGTACACTTGAGGGTACCTTTTCTGCTCTCAGAGGTGGACAGGCCAGTTCAACAACAGTAAGATCTCATTTTGCTGTCTCTGCCTCAAGCATCACCTACAGCTCAGTTGTTCACTTTTTTTTCCATGCTAAATTATGCATATGAAACCCAAGTATTCTGCAAGTATTACTGCAGAAAAATAAATAAAAAAGGATTCAGAAGAAAAGTGAGTCTAAGTTTTGTTTATGAGTTGGGCTTGTTGTAGAGTTCAGTTTTCTTAAATGTTATGCCGACAATTTATGTTTCTACATTTGTGTTGTCATCAAAGTTGTGGCATAAAAGACTTGATTCTTAAGCATCAAGATTGGAGTGCTGCTTTCAGTGCAACTGATGAGAGAAGTTTAGAGGGCTGTTTCTTTTCTCAAGAGATTATACAGTAATGAATTGTAGAGAGAACATTTTTTGGGCACTCAACTATAAAACATTAAAAGTCTTTTGACAGTTCTTTTTTTTGTCCGAAAATGTCATTTTGTTGCAGCAGTCAAACACTGAAATGTCAGTTCACCAAAATTTGGCAAAATAGCTTCTCCAGATGATATATGGAGGGAAGGAGAGACAAGCTAAGAGAAAGGCCTTGGCTTTCTCCCAGCTGTGGAAAACCAAGTTTCCAACCCCAGTCTGGTTAGTGAGAGCTCTCCAGAGGAGTCTCGTCCTTTCCTGGGGAGTGCAGCCGCTGTGAACCTTCTCTGGGGGCTTTGTCACAGAGTAGTGCTTTGTTTTCAGTGGAAAGGTCGCGGATTGCATTTGCATGAACACAGAAACAAATTTTGAAACTAGAAGCAGTTTAATGAAACGGAATTCCAATTTTCCAGTCAGCCTTCATTGCTTCGTTTTGTCATCAGCAGAACTCGATGAAAAAGTAAGTAAAATGAAGTGTTTGCTAAAAGGAAACAGACTTGAGGGAACATATTTGAAACAGATATAAATGCCAAATTTCCATTGCCATAAAATGCCACTTAGTGGCTGAGAAGTTCTGTCCCCTTCATCATGGACAATCAGAGGGTGAGAAATTTTCTTATGAAGATGCCAGAGCATTTAACTGCCCTTTAAAATATCATATTGAGGCAGAAGCATGCATTCTGCCATGTACACTGGTAGCAGCAATAACAGACAGTCAATTAAATAGGCAGAAGCAGAGGAGGGACATTTGCTCTGAATTCTTTTCAATGAAGCACTTGGGCACAGATATTCACAGGTGTTAACACGATCTTTTCTTTTATGATGTGATGACAAACAGTACCACTAATAATCACTTGGACATTTTTGGAGACCTGGGCAAAGAAGGAAATGGAGTTAACCCTCCTTCTTTTTTTCCTTTCCATTTAGCTGCAGCAAGTTCTTGTGAACATTCCTTTACTCTCTTTTCCTGAATTTTTATGGTGTTAACCATCCCTTTGGTAGAACAGAAAAGAGATAATTTTTTGACTTTTACTTAAAACTGATTCTAAGTTTCTTGAGGACAACACAAGACAAAAAATAATCCTATGAAGAGAGGGAGAATAGGACAGCAAAACAGCAATGGAGTGCTTTTCTAATTCTGCTTCCTCCAGGCTTGCTGCTAGACAAAGAAAAAAATGTAAAAGAAAGCTTTATCAGCCACTCTGAGATCTGGCAAATTTACACTAGTGTTGAGCTGCCAAAGGCAGCTTTTGGTTATCTTGCTGGTTGCAGGATTGCAGCAGTGCTGCAAGCGAAACAGTTTAGGACAGACTAACTAAACAAAGGGCAAGAATAGAAAAAGATTAACTGAATTAAAGAAGGAAAAAGAGATAGCAGGGAGAGCCTGGGAAAAGTAACCTGAGCTGACATGCTGGATATCATTCAGAAGTGAACAGAAACTAGTAGAAATGGGGTTATCTTTTGGATCCTTCCCATCAACTCTGTCTGCCCACATTATCTCTTAGCATTAAGAGAATTAAGGTTTGATAATGCCATAAAGATCTGTCAAGTCCCCGCATATAGTGGGCATTTTGTGCTGCAAAGGTACATCTCACTCCTTTCAGCCTTCTTGGAATCAAATTATGGACACAGAAGTGCAATAAGCAAAATAGGATTATTCTTTTGTTGTTTGCCAAATAAGCCAAATTTCCTGCTCATCAGTTTTGGAACATTTCTCCATTTTTAAAAATGTGATCTCACCAGCATTTCACTCAGCAAGTGTTTTTCTCTGAACTTTTAAAGTCCTTTTGTCTATAATATTTCCTGACTCTAAAAAGTCTTTTATATAACAGGGAGAGGGAGACTTTTGTTATTTGGGCATTGATATGTCCATGCAATATATCTTGTCAGTTTTGGATCAGTGTTTTTGGTCCAGTGGCTTAATCACTATTCATTTCCCTGAAAAAGAAATAAAATATTATTTTACAAAGAGTTTTTCACTGTCTTCTAAAACATCTAATATTGTGAGCTATCTGGAAGGGCCACTGAATGCTGATAAGCCAGCAACCCTACAGCTTCTGGGATAGTGGTCTGTCAGTTTTTAAAGCCCTATTCCTTTCTCAGCTATGCCTTGCAAAATATCTTGAGGCCAAATGATGGAAGTAGTGTCACTGTGGAAAGTGTCCCTGTGCTATGTGCCTGTCTCCCTAAAGATCTGTGATAAGCAGAAATAACTATAGAATATATTCAGACAGTAGTCTTAACAGAATCAGTTTTAAGACACTACCTATGCCCTTGGCAGTGTGTCCAGTACTCACAAGTGAATATGTGGTACAACAGAGTTCATCCTGGGTACTGGGAACTCCCTGGAACCCTGGCTGAAAGCTGTGCAATTGTGTCCTCAGCCTCCATGTTGCTCTTCTCTCTGCAACAGAGCAAGCATGGGCACACTGAGGCTTGCAGCAACCAGTTCTTTCTGCCATCACATAAAAAAAGGAGTAAGAACGTTATGCAAAGAACACTACAGGGAACTCTAAGCAAAAATTGTTCTTCAGTTGGAAAAATGTCATCAGCAGATTTCCTCTTTTTGCTTCTGTAAATTGCAGTGCTAGGAGAAGGAGGGGAGAGAAAAGGAGGGAAGCAGGCTTACAGCAAAAACTTTATTGGCCATTTAATTGGTAGTCCAAATATATACTAGGAAGTCTTCTGCTAAGAAACTAATTTTTTCAGAGTTGTCTCAAGTTTATCAAAGTTTAATGCTGCTTTTATTACACTATTTGCTTCAGTAACAAAATTCTGAAGTGAAAGTAGCCACCCTCTAGTGCATATTACCCTGTCATGGTGCAAAGAAAACCCCGATGTAAGAAAACATCTATTTGGCAGTATTTTGAAGAAGAAGGAAAAAATCTTGTGTGACTTCAACTTGTATTTTCAAGGTATCTAATGCTGAACTCTAAAGAAAATCTAAAAGTAAGAACCAGCTTTTAAAAACAGAAAGCCTTGCCCCCAGGAGGGGTGACTTGAAATAGTAGTTCTATTTTAAATCTTATGGAGGAAGAGAAAGGCTCTATGACTTTCTTACCTTATGCAGTCAGAATATTGCATGAAATGATTAAAGGAAGAGAGTGAGCCAATTCTCTGAACTATGTCTAGTATCTTAGGAACAGAAACTTGAGAACTGTTAACGAAAATTGGGAACTCTTCAAGGACTGCTGCTTTGTCTATGCAGAGCATAAAGGAGAAGTAAACGGAAAGAAGACTAAGTTACAGTACAATATATACAGGTGACAAACGCAAGTCAAAAGAATAATCAGCCTGTTTAGAGACAAATTCTGATTCTGTGTTTGCAATGGAGCAGGAACACATTCTTTTGGCTGGGCAGCAAACAGTGTCACACTGTACCATCAGCTGCCTGTGCACAGATGTGAGTGCCTTCTGCATGGCATGTCAGTCACAGGGACTGAAGCGCGAGTCTGGCATGTGCTGAGTTTATGGGAGGAAATCTGGAAAATTTTCAACAGGCCTGATTAACTTAGGTCATATTTACAGCCCTGTCACTGCAAGATATCTACCTATGTATCTAGCTAGCTAGATTACTTGCCACCTCTCTTCTCTTGCACCAGTAAAGGTAAAATGGAAGGAGAGGAAGTGAAAAAAATCACAAACCAGAAAAAAACCTTGAGAATCCAAAAGCTGTTGCAGAAGGGAGATTATTTTTAAATGTTTTCTATGAAAATATTAACATTTTTCCCTGGCTCCAATGAGTGCATGAAACAGAACTGCTGTGTTCTGATGCTTCCTACTCCATTCAGCTTGTAGCCAAGGACAAGTATAGGTGGCTCCTTCTGCTTATGGATTTTTTGACAGGTTCTGTCTTCATCTTTTTATTTCCATTAGAAATCCACACAGCAAACCATAAAATTTCTAAGCATCTCCTTAGTAACTGACATTTAAAGCACAAAAATCTCAACACTGAACTCATTACTTGCTCTCTGCCCTCCCAAACTCTCAGTGATACAGAGGATTCTAAGAAAAGGTAGTGTAATGTGCTAGGTATGGTCTAAGAGAAGGATCAGCTCTATGAGGATCTAAATCTAGGAGAGAAGCTGATCGAGTGAAGGTCTAGCAGAGGTGCTGTCTCTCAGCTGCTGTATCCATGCTATTGCGAACACCACTTTTTCTCTCACTGCAACAAAGCTCTAATAACAATACTATCTGACTTCCACTTTTTCTGTTTTCATTGGAGAAAAGAAAATGCCAAAAGGAAATTCTTTTGCCTATGGCCAAGTAGTGTTACTCAAAAATCCTGTGTTAGAAGAGGGTTGCTGAAATCCCTTTGGAATCTCCCTTGTGCAGTGTTTCTGTACAAACACAGCACAGCATTATGTTAAATCACCACGGCCGAATGATCTCTGCAATCCATGACAGAAGGAAAATAGATTGATCATATGGGTTGAATCACAATAAATAGGAAAGACTAATATATATAATACATCTTTTTCAATTAGGAAATCTTTCTGTCTCAGGTACTCAAAAAGTCAAGTTAATTCATGTAAACATTTTACATCTGGGCAGACTTAAAAATATATCAGTGCAGAATATTTAAAAGTTGCAGCTTCCTAGGGGAAATTCAATAATTTTTAAGGGTCAAAACACTGAAGCCAGTAGGATTTTCTTCTGTAGAATCATAATCAAACAAAAGAGCCCCCAACTCTCCCCTTGACTATTGATGACAGGCACCAGAGCTCTGCAAAGGAAAATAGAAAAAGAGCACTAATGAATTTTGAAATGATCTTGCCAAGTTGCAATACTGTCTTCATTTAAGTCTCTTTTAAGAATTTTTCCAAGGTATTAACAGAAAATAAATAGCTTATGAAAACAGTAGTATAATTTCAGTGGAGCCATTGACATACCCAGGAGCCCAAGTCAAAGCTTTTTCATGTGAGTGAGAGTCTCCATAGCCACTGGCAGAACAGCAGACATTTCATCAGTTTAGGGGTTAGTTTGGCAAACACATGGGGCTACAGTTTCTTTCTCTGCCACGGCTTCCTCTAAAAGTCTTCACTACTTTTTTGGATGGTCCTTTCAGTTCCTTTGGGTACCTTTCCATTCAGTGATGACCAAGCCAGCTCTAAACCTTTTCATATCAAGACAATTTCTAAAGCCAAATTTCAGATACTGAAAGAGAGTCCCGTAATGAGAAATCCTGGTTTCTGGAAGCAGGATAATCTCATTTGCAAGGCATAGGTTGCTTTCCAGCAGGGCTGACAAGCTAAGCAAGCATGGCTGTTCTTTTCCCAGTGCCTGTTTTGCTGCTACATGTTTGAACTAGGTTGATTTGTGTGCCCCAGCACTGGGCTGCTCAGTTCTAAGCACTGAGTCTCAGTTCTTCATGTGTAAAATGAAAGCAGTAATAGCTTCCTCCTGCCACACACACACGTAAAGGAGAAAATGTTAGAAGATGGAAGAGCATGTGGGTGTTTCTTGTAAAGGTTACTAGACCTGTCTAGTATCTCAGATCTCTCTGTCTGACAACTTCATGATTTTTGAACCTGATTAGTGCCAAATGGCCATGCGATTTCATAATTTTATCCCCAGTCCTGCTTTTATCCTGTTTCCCTCCTATTAGTTACGTCCTTGCTTGGAAAGCACAGCAGTTCTGAGGGATGATGAGAAATGGGAGAAATAGGTTATCACAGAGCTGGTGCTGGGGCTCTGTGAATTACAGGACACCTCAAATGCAGTGGAAAGTGACTGGGTCAGAAGCTTTCCAGCCACTTCCTTTTTCTGCTGCTACAACAGCATGGTGTGAGGTGGGATATGTTAAGACCTATCCTGAAACTCAGATGAACTTGACCATTTCATATGTTTCTACTGCTAGATTGTACTGGCAGTGCCACTCAAAGTAGTGACACTAGACAGGAGGATGTAATTGAGTTGCTTGCTAAGTTAGGAGGTTGGATACACATAATGACTGGTTCTGTACATGAAGAAAGCAATACACAGTCCTACAAATCAAGGGGAGAAAAGCTTTTGAAGATTGTTGCAAGTGCAGGAAAAACTCTTCTCTGTATCCCCTCTCCTCTTGCTTGGCTAAGATGTCTCACACATAATATTTGTTCCACATGCTACTGACTCATTTTCCTTCTCTTAATAAGATAACTTTTAAAGCAAAATTTCAGTCTTTGAAAGCAAGTCTCTGCCCTTTTATATTTAGCTAAACTTCTCTAAAATATATCTGAATTTCTCTGCAGTGGGTTTGTGGGGGTTATATGACAGACCTGACAGTCATAGCGAAAGAGGAATATGACCTGCTCCATACATGAACCAGGAAGTCTGCTCTTTAGGTATCTGGTGAATTTCAGATGAAAGAGCTGAATAAGTTCCTTTTTCCACTTCAAGCTAAAAACCCCAAAGTTTAGCCAAAAAGCCAGAGGGGTATAGAGGAATGGGGATAAAGTAGGAGACTTCAGTTCTGTGGCTCAGGAGATCAGAATGCTGCAAGATCATTGCTGACACTGTAAACCAGATTCAACAAAAGTCTTGCTTATCATACTATTTAAACAAACTCTTTAATGGTTTTGCACTCTCTGCATCTGACTCACTTTGTAATAGCATGTTTAGCAATACATTTTCTAAAGAGGAGGCCTTTATATAAGAATTAATAACCCCAGCCTGGCACTATAAAAAAGCAGAACTATGTAATTTTACATTTTCCCTGCCCTTCATGCCTCATATTGGAAGGTGAAAAGACTATGTATTTACTCTCTATTTCTAGCCTTTTTTGCTCTGTGAGAGATATGGCTATAGTTTTGGGCCTTTAAAGAGAATCTGAATGTCTCTGTGGATCTGTTTGCATTGTACAGGAGGTACATGCTGTGAAGCACCTCAAGGTAGCTGATTTCTAGTTCTTCACTTCAAGCATGTGGCTAAAGTCTGTGTTGGTTCCCACCTGCCCATGAGTCTCTTCAAGGACCTGGGAGGGAAACAGTGAGCATCTAAATCTCTCTGAACCGTGATCTGGCATGTGTGTGTGCTGGCTGACATGTCTTTAGCAGGACTGAGGAAACAATGTCTCTCATAGTTGTGGGGCCTTTGATGAAGATCTTAAGGTTGAATGATAATCTCATTGATTATTTTGGCCTTTTAGCAGGAGGATGGAGCTAAGTGGTGGAATTCAGTATGGAATTACTGAGAAGACAAGTAATTGAGTGGGCTGGGAGTTTTTATAGCTGACATTGCTTCAACAGCTTCTACAGCAGGGCAGTTCTTGATTTTATCTTTCGAGACTGATCTCCAAAAAAACTGAGGGAACTCAAAGAGGATCCAAAGCAGTGGTTGAAGACCTGGAGGATATACAAAGACTCAAAGGAGCTCAACCTACGTATTAGGCATGTAATAAAGTTGGGAGAGAGTCTGCAAGTTGTGCTCATTGAAGAAGCAAGAATTTCATGATAAAGGGTTTCCTGACCCGATAGATACAAGTACAAGACCGAGATGTGATCTGAGGCCTCCCCTTAAAGTCCAACAAAAAAGGAAGTTTTCCCACCACTTTGGTCCAACTGAGATTGTGGAGGGAACTGTTGCTTCTGCTGAATGCAGTTCAGGCCCTGCCTCCAGCAAGATGGGCTCTGGCCAAAGCCCTGCTCTGGCCTCAGTGGTAATGAGAGTATTGCATCAAATGCACTGTACATTAGAGAAGAATCCAAACAAGATGTTACATAGCTGACAAGTTACCTATGAATTCCTGGGAGTCTCTTAAGAAGTCTGGATTGATTTTAGTGTCATGAACTGAGCCTGGTAAATAATTTTTTTAATACGCATTAGGATTGAGCAAACAGGAGCTAAAAAAGTAAGGTCTAAAAGGGGAAACATTTCATTTCTTCCCTCGGAGAAAGAACTTCTTTTTCCTTTCCACTTTTGGGTGCTCTGATAGTTGAATTTGGCAACCTAGAGTCAGAGACACAGAAATCCCACCATACAGCTTGTTCCTACAGGTGTCTGACGAATTCTGGAGCAATAAGGAGATTATTTCTCATCTCATCGTAATTTAGAAGCACCGTTTCAGGTAAAAATGGCTAGAGAATTTCATCTCTCTGGCCAAACTTAGAATAAAATACTAAAGAATCTTCTATCACATGCCACTTCAAACTGATAACAGATCCTGCCATCAGGACTAGCATTGATCAAACTTCAGACAGCAGACTCTGAAAGACTTCAGCAACATCTGGACTTATAAAAGTCTGAAATAACTGAAATTTTTCTTGTAAAGTGAAAAAACCCAGCCACTTACTTGTAGATTATTTTCTCTCCTTTTCTTGAAATTATTAGATCTGGCAATGTATAAGATACACTTAACTGAGTCTACACTATAAAGGATTCTTGGAATAATGAAGAAATTTATAGGAAAATGCACAAAATCCTTAAAGGAAATCAGTCACAGTGGCTCTAGTGATGCATCATTTTGCTCTGCTTATCCTAACATATGTCAATACAGAATAAAGTTTTGTCTCTTTTGTATTACCTTAAGAAATAATTAATTTAGATGTTAAAAATTAAGAAAATATCCTTGATTCTGGGAAGGTGAGAGTAAGGGATGATTCTCAGAAAATACAGATACATTAATTATAATTTTTAATATATATAAAATCAAGGGCCAAAAGTAATGACCAGAGAGAACCACAGACAGTATATTTAGTCATTATTAGATGAAATGAGAAATAAGGAAACAATCCAGAAAATCTAGAAATGTTCAGTAAGTGGTTTTGTTCTTTTCTAGGGGATGGGAATAAAAGCTGTAGTCATATAATCTGTTGATTAAATACCACACAGTATATCAGTTCTCAAGGCATTTGTATTCAACACATAGGAGCTTTTTACTGCTCATTTATCCCACCAGTTTTGGACTCCTCGCAGGACAGACTAAATAATTTTCCAAAAGTCCCTAAAGACAGAGGAGATTAACTCCATCCTCTGGGTCAAAGAACATAAATTTCTGTTGTAGAGTGGCATTCCTCATGAGGGCACAGTAAAAAAACCCTACAAATGAAAAGACTAGTCAGTCACAGGATGCAGTCAGAGGAACAAAGCGACCTGAATGCAAAAAGGGACAAGTAATCTCAGGATGAATTGGGTGATGAAAGTTTTTTCTTAAAATTGGGAAAATACTAGTGCTATTTGTCAAGATTATTGGTAAGATACTATCTGGAAAATTTGTTTGAGAATTCAAACTTGTGCATGAGTAAAGCAGGCAGCTGGATGAAATTGAGAAAATTGCTCTGATAGAGGAGGCATGAAGGAGCTTGTCTTGTTTATCATAGAAAAAAAAAAAAAAGCCTGGGATGTGACATGATTGCTTTTTGGAAATACATCAGAGGGCTGAGCACCATGAGAGGAGAAAGATATGTGAACTAACAGCATCTACAGGAAATGGAAGATCGGTAGGTAGATGGATAGATGTATAAATAGATAGTCACTTTCAACGTGACTCTTTCCTGTAGCACTCATATCAGAGGCTCAAAGAGCTGGAAGCTGAAAATAGAAAACCTGAATTCAAAACCAGATGGAAATTTAGCTGATAATTGTAGCAATTCATCAGTTTGCAGTGGATTCTGTCTCAGTGGAAACTTTGAAATTAAAATGGCACATTTTCTCTAACAGATACATTTTTATTCATTCCTGGTGCTGCCCTTGAATCAGAACTGGTTCATGTGTATCCTATGGCTCTTATTTTGCTGTGTGTCAACCAGGTAATTCTCAGAGTGCCTAAAATCCTGTTGCTATTACTCTACATTTTTACTTTAGAGCTCCTTTTAAATTGCAAGAATAATGTAGATCAGATTCATCGGAAATAAAAACAGGGTCCTATGCTTTAGCACTTCTGTGAAACAGTAATACATTTTTTTAATCTGTCTTTAATCTGCCTTCTTGAATGGTTTTATTTCATACATGCTGATGGCTCAGCAGAAGGCTGTTGTTAGCTCACAATAATAGATAGCCTCTAGGTTAACTTCTGGAAGTAACTTTGGAAACTATTTTTCAGGCTATGCTCCAAGAAAAAGAGGCACATGTTGAGGAACTGACATAACTTTTTAACACCACAACCAGCATATTTCTTCATGCAAACCCAGCCAAAACAAGTTGCCAAAATCAATATTGATCTAGTCCCTCATCCAATCAACAAATGCCATTGTTTATAACTTTTCTTGGTTAAAGTTCAAAGCAAAATGCCAAGGATTTGCAAAACTATTAAAATGAGAGGATTTAGGTTTCCAGAAACTCTGGCTTGCTTTCAGTCTCAGTGGGTATTCTGAGCCATCAGAAACTATCCAAAGAACCTCTGCAGTTATTATATAGAGCCTAATGGTGAAATGACAGCAAAGAGAATGTGAGTGCATGCACATGTGCATATGTGTGTGATATATATATACAAAAAGGTACTTTACAAATATTATACTAAAAAAATGGTACTTTGAATTTTTCTGTATCACTGCAATTTAGTTTGAGACTAAGGAAAAATAATTATGCAGTATGATTAAAATAAATTTGGAGGTTCTCCTGTTTGTTGGTAAAATGTCTGGTCTTCCAAACCATCAAAATAAAATTTGTGCTGGGTTCAGAATTCCACGAATGTGGGTTTCATAATGATAAATACATTGAAACATTGCATAGGTATGGGATTTATTTAACCTTTTTCTTAAGATGTTTCTTTAAATCAGATGTTCCTGATTTTTCCATGGTAATAATATGTCCAGAATTACATAAACCCAGAACTGGAAATGCAAAAGTTAATCTTTCTTAAGAAAAGATTTTAACAATTCCAGTAAAGGGCTATATTCCAAAATCTGGGCTTCATTTTGTGAAACACCCTATGAGATCTTTAGATAATGGACAGGTAGGCCATAGGGCAAAAAGCCAAGTTTTCAACTAAACTTCAGTAATCTCAGCAAATGAGGCCTTCATATTTCAAAGTTTTCAGAAATAATCTTTGTTCTAATAGCACTGTCACATGTTATTTAAATATTACTGCCTACTGCTATCTAGCTTTGGCTGGTTATTACATAATGGTGAAGCCTCTTGCTTAGATACTGCTTAGATACCCAAATTTGTTGATTTTCATAATCTTTAAATTCTTGGTGACATAGTGTAGGCTGATTTTTAACAGGCTTATATGATATTCTGATGTTGCTGCTTTGCTTTTTCCTTTAGGATTTTTGGTTCCCTAGCTTGTGGGTGAAGTGGTTGGAGTAAATTATAATTTCCAGTGTTAACTCCTGAAAAACACCACATGTGCCTATTTGCTAAGAATTCAGGTTGTTCATTGCAATGGGTGGAGTTAGTGCTGCCATCTCCCAACTTTTACCATTTCAGTTGCCCAAGACTGTCTCTAAAGTGTTCTAGCAGTTCCTCTTTGTGCCTCTACATGCTTTATCTTGTGGCACAACAGAGAGCAGGGGCTTAAATCCCCTTTTGTGCCATTTTCTTGCTATCTACTTAAAACTCCTGGTTTTGTGAACAGGCATGGCTCTGATCATGCCAAAGCTGATGCAAATTTCATTAGTTTCACTTAGGTTTTTTTGAAGTAGTCTCTCTAAAAAGCAATCATGGTGGATATAATACAGTATCTGGTAATCAAGTTGTAAGTTTAAAAACTCAGTTTATTAGGCAGTGGGAATTTGGTACAAAAATACAAAAGTCTATTGTCTTTTTTAGGTATTCTAAAAGTCCTTCAGGTCTTCTTCTATGAAGAAAAAATATGAATTCATGCTATTTATTGATGAACACTCTGAGATAGATAGTTCTAGTTCTTCCAGACATTGTGCCTTCTTGTGGTCATGATTTTGGGTTTCATCACAATTCCAGCATAGACTCTGTGGTAGGATATACATTTCAGGCTGCTAGTGTCATGATTTATAAAATATCTCAAACATTTCCTCAAAGAAACACCTTTGTCAACCTACTTTTGCGTATCTCCAAAATGAGCACTCCACTCAGACCCTGGCAAGCAGAAAAATACCTACTTACCCCTAGTCCTTCCCTATAGGCCAATCATCTTTTCCTTATTAGGAGTGACTTGTTTTGGGTTTAGAGCAAGCAAAGGTAAGATCCCTTCCTCCATCCTGCCAGAAGAGCCAGACCTGCCAACATTATACCAGCTTTCCATCAACTTCAGCCCAGAACTCCACCTGATCCTACAAATAAGGAGTAGGGTGTAGTACCATGAAGAGCCCCCAGCAGCACCTTGGATACAGCAGCACCACCAAGTTTTCAGAGGGCAAGGGACAGAGTGGAGCACAAGCTCCTACTCTGGACTGGTCAGAAGTGGTTTTTCACAGCCTTCTGCTGTGGCTGCTTGAGCTGCCTTGCAGACTGAGTGGTTTGCACTGTGGGGACCTAATCTTTTGCATGCTTGAAGGAGATGAGCTGCTGCTGTCATTTTCCACCCCTACAGATGCAGGGTGTTACAAGGCACTTAGAGCTGTGGGACCTGGGAAGCAGTGCTGGACTGGGCACATACCAGAGTGTTGCTACACTCACAGGGGAGGAATTTCACGTTTATCTGCTAATAGCCTGTTATGAGTTTGTCTACCTGTTCTTGATTCACTTTAAGAGAACCCCACATAAATGTTTCTTTGTGATGATTCACTGTGACTTACAAGACTGCAATGGGTTCATTTTTTTTTCAGCATTTTAGGTTCAACTATGTCCATACAGCAAAACCAGAACCCCCCACCCTCCTCAGTCATTGCCTTTTTTAAAAAATCTTTCCAGATCTTGCTTAAAAGTAGGTGTTATTGTTCACAATTTTTCTTCTCTCAGATACAGAAAACCATTTTGGAGTGGACATTCCAATGATATATTTTGTTTTCAGGGAGTTGTTTAAAAATATTTAAAATGAATTGCCAGTAAATATTCTTACTATTCCCTGCAGAAAAACTTGTTCCCAGAAGTTGCCATAGGTGACATGGAAGTTTAGGAATGATAAATGTTTCTTTTTGCTGATGATTTCACATTTTCTTCTTGCTGCTGACATTTAGACAAAGTTTTCTGCTGACATTAGAAAAAAACATTATTTTCCCTTTCCAGACATTCCTGGCCAAAACATCACTTTTGTGCTTGCTTTAACATTCTCAAGTTCCCAGTTGTCCTAAACAAATTCCTTTTTATTGATCTAATGATTACTACGTTCAAATTCTCCCTGATTATTCTTTCACTTTATGCCTTATATCTGTAGCTGTAATAGGAAAGCTGAATTCCTTAATTTTAATGCTTTTAGTAATCTTCCTTTCTGTCCGCCTAGCTGCACAGTAACTTTCACTTGACTTTAGGCAAGTGGCTGCACAAATTCATATGGGTTTTTTCCAGCCCTTGTACAAGCCAAATGAGCAATACTTTCTTCATGCACAATTCTCAAAAGTACACCAACCCCATCCGTTTGGTGCCTTTGTTTACGTGTTGTTTTATAGCAATATGGTTACAGTTTCCTCACCACTCTTACATTATCAGGCATCTCTATTTCCCTCATCCATCTAGCATTGTCCACCCTCTTGTCTTCTGCACTTGGTTTTTCTCTTAACACCATACATAATTTCTTCAGTCCAGTACAAAGTCGATTCAGGCCAAAATCAAGCCTGCAAAGGCCACAAATGAATGTATTGACATGGCTTTAACTTTCTAGAACAAACATTCAGTACAAGCCTTATGAATTCCAGATTTGAACAGATTTTTAAACACTGCTAATTCAAAACTTTTGAATTTACTTTTATAACACTCAGACAATTAAAAGCAGGCTGGACATCAATGAACAAATCTGGGACTGGTTATGACACTATTGTTGTTAAAACAGTTCTGGTTGTTTGTATTTTGAAGCGAGAAAATTGAAAGTTATTCTGAACAAAACCAGTGCTTGTGAATGCTAAACTTTTAAACTCAATTTCACTGCCTTTGGTTTTTCTACCATGAAAAAAACATTCCTAAAAAAACCATGACAAAAAAGTCATATTGAGTGTCATTATCTGGCTGCCAATCAATAAGAAAGCAAGAAGGGAACACTCTGCAATAACACAGGAAAAGGAAAACAGAACATGCAGGCCAAATCCTAGCAGATCTGAAAAATGAAACCACTTTTACCTCAAAAGCCAAAACAGTTGGGGAGGGGCAACAAAAACGTTCAGCAGAAAAGCCTACTGCACCTCGGTAAGTTGGAAAGATTTGTTCCATCAATTGTTGCCAAGGAATAGAAGAAAGGACACAGTTTAGCAGGAAACACACACACTTTTGCAAGACTTTTGATACTCTTCTTGTTTATCACTTAAATTGATAACAATTTGTACACAGCTGTTCCCAATGAGCAAATCTCTGATGGTGGTAATATAGACCAAGAAGAATATCTTGGTTTGTGTTCATACATTTACTCCCCAAATAAAAGCCACAGCACAAATACCTGCTAGTTGCTGTTTTCTGAGTTCTGGATTCCTTGGATCTGCACCAGTAAAATAATAGTTTTACTGTGGAGCCAGATTTCCCATTCCCATGCTTTTACCTTTGCACATTCACATGCAGTTGGTACCAGGAAAAATTGTTTGCAGCAGTTGAACCTACACTAAACTTTCTGTCCTGCTACTCCAAACACTCTCAATAGCCTTTATCCTACTGACAATAGGATAGACACACTTGCCAAGAAAACTAAAATATTAAAGAATAACACAGTCTCCTAATTTTCCACCCCACTGTTTCACAATGACAAATACCATTCTGCCATACCACACTGTTATTTTCTACCTTAACAATCAAAAGCAATAATGCCATAATACTCTACCACATTTTGTTTAATGCCTTGAAGCTTCAAATATCTGCAAAGTTAAAGGCCCTATTCCTGAGACCTTGGCTGGAGGCAAAATAGACAGCTGAAAGCCCATGCAGTGTGATGAAGGTACACTACATAAGAGACCCTCCCCATTCCTCAACTCCAAAATTCATTTTAATAAAAGAACAAGAAATTCTGGCAGAAAACAGTCATCCAAAATGTTCCTCATTTTGCTTTCCTGTTCATGCCACTCTTAGTACCCATGAAAACGAAGCAATGGAAATGAGAATTTGTTCAATTTCATGGAGGTATAACACTTGACACACTTCGCTTCATTTGAATACATTTCATTTAACACCTTGCCTTAAGGGACAGAGATGACTATATAAAAAACAGGAAGTTTCCTGGTAAAGCAGGAAGCTATTTTTAATTCTTTTCAGAAGCCCTGCAGAGAGATATGGTAACAGTGATGCTGTGCTCTATTTTTCCTGCTCATATGACCCAGCACAATGGCTGCAGGGGCTCCCTTGTTTGGTAACCATAGCACCGCAGAATCAGCTAAACCTACACACTGCCAACTGCAGAAGGTAGATAAACCAGCACTGAAACCAAGGCAATGCTCAGGCAAATGTCAGCTTTGGAGCCTTCTAAAACTGGATTGAGGTATGTCTTTAAATGGTGGTGCAGTCCTTAAAGGTCCATGGAGGAACCTGGAAACCCTGCCACCCTCAGCCCAGGTCAACCTCCAGTTTCAGCAGTGCAGCCCCCTCTTTGGTAGGACACCTGGCAGACAGGCAAATTTTGGCTTGAGCTGGGGTTGCAAGCTGACTGCTATGAAGATGGAGGCCAAAATAAAGTTAAAATTCAGAGCTTTCAAGGCTTCCTTGCTCTTGGCTGGAGTAGGATCCCAAATACCCCCTGGCCCCAGGGACAGCTTGGGCAGTGGGTTTTTTTGGAACTATGGGCTCTAGGACCACAGGCTCCTAGACAGAAACCTCACAGCAATCCCTTTGCAGCCCACCAAGACCTGATAAGAGCACTTCAGGTCTGACAGATTTCACAAAATCACAGAATGGTTTGAGTTGGAAGGGACCTTAAAGATCATCAAGTTCCAACCCCTCTGCCATTGGCATGGTCACCTTCCCCTACACCAGGGTTGCTCCAAGCCCCATCCAGCCTGTCCTTGAACACTACCAGAGATGGGCCATCCACAGCTTTTCTGGAAAACCTGGTCCAGTGGTCACTCACTACTCTCATGTTATCAAATTTCTTCCTGACATCCAATCTAAACCTACCTCTTTCAGTATAAAGGCTTTACCCCATGACTTACCACTGCATGCCTTTGCAGGGAGTCCCTCTCCAGATTTCTTGTAAGCCGTCTTCAGTTACTGGAAGGTGCAATGAGGTGGCTCCAGAGTCCTCTCTTCTCAGGCTGAACAACCCCAGCTCTCTCAGTTTGTCTTCCCAGGAGAGGTGTTCCAGCTCTCTGATCATCTTCATGGCCTCCCTGGGTTTGCTCCAACAGGACCATGTCCTTGTGTTGGGGTCCCGGAGATGGATTAAGGGTTTCACAAGAGCAGAGTAGAAAAATTTATAGAAAAGTTTTCTAACTTTCTTTAAAAAAAAAAAAAAAAAAAAAAAAACCAACAAAAAACTGACTAGCTGAGCTCTGAATCAATTCTTCCATCCTGACCATAGGGTTGCATTAGGTAAGAGGAAACTATAAATGCTTCAGACTGTATCGTAATTTCACAGAGTTAGTAAATATGTCTCTAAAATTCCAGAAAAGTAATTTCCTATGATGCCATCAATTTTATGACTTTTAATGCTAAAAAAGAAGATAAAACCTCCTCGTACTCATCTTAATTATCTTGCTATGGCCAAGACTGAGATTTTCTTTCTAATCACACATTAACAACTATTTACATATCATGTGTGAGCTGGAAGTGAACTAAGAGAAGGACAACAGTGTAAGAACTTGCCTGAACCAGAAACTTCAATGGGTCATTTTGCCTTTGACTTTACTACAACCACATTTAATTCTTTTTCCATGTCACTGTTCAAAGGACCCAAGTAAAGCAGTCTATCGTGGGAACTGAATACAAACTGAGAGCGCTTGTACTCCTGAAACTAAACTGCAAAGTAAGTTGAAGCACAAAGTGTCTAGTTTTTTAAGATGATACAGTTGTATCCATACACTGAGACAATTAAATATGTGTATCAAAAACATTACAAAGCATCACACTGAAACACAGTGATTCAATTAAAGACCCAGATTGGCAGAAAAAGAAAGGAGACATTAAAACTGCATTCTTGTGTATATTGTTTGAAGGCCAAGGCAATACCCTTATCTCTGAAAGTAGCCAGTGTAAGTTTCTCTGAAGATATAATACTCTGCTGCTTCTAATTTCCTACCTCTGTAAATTCTGTCTTCACCAAGCTAGTGATCAGCTGTGAAGAAGGACTGATGCTTCTAAAGTCTCTCCCCAGCTGGTAATGTAGCAGCAGAAGTAGATGCAAAGACATTACAGAATGTAGCATCCATCTATTTAGTGACTCATCTTTACTCATTTGATGCAACACATGAACAACTGGGCAAGCAACATTGCCCTAACAAACAGAACAAATAATCCATAGGCAGGAGGAAAGCTGAAGTTCACATGCAACCACAGTTTTGGGGGGTTTTTTTTGTTTGTTTGTTTGGGTGGGTTTTTTTTTTTGTTGTTTGTTTGTTTGGTTTTGGTTTTTTTTTATTATTTTTTTGTTTGTTTTGTTTTGTTTTGTTTTGTTTTGTTTGTTTGTTTGTTTTGGTTTGGGTTTTTTTTGTTTTTTCTTGTGTGTTTTTTTTTTGTTGTTGTTGTTGTTGTTGTTTTTTGGGTTTTTTGGGGGGGTTTTTTTGGGTTTTTTGTTTTGTTTTTTTTTCTTTCCCTCCACAAGATACTTTTTTTAAAAGATGGACAAAGCTGATCATTCACCAATCATTTTTTAAAATATGGACCAAGCTGATCACTCACATGCATCTTGAACCCCACACTCTTCCCTTTCCTCCATCTGCCTATAAAGCATGAAAGTCGTGGGAGAATACTGTGACTGCTTCTTACTGATTACAGTACATTTTTGAGATAAAATGGTTTGGGGGACTATCAGGATGAACTCCAGCTGACTGCCTTCAGTCCAGCAATATTCCATATTGTCAGGAACTAACCCTTGAAGCACTTCCTTCTTTCCTTAAGCTCTGCAGTGAGAAACACTGCCTAGTTATCTGTACCTCTTGAGTGCATTTCTGTATTTCTTTAAAGCAGGACAAAGAGGTATTCAATAGGAAATTGTCTTTATTATATACCTTCTACTTCTGTTTCTGTCATTACCGTGTATCAGCTCTGTTTTTGTTCCCCAGCCAATTCTTTTCATATTTTCCAGACCATTCAAGTGCCTGTGCTCAATGCCACAACGAAGTTTAATAAGTCAGTATTACTTCTTAAGCAAGCAATTAGTTTTGATTCATCTCCTTTCAGATCTGTAAGGGAAATGGTCAATTAAAGAAACCAGTGGAAAGAAGTTGTTGCTGCCACTGCCACGTGCTGGCTCTGAGCCACAGTCTATCCGACATTTGCAGGAGTCATGAGTGTGAAATCAAGGTGGATGAAGGTTTTCCTGTAAAAATAGTGTTGGTGCACTTCCACTCTTCTCCTGAAAAGAAGTCAGACAGCTCTTTCAGAAGAGCTAAACTCAAAACTATTCCAAGTCAGAACTGCCTTGGGGAATCAGAGTAACCTCAGCCAGAATTACCTCATCCAACCTTTCACCCTACTCTCAAACCTGTAAAAAGTTCACAGATAGGGGTATGTTTGGGAGTCTGGCACCAATGACTGCTGCTATCTGAAGCAGCTCAGACCAGGATTAGGTCTTTTGAATGGAGATTTGGATATGAAAGTCCATTTATTTCAAGGTTGTTTTCTTTTCCACTTCTGTTGGTCTGGAGTACAAAAGTTTTGCACACCAATGCCCTACCTGTGTTTTTAGGATAAAACATCTTTGTCCCTCTCACAAGGAAAACAAAGCAGAAGATGATAGCTTCCACCAAGTTCTGGCTGCATGGCATCTTTTTTGTCCTTTTCAGCTGTGGTTTTCCTTTGATATCTCAGCTGACAAGTATTACTTTGTTTTTCCTTGTATCATTGACATTTTTGTATTGGAGTATGTGACCTAACAGCCAGAACCTCTGACATGATCATATGACATATGATTTCCAAGTGGAGGGCAGAGGGAAGGAGTGTACATTATAACCTATAGGCTGCTTCAGCATCTGATAGGGGCCATTTGGTCTTCCCTTCTCTGGGAAAACTAGGGTGCTAACTTTAGTATTCAGTCTCATTTAGATGTCAAAAGCAGCTTTTGTCATTTTTCTACATGTATATGGAAAATAATCCTTCTGTTTTAGTTTTATACCTGGAATCTGATGTTGTATGTGAAGTGATTTTATCACTGCCCTGCTTCCTCTGGAGCATTCAATGCCATCGTTGTGCTTCTGATGACTAAGATGTCAGAAGAAATGTTGATGCCAATAACACTGCATCTTCTCACATGGCCTTTGTACTAGAGCTCCCTATCTCTGTGACTGCTTGTATTTGAACTTCCTTTTTTTCTCTCTGAATGATGCTAATATGAATGTCTAATATTTATGCTGATACTAAAGTTTACATTTTATTTTTGCTCATGGTGTATGTCTTCAGGCAGAGACAATGTTAAGACTGCTATTGTAAAATGAGTCAGCTTTTTCAAAAACTGCATTCTTCAGTCCCTAAATGCTTGACCCTATGAGAACAGTTTTGTATTAATAGTATAGGACTCTCAAGGCTTGGGCCTGGACTAGCTGAAATTGTAGTACTTGAGATGCTGATGTAAGTTTGTGACTCCTATTTCACTTTAAAAAGTTTCCACATGTACATGTGAATGGGTGCAGAATAGCTGAAAAAGGACAGATTTAAACACACATTAATTAAACTTGCTTTAGTATCTATTCCCTCTAGTATTTTGTTTCAGAGAAGCAGTCAGCTCTTCCAGCTTATTGGGCTAAGGAACCCACTCTCTGCTGCAGGCAATTCTTAGACAAAAGCAGCTTAGAGTCCCAGTCCTCCAGTGCTCATACTTTTTAGTCCCATTATGGAGCTTGACCAGGAGATGAAGAATATGCCCAGGTTCTTGTGGCATCAATTTCTATTTGCATCACAAGTCTCTGACTTCACTATCATTAAAAGACCTTTTTCATACAGACCTTTTCTCATACAGAACCATAATCAGAGCTCCAAGTAGTGTTACATATTTTGAACTTGTATAAACCACATTTTCTTACCACACCTTCCATCTTCTCTCTGGAACTATCTCCTGATGTTGTCTGCTTTGATTGTAAGGACAGGAGCCATTGAGGTATTCCTCTGGACTGACTGTAGCAGAGTAAAAAGAACAGTGCATCAACTTTCTAGGAAGGGTTTTTTTAAAAATGAAAACAAAGTCTATTGACTGGAAATTATCTAAATGTGATTATAGTCACTGCCAGGTCTATTGGCAGTGTAAGCTGCCAGCTTTCCTTTCCTGTTGTTTTTCCCCTCTGATAGCATATGCAAACAATCAGTAGTACACATCGGAAGGTTTTTCTTAGGCTTACGTAGGACCTGCACACACACAGTACGGGATGGCGAAATCTCCATCAGACATAGGACTCATTCTGTCATAGGGCAAATTTGCATTTGGAGGACATAAAACAGCATGATGGTAATGGAACTATTTGCAATTCGGGGAAACAGATGCTGAGGACAGGGTCAGATGACTGGAAGCTTATGCACAAGGCACAGCGTGACATGAAAATTGCGTGGTCCTGGCTTCTCACACCCATCCCATGGGTCATTCCCATTTGCCCCTCATAGGCTGACAGAGGCAAAGAGATCACTACTGCAAATGCCAAGGTTTTGGAGGGTTTAATAAGGTCTTCATATTTTTCTCATCCTGGTACATGGGGTCATTTGATAAAGTTGTCAGGGAGCCCTGAAGCAACTGAACACTGTTGAACTTGATGATGCACATCAGCATTGCTCACAGGTATTGTTTCATATTGTACATGCAGGCACCAGTAGGGGCATCAGTATCTCTTCAGAGGGAAAAATTTTTAAATGAAAACTGAGATTGTGATACAGTCAAATGAATCTTGGGGCGGGGCCGGGGAAGGAGGTGGGGGAAGGTGTGGATCTAATATATTTTAAAAAATTATGTGTATATTTCCAGGTAAGCTCTTCCCACTTTCTCATATTAAATCTTCCATCAGTTCTACACACATTTTTAACTTGGTCGAAGTTAAATTCTTTTGTGCTCACCAAACAACCTATTTGGAGCAGGGACAGAACACGACATTAAAAGACAGAAGAGACCAGAAATTACTGATGGAAACAAAACCAAACAAATAAAAAGTTAAAAATATGGGCAAAAGTGCACCCCAAATCTTCTCCTTCTGAAATGAAATCTCAGGAACAGAGGGACAATGAAACTTGAGCTGAGTAACTTTCTGCCTTGTAAACTCAGACCTGGGATGCTCCAGGGTAGTTCTGAAAATTATCAGGTTTGGTCACTGGCAACTAGAGAGTGTGACCAAAAAATATGCTGGGTTGCCTTTTTTTGTTTTCTTCACCAATGTAAACAACATAGAATTATATCTGTCAAAGTATCCTTAGAGACACTGACCTTGTGAATACCCTTGATTTTAAAGGAAATGTGAATGACTACGTTAAATGAACTCCTGGTTCAAACAGTTGATCCTTTGTTATCCTGAGCTTTATTTAAGCAGAAGTGAACAATACCATTTAAGCAAAGCTTATTAATATTCCAGATAATTCTCACTGAACTATTAAGCAGGAAAATATGTTTCATTATTAAATGTAATTTGCCAGAATATTTGAAACTGTGATGTTGGACAGACAGCAAGGAAAGTACGTGGCAAAACGATATGTCAAAGTGATAAGTCACAGATAAAATGTGCTGTCCCCCTACCAAGAAAGTAGTTATAAGTCATCCATTGCTTCATCCTCACAGCACCTCTGTATTGCAGAAAGGAGAGGTATAAAAAAGAGGCTTGAACATTCAAAAGGACATATAATGTGTGTTCTCCTCACTACAGAGAACTTTGAAGATATTTCACCCATAGCTGTAGAGCACACTGACTTTGTAGTTGACTGTGAGCAGCCACAATCCACATGCTGCCCCATATTCAAGTCCACTTTTCTTGGTCATTGTGTCTTGTCACAAACCAGAAAACCAAGCTACCCACAAGTGCACCTTCACTCCTATTTTAAAACCTGTCAGGCTGTCAGATTTCTGCTGTCAGAGTTCTTGATGGCCTGCTCTTCTCCAGAAGGTAAGAATAAGAAAAAGTCACTAAAAGCTGGGCTGTTTTTATTTTATTTCTTGAGACTGACTCATACTCTCCAATTCCTTGTCCTTAGGGAAGATACAAGGAAATGATGTAATTCTTTTTTTGGCTAATTTTCATGCTTTGGACTTTTTCTTTTGGTATAATTTGTACTGGGCCTGTTTTTTAATTAATCTGTATGGATTGTGCCAAAGTAAAAGCCTGAGTTGTCTGTGTCTGTATTTTCATTTGTAATAGGGGTGTAATGGTTAATAGTTGAGAGCAAGAAGTATGGAGCTCCATGATACACCAGGTGACCCATTAATGGGAACTAGGGGGTTCTGCAAGCTTTCTTTAGAGACCAATTTTCAAAAGGATGACCAAACTGTAATTTTAAAAGTCTGGTAAAATTTAAAAACCCCTCTGTTTGAGACATGTTGTGATAATTCCTACATCTCTTGTTGTAAACCTGGGGTTGAAAGGGAGATACTTTACATTTTTGTGTTTCATTAAAAGAAGAAAATCAGAAACACCTTGAAGATGAAACTGCTGGTGTTTCATCACCAAACTGAATTGAGACCTTACCTCTAAACATTCTTGTGGACTGCCTCTAGTTCAGATTAAAAACTGGACCCAAAGCTATCTGTAGACTATCAGGAAACTTTTGGTTTTGCAAAACTGAAGTGGAAAACTTTACAAAAGTATCTCCTTATGAGAAGATGAATACACTTGTGTTGTTCTAGTACCAGGTCTACAAAGGGAGATAACATGCCCAGAGGGAGAGGATGTCCAGGATGTGAATATAGGTTTGTGTTGTCTCAGACTCAGAAAGGAGCTGAGCATGGCTGTGTCTGAAAGTTTTCTAAACTAGAATGATATTTCAAGGCATGAGTGAAAATGGCATTCTAGAAGCTGGTTTTAATTAGGGTGTGATGTACCAGGAGTTTGGAGTCACAGCTGACTGACAGCTCCTGGGGAAGCAGCATCTTCCAAATCTCTGGGCAAACTTAGCCTCTCATCTGGGCATAGGGAAAGTACAGTTTGGGACACTGTCCTCAAAATATAATTGGCAAGAATATGGATCAAACTGCATATTGCACAAAAGTGGATGGCAGCCATTTACAAGGAGAAATCTTTCCTGCTTGTGCACTCACACCAAACAAAGCCCTTTGGAGAGCCCCAGCATTATTCCATCAGAGCTGGTCTGTCTGTTAGGTCTTCACAGCAGTAACATGCAAATTGACAGACATAGCTCTACATATGCACAAATGCACAATCACAGGCGGCAAAAGATCCCCCTGGGTCAGAATAAGGAGGCTCTCAGTGAGCTCAGGCATATTGGTGGCAGTAGAGCACATTTGCTTGAATTTCCTGCAGTGCCCATCATTTCAGGTGCCATCATTCCCTTGGGCAGCTAGCAAAGCATCCTGAAAGGCAGATTGCAGATATAATCTGTGGTATGAACATGGGTGTACTCTATTAAGCCTTAACAGAAGCCGAGATGAAGTTCTAATAGCACATACTAAGAACTTTAAAACATAACTGCTATTTTAAGTAACCAAATCCCTTTATGGATCAGACCCCAGTGGAAGAAATTCAAGAGAATTAGCACAAAGCCACTGGAGTCACTACTATAGGAATTCTCTTTTTTCGCAATCAGATGCTTTTTACCACTCACTTTACACTCCTTTCTATTGGCTTTCTGGAAATATGCATTCACTCAAAATGTGCCTGATCATTTGTTGAGAACAAATGTAAAAAACATATATGCAAGAATTAACTGAAATTAGATTTTGTACTTCTACCAGCAGCTGCAGAAGAACCTTGTCTGAGCTCTAGCAATCCAGCCAAGGAACTGAAATTACACAAATTAATGTGAGTAATTAAAATTAAAACATTTAGTGCAAAAAGTTAGCCAGCAGTAGTAAATGAAATTCAGCAGCCTTTTAGGAGCAAAATAATGATTCACTCAAATAAAGAAACTGGAAATCAGAAAGATAAACTGTTAAGTATTGAACTCTTTCTTCTGCTCTTCGAAATATTAATACTCCTTTGCTCAGGTGGGAAACTGCATGGTTATGACTTGACAAAAGCTGAATTCACTGACAAAGTCAAAATTAGCATGCAGAAGTTCTGACTTTGGATCTCATGATACTATGTGATATCAAGCACATTGCTTTAAATTAAGCCTACATGATTCTGGACTTTTTTTTCTTCTCTCTTTATGCATTCTCATGAAACCCTAAGTAGCACAGGGTCTTCATTGATCACAGAAAATTACTCTATTTTCCTGATTTGGCAAACCCATCCCTTTTTCTTTTTTGGAGAACTGAAGCTAGGAAACCAGTTTTTCATAATTTCTATATGAAAGCCACTATTTTTATGACTTGATAAAATCTACTATTCTGAGTTGCATGTAAAGCACACATGTAAGGATTTCTCTACTTACATAATGATTAAGTACATCTTGCTTTTTCTTTACATTGTCAAACACCCAGAACTTACCAGAGGTTGCTGGCCAGAAAAATATACAAACACACATTTGAGTTTTAACATGCAAAATTGCTTGGTTTGCACACTAGAGGAAAATATTAAATGCCTTCCCAAAGCCACAAAAATATATATGATTGCCTATATATTTACCATTTTGGTTCAGAGCAGCAATGCAGTTTTGCTACAAATCCCACTCCCTGACTGTTCCCATTTACTGCACACTGGCTCAGCTCCCAGAGTAATTTTGGTGCACAGAAGCACTGAATTCCCTTTGCAGGGAACTAATACAGAAGCTCTGCTCAGTGCACATGAAATGCACTCCACTGAGGATGTTACGAGTCCAAACCAACCACTGGGCTTTTGGGCAGCTTGCATGGTGAAAAGAGCCAACCCAAGGGATCAAGTTAAAGGCAGCCTGAAGTTCATATCCTTGTAATGTTTATAACAAACATACTGATCCTCAGCACTAACTACTTCAATATGGTGATCTGTTTCTGTTATGATGAATTACTCATTAATGTAATCAGAGCCAGTCCATGAGACAAACATAAAAGGGAAAAAAATTTCAAGAAGTATTAGATACCTCTCAAAATACCATTTTTTGCCTAGTATTTTGAGAGGTATCTCTATGTATTTATTTATCGTGCTGGTAGCTCCTCTACAGCTCTTGCTAACACCTACTTCTATGAGATAAAAAACACAGCTAAGATTTTAGACATGAAGCAAGATACCTTTGCTTTAAATTAACTTAGATGAAAAAAATCTGAAATAGTAGATTTGAAAATATGGTACAAATTTTGATCTGCTATATATGGACTGAACAGATGACATAAAAAAAGAAAATGCTCATTCTTACACTACTACATAATGGGTTATTCCTGATCAGATAGACATGATGGTGGTTTCATTTTAGAACTGCTAAAGCATCTGTAGGTTCTTTCAAAATTATAACACCCAGGAACTTATTAATAAAAATCTCGCAAAAAATCAGTTCTTCACTGCCTACTATTCCTACAGAGAAAGACAAATTGATCACTGATCTAAATACTGGGGATTCTGTAGAGGCTATGGGTTATGCTCAAATTAAGTTTGCTTTGGAGAAACAGATTTTTTTTTAACCTAAGCAGTAACTCCTCTACAGAAATAATTACTCATGACTGAAAATAACTGCCAAGCTAAGACAGCAAATAGTGTAATTTTATTTTAAACCTGAATGATAAATGAGATTTTTTTAAGAAGGCTTTACTAATTGCAAAACTCCTGTCATCAGGACAGAAGTCTTCCTTTGCTTAAAAAGATAAGCTCATTTAAGATAATGACAGTACAGTGCTCAAAGGCAAATGCACATAAATCAAATTTACCCATTTTCAACTTAGGCAATACAAAGTTTACCCCCTTCTTGGTTCCTGGCTGATATTACTTCTTGAAACTAACAGCAACAGCTCTATTATTCTGTCCCAGTTTTTATGGTGCACTTCTTGGACCTTTCAGAAAGTACGAGGAATTCCCAGAAAAACTGTAGATGCCAGTGCTCTCTCCCAAGTACTATTCATTTTTGCATGTTACTGTTCCAAGTTATTCTAAGTAAGAGCAGCTATCTGGAGTGAAAAAGTTGATGCTGAATACACTGTGTTCACCCAGTATATATTTCAGGGGATTTTAATTTAAAGGAACTTGAGCTGGACCCATGAACTAAAAACTCCATTGAGTCACGTGAGGACATTTGGGAAGCCCCTTCCAGTTTAGTTGCTCTGTAACTAACTTTGGTTCTGGCACTCCCAGATCTCCCTTCATCCTGAAGAAGCAGCAAAACGTGGGAACAGCTGGGAGATTAATATACCACAGGCACATCCCCTAAGCTCTTGGTATCCCTCTTATGACCAGCCAGACAGAGGTAAAAGAAATAAAACCTACCCATGCAGCTCGGCTCTGAGCTACTGGTGATACTCTGGTTTCCACTCTGCTACATATTCTCATAGCCGATGCAATGAAGTACAAGTAAAAGGAGAAAATGAGCCAGCTGCCTTGCTTTATTCGGGCAGCATTTGTTTTCTCTCCAGGTTGTTCTGAGCAACAGTAAAGCATCATTCTCCTGCCTTACAGGGCTCTTTAAATCTTTCTGCTTCTCTCAGAAACAGATGAGGGTAGGACTGTCCCATTCACAGTGCCATGTGGTCCCCTGTGTGGTATCTGGCATCTTCCAGTCACACTGTACTTCACAACAGTATTTGTGAAAGTAGGGGACTAAATTAAGCGTGTCTGTATCTCAGAGAGGCAATGAAAGCAAACATTAGTAAAATTTACCTCTTTTTCTCTAGTCTTTCTATCCCAACTATACTCTTTGATAAAGCAGTGCAGAGGTGTCAAATATGAGAAGGATGATTTATTTTTATTGCTCCTTTTGCAGTGATTAGCATATTTGTCTTTTGATTTTTGTCCTCCTGTCTTCAGTTGCTCCTTCATTCCCATTTAATTCTCCCCCCTTTCTTCCTTTCTCCCTCTTCCTTGTTTTGTCTCCCTCAGGTTCTTTCATTGTCACATTATGCTCCTTCAAATGCCGCACACATTTTGTCAATGGAGCCTCTGTAGTGGCTGGAAACTGAGAAGACCCTGTAGTGCTGCTTGCCAGGCAGCGGGGGACCAGGGATTTCTCAGTTTCCAGCTGCTTTTGAAGCAGCACTGATTGGTTTCTCTTGCTGCTGCAGAAAAGGCTGGCACACGGGAGCAACAAATTCAGCATGTCCTTCTGGCCTGTTTTCAATAGATCTGCAAGTGCCAGAACAGAGATGGGGAGCAATTTGATTCTGTCTGCTCAGCCACCCCTCTCTCTATTTACCAAAGCAACAGTACTCTCCCTTTGCCTTTCTATCATTTTTTCCTTAACTCCTGTGATTTCTCTCTCTGCCACATCTCTTTCCAGTCCACTACTGCAGCTTAGTCAGAGTTTGTGTAGAATCTTAAAGACATATTTCTCTTGTGTTACTTTTGCAGCAGTATTTGAGCTAGGCAAACACAGTTCTATTGCTCAATGAAGTGCTATTCAGTCACTAACAAAGTGCAATGGCTTAAAATATGCAGGTAAAAACAGAGTAATAACAGCTGCATTTGTAAGCAATATAAGGGACAAGAAAAAAGTTTCCTATATTTATTAAGAAGTTTATTTATTATTACAGCCCTTTGAATATTCCTGTTAGAAGATTTCTATAACAAAAAAAAAAAAAAAAAAAAAAAAAAAAAAAAAAAAAAAACCCAAAACCACCACAAACAATGGGAATGTATTTAAATATTAAAAGCTTTTCCTCCTTCATGAAGTTTTAAGTATCTCCAATATGTTTGAGGAACCTCCTATATCATGCTTAGGAAATACCACTGCAAAGACTTCTTCAACCAGGTAAATTCAAGGGGCTAAAATACAATCTGTAAGTGGGGAGAGTAAGCAGTGAGAAAGGGTGCAGTACAAAAGCAACAGAAGTCCATGATAACCATATATATGCCCTAGGCTTCTGTAAATCACTAAAGCCTTGCTTTCATAAAAATGCATAATTGTATTTTGTGAATCCATTATTTTCTAATGGCCATTTATCTGCCCATTACGCATTAGAAACTGGCAGACATTACTGCAGATGGAATTCAGAGAATAGGTAGGTAGGAAGAAGACAGGTTAGTAGATTTGAAAATGAGTTCAAGGAAGATATGTTAAGAAACAGCATATAAGTGGTCTAGGGGTAAAAATCAGACCAAGACTCTACCAGGCAGTAAATCCAAAGTAACAACACTTAATCCTAGATCAAAAATGTCACTGTCTCTTGATGGAATGTATTTGATTGGCACTGCTGAAGGTAGAAGATTAAATTTGTTCAAAAAGACCAAATCTTCCCTTCTGTGCAATTTGAGTTTGATCAAACATCACTTTTTCTCCCATAGTTGTCATTGATGCAGCATAAAGAATAAAGTTGGCATGAAGAGCCACGATGTGTATATATTCTGTGTGCTGTGTGACTCAACATGCTGTGCCTTATCTGGGCTGAATTTATGTTGCCCAGAGATGTGGTAAAACGCAGAACTACTCTTTATAGGAACACATCTACAACCTCAGAGATAAAGGGTAATGTTAAGAAAATAAAAGAGTCAATACAAAAAGTTGAACTGCTATTCTGGGCTAGATTTTTCCAACAGCTCATCTCCCTGAACTGTGTCCAGAAGGATGACTGGGAAACACAGTCTATTCCCTACACTAATCTAAGAATAAAGACTCGGGCACAGGTGCAAGCAGGCACACTGAAATGAGATGATTTCCACAATATAGTACCTTTCTGTGGTGGACTAGACATACAGGACAATCACTTCTATTGGATTGCTAATGGAAATGATTTTCAGTCCCTACACATTTGGAGCAGATGTACATCAATCACCTACAGGTTGAAGGCTTTCTATCCTTTCATTTTATTACTAATATCCTCACAGAGCCACTCTTTCATCTTTCCATCCCCTGCCTTTTCCTTCCCAAAATTAGAGATAGAAAATTATTTACATTTTGCATACATTTTATTATGTAAATGCATCTAAGCTATACATTGACTACTCTTCTGCAACTTTTACTTCAAACACAGTTCAACAGGACCAAATGGTAAAAAAACTCCTTTGTTTTTTTTTAAGTTCTGACTCACTGCTGAAAGCCTGCCTAACTGCAGTACAAACCTGTGGAGTTCAGCTCTGTGTGGAATGGCTCAGCGGAAGTGTCCTTCGAGTACAAATATGTAACCGAGGTGGTGAGGTTCTCCAAGGAAACAAGCAAAGGCTGCTCTGCATGCCCTCGCAGGCTCCAGAACCAGCTCTGCAGCTCTGGCAGCTGGAGTGTCCTGGTGCCAGTGAGGCCAGGAAGGTGGAGCCTGGAAGACATGTGTGTGCAGCTACCTGGAGGTCTCCTCTTCCATCTAATGTTTCAGGCAAATCATCCAAGAAGGCTATCAAACATTACATGGAGTGGAGAGGTTTTATGCAAAAATGATGAGTGATGAGTAAAAACCAACTGAGGATAGGACCTAACAAGAGTGTGCTTATTTGTGCCAAAACCATTAATTATCAGATGAAATGTCAAAGATTATGTATGTGGTAGTGCTGTGACAGACATTGTAGCTATGTGAGGCAGGGACTACAGCAGTCCTTCATGTGTTTTTGCTCGCACAGCATAGTTTCTAATTATTTGGCAATGAGCCTCACTTGAAAAATGTTCTGGGTGCAGCTCCACCTGCCCTTTTCATATCTTTCCAGAACTGCTGCCTATTTCTCCCACCCCATGCTGGCACTGCTGCCTGTTTTAACAGTGCTGATGCTGAGACCAAACTGATAAACTCAGCTGAATGCAGATGCCTCTGCACTGAGCTCCATTACTCCATTTTGATGCAGCACCAAAACACTGGATGTAGCTCTGTAACAAGCTACCCCAGACCTAAAAAAAAGATTGTGCTTTTTACCTCTGTGCCTTAACATACTGCCAGCAAAACCACCTCAAGCTCTAGGCCCCAAGGGTATCACGCCTGTATGTGTGTGTTCAGCCAAGGGTGCAGGACAGTGCTAAGTGAAAGGTTTGCAGCACCCAACAGTAATGCCTGATGTGTCACTCCAGTGGTGGTGAAGCAGCCGTTTTTAGCAGGAGAAATGAATTACTCACTAGCTGTTGTTAGGCCGAAGAGATGCTAAAACTGCTCATTTGGTTTCAACATCACAGTGACACAGTTGTACTCATCCGATTTCCAGGAACTGTTCAGTTTACGTCAGTCAGGGCTCTCCACTTCTCGCTCCAGGACATGGCATAAGCCCCAGAAAAAGAGATCTGTATGGACAGGCTGGGGTAAGTGGCAGAGATTATCTTGCTGCTGTTACAGAATAACGTATCCAAGTTTTCAATATTTATCATCACAGCTTTTTCCATTTAACTGTTTTCTATAGAAGACTTTGAGAATAGGAAAAGGGGAAACACAGAGACCTAGGCACCCTTTCAACAATGTTGCGTCAATTACAAATACAATGATCACTAGGTCTGGGCTTATTGGTGACAGTTTTTCTTCCCTCCAATTTGTGTTACGGCCTGAAATCACAAAGCTGTGATCCCCGAGAACCTCCTTTGTAATGCATATCAACTTTCGTTGTGCCCCTTTGTTCCCAATGTGATGGAGCATTGTGGTGCCTGTGTCCAGGGAGCAGGTTCGCATTATTGTTCTTGTAAATATGTACTGCTGGGCACAGCTCGGTGGAAGGCATTGAGTTTGTGCATGACTGACGCCGACCCGGACAACTGCTCTGACCCCCAGCAGATGGTGGTGCAGGGACTGCAATGATCTGGAAGTAATAGCATGTGCCATTTCTTTTTGTTTGGAACAGACAGCCAGATCCTGTGTTTCCCTCCCCTGTGCAGCAACAGCTGTATATACAGTAGGGACCAGCGCACCCCTAACTGTCACTCCAGTCCTTCTCCTCTGCCAGTAATCAGAAAACCTTGGGCTCTGAGACTCCATGGAGATTAAACACTGCATGAAACCACATGGTTCTTTCCAATGTTAATAAAATCGTGAGCATTGGGGCATAGATCATTTGCTTTCCTAGAGAAAAGTGAGTAATAGTTAAATATATCTACCACTCCTGATATTAGACTTTGCAGTGATGGACTTGCTGGTTTTTAACCTCTGCACAGAAAAAGACAAGGGCACAGGAGTCAGTATTAACTAAGAATTTTAACTTTTAGACTACAAATAGCCTTTCTGTAGCTTAAATAAATTTTACTTGTCATTTGTATTATCAGAGACCAAAATAAGTGTTTGTTTTGAAAGTAAGGTTTAAAATGGGTGAAAGCCCACAAGTGATGTTTTCTTCAAGGCCATGGGAGATTTACTGCTTCAAAATGATAGTAGAGCAGTTTGCATTTGATTCTGTAAGAGGCCAGATTTTTTTAAAACTCACTGTATATGAAGAAGCTCATCAGAGGTCAGAAATGACAAATTAGATCATGATGGAGTTAATAATCACCCACTTTATGTCTGGCCTGTGTTACCAGTCTCCATAAAATTGCCCTGACGGTCCAGAAGGGAAGTTCCTTGGGATGGATGGAGCAACTGCTCCATGCTCCTCCCCTCTCAAGCCCTAGCTGAGATGGCTGTCAAAGAAAGGGGTTGAAAACCAGGTGCACTCTAAACATTGTATATCTGGCTGCTATAATGCTTCTGGGAGGCTTTCAGCTGGCAGGTCAAAAAACAGCAGACTTGCAGCACTCGAAATGAGGAACAAAGGCAGGGTAGGAGTAATAGCAAGAAATGCTTTAGACTTTTTCCCCACTTTGTACTGGCATAAAACACCTCTTGGGGATTTTATATGCAAGACCCCCAAGATATAAGCCCATGTTCTAACTGTGAGACCATTCCTCTGTGGGAGGAAATGTTGTATAATTCAGTGCAATCTCCTTATTTCTGTGCAGAAAGAGGAAAGCTTTTCTGGCTTTACCTCTCTCAATCTCCCCACATTAATTAAATATTCCTGGGGGGACCCAGAGTCTCCCGGGGCACAGCATCACAACACTGCTATCAGGTTATACTCAGCCTCTGTTGCTGGGCTGGTGGCTGAGATGTCTCATCATCTTTAGTTTAGGAATTTCATCATAGACTTGAGAAATGACCTTGTAAACTTTGCTGAGACCAGCTTAATTCTTAATTCAACCCCCCATCTTTTGAAGAAAAAGCAATGTTAGGAAACCCCTGCTCACCTCCAGTGTAAAACCACCTTGGGTTCATCATGCATCAGGGTTGGGTCAAGAGAAAAATCTTTGAATTTCTCCTTGTCTGACAGGTAATGAAAATGATTGTTCAGTTTGAATTCCTTCCAGACTTTCCTCATCTTGATTCTAGCAGCACTACCTCAAACAACAAACATTTAAACAGAAGTAGCTTTACTTTCTTGACTAATCCCATTAGCTTTAATGAGTCTAATAGCACCAGTAAAATTATGCATGTGCTTAGCTCTTGGCAAGGTCGGTGCCAGTAATGAGGAGAAAAGCAAACTGATAATGAAACCATGAGTAATAAGAATGTCTGAATATCTGCATTTCTAGAAAAAGATATGGCTGTCTAGAACATTAAAAATGAAACACCACTTGTTAAAATTGAAGAAGAGAGAGTGAATCCTGAACCAAGAATGACAGTAAATAAAATCATAGAGAAATTCTTTAAGTAATTCTCTTCCATGACATGTCTTCAGTTACCTCCATAACACCTATAAGCTCATTACCTCAGTTATGACTTATCTGTTCATCCTCATTTATATGACACTCATCAATATGATATCTAAGCACTAATGAACTTTAGCATTAAAAGGTCATGTGTAATTCCCTAAGAGGCAAAAATTCAAAAGGTGTCAGTCACTCTGGATCTGAACAGTATTCTCAGGCAATTTGTATGAAATTTATTTTCAATAATTCTGGCCAGAAATAGTCCACCTATTTTCAGGAGGAGGATTATGGAAAATGGTCTGTGGAACGGCAAAATGGTAGTAGTATGAAAGATAAAGTCCACAACAACTAGAATTTTGTAACCCAAACAGATATTAACATGGCAGTATTACAAGTTAACTCTTCTTTAGGATTACATGTTCTTCGGTGATGCCTTTTGACTATTTTCTGTTTCAAGACTGTATAAATTCCTCACTGATTTAAATAAACAGCACCAAAACAAGAATTATCTTTATAGCCCATCACTCTTTATAGCCACGGACACTCTGTAAGCTACTAAGCACACAAAATTAGTTTAACTTCTCTATATAGGACCACAATGAGGCTTACCTGTCGCTAAATTCTCCAAAGAGCACTTATATGGTATCCAGCTTTACACTTGTGAATCAATTAATTTCATAACTCCTCCCTCTAGCCATAGACAGAATTCCTGTGTGCACATATTTGTATGTAGAATTATAGGTTAAGGATTTCTGTCCATATTTCCTCCTATTTCATATAGTGTATGGTCATCACTGGGACAAAGACTTTTCTAATACATAGTAAAATTGGATGGTTTACAATGGCAAATGGGTTTTTAGTGATAGTTTTATCAAGAGGTCATGTGCAGATTGTGGTTTTCTTTTATAGTAGGCTGACAAATTCTTTTTTTGTACCTTGTTATAGTCAGTCTGAAATTTCCTTAAGCATTGTTCTGTTACATATTCCCTGTAAGTAAGAAAAATGTATCCAATTAAGAGTGTGTATTTCTCTTGTGTTTTGTAGAATCAAATAAGTTTTCATTATTTTTTTCAAAAAACACACTTTACTTACAGGTAGAAGTGAAGTGTGCCAGCATATATTTTCTCAAAGAGCCTAATGAATGAGAGACCAAACAAGCCGAAAAAATCAGCTCTAGTTCAGTCACTAAATTATAGGCTTGGGTGTGAGTGTAGATGCTGAATTAATACACTTCAGGAAAACAACAGAACTGCAACAGCACCTCTGATGCAGTCCAGCTCACTGGGACGGACCCCAAGCCAGGTCCGGCCGGGCGAGAGTGGCAAAAATAGAGGGGTGGGAATGATGGAGCTGCCCAAAAATTAAAGAACTTTGATAGAGAAAATAACAAACAGCAGAAACTTCACGATCTGAGGGGCAACATCCGAAGACCCAGGGGCCTGGCAAATTTAACAATATATAGGGGTATCTGAGGACAGGGGTCCAATCCCGAATGTGGAACAGGAACATGACCTTATATGTGACAAGTCCTGAACCAACTGAGAAGCAGAAACATGGCCTATTATGGAATCGTTATATTAGCATACTAACTTCCATCCTTTCAGTATCCTGCCTCTCATGGTCTCAGGCTGAAGCCTCCTGCATAAGCCACTGAGCCTAAACCCCTACTCATTCAGTTCAGTTCCCACACACCTCTGTGTTAAAATGTTAAAATGTTTTTAATGTTCTCCTGCAGAAAGAGATCTGTATTCACACCAAGTCAGAACTGTAGCATTACAAAATCAATTTGTATTTGTATATGAATAAAATCAATAAAAGATCTGGAGTCATATAATCTTTAAATGTTCCTTTTGCTTTGTTAATTATTTGTGATAATTCGCTGTCTAATCAACTAGTTCAATCTCCCCAGTTTTCTTGATTTCAATAGGATGCAAATAACTTCCTCAGGTGTCTTCAGCTCAGTCAGTCCTACAGAGATCACACAGACTGAAAAGAAGCTGTATCTTCTCCTGTATGTTTTGGAAACATGGAGATTTTTACAGATTGTCCTGCTGTACTCCTTGTAATGAATGACTTTGTAGTCCTGCATCCCGTGGTTTGATCTTAGAACTGGTTTGGTGCATGCACACATTAGCCATGGCAGGAGGTCATGGCAGCACAGCAGCCACGCTGCCGGCAGCACCAAGGTGGGGCCTGAGGAACTCCTGCTCTGCTGCTGCCTGTGAATGCTGGGGTGCAGGGGCTGGCACTACCTGGTGTGTGGTGGGCAGGCTCTGCCAGCCCCCAGGGCATTTTAGCCTCCGGATGAGTCACTGAATTCTGGTGGCACCTGCAGAGGCACCCTGAGGATGAGAGGGCTGATGGCACCAGCCATCACTGCAGAGGGCTGTGTATGGAGAGCAGGACTAAGGGGATAACCTGGTGCCACACTTAACTGGTGGACTGGCATCATGTGGACGAGTGGAGGAATGCTGTGTAGGAGAGGTTCAGAGGTGGGCTCTTAGAGGAGCTCAGTAAAACTAAGGAGGGATACAGGGCAGATATGTGCAAACTGAAAAAAAATCACCCAATGGAAAATAAGTGAAGATACTATTCTGGGGTAAGGTGAGGAGCAAAATTTAATACAATGCAAGGTGTCTTAACAGGCTGTTCTAGACAAGTATTTAAAAATAAGGGATTATAGAAGTCAATCATCAAGCTGTTCACACTGTTAACCTACATAACCACATGATGTTACTACTGTTAACCTCATCTTCCCTCCCCCTCTTCCTTCCTAATGATTCCTATACTCCTTGCTTCTTGTCTTTACACTAAAAGACCACTCTTGCTTTCAAGGCAACACCATAGTGAGGCCCAAGTTTGACTGTAGCCTCTGAGGACTCCCACACCAAAGTATAGTAATGAGCCTGCATTAAGACACAGATTCAGATTTTTTCTTTTGTCTACCATCCTCTTTGCGACTATGACACACGAGCAAAAACTATTTAACAATGCTCCTGCGGCAGACTGCTAACTAGCTTATTCTTTTTCCTTGTCATCCTTCAGACAATGTTGCAAGTTCTCCGAGCTGTGCTGAACATCAGCATCCATTTCAAAGAGCAGACACTCCTGACACTGAGCTGGCTGGCTAACAGCTTAAGCGATAACTTTTGTTGGCACATGCACCGCAGTTCAGATCTAAGAGATGTTCTGTGGGCAAGTGCCTGTTTATTTGCTTTCCTAGACACGCGGTTGAACCACACTGTACATCCTGTGCTTATGAAATTCCAGCAGGGCTGTATCACAGTACCTACCACTAGAATGTGTGATTTACACCACCTACAAACTGCAACATCTCAAGATAAACCTGCTCCTTATAATGAAGATCCAGATAACTGTGGTTCTCACTACCTACGATGCTTTTTAAGGCCACTGGGTTTTAAAATAGCTGGGATTTTACAGGACACGCTGTGAGATTTTATTTTTTTTTTGTAAGACAGGCTGATCTGAGATGGAGTGCCTTGTCCCCTTGCCTATCTCTTACATGCTTGTGCTAAGCACATAAGAAACTTGGGATTGCTTCTCTACAGAAGTGTGCAGGTCTTTTCTCATCTTTCTCCAAACAAGCGAGGTGGGAAGTAGTTGCCAAATGAGAATCATATTAATTAGCTAGTGCTGTGCCCAAAGGAATGAGCGTAGGGGAAACCCAGAGCCAAGGCTGTGCTGGAGAAAGTTTGGTCAGGACTGGTCAAACAAGCTGTTGAAATCTTTGGCCTGGTTATCATCGCTTGCATCCCATGCTCCCTGCTCCTGCTCGCCCTTCTCCTCCCTGGCTGGGCTGCTTGAGCACTGCTGGCCAGCAGCTCCTACAGTACCACTGGTGGGACAACACCCCAGGCCAAAAGACCTCCCCCCTGCTCACAAAGAGGGCCTGATCCCTAATGATCCCACGGGCTCATCCTAGGCTCCTTGTCTTTCCTCCTCTTTCCACACAAAGACTGGGAGGACAGGGGAACTGTATGGATTCCCAAGATGAAGCTGCTGAGATCCCCCAACCACTGGCCAAATGGCTCTGTCCACGTACACTCATGTTTGTGAATCCAAGTTTGAGGTGGTTTGGTCCTGCTCTCCAGTTGACAAATGCGAGTAAACTGGATTTCCTGCTTTAACAGCCTTCCATTTTCAAAGGTGACTAATGATTCTGAGCACTCAGCTGGAATCAACTGGCAGAGCATCTGCTTGGAACGCAGGTGAGGCCCAACACTTGTGGAAATCACATCCTTCAAAGGTGCCTTCAAGCCATGCTTCTCCAAATTGTCTCTGAAGTGACAGGCCTGATTCAAAACCCTTTGCCAACCTCAGCTGAGCTTAAATAGAAAAGTCAAACTACTGATTTGCATAGCAAACACAAAAATTTAAATGGTGCAGACCTGGTATTTAAATTTTTCTACCTCAGGTCTGGAAGTGCTTACATTCATTACAGGCCAGAAAGTGAGGTCTAGCTCCCTGAGGTAGTGGATGGTTTCAGTTTCCAATAAAGTCAATAAGAATTCTTCACACTCAATGTGAAATACAAACTTTTAGCAGCAACAAGAAAATTCAATGCATAAACAATATTAAAAAATCCTTAGAGGCTTATTATCTTCCACCAGCTACTCATATGAAGTTCAACTATTGTTTTGATTTGAATAGTATTCCCGGCCTTTTGAATTGCAGATAATTTATAATTTTAAAAAATAAAATCAGTGGTTATTTGTTTTATAAGGTACTGTCAGGGATGAAAAGGACTACAATGGTTTTTATAATGACTAATTTTTTGAAAAAATATACCTGCTCCAGTATCAAATTAATCTGGTTATTAATCAAAGTGCCTTCATTGTAAACTATTAAAAGAGGCTAGACACTGCAGATTGTGTGCTGTATTTTTAGTTTTTCCAGTTTGATTCAAAACACACTAAAAGAGGGGCCCCATAAAATAACCATCTAGAGACAGTCCATGGCAAGCATCCAGAAACTATGCTTAATGGAATGGAGTTAGCATGAGCTGAGATCATTCTTTAGCCTTGGGAGAAAAAAAAAATGTTTTTAGGAAGAGATTTCCAAAGGGATTATGAGTTGCTCTTTGCAAACAATACAGAGGATTTCCAGTATGCATTGTGCTTTTGCTGAGAACTGTGCCTACAAGGGAGCCAGTCAGAGTCCTCTTGTATCTAATGAGGAGGGGGAAATCATGATGGGGAAAGTCCCTTAATGACAGGAGACAATAGCTGTTTGTACAGTGAGACTACAGAAAACTCTGTCACCAAGGAATCCCTTAAAACATGATTTTACTAATCTGAGACATTATTCATTGAATTAGCACTAGCAGTGAAGTGCATATGTGGGTGAGAAATCCAAAATCTTATTCATAGGATTACTGAAATGTTATCTTTTTCCATAATTTGGAAGACAGCAGAGGTACAGAGCTACAGTAATAAAGAAGACGTAAACTTTGGAATCTCAGCAATCTTTAAACCAATGTAGCATTTGTCCCCAAGTTAGACTGACACGTTATACTCAACACATAAAGGAAGGTAGACAGAAACCTTGATGTAAAAGCTTTCAAATTTGGTGTCCTAATGGACAATCAGATCCCTATCCTGAAGGGGTAATACTGTTAAATTAATCCAAAACTGGGCTCCTCTTTTCCTGCCGTATGAAAACACCGGAGCGCACCCGGAGCTCCCTCCGTGCTGTGGTACCTCTTGTCCCCGTGCCCACACTCGGCCGTCTGTCGCCACAGGGTTGGCTCAGCCGGCTGGGGCTCTGCCAGACTCCACTGTTTCTGTTTGCTAAACAAACGCATCTTACGCACTTCAGCTGCGGATGAAAACAAAATTATGCAACCAGGCTTTTAATGTAAAACCGAATTCTAAAAAGAAATGATGCTAACAATTCCATGTAAGGAAACTGAGGTCTTCCTAAGGGCTATGCCTCCAAACCGCGGCCTCCTGCTCTTTTTATTCACCGTTTGACAAAGAGCTCTTCCCGCCCTGCCGCGGCTCCCCTCAGCCCCGGCCCCGCCGCGGGGTCTCCGGGCCGCGCACGTGCCGGGCCCGCGGGCAGCACGAGGAGCGCGGCCCCACGGCACTTCCCACGCGGGTGGGGGGAGGAGGCGGCGGCGGCGGCGGCCGTGGGCAGATCCCCGCGCGCTGGCGGCCGCCCCGCCCCGCCCCTCCCTCCGCGCCCCAAATGGTTCCGCCCCGCCCGCCCCTCCTCGCGCCGGCGGGGACGAGACGCGCGAGTGGGCAGAGGGAATCCCTCGGCTTCCCCTGAGCGCGCTCCGCTCTCGCGAGACTTGCGCCGCTCTCCCCATGCCGGCCGGCGCCGGGCTCTCGCGAGAGCGGTGCGGTTCCCACGCCCGGGCTGTTGTGTCTGAGGGGAGAAGCCCGGGCGCTGAGTGGGCGGCGCGCGCCGCCCCCCCCTCCCGCCCCGCGCGTGTCTCGCGGACCCGCGCACGCGCGCTCCGGGCCGTGGGGAGGGGGGCGCTCTCGCGAGAGTAGGAGTTTTGGCGAGAGTTTGTGGAAGATGGCGCCTGTTGTGACAGGGTGAGTGCGGGGCGTTCGCGGCGCCCGCCGGAGCCGCCGCCGCCCGGGGCTGCCCGGGCGAGGCCGCGCCGCGCCCGCCCGCCCGCTCCTCGGCCGCCGCTCCAGGGCAGGGGGGGCTGCCCTCCGGACGGCCCGCGGGCGGGCCCCGGGGCGCAAACCTCGCGGGGCTGGGGTCCCGCCGGGTGGGCGCACGGAGGAGGCGCCCCGGGTGCCGGCCCGGCAGTGGCCGCGCTCTCCGGCCGCCCCGCGGCGCGGGGGTCCCGGCGGGTCTGGGCGCTCACTTTGCTTTCCCTCTCTCCGGCGCGGACACACCGGTCGGGACTCCGTGCAGGGTCAGTGCTCATCCCGGCTGCTGCCGAGCGGGTCCCGCTCTGAGGGCTCCCGAGGGAGCGGCGGAGCCCAGCTGAGAGGGGACCTGGGGCTGGCACGGGCTCTTCTCCCTTCTCGTTGCCCCGACTCGTCCCGCCACAGGCGAGGGTCCTCCAGGCTCCCCCGGCCACGGACCGGGAGCGCTCGGACAAAGGCTTTTGCTGCTGTGGTTGGAAGTTGAGCGCGGTGCCCCGGCGCCTCTGGCTCGGCGGGGCCCGGCCCGGCGCTGTCACTTGGCGGCGGAGCGCTCCTGGTCCGCCGGGCGCGGGCGGGCTCGCCTCCCCTGCTAGCAGGACACCCGTTCCGTCAGGCTGGGCGACCGAGGTTCCCTTTCTCTCCTCTCTGCACACCATTCCCAGGGCTTTGTTGAGTTTTAGTTGCCTTCCTTCAAATGCCGCGGTGCAGGGAAGGGTAGCAGCCTCCCTACGCCACTAAGCCACGCTGGATCATAATGAATGGTAGTCTCCATCCCTTTCAACCGCACTGGGTAATACTTAATCATGGCTAGCCAGCTGCAGCATGTGTCACTGTAATAAGTGACACCCTCTCAGCCACCTACAGCTGATGAATAATAACAGATCCATTGCTGGTATACAGTACGCAATCACACCTGCAGTGTTACATTGCACGTTGCCATCCTCGCCACATCTTGATTGCTGCTGCTGCTTATTTGAAGTGCCGTATCCTTAATTTTGGACTACGCTGAGCACATAACCTCCCTCTATGTGTTGAGGGAAGAGACAGTCAGCAGAAGAACAGGCTGTTTCTATACTCCACCTGTTTGTTCCAAACGAAATTTTTGTCTCGTTAAAGTACTTGTAGGTCTTTCAAAAACGTCGACCTTATTTTAAGATTTCACAGTGTGTCTGTGACCTTCTGTCTTCCCTGTGGGATTACATTGTCTACAGCATTGGCTCTGTGGTTAGAGAGCAACAGCCTGCTTGGGGGTGGGGTGGAGTTGGTGGTTGATGCTTTTGTTCTCGTGGAGAAGGTAGCATTATGGTATTTTGTTGTTTTGTTTGGCTGCAGTAGTGTTTCCAATTCCTCACTCTTGTTTGTCAAAAAATAAATCGAAGCTTTTGCTTGGTTTCTTGCCTGATGAAGGCATCTTGTGGCTGATATAGAATTTCCCAATTAAATGTTCTTTAGAGAAGCTAATCTTGTTTGTTATGATTCCTGGAGTGTACTATGTTAGAGGTCGGACTTGAAAGAAGGGAATAAATGCTTTTAAAGTTTGCTATAACTATTAGCCTGTGCTCTAGTTAGCAATTAAGTTTTTCCACGTTTCTGTTAGTTTACTCATCCGAATATTTGGGTTCCATTTCCTTTTGTTTATTGATTATTACAGGAGTGTCAGAAGTGTTGTCATGTTTGTTACATTAGTTTTATCTTTTTCAGATGTCTGCTAAAATGTTGACAAAACATCTGTGGATTATTTTAAAAACAGTGATCAGAGCAGTAAGAAAAAGTACCAAGGAGAGTGAAAAAATTGTTTGTAGTTCACGATTTTAATGCTACATTTATTGTTTAAACCTATAGGGCAAATAATTCTCTGGAAAAATACTTTTGTTTTCTTCTTGTTAAATACTTCCAGTATAGGTAAAATGAAATATGCTAACTCTCGTTAATGTTGTAGTTATATTGCATGAAGGACCCTGATTTTTTTATATTGTGTATTGTGATTTTTGGTTTGGTTTTTTTATTATTAAATGACCTGTTTTTGGAGTGTGGCTCTGATGCTGAGTTGTCTGTGTGTATTAGGATTAAAAATGGATGATTCTCCAGTAGCTGATTTTTTTTTTCCCCAAAAAATAATTTAAGGGGTTTTCTTTCTGGGCTGTTCTGTAAAAACTTACTTGGATGGGGGGGAAAAAGTGTTTGAAATTAAAAAGCAATAGCCAAAGAATGTAATGTGCAAATCCTGCATTGTGTTTGAATGGGCATCACATGGGCACTCAAACTTTGAGGTAAAACTTATGGCTCGTTTGCAGTCAGTGTTACCTGAATGAAAAAGTTTTGGGTTTTTTTCCCCCGTAAAAACTCTATGCCTAAGCTTGAGGTATAGTACACAGGTTTATACAGTGTTGGAATGGAATAGTAGGAATTTACTGCAGCAGTTTTGGGGGGCAGCCAGAGTATGTTGTTGCTTTGTTGTTTGCAGCATGTGGCACACTCGTGCTGCTGCCTCATGAGGGGAGTTTTGATCAAACTTGCTCATGTACAGTGTGACAAGCTGAACTGCACGGGGTCAGAACCCCATACAGTGAGAAAGTAAACAGAAACATGAGACAAGTAACTTTAAAGGAATGACTGTTCACAACTATTATTTAAAAGAAGTGGATAATTTATGGCTGGGATTATAGGATAGTATTTTTTGGGTTTTGTGGAGTATTTTTGGTTTTAGTTGTGAACAGTTTAGCGAAATATTTTAAGATGACAAAATTAATGAAAATGCTTCTTTAATTATATTTTGAATGAAAAGCACTTGTTTTTAAATAATTGCTCATACTGTAAAAATACCTGTAGGTATCCATTAGCTTGAAAATTGCTCTGCTAGGTCTAATAAAGCCATATGGCAGAGAAAATCTCTAGTGCCATGAACTTAATTTTGTAATTGTACGGTGACGTAAAGTATGGGATGGTGTCTTCCTAGTAGCCTGGGATAACCTGATCTGTAAATACTAGAAGCCAACTTAGAAATAACAGATTGAACTGATCAGTAGTAGGCATTGTCTTGAGTACTCGATTACCAATTAAAACTTCTGTAATAGCACCTACAACACAGCATTTGGATTATTTTTTGAAGAGGTTGAGAAACCATGAAAAAGACAGAAATACTTTTGAGTAGGTTTATTGCTGGTATGATGCTGGTTTTCCGTAGGCACTGTGTGGTAGAAAATTGTTTTAGTCACATTTCTAAGTAACAGGCTATTTAAGTTCCATGTCTGAATTAGTCATCCTGGAGTTCAGTGGTTATGAGGGGTTTCCTGACCCAGAATACTTAATGATTTAAGGGTAAGGGAGGACTCAGGAGATCTGTGATGGCATAGGAGAATTTTTGGCAACAGAGACCTGAATTTTAGTGCAGTAGTGTAGACGTGATGGCTATCTGGTAATTTTGTTTCTTTGTTTTTAATGAGAAATAGGAAAAAAAAAAACCTGATAGGAGGTTTTTGAAAGAGGGTACTGCTTCAGGGAGCTCTCCTAACCACAAAGGCAAGGGAAAAGAAGTTCAGAGGTGAAAATATAACAGTTTATCAGAACTTTAACCTCATCTACATCCTGACTAGTAATTTTAGAATGAGGACCTTGACCAGTGAGGGTCTTGAAGTGGAGAATGAAGTGGATGTTGCTCAAGAAGTGAGATGGGGAAGGACTCGTGTGGTCTGGCCATAGGCTAAAAAAAGCTGTTGAGAGAGGAGTGTTCATAAGGATCAATTCTGGATCTTGAAAGATGAAGATTGCTTCACTGTTTTAGGTGTGAACTTCTGTGGTCACATAATAAAATTTCAGCTGCTAGAGGGATATCTTAGTGATGTGATGGGCATCTCTAGGATCTCAACAGCAGGTTATTTCTAGGACCTATCAAGCCTAGATTTGAGGGCTAATGCAGTTAAGTTCAGGACTTGCAGCAGTGGAAAGGAGACTGAAGCAGTGGTAGAATAAGACGTATGTGTTGTCTGTGCTGAGGCTGAGCTGGTAGTGAGGCACCAGTGTGGGGAAAGAGAGACTCAAGCTGGGGTGTTGACTTGGACAAGCCCAAGAGATGGGGAGTAGAAAGAATATTTCTGATTGATGGCAGGGAGTTCATAGTTGGATTTGAATCCTGGCCCTGGTTAGAATGAAGACAAATGGAAAGGGATGCAAGACAAAAACCTATGAAGTGATTAATAAAATAATACAGGTGAATGAGGGGGCTCCTTCAGGAGGATACACTGAAAGAACAGAGTGATCAGGGATGAGTCATGAGAGCAACAACGCCAAGGGAAAGGGAGAGTTATTTCTGGAAAAGAAGCATTGCTAGTAGTCTTGGGTGATTGACAGGTCTAGGAAGATAACAATTGCATATTGATTCTGAGCCTCATCATAGAGTTAGGCTGCAAGAGATGTTAGAATGATTTCAGTGAGGCTTAATAAGTGGAAACAGGATGATGTAGACTATAGGACTAGAATTCATGGATAGGTTCTTCAGGCTACAGTTTTTACTGTCACTGAAGGTTTAAACAGTGCTTATTAAGATTTGAGTAATAGCATAACTACAGCTATTGTATTGTGTATGTGCACCTGATGAGTGTTAAAGATTGGGAAAAACTCGTTTACAATCAAATGAGTAGATGGTTTTGTGTGACTAATGTTTAAATCATTATCAAGGAGCATGAGCTGTCTTAAGTCAGACTGTTGGGAAATCCTCATGAGGACTGTATTCTTGAAGGAGTCTTCTGAAATGCTGGCAAATATTCTTTTAACCTTTTGTACTTTCAGTAGAAACAATTTTATGGAGTTAAGATCTTAATTTGGATTTTATTTGCTTTTGCTGCTGATTCATTGTATTAGGTAGCTCTTTGTTGTTTGACTTATTCTGGTTGATACAGAGCGCAAAGAAAGTTTGAAAATAATCTTTCTATGACTTGATTTCTGCAGAAATAATTTGTAACTATTGTATTTGGCATAGTATGTGTGTGCTTGTTACAGCCAATTAAAAGGCAATTTCCTTTGCTGATATCTCTTTGCAAAAATAGTTCTAAGTATTGTTCATTACTATGAATTGCATAATGATCTGATCAAGGGTGGGTGAATGAGAGTGAGTTTCTTTACTTTGACTTGCTTGTTTCTATTTTGCTGTAATAATTTATTTTAGGAGTATTTTTCATTATTTTGAACTCCAATTTCTAATGTGTAAAAATATGGTGAAAAGTAGAGCAAATAGCCTGTAGGTGTGTACAAAGTCTTCCTAAAAGACTTGTGGTGCTTTCACAAGTAAAGATTTTGAAGAAAGATTTTATAGTTACTAATTCATTGTTGTTGAAGATTACAGTTAAGGTGCAATGCATACCTGTTCTGTGCTGTGCTTGGGTTTAGATAAACTTGAAAAGATAGGTTGTCATTTGAATTTGTAAAATACATATTTAATACAAACAAATATTCTATTTTATTCATTAAATTTGTTAGAATCTCTCTTCGGATGAAGAATGTAGTTTATCCACGGTATTAGTTTGCCACTTGGAGAGCAAATCGTGTTGACAAAATTCTGAAGTCTCAGGACATAATTTTCGGTGTTCCTAATACTTGCAACCCTAAATTCTTTGGATGTTAATTGCAAGCATGTTATTAACTGAACTATATGGCACTAATGTGCTGAAATACTGCCTCCCAAGAGCATTTCACAGGGAAGGTGCATTTTAAGTGTTTTTTGGTTTTTTAAAAAATATTTCTTATTTCAGTGTTTCTAAAAATTGAGCAATTGTGTATGCTGACTTTTATGGAATTACTTATTTTCTTCTTTTGTGTTTAGGTGGAAAAGAGAAAAAGGTAAATGTCACTAGCTGTATTATCAGATGACATCTTAGTTCTGTTGACAAAAGTGAATGTGTATTTTAAGTCTATAGTATTTCAAGGCAGTTTTATAATTATAAATTATATTCTTGATCTCAGTGAACTTCCATTATTTTATGTGGAATTGCTTATTGTGTTATAATGTTATATACCTCATCCTTACCTTGAACATAATTACATTCATTAATAATTAAGGTGATAATGAGGTAAAGCAATAATATAGAATTATGGTTATCTTTTTTAATGTAAAAATTAAAAAAAGGAAGCAGCCAATGCACTTATTTGAAGAGGAAATTATTAATAGAAGCAGTTTCCATATTCCTATATTCGTACTGAATCTTGGAAAAGTAAGGGCTAAACTTAGAGTTTCTCATTTCCTGGGGTTCTGCTTATGTGGTGTTCTTTACTCATAATTTGTGTATGTATATTTTATGTATACTTTGTGATTGCTCCCTTTAAAAAAAAGTTAAGTAACCTTTACAACCTGAAGAAACTCTTGTCACCCTTGCTATGTCACATTACAGCTGTTTTTCAGAACCTTTTTATACTGTTTAAAATAATTTCATTTCCTGAAAAATACTTCATGCTCTTCAGCTGCACTTTAGTTATCCAGATGGTGACATATGGCCATGTATCTTCTTGCTTTTATGTTTGTAAATCCATAAACTCCCTATTTGTGGTGGTAAATTTTTTACCAAGAAAGAAAAGAACGTAAGAGTTTCAGTATGTACAGTGTGGAAAGTCTCTTGATTAAGTTTGCAGATTTGGATCCTTACAATAGACAGAGACTACTATTATATACATATAATCTAATACTGTATATGTATTAAAATTATATATAAAATATAAAATAAAGACAGATGAAGATAAACTGGGTTTTTTAGTATTTTTATTTTTTTAAAAGCTTGACCTGCAAAATTTTATTAAAATATATTATGTTTATTATTAACTACAGTAGCATCTGACTTCTCTTGACCTATTAACTACAATAGTTATCATGTTTAACTATTTTAATAATAAGATTGTTTAATGAATGAGCTGCTGCTGGGACATGATTTGTTCCCTCTAAAGCAGCCTGAACACTTCAGTCAACAGCATGTGTCTTCAGGAAACTTGTGAGACTGTTTTTTGAACATGTCTTTTAATGTAGATAAGTCTTGAAACATTTGTGTTGAATTGAAATAAAAATGTTATTTCCGTAGTTAGTTAAACTAAGAGAGGCCCTGTGGAGTGATCTTGGCTGGTTAGAGGGTTGGGCAATCACCAGATGTGAAATTGAACAAGAGCGAGTGCCAGGGATGTGCACAGGCTGGGGACTGGGGGCTGCAGGAAGGGATGTGAAGGTCCTGGTCAATGGAAAGTTGGATATGAGCCAGCAGTGCCCTGGCAGCCAGGAGGGCCAACCCTGTCCTGGGGTACATCAGGCCCAGCATCACCAGCCGGGCAAGGGAGGGGATTGTCCTGCTCTGCTCTGAGCTGGGGCAGCCTCACCTCCAGTGCTGGGGGCAGTTCTGGGCCAGAATGTAAGAAAGATGTGAAGCTCTTAGAGAGCATCCAAAGGAGCACCATGAAGATGGTGAAGGGTTTAGAGAGGAGGTCATATGAAGAATGATTGAGATCAGCTGTCTTACTCAGTCTGGAGGAGAGCAAGAGGAGACCTTATCACAGCCTAGAGCTTTCTCACAGGGAGAAGCAGAGGGGCAGGCACTTCTCTGGTGACCAGTGACAGGATGCACAGGAATGGCCTGAATTTGTGTGAGGAGGGGTTTAGGTTGGATATTAGGAAAAGGTTCCCCAGGGAAGTAGTCACAGCACCAAGCCTGACAGTTCAAGAAGCATCTGGACAATGCTTTCAGGCATATGATGTGAATCTCTGGGGGTGTCCTGCACAGTGCCAGGAATTGGGCTTGATGATCCTGGTGGATCCCTCCCAACACAAAATGTTCTATGAGTCTATGATTCTAAAGTTGTTTACATGCTTCATTTGAAAAACATGAAGAATTTACAGTGGTTGTGGTTATGGTATAACTTTGCTTCATTTCTTTCTTATTCAGGGGCAAGAGTGTATCTTTATTTTGTTGTACTGCATAACTAGCTTGTATGCAGTGATATTTCATCAGTGCATTGAAAATCCAAAACAATTTCTCGAATAGGCAACAAGCTATGTTGACAACTAATCATTTTTAACTGCTCTGTGTGAGATCACTCCTGGTTCTTCATTTAATTTTTCTATTTCTTGTACGTTAGATTAAAGGGTATATATTACAATGGATCCTAGTTAGTGTTTTGGGTATTAATCTAATTTCTTATAGTTATTTGAGTAGAGGAATGAATATCTAATTTTTTTCCTTTTTGAGTACAGACAAATAGAGACATTTTTCTGAATGTGCCAGAAAAAATGTCTTTCTACTTTTATTCTTGGTAGCGTTGCTTGGTCTGTAGGACGTTTCATCTCCACTTTGTTTTTTCAAAGCCATACTTGTGGCATATTTTTAGTGTGTGGTGTTTTGGGGGATTACCAGGAAAAGTTGGTATCGAAATGAAACTTGATCAGGCTGCTGTGAAATTCAGAATTTTCCAAGCCTGAAAGAGGGAATTGAATTGTGCAAAATACTGGTCCCTAATTTTTGCCGAACCGTAGAAACTGCACGGAATAAAAGATACTCTTCAGAAAATATCCTGCTTTCCTTTTCCTGGCAGCTCTTTTCTTACTCTGTAATTTAATTTTGTCTGGGAGCAGTGGCAAAGGATCTCGCAGGCAGTGTTTGCAGGTTGCAAATTGTGGATTAGGAGCTGCCTGTGTAGAAAATAAGGTTAAAGTTGTTTGCTTAGCAGAAGAATTTGTGAAACTAAGCTTTTATCAGTTACTGATTACAGGGGAGCTTGTCTTCGTAAGGGGTGTTACTGCTTTCACTGATGATCTTGCATAAAGAGAGCTTCAAAATTAGGGTCTGCAGTCTGGGAGATGCTTGTACACATTCTGAGTTTATGCCATTGTGGAAGAGTTCTAAGGCCAGGCAGAATAAATAATAATTAGCCTTACTCAGTTGTTGTTGTTCCAGCCGTCTGCGTAAAAGCTCTTCATGTCCTGAACGTGAAAAAACAAGCACAAAACCCCAGTGACTTGCCAAGGTCAAACAGAGTCTGTGGAGAGGTGGAAATAGAATTACTGTCTCCTGCCTCTGTTCTTGTATTTGGTGTAGTTATGGGCTGTTTGCTGAGTTTTGACAGGTGACATCATGTTGTCTCTCCCAACTGCGGCCGTGAACGCTGGTCAGGAGAAGTCAGACTTCCTTAGGTTTTTCATCTGCATAACAGAAAGGTTGGTAAAGAAGACTTGAGTGACTGTAGTCATCATTAATGTGTTTTGGTTATAGTGAGCAATATTAGAGTGAACACCAGAGAGATGCTGCTCTTACATAATTGAGACAGATGCAATGGTTGGGGCATGACCAGTAGATAAATGTGCCATGTAGTAAAATGAAGTGGTGCTGCAGTGTGCTGTTGCCATGACTTTGTACTGCAGGAGAAATTATCCTGTATAGGTACTTAGTTTCAAAATTGAAAATATTTCACTACTTTCCAAATCTGCCATCCAGCTCTGGTTTCAGTGGTAAGTGTCAGAATTCAGAAAAGAAAAGGCTTTGGTGAGACTGCTGTTGTTCTTCATGTGTGTGCTTCTTTTCATGCTTAGTTTTGTAGCAGATATACAGTGATGACTAGTGAAATCCTCAATAATGTAATATCTTCCAGGAGTTATGGGGATATATCAAAACTATTTTGGAATGTCTTTTTACCCAAGTATTTTTCTGGCCAAATTCCTTTCTTCTGCTGTTCAGTACTTCTTCAGCATTGAATCCTGGGGTATTGTTGGTTTGGTGTAGTTTGTTGGGGGTTTTGATTTGGTTTGGTTTGGTGGTTGGTTGGTTGGGGTTTTGTTGGTGTTCTTTTCTTTGTATTGGAGGAGTTTTGTTTGTTGTTTTAATTTTCCTTTTCTATTTCAGGTTTTTTTCATTTACTGTTGCATGGTTGATGTTGCTTTTGGTTTGTTTTGTTTATGTGTGCATTACAAATTTCTCACTAATAAGTCACAGAGAGCAGTTAATCAAAATAAGTATTTGGGATTAGGCTTCCTCTTTGAAAGAGGCTTGTAGCACACTTGATGTATTGTGACAAACTTCTAGTCAGCACAGATGATTCTGAGATGGAATTCTGATCACAATATAAAAGTTCAAGGGATCTTTGTAAGTACTAAGTGTGCCATCCTGTTAATTGTTTTGCTGTTGATTATGGAGGTAATGTGTCTCTTAGTTTGTCTGTAAGACTGATAGAAGAATGTGTTAAGTAGAGAGAAAAAAACAGGCAGTTCTCTAGAGCTAAAGCAAATTTTTTGCTTTAAGAGTCACCTGAAGCAGGAAAAGCATGAAAACCTATTCTGATAATCTATTTTAATTAATAATACAGATGTTGGCCAGGCTCGTGTTCAGGTTTGATAATACAGTAAATAAGATTAGTGTTCACAGTGCTTACGTTTAGATAGCGGCACTCTCAAAATACCAAGAACTGTGTTAAAACAAATGTGAGAACTATGCCAAAACAAACATCAGAACTTTCTGCATTTTTTTTTTTTTTTGCAATGGGCAAAATACCTGTATTTCACAACAGTTAGCAGGCAAAACAAAGGAGTCGTTATGAAACAGTGTTTAAAGGTTTTACTGAGTTTTACTCCCCATCGGCTTGTTGAAGTGATCAATCATACTTCAGATGGTAGCAAAGGAAAAGTAGACCAGGCCTTTACAGTCATTTGTTAAACACTACTAGAAAGTATAGGGCAACTCTTGTTACTGGACCCCTTGTGCTGTAAGGGGAGTAGTCAGTCATTCTTTGTGACTGGCTGCCTCTGCATGTCGCTTTAGAGACTGCAGTAAACAACAGGTGACCTCGGAAGATACCACGAGTTTGAAGCCAGTCCTTACGTGATCGTTCCTTGAAAGTGACCTGAATTTCCATATGGAAATAAAATACAGAAGAAGAAAAGCTCTGGGCATATTCCTTGTTTTTCCAATGTTTCTGGGTCCTGTGGTTTTTCTGGAAAAAAATCTTAACTTTTTTTTTTATTGTTAAATACTTAGTAAATAATCAGAAAAACTGAACTGACCTTACTGCCTTAATGTCTCACCATATTGCTGGATGGCACTAACAGTTAGCCATAGACTGGTTGGACTTGTCAGTTTGCATTGTCACGTAAACAGCATTGCATCAGGTTGAATTTAAAAGTTTATCCTTTTCAGTTTGACTAGTTCTCTAAAAAATAACCAAAAGCAACAGACCTATGTTTGCCAGAAGGTGTTAGGCAGTGATGAATATTATATCTGTAGAGATAAGAGACTTCTTCACTTACTGAAAGTTTTCCTCAGTCCTTAGGATTCAAATTGTGAATGTCGTTGCTGGAAGTACTCAGCAGATTTTACTGGTGGCACTTGTGATATTTTCTTTGTTGTGTTCAGTATTCTGCCTAACGACCCTGATTGCAGAAGAGTTTTTTCAGTGATGATACTACATTTTTTAAGATGAAAAATACTATTCTGCCATTGTACAAACTGCACTCCTAGCTAATATTTTCTCTTTTTTTTGTTTTGACATTAGTTGAAAAACATGTATAACCACTGCTTGACATTCCTTTCCTCTGATTCCAGGTTATATCTGGTCAATTCTGCTTCCTCTTGTTACATATAAAGCATACTGAAATAACATGGGGTATTGTAGTTTGCTTACTCATTTTCAGTTGTGTTCTCTCCTGAATTTTGTGAGCAGCCCTCAATTAGTTTTGCTTCTGGATCTCCCTTTTTTTTTTTTTTTTTTTTTTTTTTTTTCTGTGAAGTTTCTGTGTAAACCCCATTCTCTTTGTTTCTGGGGAATCCATGTTCACTTATGTTTGTCCAGAGCAGTACTTTCAGACTACTTCCCAACAGTTGTTCCTTTTTTCTCCTAAATTTTGCTGTTACTAGCTGTAAGGCTTGTGGTGTACTTAGGGCATCACCACAACCGTTATCTACAGAGCAGAGAAGTCTCTGTTGCTGCTCAGCTGGTGTGATAATCTAACAACTGTATGTTTTAAATCAAGTCCAAACCCTGTTACTTTTTGGGAACTTGTAACTTGGCTTTGTCAGTGCCTTGGATCATGAGAGGGAGTGTGTAATAAGCACTTGTATGTGACTTGTCTCTCCTCTTAAGAGCAGATGAGGATTGGAGAGAAAATAAAATCTAAAGAATTCAAGAAGCTGAGATGTCTCGTGTAACAAAAGACAAAACATTTACAGAGAGAGAAGCATAAAACTTAAGTTTATTTTGGAGTTTCATTTTTTGCTTTTACCACCCTTCTTTCTTTTGAAATGTTTCAATCCTCTTCATGTATGGAAAGCTACTACTATTTTTTTATCCTTTTGCTACTCCAAAGAGACTGGATAAAATAGAAGTTTGAATACGGGCTGCAATCTGTTGCTAATGGCTTTGTAGTGTGTATATTGAAAGCTGTGAAGAAGCAGTACACTTTGTTCTTACTAACATGATGTATTTCTAAAGCAACAGAACAGGGAGAAAGGATTGTTTTGGAAGTGATGAAAGCAAACAAAGTAAAGCTGAGACCAGGTTAAATTCTGTAAATAAGCATTGCCCAAAAAGTGGTGGGTGTGTATCTGTGTATATAGATACACTTAAAAGTGTTTGTTATACAGCTTTAATATACAACTTGGATTTATATTTACTACACACACAGTTTCTTCTAACATAAGATGGGTTAAAAGAGCATGTGTGACATTCTGCATAAAATTGTAACTTTTATTTTTGCCTGGTTCAGTGATTGAATGCAAACATTTGATTTGCTTTTCTTAATGCCTTTTCAGAACCCTAGAGAAATGGTATCATACTGGAGTGTCTTAATATAGGTTAAAAATTACCAGTTTGATTGAGATAGTTCAGTCTTACACTTTCTATTCTTGTTATAGAAGACATTGTTATTAGTGATACATGTCCTGATCTTGTCTGGTTTTGCTTCAAAAAAAAAAAAAAAAGTATTTGAAAGCTTACAATACAGATATTCTGGAAGGAGATGTGTAACAATGGTGCACTTTTCTTCTAACAGTGAGCCTCAGTTTACTTTTGCTGATTAAACAGCTCATGTAGGCCTTTGTCGAAAGCATTTTTCCCACTTCATTTTGGAACAAAATTTAGAGAGTCAAACATATCCTTTAGATATCAGAATTGAGTAATTGTTCTAACCAGTGAGGCTCATGTGTGCAACCTTGCTCCTTTGGTTGAAGGTTTTTTTCCTTTGGTAGAAAGAATCTTCAAACTATCAGTCTTGCAACACTGGTCCATAGTTGGAGAAACAGGAAACAAACACTTGGATATTGTCCCAGATCACCATTGCTCATTCAGTCTGTGGCGTCTTCCTTTTTTTCAGCTGCTTTCTTAATTTCTTTCTTGGAAGCCAAAAGTAGCTTCATGCAGTTTTCCTAAGAATTGAGTCATTTATCAGCTTCTCCTTTGCCAAATAATCTGTAATGGAATCCACTACATTTTCTCTGCCTGAGGCTGTTTATTGCATTGTCCACTTGCTTTTGACTTGCTGTCTGAGTCCTTTTGATTGCTTATTCTGTCTGTTTTCTGCAGTGTTGTAGTTAATTGTAGCTGTTAGAAACATCTTGAGGACTCTAAGTTCAAAGTGCCCTAGGTCTTGGCACTGTGTCCTTCCTGTAAGGAACCTGTATTCACCTGTCACTCAAGCTGCTTGCAAGCTGTTGGGTGGCATGCTGGTCCAGGGGAGCCCTTTTAACAGGGCTCTAGTATACTTTAAAGGAAGGACTCTGGTTTTCATTATAAAGACAACCAGGATAACTGTGTTTTGGGGAGAATGGTGTGCTGAATGTTGAGCATACTTCAGATTTGTCCTGAGGTGTGCTGGCATGGCCAACCAGATCTTAAAACTAGTAAAAGGATCATAGTTGAAAAGCTATTGAGTGCCTGTCCCGGCATTGTTTGTGTAGTTAATGAAGATTTATTTCCTAAAGGACATTGTGCTTTGTAGTTGCCAGTCTCTTAGGGAAAACTGGTAAATCCTTTCCTTTTTAAAAAAATACCCAAAAACTAACTTGTAACTCCAGAAAACTCCACAGCACCACTCCTTTGCCGTCCTCCCCTCCCCCCAAAAAATTACCAGTAGAGATTTATTATTCTTTCCCTTAGAGTTTGTGGTTAATTTTATTAACCACAAACTCTAAGGGAGTAAGCATTTCTATTATCATGCCACACTTGACAGCTGGTTTTGTGTGTACCTTCAGACAGCAGTGACGTTGTGTCGCAGCACTTTGGTCAGCGGTGAGCGTCTATGGCTGCTGAGCTGGGTGATTTGTAGGCTTTTCCAGTGTCACTCCAGTATCAACCTGGATTTACTGATCTGTTAAAAAGAAATTTTAATTCTGTGGTGGGATGACTCTTGGAGGCTGATCATGTTGATGTGAAGTTGCCTTGGGATTTCCTTGCACTGAACTGAAAATAGTCAAAGGCAGGAGAATGTTCAGAGGAGGCACCGTTTAGGCTTGTGTGGTTCTTACCCTTCTTCAGCTGTCCATTAATCCTGTTGCTGGAAATGGAGAACTGGATTGCTGGAGCCTTGGCCTGAATAAGAATAACCTACATGCAGAGGTTGTGCATACACTAGCAGAAGAAGCAAAAGGCCCTGCATGCCTCGGTGGATTGTCTTAACTCTGTCCTTCTTCCTCGTCGTTGCCTCACTTTTTAATAGCAAAAGAGAATGGAGAGGAATGGATAGATGCTGGTCTGGGGAACAAAGTGAACTCTGAAGGTAGATAACGATGTATGAATATGTGTGGGGGCAGTTGTTTCTTGAATTTTCTGCTGCTGCAAAGACATTGAAGAAATTTTGGAGGTGGGAAAAGTAGATTTTGCTATCTCAGTGTTAAAGTTTTTATCTGATTCTTTATGTTTTTATTTATTGGGGTGTGGAAACATTCAGTGGCTTCTCTGTTTTATTCTTTTATTTAGCTGTAGGGGAAGTTCTTCTTGCTCCCCCCCCCGCCCCCCAAGGGAGTTTCCTGTGTGTATGGAAAAATAAAAAACAGAAGTGAAAAATACCTCGGGCTTCCAAACCTGTCGCTCATGTTTCACTTCTCCCACTACCTTTCTTGTCATACAGGTAGTCCAGCAGTCCTTCCCCTGCCCCATTGCAATGCCATCTATCTAATAGCAAACATGCTAGTTAACTTGGCACACCAAATTATTGCAACAACCTGTGAACCACTGGGGAAATAAAGAAAATTTACACAGTGCTACACTTTTCTGGTGTTTATCTTTAACTTGCCAGAATGTTTTATTAAGCTTTTTTTTCAAGCTAGTTAATATAGCATAACTCTGATACCTGTTCCAAGAGCTTTATAGTTATAAATAAATTCAGTATGCAGCTCATGGGCTTTTTTTGTTTAAAAATCCACTTAAGGCAAGGGCCCTAAAATTGTGTGTAATTCAACAGTTAAATTGCATTTCATAATGTGTTACTGTCACTAAAAATTCTGGAGACCCTCTGTTTACAGTCTGACTGTAGAGCAAATGGTTTCTCTATTTCTTATGCCCAGGTGAGCAGTATGTAGATAACATACTGTATTCAATATGAATGCTGTACACAGTATTTAATCTTTCCCACAATTACATAAGATAATTTAAGTGGTTTAAACCTTGTAATCTGAATTTTCTTCATTTGTTTAGACTGCATTTTGTGTCTGTTCTCTTGTCATGTAGCAGGTTTGTGCATTTTTAGCCTCTTATGTTGTTCTGTAAATTGTAGGACTAAAGAACTTCTGTATCCTGTACACTTGGGCCTTATATGGTGAGGCCAGTTTATGGGACAATACCATGAACTTCTTCATCCCTAATGGGCAAAGTGTAGTGGTAATAGATCTAAGGCATAAGCTCACTGTCTAGCCAAATAGCATATGCACAGTGATTGCTGTGAAACAGTAATTTCCAAATTCTGCTTTGTCTTCTTTCATGACATTGGAAATGTCTGTGCAGCTTCCAGTTTTCATAAAACTCATAGCAACTTAATTTTCTTTAAAAGCTCCTTTCTTCTTTTTAAACTTAGTTAAAACTGATTTATGGGCTCTTAAGTTATTGCAAGGATGGCTAATCAATTTATTAATTGCACTAATACAGTACTAAGCCTGCCCTGTGGACAGAGTATTCCGTATTTTCCAGAATGCATTAATGCCTTGAAGAAAAGATACTGTTTCTCGAAAATGGTGAATTTGAAGTGGCAGCTTCTAATATAGGTTATCCCTTGATTTTTCTTTCATATGAGACTTTTTTTTTCTTCATTTATCTTGGCTGCGTGGCCATCTGTATATTTTCGTTCCATAGTTCAGCTTATCTATCTGATTGTTGGACTTCAATTTTTTCTTCTGTTTTGGGGAGTTCAGTCTGCCCTGTTTGAGGCAGCAGTGGGGACAAATTTCAGGAAGGGGCTCTCTCTGTAGACTGGCATGTTCCACATCCTGCACACTTAGTAGTCCTGCACTGGTAATCATTTTTAGCTGGTCAGGGTATGCTTGACAGGGTTGGTAGCTGCTAACTGAAATGACAGATTTGGCGGTTTAGTGCTTCAAGACGCTTTTGACAATTTACATTCCCTTCTGGCCTGAATGTACTTGGAAGGATGAGACAATGTTTTGAAAAGAGGTTGGGTTCAGAGCTCAGCAGTTGGGAGCCTACACAGCACTGCTTAGGCACGCTTTTCATGCTGTAAAATCCTTGCAAAAAATTGTGCCAGTACAGGCGTTATTCTGGGAAACTCGTGTTGTAGCAGTCACAGGTTCAAGATCACGCACAAGTTAAGTGCTGTTGGGTAATTTTCTTTTTAAAAATACTAGTTCCTTAAATATTTAAAATACCTACATTAAGTAAAGTTTGTCTCAAAAAAGCATTCTTGTTTTCAAATTGGCTTCATGGTTTATAGTGTACCTCATTAAGATGCAGGGAGAAGTTTTACCAGTAATTTGCATCTGTGTGGAGTTTAAACTTGACAAACCTGAAAAGCAAGCCTCCTTGAATTAAGTATGATTCACACAATTTCCATTTTAAAAAATGGACAGTAATAACAACTGCTTTGCATTTGTGCTCTTCAGATATTTTTTCTTATGAAAAATGACACGTAAAAGCTGTTACGGTACAATAGGAGCATGTGTGACTGTGTAAGAAAACTGTAATACTATAATACCAGAAAAAAGGATGATAAGGTGTTAGCTTGCTGACATTCCAGCTATGTAATCTAATCTTTTCATATGGTTACTGTAAATGTACTGTGATAAGGAGGAGTAAAAGTTTATTATTGGAGTGTCTGTTTAACTATCTTGTACAGGGATCAGTGACCCAGTTACCATAACAGTTGTTAAAAGTAGTATCATATTTGATGGTAGGCATTGTGGAGATTATATTTCTCTAGCAATTTGTTTCTAAATATTATAGTTTTCAGTTATAACCAGCAATAATTAGAAGGAGCTTCTACCTTATAAAATTTAAACAGAAATATAGTTTTTGTTGTATTCATCCTATTTTTGCCTTTTTCCTTCAAGTCAACTAGTTTTTAAATGGGAATATGAATTTCTGTCTTTCCTGTGTTGGAATGCTCTATTAATTATTGCAGGGACTGTAGCTGCAGTATAATTTAATATCTTAGAAACTTAAAATTTAACTGTAAATTAATTCAGCAACAGTGACAAAAAGTCCAAAGCTTTAAAATCTTTTAAAACAACTGTTTTTCTTAAAACACAAGTTTGTAAACTGTAGATGGAGTATTACCTGATTTTGCTGTCTTTGCAATTTATGTGACTTTAAAGGTTTAAGGATGATTTGCTTATATTAAATGCTTTGCAGTTAGAGACCTTCAGCACAATCACAGGGAAAAGGCTAACAGTGGAGAACGGCCTCCAACTGGTTTAGTTGTCCAAGGAAGTTGAAAAAGAGGCTTCTAATTCTCATTCTTTTCTGGGATGTGTTTATTGCTGCTGTTTTTATATTCATGGGATGATGTATTCATAAGCTTAACTACGAAACAATGCACTTGAGATTGATTAATTCTAGGATACTGACAGCTCATTTTGCAACTGCGCCCAGTTAATGTTAGTGTAACCACGTAATTCCTGGGTGATGCAAGAAAACATCTGATATCTAGGAAACCCTATAATTTTGTAACACAGGTTGGTGCCAAGTGCAGCTTTGTTAAAAGGTATACATATGCACAGGTTTTGTGTCATCACTTTAATCTACTGAGGAGATAAATTTTATTTACCAATTTGGAAATTACTGTTTGCATGGCAACCTGCTTAGGTGCTGATAACCTATTCTTTGCTTGCATACTGATACAGTTTTTGAATTGTTTTACAGGTTTAGGATCAGTGGGTGAGACATGGTTCAGAGAAATAAGCTTATAGAACTCTAGCAGTTTATTGAATATAAGGAGCTGCTTCCATATTGCGTTTTGAAGGCTCACAGTGTAGAAGTTGGAGGAAGAAAGGGAATGAGAGGATACATAGTGTAATAATACTGTGTTAAAAAAAAAAAGAAAGAAAATGATTTTGTATAAAAAAGCTGACTGAAAGTGACTGAGTTGCTGGAGGAGGAAGATGAAGGGGAATTGTCCCCATTTCTTAGAGGTGTTTTTTAGGATTGTGAAAATACAGTAAAGATATTTAAAAATGGCTCTTGAAACTTGCTTTGGAGGGCTAGGCACTGCTGTCAGAGCTTACAGTTCCTAAAACAAGACCAGTTAAGGTAGTGTATGAATTGGGTTTTGTTGTCTTTTTGCTATTGTTGTTAATAACAATAACATTATTTATGTTATTTACAATAATATTAAGTGGGTCAAAATTGAAGATGGGGTGCACCAGGTTTCTAACAGTGCCCTGCTACTGAAGTAGGTGGTCACATTCTCCTGAGTGTGCCTGTTGATTGGACTGAGGTGATGCTGGCATTCTCTGGGACTGTGACTGAATCAATGAAATCCCCTTTCCCCTTTCCTGCCTTCCCAAAAAGAGTCTTTTTTCTGGGTTGCTGATTTGAATTTATCTGTGGAAAGGTCTGACAAGTGCTGGAATTTGGTGTTTGAGGATAGGTCAGTGCAGCTGGAGGAAGCTGGCAGACAAGACTTGTTTGGCAGTGACAAATCAGCCCAGCTGCCTCTGAAGCCACAGTCCAGCTGTGAACTGGAGCAGCTGGGGGACAGGCAGGTTTGCTTGCCCTGACCTAGCAGAGGTGGGAAAGGCATTTGAGGCAGTGGTGACTTAAACTGTCACAGCAAGACTGTCAGAGTTGGTCTGCTTAAACCTTAGAGATGTCAGTTTACTTAGCTGTCATTTTTCATTAAGTTCCAACTCCACTTGGAGTGAGAGTCTTACCAGTATCCTAAGCTAAACTTTGACTTAGGGTATTTGTCTCTTGGTAAGATCTTTTAATTTTGCTTCAGATTTGCAATTTGTGAGTCATTTTCTGTACTGAATTCCTCTGTGTGTTTTCTTGCATTATAGTTCTTTCCCATGAGAGTTACAGGCTTGCTTAGCTGCTCCTGTAATCATTTTTGGCTTCTGTTGAGGTTGAGTTTGCTGAGGTGACCAAACAACTTTCTCCAACCAACATGATTGGTTTCCTTGTCTCCTGCTTTGCCGTGTATCAGTGGCATGCCAGATTGATGGACTGAGTGAGCTCCTTGTGAAAGGTCTGAGCACTGCAGGTGGTGTAGGGGAAGAGAGTTGAGGGGCTTGGAGCAGGGACCGTAAGCCCCTCAGAGACAGATTAGGCCGTTCTCCCTGTTTTTCTGCTTGTAGGAAGCAGTTGCTGTACCAATAAAGCTCCTTTGTTTATGAAGGTATAAGGTAAGGAAAAGGATTTGGAAGAGTGATTATCCTATTACTTTATTAGAGCGGTGGTTACAGATTTTGAAGCTGACTGATGACTGTCCCTGTCAAGAACCTGTTAGTTCCAAAGAAATACATATTTGTATTTATGGTTAATGAGGTTACTCTGGCTTTTTGAAAATCTTAAGTCTCTGCAAATTGAATATGGTTCTTTACCACTTCCTTGTAAAAGCATTCACAACTTCTCTCTTTATTATGTATTTTTGGTATTACAGTGAATGGTGGTGGTGGTTCAAAGAAAACCATGAACCTTAACTTCTTGTCCTTCCTTTTATTCACTTCTTTTTAGAGTTATCTTCTGCACACAATATCAGTGCTTATCTTCCAGTTAAGGATGGAAATTGTATTTACAGAGGAGAAACTGTTCTTTGAACACTGCAGACATTCAGTCACTGAAATGAAGGTTGAGCAAATCCTTAGGTACTATATTATAGTGCTGAATTCCTATATTAGTAGTAAAGTGGTTGAAAAACTCTCCTCCTATATCTAACTTGTGACTTTTTTCAAGTAACCAGGCAACAGAGATAATAATTAGTGTACTTAGCAGTTTTTCCCTCATGCTTCTAAAAAAAAATCTCTTCAGACTTAAGTCTTATTTGCAGTTATGAGCCAAGAGTAACTCTAAAAAACACTGGCTTGGTACTCAATAGCTCTGTTCTTGCCAAATTTAGAAATTTAATTTTTTAAAAGGCAGGTGCTTGTTTTTTAAGGACTTGTTGATACTTGAATTATAGTTTAGTAGGGGATATATAATCACTTTCTTGGGAAATAAAAGTCAAGTTTGCTTGTGAAGTATGTATTCAAGGGTGATGTGCAAGGTGAGATCCAGAGGAAAATTTGCTGTCAGATGGACAAGAAGAATTCTAGTAATCATAAGCTGAGCAAAGTCAGTCAATGAAAGCTGTGTCTGTGGAATGTTTTGTGTAAAATCATGCTCCAGACTGATTTTATGTATCACCATTACTTTAATTCTCAATTTTGTGAACTATGTGCAGGTTCCAAGTATCCACTCTCTTTTGGTTTGAATGAATGAAGATAAAGCTAATGAGTGCATTCCCTATGCAGTTATAATAGCTGGGCCAAATTATACTGTGTTTTAGGGACTGGGATTATGTTGGCATGCTGATTTTTCAAGCTAATAACTCATTCAGTTGCTGAGGTACATGTGTCCAAGTCTGCAGTTTCCACTAAACATTTGAGCCAATGTTATCAGGCAATTAATAAAAAAGAAATAATAATAGTATGTGAATATAAAGGAATAATAATAGATTGAGTAATGTTTTACTGTGTTTCTTACATTCTACACCACTCCAACTTTTTAATGGCTTTATCCTTTAAGTTGATAGTATCCAAGCTCTTTAGTATACCTGAGATCTTTGGATTACTAGCTCCTTGCTGCAGGCAGCTACAGCTAAAAGCAGGAGCAAGGAAAACACATCTCCAGGTGTATGTTTAGGCACTTCCTCATTAACCAAGCTATCATTACTGACTTCCTTGCCTCACTTAGTGTGGCAGAGTTGTGTGAATGCTGTCTTGATTAAAATTATGTCCTGTTTGGACAAGACCTTTGACTTTTAGAGTCATATACAAGTATAGTGATTACTGTGTGGAGTTCTTTCCTAATCTAGGTAGACTACTATAAAGAAGTGAATTTGTTTACTTTCTGTAAGTTGTTTAAAAGTGACCCTGCTTACTGATACAGTGCAAGCTTTATTTAAATTGCAGCTGTGTTTCTGTGATTTTATGGGGATTGGAAAAGCGAGGACAATAATGAAAGCAGTGTGGGAGGATGAAAGCAGGTCCGAAAAGGGAGAGGGAGTTTCTAATTGAACCAGTGACTTGCAGTGAGAGGGCGTGACCAAGTGGAGCAGAGCTTTTTCTATTGTATTTGTCAGTATTATTTGATATAGTGCCAAAAGTGTGTACAGTACTGTAGAGTGGAAGACTTGTTTCAAACATTTAACATGCTCCCTGTGTTGGAGGACTTAAATTCTTTAAGTATACTTGGGGGCAGTGCAGAATCATGCAGTACAAAGATGTGATAGTGCGTGGTTGGTGGCATTCACCCTGGAGCAGGTGGGTCTTTTTTGTTGTTGTTATTGTTGAAGAGGGGGAATGTTTTGTGTATTGATCAAAAACTTTCTGGTTTTGTGATTTCAGGGGCTGCTGTGCCCCCTACTTCCAAAGAGTCACAGTGCAGTTGGACCACCCATTGTTCACTCTTTACAGAAGAGAAAGGGACTTTAGGAGTAGTAGAAGTCCATTGTTCATGTCTGATAGACATTCTTGATTGCTGTGGTTTTAATTAATTTTATCTCCTTTTGTAGGATTGTAAGAAAGAGGGTACCTTGTGTCAATAGTGTTTCAGAGCAAGTTGACTGAGACTGGTTCTTTGCATGTGACTATGAAAACTGTATTTATTTTTAAAAATGGGTTGGCTTTTAATGCAACTCTAACCTTCAGAACGAAGTCTTTATAGCAATATTTGTTACTGTATATTTGTTACAGTAGACACCCTAATGAGAATCAGGGCCGAAGTGCTGCTGGCAGGCAAAAGTGAGAGTGAGTTGATGACTGCATGTGACTCTGTGAGTGAGTGTGTTCATCCTAAAGGATGAACCAGCCTGTGATGGGTGAGCTGGAAGCTGTCAGTCAATTTGTTGACTTCATCAGCCTCAGGAGGATCACACTTATGGATGACATAGTTGTGTCTGGAGGGAGCAGCAGGGGAGGTAGGTGCCATTTCTTCAGCGGTTTCTGTGCCTCAGCTGTGTGATACTACAGAACAAGACAATGGAGTATTTAGGGTGTGAGTAGTCCAAGGATTTAAAGACTCTGTACTCTATGATGCTGTGCAGATCGTTAGGAACACAGGCTTTGCTGGGTCACATTAGACTGTATGGCATTAAGTTAAAAAAACCTACAAAAATCAGTGGAGGATGAAACCCCAAAAAACTTGTGGATACGGAGAGGGAGTTGCCTGAGAAATGCTGATCTGCTGAGAACTTTGTGAAGAATGAAGGTTATGTGCAGTTGTAGGCTGTGGGGTATGGAGTGGGTAAGAATTATTTCATCATCTGTCCTTTCTTTTGACAATATTAGCTTATTTATTTTAGTTTTTTAGTTTGTGTTCCCAGTGTGGAGGTTGTTTAGTGCTGGATGTTACTGGTAATACAACTGTTTCTGTTTTTCCTAATCAGACTTGTGTGTATTGAACCCATTTTTGTTTTGGATAAGATAAAATCTTCCTTCTGAAGGCTTTGTTTTATCCATTGGTATGGTTCATTTATTTAATATCTTCATCCATGGAGAAGATTAGTGTGAAATGTTCTGTTTGAGCATAGGTTATTGCTGGTAGTTACTTCCATGTTAACTGCATTCTTATATACAATTATATCTTTTGCATTAATCTCTTGGAAATTGTGTCCTTGAGGTGTTTTGACTTTTCAGTCATGTGTAAAACCTGTAGATCATCACTTTTTTGAGCTCTGAATTTGTAGCATTGACATATTTTTTTGTGCTATTTTCAAATTCGTTTAAAAAGAAAAGATATCAGTGTGGGATAAGATGCACTTCTCGAAATCAGATCCAGCAGTTATCTTCAGCAGGAGACATGTTTAGAGTGATGTGGCTCCAACCACTGTATTAAATGGGGTGGTCTTTATATGCCAGCTCATGCTGGATCATAAATGGCCCATGTTTTTAATATGTAGGAATTCTCTTTGGGTCTGTGAAACCACCAGATGAGAAAATGTTTTCTAATTACAGTTGATCATTTCCCTTAGGAGTTGTGTTCTAAAATGTTTGTAATAGACTATGGTTGTGAAGATGAATGCGCAGAATATTTTCAGTATTTACATCTTGTCTTCGCTGAAATCTGTGCACAGAAAAGTATATCTACATTAACAGAATATCCTGCTTTTGCAGTTGATGTAACATGTTATCCTAAATGTAGAAATCTGCAAAACCAAAACAAGTCTGTGGAGTAGCTGAGTCTTACCATGTTGGTTGTAGTAGCTGTTCAATCCCAAGGAAGTGTTTCTAGCAAATGCCAGATTAAGGGATCACTCCTCAGAATTAATTAGTGTGCTCTCTACGTGGGCACTGTTGCATATGTTGGCTTTGATAATTTCAAGCACGTTAAAAGTCCATAAATATGAATTTTCTTCAGTGCTTCTTCAGTTCTTCACTAATTTGTCCATGGTAAGCAAATTGAAGCTGGAAATGGGCAGAGGATAGACAGTTAAAAGAAAAAGGAAAAAAAGGTCCCAGCATGCTACATAAATCCATCTCTTTCAGCTTTTCTCATATGATGCTTCTGTTAGTGGCTGAAAAGAAATACTTTTATATCGATCCTCAAACTTTGAATGGAAACCTGGGTATTTAATTTTCCAAGATTTTAGATAACCTCGGTAGGCCAAGTAAACCATTGAGATCCCATACTGGTGAGCTTGTAGTATAGTGAGTTTGTGGTAATGGATGTCAAAGTAACTTGAAATTAATTCTTTGAGGAGTATTTTCATTTCTCATGGTAGAAAGTAATATAGACCCTGTTACAACGAGGGTCTGGTTGTCTGATACTAAGAGCTGAACACACACTTGACAGGCTTTCTAGCTTTCCAAAAATATAGCAGTTACTTTAAAACTGAGGGAGAATGATAAAAAAAACCTGTAAATTATTTCTCTTATTTTAATTTTTTTTCTTTAAAAGGCTTTTGTCTGACTGAGTCACAAACTCTTCTTGTTTGTTCACGAGTTACATGGCCCCGTAAGAGGTCTAGGAAAAGGTTGCACCTGACAGTTGACATTATTTTTAGAACTGGACTTAAAGTGAAGCACAGGAATTTCTTTTGCTGCACTCCTGGCTGAAATACACTTAAGAGTAGTTGAAATGGCAGTATTTGTTCTTCCCCAGTCCAATCACACGTAATGGTTTGTGGATGCCAGCTATTTGATAGGTATTAGAAATGTTGGAACTTAACTTGAGCCTCTCACCAAACTTTATTGGCGCTTCGTATCGCTGGAGAGCAGAAGTTGGATTTTTTTTTTTTGCATTCTTTCTTTCTGAATTGCATAATGCAGTTTGAGAGGTTGCCAAAGACTGTATAAAAATCTGGAGGTTTTTTATCAGATTCCTCCTCTTTCAAGCACTGTTTCTCTTAGTTGTCCTCTGAAGAAGTAAAATCCTTAATCACTCTATTCTGTATTTAATTTCTATGTTAAATACTCTGGTTCTTATACTGCCTTAAATTAGTGATTGCCATATCTTATTTATCACAATGTTGAGACATTTGTGCTCTGGGAGGTGGAACTGAAACCATTGAACTGAACAGTGGGAGGGAGGTTAAGTTCCTTCCCAGCCAGTTTCTTTGTCACACTTTGTCTGGGGATTTTTTTTCCAAAATCCATATTGAGGTATTATAGTAATCTCTTGTAGCCTATTAAAGAGTTATTCTAACATGTTCTGCAGCAAATACTGGGATATGTACTGGGGTATAACAGGACACATAAAGAATTGAATTTGCTCTTCAGGAATGATGTTAGGCCTTTGCTACATCAGTCAAAAGCACTACCAAGTGAGTACGTCCAGTTGGCAGTCGGGTGTTTGGGTGTGAAACATTTCCAATGAATAGGAATTCTGCCTTTTTAAAATCTGGCATTTGTTTTTTTTCTGTTCTCATTGTACTGGGTCTGGCTGGGAGAGGGTTAATTTTCTTCATAGCAGCTGTTATGATGCCATGTTCTTTGTGACCAGAACTGTGCTGATAACACTGTGACCAGAACAGTGTTGATAACTGATATTTCAGCTCTTTCTGAACAGTGTTTGCACAGCATCAAGGCCTTCTCTCTTTCTCACTCTGCCTGGTGTCTGCCCCCCACGATGACTGAGGGGGGTACAAGATACTGGGAGTGATACAACCAGGCAGGTGACCCAAACAGACTAAAGAGGAATTCCATGCCATAGAACGTCATGCTCAGCAATAAACTGGAGGGGAGTGGGATTTAAAGAGGTTACCCAGCTTTTGCTTAGGAAGTTGCTTGGTATCAGTCATGAGTGGTGGTGAACAGCCCGTTTCACTTTGTTTTTCTCTACTTACACTTCTGCTTTGTATGTTAAACAGTTATATTATCTCAACATACAAGTTTTCTTCCTCTTTATTCGTGTTTTTCTCTTCACCCATCTGATGGTGAGGGGGAAATATGCACCTGGATGGTTTAGTTACCTATGAGCAACAGAGCACCACATGATCTCCTCATACTTGTGTAAGGCAGGAAGGAAATAGAGATCTCAACACGTGGGTATTTGTTTTGAAAGGAACCTCTAAAGGTCATGGAGTCCAAATGCCCTGCAGTGAGCAGGAATGTCTTCAGTCAGATCAGGTTGCTCAGAACCCTGTCTGTTGAATGTTTCCAAGGATGAGACATCTACAGCCTGGTTTTGGTTACTGTGCTTTTGGATTCTTCAGGGTAAGGAAAGTATTTACTTTTATTTTCAGTGTTGAAATTTTTAAGACATCAGGGAAACTTCATAAAACAATTGACACAGAAAACAGTAACTGTAGTGTATTTTTATGCCTTGTGTATTCTGGAGTTAAATTTAAATGTTTTGCCTGGCCACAAATTTTTCTGCTGCCCCATTTCCCATAGAGGTCTCAGGTCCACGTTTTTCATTTAGCAAGTCTTAATTTGCAGCTCGTATCTTCCCATTCTTAGTCCTCACTGTTTCTGCTGCTCCCCCATGTTGGCCTCTCCAACACACTTGCTTTCTGCTCAGCTGTTGTTTCTGCTGTAGTCAAATTTGACAACTCCCTTTTGCATTTTGCTTCTCTGGAGACCATTTACAGATAGATCCGTGCTATTCTGACTAGATGCCAAAAATTGTGTCAATCCATAGGCCAAGTGAAGATACAATGCCTAATTGCTGAAGCTTGTCTCTATTTGTATGTTATGGAAATATTTTTTTAAGGCTTCTGTGCTCAGTACATAAAGGTGAATGGTCTTTCAGAGGGACTGTTAAAATGATGTTCTTGGCTGAAAACCAGTACCGGAAAAATTTGAAGTTCATATTCCAGGCGGGAGGATGCTAGAGCTGTTCAGTGACCATAGATCTTCAGTCAGAATTGGAGGTTGGACAGCATGTGATTTTTATAGAGATTTTTTTCATAGTTCTTTTTCTTGTAGATGGCAGTTTTGGTTAATTTTCCTTTATTTATTTTTACATCCAAAGTTGATTTGACACGTAGAACTACTGAATAAAAAAATTGAACCAAATCATTTATATCCAGAAAATAAGACCATGTAACAAAAACAACAACAACAAAAAATTTTGCATGTTTAGTAAAAACATAAAACTACTGATTGATGCTGAATACAGTAAAAATTTATGTTCCTGCAGTCATAGAAAATTATAATATGTATTGTAGCTGAGCTAGGAATTCCAAATAGGATTTCACATTCTGTATTGTCTGAAAACATTTGAAACTTGTCCTGTATATTGTGCCATGTGTTTACCTAACCTGAGAATATTGCAAATTTGAGTAAAACTATACTGTACTGGTAAGATTATTATTAGTTCACTTGTTAACTTCCATACTTACTTGAAGGGCAGTAAAGAAATAAAAGGAGAAAGAATGTTTCCTTATATTTCTGTGAATGGGGAAAAGAATTTTAAATGGCAAACTGGGACTTGCTGAATGAAAAGTATGGACTTGAATGAAAAGAATGATTGGGGACATAATGTTGAAGAAAGTTATGCCTACAGTGCAAAGTGTGGAAGTGAAATTAATTTATGCAAAGCATCAGAAGACAAAACACAGGAAATAATAGAATGCTAACTGGTGGTTGGAAAGAGAAAACAGGACTGGGAAAAGAATTATTAGGACAAGTATAACTTGCTCCAATAGGAAGTGATTGTGGTGTGACTAATGCTCTCACTCATGTTTCCAGTACAGTGTGTTAGGATGTACTAATAGAATACAGCTTGAACTGATGTGAATGAAACAGCAACTTGACTGTGTATATAGAATCCCAGTACACAACACCTGAAAGAGCACTTAGTCTTGGATAGTAAAATTTAAAAAGCCCAGAAACTTGAATGAACTTAGTGAGCATTCAGGTACAATGATACATAACCTGTAATTAGGACTTCAAATTACATATGTTTATCTTGTCTAATAACCACTGCAAGAATAGATATTCTGTACTATGATACATTTACTGTATACGTCTATATATTATGATACATTTTTAGTTTCCTCTCCTCCACATTTTTGTTACTCACCAATCTGCATATTTCCAAGATGAAAGAAAGGAGAAATAGAAATACTGAATATATAAGGAAATTCCAGAACAGTGAAATCCAGTGAAAACCTACACAAGAAAAGTGTTGCAGTCTCTGTCATGTCTGACAGGTAACCTTGTGATATCTGAACTGGCTCATTTTTCAACATGTCAGTCAAATATGAAAGTTTGAAATGCCAACAATCACAGCTTGTGCAGTGGATGTTATTTAGTACAAAACCATAGATATAATGTGTTTCTTGCATTTTCACCTGTCTTAATATCAGAAGTCTTTAAAAGATTCTTAGTCTTTTCTTCTGTGTAGTAGTTGCTGATAAGTTCTGTCCTTCAGGTTATATCGTCAATACACATCCACATCTCCACATCAGGTTGCAAACATTTGGAAAAAGTAAACCAGATGAACCATTAAATGAAATACATGTGATAATTTTTTTTTTTTTTAAAGTGCCTTTTTTGTATATTTGAGTTTTGTGGTGTGATGAAAATCCGGCACCCTGGATGCAGTTTGCTGCTTTGGAATACACTCGATTCATAGGAGTATACATACTAATCCATGCCTGCTGGTCATCAGTAATGGATGAGTAAGGAAAGACTAGAAAAGACAGGGTAAATGTAGACTGGTTTGGGTTCTTTAAACTTGTGTTATTTTCTTTGCTGCTGGTAGAACATAGTTTAAGTTTTCCTGAGAACAAGGTTGTAAAAAATAAATCATTATACTTAATAGAGTCTAATTGAGTTCTGTATCAGACTTGTTTAAATCTTTTGAGCCCCCCTCTGCTTTCAGCCTCCACAATATTCTCTAACAATATGTTTACAAACACAAAATTAAGTTGTGAGAGCAAGGAAAAAATATCCTAAAATTAAATTTTTGGTATTGGATATATTTCCCAATTCCTGTGTTTCTGAGACAGGAGAAAATAACTATCTCCTTTCTACATATTGCATATCTTTTATCAGTCTCTTAGGTCTTTGTATCTGTTTATCACTTTTCTCTTGTACTCTCACTGAAGCCTGGAGTTTTAGCCAATTGCTTACAAAAACTATTGATTATTCATAGTGACTTTCATGCTAACTTTTATAACTCTGAGATAACTTTTTTCCACTGCTGCAAGTTTTCAGAATTGTGAGGGTGTGGCAGAATAATGCCATGACATGGTGATGTTTCCCTTTTCTATTTAATTCTTAATAATTTTTGAATTCTAACTTCTTTAACTATTGCTGTTGAGCTAGGGAGGTGAATATTTATGGGATATTTGAAATGATTTTGTAATGATGCAGGAAAAGGCTGTTCATTGACAGCATGGATATGGTACATAGCCATCAGTCATCTGTCAATACAACATTATTGAAGAAAAGTAGCTGAATTTCATTTAGAAACAGTTAAAATGGGACTTAAAGTAAATATCAATATGCAATTTCCTCCTATTCTACTCTCTCTAATGTATATTGAAAGAAAAGAAAAGATTTACCCAATTTACCTCATCTCTTTGAAAGATTTGTGTTGCTAAGGGTAGCATTTATATGTGTTCACAAGTGATTGTAGTGACATAAATAATTTCATTTTGTATGGAGGAGGCTGGGGAAAGCTGCTATATGAGTTAGAGAAGTGCTGCACTGAGTATCACATCAGAGTTTGTCCTGTACAACTCCAGAGTGACTCAGTGCTTTAGCTCTGATTCTCAAGAATGGGGATTTTGGTAGTTTTCTCCTGTGTTGTATGTTCAGGATTTGACTAAAGGAAAAGATGGATTTTATTTTTTTCCAGCAATTGCAGCTGTGTTGTTAATAGAACTCTTTTTAGTAATTAAGTGTATGTACAAGGGGAGTGTGTCTGCTGCACTCAAGAGTTGTGCGGGGGGTATGTGTTACCTTGGGGGCAGTGTGAGGTTTTCTCTGTAAGGGTATTTTTTGTGTTAATGCAGTTTCTGGTGTACTGGCATCCTCATCTTGGATTGGATCTATTGGCCCCAGTACATGTAGTAAGCGTTGTGTCCATAATGCCTTCTTTGCTCCAAGATAAGCACCTCTTAAATTTTTTTGTGTTGAATTGGAATGTGCAGAGGGATTGAAACAAAGACAGTAGTTCTGCTCAAAGCAGGAAGCTAATCTCTAGGGATGTTGTTTGTAGAGTATTGCTTTAAGGTAATCTGTTGTCTAGTCAGAGTCACAGACCCTCTGTCAAACAGGATGATCCTGGGTCTTCAGGGCAGGACAGCAACTACACGGATAGTATGGGGGAGTTGGGATACTCGCAGTTATACAGGGAAAATCAGAGGCTCAGGGGGTGGCTAGGCAGATCCTGAAAAGATAACTGTTAGAAGCAGAAAGGCTTTGGATGTAACTTTTCTGCTGCCAAACTGCAAAGCTGTTTGGGTTTTCTGGTTACCTTTTCTGCATTACAGGTATGTCAGTGCAGTGATGCATACCATGGAGAATAAGTTTGTGTCCAGTAGACCTCAACATTTAAAATATATAAAAACAAATCTTGCAGCAAGAATTCTGGTTTCGTTCTTTCATGTAAAATTAAAATAAAGCCAGAGAAGTGAACTGTATACTAACAACAACAAAGTAAAATGTGAAGGGAATTTGTCTAGTTGGAAAAATAAATTTTTATTTTATTGTTTAAGCTGAAAAGAAAATTTGGCTTCATGCCATTTATTCAGTTCCTCTGTGTGAACTGCCAGTATTTTAGAAGGCGTATTTCTCAAGTCTTGAAAAAAACTTTAAAATTGGCCGAATGTTGCCACTGCCCTGTCAAGAAAGAGCTATTTTGCTCAACTGTATAAATGATAATAATTACGTATTTGTACATTTCTAGGATTACAGAAATTAAATTGGAGTGTATGAAATCATTCCACCACCAGCTGCTGTAAAGTCCAGGACAGATCCATTGCACGAACAGGGGAATTTCATGTCACATCACTTAATGATCAGATTCTTGTCCTAGGGAGCCTCCAGCAATCTTGTAGGACAATAGTAGGAAAGGATTCTTTTCCCTATCCAGGAAGCATAAAGGGACAACTATGCCCACCTATAAAATGAACTTGGCAAGTCATAGAAATATTTATGAACACTGGCAGCAAAAGCACAGTCTCTTAGGTCTCTATTTATTTTTAGGCAAAAAGGTGTTAAGCCAAGTGTGTCTTTTTGCCGTGTTTTGTTTTTGCGTTGTCGGTTTCTTAGGGTTTTTTTCCCCTGTCTTTATCATCATTTTAGTTTGTGGTTACACTTCCTCACCAGGATTAGCAGATGTACATTGCTGGGTGCAGGCTTCCTTTTTTCACATCTTTTACCTGACTATTTTGGTTTAATCTGAGGATGTTTTTGGTAATGAAAATGTGTCTATATTAAAATGTGTTAATTTGGTGTCTTACGTGAGTAAAGACTTTCATGGAAAGTCTTAGCCTAGTGTAAAGAATATTCTTTCTCTCAAAAACGTGTTGAAGCACTGAAAGAAGTACAACTGTCTCCAAACACTTTATGGCAAAAAAACATTGAGTGTATTGCAGGCTATTTATGGATCATGCTTGGCTGCATTCCACAGGAGTGATTTTTTCCTGTAATTCTGTACTGGCATGCATGAAAATGTTGTCATCCTTTTTGTAAGAAGTCATGAAAGAAAAACAGATTTTTGAGAAATTGTCCTGGTGGAAAGCATTCACTGATTTGTAAACACAGATATGTCTATTAATTTCTGTATGCTTACAGTAACTGCTTGTTGATGGCACTGCTGGTCAATTGTATGGCAAAGATCTTCTGCTTCTTTACATTCTTGTGATGTCTGAACTTTTCAGAAGTGATTCTGAGATCAAATGTGGCTTCAACAAAGAAAGTTACCTAGTGTTCAAATTAGAAAAAGCCTCTGCTATGGTGGGAAGAGCTGTTGCAAGGAGGCAGTTAATACTGGGAAATTACAAAAAAAAAGACATTAAATTCTAATACAATTTCTAAAATTGTGAAGTTGGTATAGTGTCTTAGTGTAAAATTATGACTAAACACTTTTGTTTTAAATTAGTAACTACTTCTTTTTTTCAGGAAATTTGGAGAGCGACCTCAACCGAAACGGCTCACAAGGTAAGCATTAAAGAAACTTGGTATTTTAAAATTTTCTGAGGATACCGTTTTCACTCTCAAAAAAATTAAGTTAAAAATGTGTGGGCTGCTAATCCTAGAATTTTAAATATCAAAGCTTTTCAATTGCATATGCAATCAGCAGCCAGAAGTACAATTTTTAACAGAGTATCTTGTTTTTTATATGAAACTCAAAATACATTTTTAGAAATGGTCTTGACTTCATGTATCAGTTATTGTAGATTATTCAGTAGGATGTGCATCTGCTTATTTTTAAGGAATGAGCTGATTTGTTTCTTGAGTAAAAGTGAGATCATGTAACACTTTCTGCTGCCAGAATTGAACACGGTGCTGTCAAGGAAAGATCTTAACCAATTTTTGGTGAACCCCAAACAATCAGAAAGAGTATCAAATAGAACTATCAAGTCAATCCGTTCTGGAAAGTTTAGAGTGACTGGAGTCCAGTGCTTGATTTGCTCCTGGCCTGCCTGGGATTTTTTTTACACAAGAAACTGTTAAGTAGTCACCTTCTTTTTTCAAACAGAATCTGTGCAAATATTTATTATTCTGTGCCACAAACTGTGCTGATTATAATTATCTCCTGGCTTTAACATCCACTGCTTGCTTGAAAGCAAAAAAGGATGTGCCATTTGTTTTATAGTTTTGTTTGGTCATAGAGGAAGCCCCTTGTCACCCTGACAGCCTCTGTTGTGAATGAAATGATACCTTATGTTAGCACATGATGGGGGGGAACATTTACATCTTCTGTTGTGAATATCTGTCTCACTGCATTTCTGGATAAATTTTAGGTTAGCTTGTCATCATTAAACTTCATTTCAATGCAAAATTTCTCCATACTAACTTAAAAGTATTGGAACAAACATGGTGGTTTCTTGGTCTGCCAGTCTTCAGGGATATCTGAAGATACTATGTTTTGAGTAATGAGCTGCTTTCCATGTTGAGTAGTAACACTTATACTGTAACTCTAAAGTAACTTACAGGATTTATCTTTTTTCATTTAAAAAAATTAACAAAAACAGAATCTATCTTCTATGTTTTAAAAAGAACCACAAAACCAGAATTGACTGGTCAGTGAGAGCTTTTAACAAAGTTTTCTAGTTACTCTAAATTTCATGTGCAGGATTTTAGCTACTAGATATGCTTGTTGCTCTTTCCTGAATACAGGGTGGGTATCTGAGAAGTGCCAGCCATCCTTCAAAGCAGCAGTTTGAAAACCTTTCCTGTGATGGTAGAGGTTGGAAACAAACAATTTAACTTTCCTCTGAAGAGTAAACTGCTGAAACGGAACAATTGTCACCCAGACTTTAAAGATTGATTTGTTTATGTAATGATGAAAATTTATCTGTGAACCCTTAAAAGCATTTAGTTCAGTTATTGGAAAATTGCTGTGGGTTTTTTGTTTACAGGCTGCCTTGTTTGACTAGTAGTCTGTTCATGATCATACAAGCTCCAGCAGAACAGCACTACTCTGTTCATACTATGCTAGTTGGTTTTAGGTGTAAGCTGTAATAATACTAGCTTCATGAAGAGTTTTAGGATTGAATAATGAAAAATGTCATGTAAGATATCAGTGGGAGGGATTGGAGGGGGATCATTACTTGTTCTCACAGGAGCTTAGATTGTACAAATCCACTTTAAAAACAGACAGTAGAAAACACAAATATTCTTCCTCAAACAGTGCTAAATAAAGATTAGATAGCACCAAGCAGTTTTCTGTGTGGGTCACCTGGGTTGGAGTATTTTTTTAATAGTAGTCAAGTCAAAAGTTTTTAATATGACAGATGTTCATAATTTAGTATGATGGTACTCTTAATAGAATATTTCCAATTGTCAGATTAAAAGTTTTTAAACAACTTAAATGCAGATAATATATATCATAATGAAATGTATAATAATAATTTCCCAGTGAATTATGTTTTGGGGTTTAAAACAAAGCCTTAAAAAATGGCTGTAAATTCGTAATTCTGTGGGCTTCGAAACAGTACTTCCATGGATAAACATCAGTTTTACCAGTGTCAAATGTGAGTAGATCAAGTTAGTCCAAATTTAAAACAGCAGTTCAAGTCTATTCTCTGTTCTTATATCCTGCTATTTACACAGAAAATTGTCTCACTAATCACTAGACATTAATCATGTCCTATGCAGGCATGACAAACACAACAATTTGTAAAACATCATTAGCAAAGCTGAGTTGTCATTGTCCAACCCAGCCCAGGCTCAATCTACTCTATGAAACTGTATAGTGGTTTCTTTTGGAAAAGGTCTAGTCAATAAAATCCTGCTTTCTATCTTCCATTATTTTTTCACTTGAAATGTTTGGTTTTCTATATCTGTCCTAAGGGAATTCAATAGTTGGCGCAGTTCACAGAAGAAGGACAAAAATCCAAACAAGTAAATGAAAAATCCTTCTTATGTAGGGTTTTATCTTTTCATATAAATTCCTGATAAATTCATAATTTATTTCTCTGGTAGATGACTTTGAAGATGAGTGCATTGGTGGGCATTCAGAAAGCTCTTTCAAGAGCTGGTGTTCTTGCCAGCACTCTGGCACAGCTGATCCCTAGGGTGTTGAATTTGGCATGCTGCTTAATGAGCAGTTAGATTATTATACAGAAGAGTGACAGGCTGTTATTGTTCTCTCGCTTCTCTCAAGGAGTTGTTGTTGGTGTATTTGAGGTAATTACAGCACTTATATAACATCTGTAATTACAGTGATGATGAACAATAAAACATTTTTTTAAATTAATTTTTTTACGTGATGGTATGCAGGAAGTAGATCTTTTCTCTAGAAAACTAGGTGAAACAATATGCTGAAGAATTCAATTTTTTCTTACTATCTTCTAAACCAAAAGAAAACTTTTGTATAAACATTGCACTGATTTGGTTAAAAGCTTAGACAATTTGTCATCATGAGATAATAAATTGGTCATGAAGAAAATATTTAACTAATACGTTCTAATTTGTGGCATGGTGCTTAATGAAATAGGACTTTAAACATGGTGCAATTATTGGCACTGATATGATTTTACATCACAAGAATTTTTTTTTCTAGAAAATGTAGTAATTGTAAATAATCACAGACCCCATATTGCTAGTTTTGTGCAGGATAATTCCTGTGTCATTGTCTTGAACAGTAAGCAAACACATCTTGACCCTGTTAATGATGGCCTTCTTGGAATTTCAGGTCCTGGGGTTTTTTCCCTAAAGCTGTCTTCATTTTGTTGCAAACAAAAGCAAAAGAATTTTCAAAGCTTATGCTGTGTTTTGATTTTTAGGGAAGCAATGCGAAATTACCTGAAGGAGCGAGGTGACCAAACAGTGCTAATACTCCACGCGAAAGTTGCGCAGAAATCCTATGGAAATGAAAAAAGGTAACTTCTTATGCTCTACTGAAGTCTCTACAGCTGCAGCTAAGGAAACTATCGTGTGTAGTTGGGTGCACAGCACTTTGCAGTATTCCTCAGATTGCACTATCTGAAGAAACATAAAATGCTTCCTCCTGTATCATTTAATTTTGTAACAAGTGCTGCAAACCCATAGCATTCAATGGAGTGATGCCTGTTTCTACCAAGAGGTTCCTTATCTGTGGGCAAAGCTGTTCTTCCATTGCCTAAAATTGTTCTCATTTTATACCTTCCATTTTAATGTTGAAGTAAATGAGGTGATCAATAGTGAATACTTACAGAGGAGTTTTTCCTGAATAATTTCACATTAATATGAAAGGGAAATTGCTAGCCTCAGTAAAATAAGTTTCTTAATCACGTCTGTAATAAGTTAAAAAAAAAATAGGTCTATCATGAGTGTATTTATGATAAACCTTCCTTTGCAAAAATCTATACAGTACATGTGACAATTATAGGTACTTCTCTAAGGGACAGACTGTAGGAATACATGGGAATAAATGCTGTTTAGGCAAAGGTACTTTTCCTGCACTCTTCTCTTGCAGACTTCTCTGTGTGATTTTTTTTTTCCTGTTTTGCATGACTAGTAGAAGCAAATAGGATGCTCCTTCATATGTGGGGTTTTAGACCTTTTATGACACGGCATTCTTCAATTGTAAGCAATGCTCTTCTACTTGACATTTCACTAGAATAGTGCAGCATTTGGTTATTTTTTGTGTTATTGATATTTGTTCACCACAGGAAGACCACAAATTCAGCACATTAATGGCTTTGAAATTTTACCCTGTCTTTTACCACTGTTACATAAGTCCTGTTGCATCATTATGTTTTTATAGCTTTGAGATTAGAGATTTGATTTATGTCTAAGACTATTAGAAAGCACAAACGTTATAATTAAATGTGCAGATTTCTCAGTTTGTTGTTACCTGTCTCAGTCGCTTTCTGATGTATATGAATCAGAGATACAGACTATATTTTGAACTGTTTTTCAGTATTCTGTGCCTGGATACTTGTATTTCTCAGGTCCTTTTTTTTGGGCAGTGTCCAGGTTCTCTACATCCATGGAATTTGTTTAATCAAAGTGCTTTTTAGATGTTTCTGAAATTCTTGATGTGAATCAAGTGGGAAGTTAGTGAAAGAGGAAGGGCAGAAAAGCAGACAAGTGTATTTGCTGTATAACTGTGCAGCCTTCTTGCTCTTTACCATGTTTAAATGCAAAAGGGTTGCAATGCCAGGCTACTCTGTCAGTAAAGGATAACTAACCTAACAAAGTCAACAGCCAAAAAGATTTATTGTGACAATATAGAAACCTCTGACTGTTATCTTGTCAGATTGTATTGTCATTCAAGAGTTGCATAGTTAACTCATCACTGCAAATGAATAAAGTATATATTACTCCCCAAAAATGAGGGGTGTGCCTGCAGATAAGAGAGTGACTTTCTAAACAGTGTATCTGTAATTTTGTCCTCCTGAGGCCAGAGCAGTTCATAAGGAGCATTTTGCAATGCTGTCCAGTGTATCATTATTCTGGAGAACAAATTGCATCAAAAGAAAGGAGAATTTAAAAAGATGAAGTATGTAATTTTGATTATTAAAAGTTCCATTACTGTCTGGAAAACTTACAGAAGTGTTCTTAGGAATCCAGTGCAAAGCTTGAAATTGTTATTTGGTAATGGTTTCTGAAAGCTCCTGTGTGCATTTCATAGTATTGCCATAAAATCCTGTTGACTCGAATATGTGTGTATGTGGGAGTCAAATTACCTGGGACAGGTTGAAGCTTAGCCCAGGTTCCCTACACGGAGAGAATAAACCTGAGACCTTGGCAGGTGGGATGTTAGGAAGATGCTAATTGATTCACCCAAAATATAAGCCCTGTTGGTTCAGGACCTTACACTTATAAGGTCAAGCCCCTGCCCTGTAACCACGATTGGATGCCTGTCCCAGGTAAAACCCTATAAAATGCCAGGCTACCCATGTCCCCAGGTCTTTGGATGCTGCCTGCAGTCAGATGCATTCAATCTTATCTCCGAGCTGTCCATCCTACCCATTTCATTTATTAGCCACGTGCAACCCAGCTGAACTGGGATTGGGGTCATGGGGATCACCCCCCTCGTGATGTGTGTGTACTTCACCTGGTGCTTTACCGTGGCACATACCTTACCTTATGTGGTAATGTGTGGTAAACTGCTTGAAACAATGGCTAACTGGAATTAGGCATTCTCTTACCACACTTTTTGAGGTGCAGTTCAGTGTCTTAGCACAGCTGCATTTGTTCATGCAGGTTATCTGAGATTTATCTACTTAAGAATGGAAGCATGTCAAATGAGTGTAGAAAACTTCAGGGTTTATGAAAGATGTTCAGGAATGAAAGTAGTTGTTGGTTGGTTATCAAATAGTTTGGTGCTGAAATGATTGCTGTTCTTGTATGGGTATAAAATGAAAGTGTGGTATTAGTCACCAAATCAATCAAGTTGGAAGGGACCATGTGGTGGGAGGTCTGGTCCAACCCAGAGTGTGTGGCACAGGATTGCATCCAGATGGTTCTTGAATGTCTCCAGTGAGGACGACTCCACAACCTCTCTGGTCAACCTGCAGTAAATCTGCACAGTAAAGAAGCTCTTCCTCGTGTTCAAGTGGAACTTCTGTGTATCAGTTTCTGCCTGTTCCCACTTGAGCTGTACATACTAAGGTTTCATTTTTTCAGTTTAAATATTTTAGTTTTTCTTAAGCTTTAACATACCATGTTGACTGTCTCTAATACTGTTTTGCTAGTTCCCAGACTTTCAGCATCAGTAATGATGTCCTGTTGTTATCGACATAAAGGAAGGTGCCAGTTATTAAATCCTTGGCTCCATGTGTGCCTTAAGCTACTTAGTAAAACTGAATGATAAATTACTATATTCCTTTCTCTTTTTTTCTTAAGTTTTTAAAATTATTTTGCTTTATTTATAGCAGAGTGTGGCCTTTGTTTCTTCATATTTCTGGAGTAAGCAAAATTAAGTTTTAATGCTGATTTATACAACTGGACAGTCAAGTTTTCATCATTTTTATGTTCACTACCATTTCTGAAGTGAGTTGGTTTGCATACATCTTTACAGAAAGAAGTGTATTTCATACCCATTTTTACAGACAAATTTCCTGTGTTCCCTGGGATTTCATTATGGTGTAAATATCATCTGGTTAATTTTCGGACCTAAAGAATAACTTAATTTGCATTACTTTTGTAATCAGAAAGTTACAAAAAAAAATTATTTCTTAAATTTGACATCTCTTTCAAGTAATTATAGAACTTTAAAAAAACCTACACAAAATTCTGCCTCTTGTTCCAGTTTTTATTTAAGTCTTACTTGTTGCGAGGTCATGGAAAGTACTTGCCATTAGCAAACTTTGCACATCATGATTAGAAGGTTGGCACAGTAACTACCTTTCCGTGTTCTGATGAGGGTTACTAGATGGCGAAATACGCTGTTAAAAACCTGGTGTAGATGGTGCAGGTCTCATGTAGTGTGGCCTGGTTTAAACAGGCATCACAATAGCACTATTCCAGGTGCATGGATGCAGACTCTCTAGGTTAATTTGAGAGTTTTCCATACTTTTAACAGGAATGAAAGGAGTTGACTTTTTTGAGTCGACCCTTCATACGAGCCTTGCACTTCACAGCGTTAATGGTTTTTAGCTTAACAAAGAAGCCAGGAGGTAAGAAGCTCAGGTTGGGCTTTAGTTGAATTTAAGACTTCATGCCTCATGTTTCCTGTTGGATGACTGTCACCTTTCAAAGGGATTCAGTTGATAGAGACTCAGGTGCTGTTTAGTCCTGATAAGTGTGGGTATTTGGCTTATGCTCTTTGTATTGTTTTCCATATTTACCATTTACTGAGACTTCTCTCTTCAAAGCCTGAACGGTGTGCACATTCAGTATTTTAAAGGACTGAAGTGTTTTGGATTCCAAGACTTAGTTCACCTAAACTTTGAGCCAGATTGGTATTTTGATTGTGCTGTTCAGAGTTAAACATGATCACTGCTGATTAGCATGAGGACACTGTAACTGCATCTTGTTTTACAGCTGTTAGTGAAGGAGCTCCTATAATTTCTGATCGAATAGTTCCTTTTGCTGAACTGAGTGTGCCTGTCCTCTGGATAAAATTCATTATTGAGAGCACAGCTTTTTCCAGGGCTTACCCTGTGGCTCCACTGCTTTGTCCTTAGCACTGTAGTACCTAATGATTTTTCATTTGTTTGTTGTCACGTTGAATTCTTTAGTGGATGTTGTTAGTTCTTTGATCTCCTGTGAAGAAAGATAGCTGAGCAGTCAGAACAATGTGAGTAATTGACAAACAATTGGAATTGACCAGCATATACAAAGGAGAAGCTTCCCTTCTAAAGTTACTCTGGATATAAAATAACTAGCTAGTAGAAGCATCTGAATTCTCCTGAAGGCAGAGACTTCTGTAAGATGAGCACAGGGATGACTTGGATGATTTGAAAAAGCAAAACTTTGTGACAGAAGCCTGTGGCTTGAGGAGAGCACTGAGTGCATCAGGTCTAGGTAGAAATGACAGGAGCAGATCGTATTTCCCTTTAAGCCCTTGCTTTCTGGCCAGTTCAGTTAGAGTAGCTTCTCTACTTAAGTGCCACATATTCTCTGTATTGATTGTCTTGAATTGACTGAGGGAATATTGTTCTCTCCTTTGATGATTATCTGATTTAATACAGTGTTTCCATAGTTCAAACCTCGTTCACTTTTTCTGAACTGTAATTATGAAATTAAAAAGACCCAGGACTGTAGCTGTCTATGCATGCAGGCTGAGAAAGAGGTAGATACATATAAGAAAAGCAATTCAGATTGAGTGTCTAGACTCTTTCTTCATGTTTGTAGTTTTAACTAAACTTAGAATTTTATCAGCTTTAAAAGTTTCTTTCTTAATCGAGTAAGTTTTCAGAGGTTTTTCCTCTGCATTCTAGTTTTAAGAGTGCTTTAATTGTTGTAGTTTGTGTTCTCTTCATCAATGGGTTACACCTTGTTTCTTACAGGTCTTTATTGCCATCTAGTGGCTGTAGTTATTCAAAGGACTTGGTTTAGAATAAAGCTGAAATGGGAAAGGATATGAAACAAAGTAGGGATTTTTTTTTTTCTTGTGTTCTAACCAGTAAGGTAAATACAAAAGAGTACATGGGAAGAGAAGGTAAGTGTGTCATGTGCTTTGTGGTGTAATATTATTTGGAACAAAAGGGATTTGTTGGATTTTTGTCTTGGTTTTGTTTGTTCAGCGTTTTTTTTAGCCAAGCATTGCTCTGTTAAAGGTTGACACTAATTTTTAATCTGGGTATAACTTCATCAGGAATAGTTTATAGCTAATGACCGCAATACTTTTGAAAGAGGTTCATAGATGTTTCACCTGTATACATATTGGTGTAACACCTGCTTTGCTGTATTGTACATAGAACAAACGTAAGTGAAAATTTTGGACTGCAGATTTATAGTCAAGAAAGAAAGTTTGAGGAGTTTTTTACCTGCAGGCAAAATTTTTTTTGTTCATTTTCATAACTACTAAGACAGTTTAAACAGCAGTAAGACTTAAAATTTGGTGATTTGTTTCTCTGACAGAGAATATACATTATTTGTGTCCATTAAACAAAAATGTTACAAATACCTGCATTTATACTATTATTTATATATATTCCTAATATATGTGTATTTAATTATGGTGTTATTAACAGCACTTTGGTCTCATCTATTAAGAATTCTGTAACTTAGAAAAACAATTTATATCTGTGAAATAAATGTGATCATGCTGAAAAATTGTAATTCTGAATAGGTGAGATAAATAGGAGTTTTACACTGGATTTTCATTGTAGAGCCTGCTCTCCCTGCCCAGAGTTCAGTTGTCCCAAGCCCAATTAAAAAAAAAATTAAGAAAATAAAAGCAAAGCCAGAAAATCCTCAACTGTAAGGTAGGAGTCATTGTTGGGTTGCAGAAGTGCCAAGTTATAACACTAATCTCCAAATTGAAGTAAATAAAATAATTAGAAACTTTTTCATGTTTCCCTCCTTTACCTGTTTCCTTAGCTACCTCACAACTGGATGTACTCATTCTGCTTTATCTTTGATCATAGCAAAATGATGATAAAAACACAGCAGCTTGTTTGCAAACTAAAACCAAACTTTTTCAGGACTTGGGCTTTAACAATTCGCAGAAACTTCAAGACCAATGCATTGTATTATATAATGCTGAATGTAATTTTGAACATGATGCTATAAAAATAGCAATAGTCTAGATTTCAGTCAGTGCTGCTGAAAACTAGGCCTTCGTTTTTACATATACTGATGAAGATATAAAATTATTTATTCCAGTTAAAAACTGAGGAGAGATTTATGTGTGGATGGAATGAACTCCCTCTTTGCTTATGACAAAACTATCAACGTTTAGGAATTGTAGTCAGCAGTTGTCCGTTAAATTAGTTTGGGGAACTGTTCTCTGTATGTTAATTGCTGCATCATGTTAAGCACCTGCAAAGAACTGTAACTTGTGAGGCCTTTTTTCCTTTCTTTCAGAATCTCTTTGTAAGATGTCTCAGAGAGATGCAGACTGTTACCTGACATATATTGAACTGGAAAGATTCTCAGTGGCGGTGTATCTGCTGCTGATTTTTCTTTTTCCAAAATCTTCAAGACAAATGAAGGGCATGCCTGCATAAATTCAAGTGCAAAGTGTGAATGTAAAAGCATTGGGTATGCATCAGTGTGTTTATCTGGAAAACTGTGTAATTCCATAATGTGTTGTTTATTTTCAGGTTCTTTTGTCCTCCTCCATGTGTGTATCTCATGGGCAGTGGATGGAAGAAAAAAAAAGAGCAAATGGAGCGGGATGGTTGCACTGAGCAGGAGTCACAGCCTTGCGCCTTTATTGGGATAGGAAACAGTGACCAAGAAATGCAACAGCTGAACTTGGAAGGAAAGGTAGAAAAACTGTAATAAACCACTAAGATAACTAACTGCAAAGGATATTTCAGCTACCTGGTGCATATTTCAAGGAATGCTCTTTTTTTTTTTTTTTTTTTTTTTTTCTTTTTTAATATCATTTTCTTACACTCTAGGTATTCCAGAATGGTTGGGAAAAAAAATCCCTCCAACTATTTAGGACAATTGAATAGTTGGTTTTGGCTCATAGCAAGGCACTGACCCTTAACTTATAAGTTGTTGATGCAGATTCAGTTAACTGTTAGGTTTTTGATAGGCATCAGTGGTTAACTAAAATATGATTTCTGGCCCAAACTCAGGCCCAGATGGTCCTGCTCCATGGCTTGCATGAGTGAATAATGTTATCAAGGAAGTATCAAAACTGCTGCTAAAAGTATTCTTTAAGTCCCTTTGCCTAAAAATACAGTTGAAGTTGCATCTTAAAAATTTTTACAGTGGTGTAAATTGCTTACAAGATTTTTTTTCTTAAAAATATTTGTGATGACTTAAACAGTTGAAGTAGAACTAGCAGCAAGAGTGTTTATTTTACCTGGTTGTTTTATTAAATGGTGTTTTGTAACTACCTGGTATTTCCAGCACAGTCTACCAGAAATGCTGCATATATGTTAAATAGGAAAAGAATAATTGAAGTTCTTTGAGATATTTTTTAATTCTGTTGTCACCTAGCATAAACACTTAGCCAAAAGCAACTTCCTTGTGTTTCCAAACCCAGTCATTTTCCACCGTTCAATAAAAGTTTTGCCCAACACATTTTCTGTACAGACGGTCCCTTGGGCATGCCCAGTGTAGGGTCTGTACAGCCCTAATCAAATGTAATTTTTCATAGTGCTCTTGACAGGTAGCTTGGACACAGTTATGGTCTGCAGTCATGTCTTCTAGTCCTGCTAAGAGTCTTTAGAATTATCACAGAGTAATGAGGTTGGGTGCAATACTTGGCAAAGCTAAATAGTACTCATAGAAGAAATGCATACAGAAGAGATGGAAAAGACAGATTTTCATCTGTTTTAGAAACGATTGCATCAGTTTTCCTATTTTATTCATAATTAAATATGCATAGTTTATTGAACTGGGTTGACTTTAAAGAATAAGTCACACTGTGTTTTCACCTACAGAATTATTGCACTGCCAAAACATTATACATATCAGACTCAGACAAGAGAAAGCACTTCATGTTATCGGTAAAAATGTTCTATGGCAATAGTGATGACATTGGTGTGTTCCTCAGTAAAAGGATCAAAGTCATCTCCAAACCTTCTAAAAAGAAACAGTCACTGAAAAATGCAGACTGTAAGTATTTCACTTTTTTTTTCTTTTTTTTAGCAATTAATGTTGTTTCATACTAATTTTTGGTATGTGTTCTAAGGTCTGACTACAAGAGAAATGCAATGAAATTTTCAACTTCTGTTTTTTTGTATTTCAGAACTGTACACATCAGTGTATTTTAAAATATTCCAATACAGATAGGTTACCCTGTTGAGGTTTATGCAGTCATGGTTAATTATTTAGCAAATATAAAAGGCCCACTCAAACCCCTGTGTATTCTGAGGAATGAATTCATGTAGGCAAGTGTATAAGGAAAGTTCTACCTCAGCTTTCTAAGCTTTTGGATCTCTAACTGCCATGATCTCATGCTTAGAATGTTTTGATCAATATCAAAGAGATTGCTTTCAGATTGTGATAAGAGTAGCATCACGTTATCCAAACTACACTTTGTCACATCACAGCCACCTTCTTACTGTCTCATGCCATTTTCATGTTGTTCTTATTTTTGTTTTGCATGGTTCCTTTCAAGTAGTAGTTTAAGAAATCTGTATGGTGATACTTCACCCAGATTTATTTACTTACCTTGTTTTTCAACTAACGATATCTCTGGTGCTAATGTATAATTGGGAACGTTTTTGCTTTTCCTCCAACGTTTTTTGCCTGCATACCACTGGAGCACCTCAAGAGATACCCTTTTTTTTTTTGTTTGTTTTTTCTCTCTCTCTTCACTAGTGCTTTAAAAGGCTCTTCCATCTGTGTTGGGCTGGAACCCATTCACCTATGGAATGTGGATCTCGGGGCCGCTAGCTTGGCACATGACTAAAGGCAATCTGTTGCTGTGCAGTTCACATCCGTGGGCTCAGAGTATGCACTGTTGAATTCGTATCCAGACAGATAGTTTTGATGGACAGTGAATATGAACCAAGCATTCTTCAATAATAAATATGAACCAAGTAGAACAACATGCCCATTTTAATGGCAAAATTTTAGTTGCTGGTTTTTTTTAGGGGAGCAAACTTTACATTTCTCTCTTTTGAATGATAAGTAAGTTCAGTTCTGAGAACATTACAAGTTGCATGGTTATAATTTGACATAGTTATATCTGTCTTCCTTTCAATTGCTTGTGATTTGTAAGAATACTTTGTCTTTATATTTCAAATATTCTTCAAATGATTGCTGAGAGTTGTCTTAAGTACTTCACAAGGGCAAGCTAATGCTTCTGTGTAAATAATCAATTGCTGGAGAACTATGAACAGAAGAAGTTTTCAGTTGGCAAGCACTGGCCCATTTGGCTCAGTGGCAAAATTCTGTAAGCTAGCATGCCTTTGGAGAACAGCCACTATGTATGTTATTACGCTCATAATTTTATTACTATTTTTAGTCTGTCACAAATACAAATATTTTCTAAATTAACCCATATTTGAGAATTATGTCTTGATTTCAAGTGTTCTTCAGTTTATTTTATGTTATTTGTGACTTTTTGATACTTTTCTATGTAATAATGAAGTAATTTTATAATCTCAAGTCTGTATGTGTTCCTTGCAGTATGTATTGCATCAGGGACAAAAGTGGCACTATTTAATAGACTTCGATCCCAAACAGTTAGCACCAGATATTTGCACGTAGAAGGTGGTAATTTCCATGCCAGTTCACAACAGTGGGGAGCGTTTTACATTCACCTCTGTAAGTAAAAGCAAATCTGTGTATTTTTTTTCACCTCCTTTCCTTCATCCTCACATAAAAACATCCTGCATTTTTTCCTCCATATTAATTGCCCATATGCAGACTTGTTTTGTTACTGAGTGTATGTTTGATGTAATAGTGTGATGTTAAATGTTTCTCCTACCAAGAAAAAACTGTGATTAAAACAAGTAATTTTGAAAATTCCTGTTTCATACAGTGGATGATGATGAATCAGAAGGAGAAGAATTCACAGTGAGAGATGGCTACATTCATTATGGGCAGACTGTCAAACTTGTGTGCTCAGTTACTGGCATGGCACTCCCGAGACTGGTACAGTTTCATTTCTCCAATGTTGTAATTATTTTATAGATGGCATCTTAATGTAATTCCATAGTTGGATTTGTAGTGTTTGCAGATTTTGACCTTGTGTGTTGCCTTAGGGTAATGTATGTTTTATGTGGAAAGTGGCATTTATTTTAATTAAAGCATATTTTTGTATCTGCAGATTATTTCTGTAAACAAAGAACAACTTGTAAAATAAGACAGAGAATCTTTCAGAATTTAAGCCTGCCAAAATAGATTAATCTGTCTATTTTAAAAACAATATTGTAATTTTCTCTGTTTCAAAATGCTTCAAATATTGATGTTGAATAGATGAGTAAAATATTTGCAGCCAGTAGTACTCTTCCATGTGTTGAGTTCCTGCACGGCTTTAAAAATGTCCGACTGGTTTGAATCCAAAAGCACTTCTGTGTGCTCCTGAGGATATATTACACCAGTAGCAGCTTGCAAAAAACATTTTTTCCATATTTATTAATATTATCTATTTTAAAACTGAAACATGGGAATTGCATTTGGAATAACCAGTTACGGTTTGTGAACCAAAAAAAAAAAATGTTTCTGGATGCACAGTACTGGATTTTGTAAACAAAGTGAAGTATAATTATAGATTTCTTTTCCCATTTTATGCACTGAATTCCAGCTTAAGTGGGATTGTATGTGATGAATAATCAGTAGTGCTTCACACGGGATCTTTTGTGAAATTGTGGTTTGTCAGCCCATTACGAGTTTCATACGAGGCTCTGCTAATTCCAGTTTAGGTAGAAGCAATCTTTGGAATTCACCAATATAAAAACAGACTTCCTGCAGTCAGGCTTTTGTTCCCCTTTCCAGACTAATTTTGCTAGGACTGTAACGAGAAATTCTCTCCCAATACCAAACTTAGCTAAAAGAGAAAGATAATGGCCTGCTCAGCGTAAATGGTACAAAATGAAAATCTTGTTTGACAGTAAAATCAGTTACACTGGTTACACTACAGATATGGTTCAAGCACAGGAAATGCAGTAAGAGCATGTCACTTTTTTATTAAAAAGGCTTCATGGTAATATTCTTTTATTGCTGAAAGGAGATGGCATCATTTATTCTTCCAGAAACCTTATTTGTAAGTAGAAACAGATTAAAACAAATTAGGCTAAAGGTTCCTGTTTTGTTTGCCATGGGGAATATTTGTCATACTGCCTTATAGGACTGATGGAAGGTGATACAATTAAAAGATAACTTGCAGATATTTTATAAGCTAATGAAAAGAATTTAGAAGAAAATAGTTAACCTTTAAAATTATATTGCTAATAATACTCTTTATTATAATTAGATATTGCAGGAGCCATGGTTGGGTATCTGATTGTCATCTTTGAAATATTCAGGCACTTTGGCTGTTGCATCCAGTAGTGTTGCATAAAGCATTAAACTTTTTTCTAGGAGTTGAGTTAAAATTGCAAGCTATAGATTGTCACTCTCTAAGGGAATAGCTTTCGATTTTTATAAATAAATTGGTAAAACAGATCTGAATTAAGTCAGCAGATAGTTTTTCACTGAACTACAAAATGATAGGAACAATTGTTCTTCACAGTTGTCTTTATATAGTATTTAATGGCCAACTACTGATATGTTATGATTGTTATTTCCAAAACTGTACTTAAGGACACCTCAATACCTTTAGTTAATCCTTATTTTAATTATTCTGCTTCAGCAACCAGTTTGCCACAGAATGTTGTTGAGCCTATCAGTGGTGAAAGCTTCTGTAGAAGCATCTTAATTACTAAGAATAGTAATTAATAATAATTGAAGCTAACAATATAATTTGTAACTGCTCTTTTACACCAGCAAATAAAACAAAAGGAGATTTTGCTGATGCTTCAACTTTTTCCCCACTCCTTCAGCAAAAATAGATAAAATATACATGTATGCAGCACGTTGAAGTAATACTGAGTATCGCTTCAATGTTGTATTCTTGTTTCAAAAGCATTAAGAATTTTGAATCTAACATTGATATCAAAATGAGAGGCATGGAAATGTTATAAAAAATTACTTTTCCTGACTGTATATATGTAATAAAGTATAGAAATTGTTCTAAATGTATATGTACAATTTTCATTCACAGATAATTCGAAAAGTAGATAAACAAACGGCATTATTGGATGCAGATGATCCAGTATCACAGCTCCATAAATGTGCATTTTACCTTAAAGACACTGAGAGAATGTATTTGTGCCTTTCCCAGGAGAGAATAATCCAATTTCAAGTAAGTTGTTTAAAACTATTTCAATAGACGAGAAGCATAGTTGCAAAGTTTACCCAAATATTCCCAAAATAGTTTGAACATCATTTTTGCAGTAAGTTTTGAATATGAGTCTAATACTTAGTTTAGAAAAGAGGAGACAACAAATTGTTATCTGTGCTTTTCCAAATCTGTTTTTCTTTCCTCATAATCATCTTCCATGTCTGTCTGGAAAATGAATTCTGGTTTCTCAAATGAAGAAAAAGGAAAACACACTACAAACCTTTGCATGCGATCATGATCACAGGGCTTAACATGATAACATACACCAGTGGAGCTGCACCACTTATTTGTGTGTCCCTTTCTAGGTTACAGCAAATAGGAAATGATACAGTTGATAATAGTCTTGTTTCATTATGAACTCAGAAGAGCTGCCCTATCTTGCTCTTGGCTAAGAGTGTAAACATAGACAGCTGTGGTAGTTGCCCACAGTAACTTGAAAAGCCACAGAAATTTTATTTGTCTGTAAAGAATATAACTGTTACAGAAATATTTTTTTTCCCCAGCAGGTGGAGAAAAACATGGGGTTTTAATCTCTTGTATGTTAGTATGCTTGTAGCACTTTGACATGTAATTCCTACCAGACCAGCAAGGACCTGAGATTGGCTCAGCTGTTCAGGGCATGATGCTGAAAACAAAGGTGGTGGGTTCAATTCCTGAACATGCTCAGTCTTTGAGCTGGACTTGATGTCCCTTGTGGGCCACTTTCAACTCAGAATGTTCTGTGACTCTGTGAAGGCTTTGACCAAGTTCAGGACTACCTAAGTATTGCAGTTTTCCTTAAATAGTTTGGGGGCAGCTGAAATAACAAAGGGTGTTGAGAGATAATGCTGTGCTCCAGGAAGATGGTTGTGCTTGGGAAAGACTGAGGACTTCCTTAGAACAGCTTTCTTCTTGGGTAAGAAAAGTATAGGTAGGAAATTAGAGCAAACATTTAAGATGTCCCTTAATGTAAGGGAAGGAACGGGAAGACTTGGTTAAAAGTCAGTTCAATTCTGTCCTGAATTGGGACAATGGAAGGAGAATATGAGAAGCTTTGTTCTTATTTCAGTGATCCTATTCGTGACCTGTGGTTCAGAAGGAACTAGATCTATTACTTCTACCCACAGCACACAGCAGAAATACATATCTGTCAATATATATTCTTGTAAAGGAGAATGAACTATCATTAAGAAGAGAAAGCATGAAATGTGAACTACAATAACTCAGGATCAGCCTGCTATTTAATAATTCTTAGAGCACTGTATGGGAAGTGCCGAATGAAGGAAACAACTCCTGCTTCTCTGGCAGCTGCCTTAGTTCAGCATCCTGGAATTGCCTACCAGGATGTCCTATCACTCTTTAGTTTCAGCAGCACTCATGGAGCCCGCTCTGATAAGAGCTCTGAACTTTCTACATGGGTAGGAGTTAGATAAAATGACACTCCCTATCCTGAATTGTCTTAGTGGAGTAGGTGCCTGTTGCTTTATGCTTGTTGAATAAAGTCTGGTAACTTGCACATCAAACTGTTACAATGCTTTGGTAGGTGAAATCACAGTGGAAGATAAACTCTTTTTGCCAGTGTCAGGAGAGAAATCCTGTTTTATCTGGGTTTTTTATTTTGGATCAGAAGACAAAGACCAGGGAAACAGCACGTGTATACTGTTCTATAGTAGGAATCTAGACAAACCATGGTGACTGTTGGAAAAAAAGCCAACCCAAAATAACTAAAACAACAATAACAACAACAGCCCCTCAAAATCCTGAAACTTTAGGATGACAGGTCTCTCTTGGGTGAATGGAAACAGCCCTATATAGAGACCAGAGAGGCTGTAAAAAGTGTGCAGGTGAGCATGAACCTTGAAATTCAGTTTCTGGAGCACCAGCCAGATCTCTCTTTCAAGACATACATGTGTTCTGGAGCATGGAGAGAGGATATAAATCATGCCTTACTGGGTCAGAGCATAGTCCGTGTCTGTGTCTAATCTACCAGCAGCACCAGCAGGAGTTGGTGCTTGCAGGAAGCAGGTGGATCTTGTGTTTTGCAGTCCAGTGTGGTTGTACTCTGCCAGCATCCACACTTCTTGTACCAACTGTTGTTAAAGGCTGCATTCCTGACTCTTGTCTTCTAGTGTCATCTTGTACATGTGTACATTGGTTTGATTACATTAGAATGTGCAGATGTTCCTGTTCTTCAGTAAGCTGTGGCAGAAAGTTTAAGAGGTTTCCCGTTCCCTGTGTAGTAAATGTTTGCTGTATTTATTTTGAGTGATGTAACAATTTCTGAGTGATTCCTACTTCCAGTTTTGCAGTATTTAGTGAGCGACAGTTCTGCATTCACTTAGCCATCAACATGTTAATTTCTTCTCTCCTAATTGGAAAAGCACAGTCTTCTCCATTTCTTCTCATAAGTTCAGCACTCCTTGGTGATTTTAGTTGACCTTTCTGTCCCTTCTCTTGTTTTTTCTCCACGACTTTTTTAGATAGGGAGACCACAACTGCACCCAGTATTACAGAATTAGGTGAACAAGGGATTTACACCAGCAAAATAATACCAGATAGCTTCTCAGCATTTTTTTCTGATGGTGTCCAACATTATGTTGTCACTCACAGCTGCCACAGCACATCAAGGTGGTGGTTTCAGAAAACTGTCAAAGACAACCCTAGGATTCCAAGTTGTAACTTCTATCTCCAGTTGAAACCAGACAGTACATGAGTACCTAAGCATGATCTTAAGGCATTTAATCTTTCTGTTGAGAAAATTTAGTTAAAGGAAAGGAAAGAAAGGGTGAGAAATGTCCCTGAAGCCCTGTTTGGAAGTGACAAGGAAGAATGCTTCTCTAGAAGAGGAATTGAAACCTACAGATGGAGTAATATGTTACTGAAATGATTCTTAAAGTAACAGGATTTTGAGAACACATCCTGTGGCATTTGCCTCCCACATCATGGATTTAGGAAATGTGAAAAAAGTCAGTCAAGGATCTTTTACAGAGTAGTTAATTTTTTCATATCCATGGTTTTATTTGTCATGACTCAAAGAATATCACTCCGTGCCAACAAGAATTGCAGCGAGCCTATAGGAAAGGTGTCATCCTTCAAAATAGTCTACAACAGTTCTATAGAATGGCTCCTCTTCTGGAGTTGGACTGGTAATTCAGAAGCTGCATATGTTTCCAATAGAAATTCCATTTGGGCATCTTGAGTTTGGAAAGATCTGTAGTTACTCTCCATGTCACACACTTCCCTTGCCAGCTGTTTTCAGTGCTTTTTACATGATCATACCAGAATGAAGAATCCACGTGAAAATGCAGCTTTGTTTTTTAACATCTGATATGGACAATTCATTCTTATTGAAGTTTATCTGCCGCTTTGAGGAGTGAAGGTTATGGTTACATACCAATATATCCTTAGAGCTTAATGGAGGGAAAGAGAATCTTGTTATTAGAGTTTTTTGTCCCATTTTTTCCTGTGTTTAACCTATACCAAATTTTATTACGGGTTGCTAGGTGGTGAAATTGTTCAGAGTGGCTTTTGTTGCCATAAAAAAAAAAAAATTGTCTGTGTATTTTCTATGTATGTATCTATCTGTATATGTATACTAATTCAGTAGTATTTAGAGGGTGACACTAGATGACCATAGAGGTTCCTTCCAATGCAAGCCATTCTGTGATTCCATTATTATAATTTGTAAGGCTGTCAGTTCAGCTTCTCTCCTATGTCCTTGCACAAACACTGAAATATAAGCTTGTGTTTTCCATTCATTTTGTGGAGAGTGAAGGACTCTAAATTAAAAAAAAAAAAAAAAAAAAAAAAATCACCTTGAGCAGATAAAGCTATAACTAATGAAAAGTATTCCACTTCAGTCTGTCGCTGTTTTAGACATTTTGCCTTAATAAAAGATCTATTTTAAAGCAGCTACTTCTAGTTGCTGTATTTTTTTTTGTTAATGCCTATTGAATAACATTAAAACTTTGAAAGTTGAACTGAAATAAAGCTCAAACATAAGGCTGGAGAGTGTTCTAGGTGAGAGTTACAGTGATCGCACAAGTACTAGTTTTCTAAGTAGCTTTTCTGAAATTTGAAGAGTTTCTCTTGGTCAGTTTTTAGAGGAAAACATAAGGAAATACGTTTTTGAAATAACAGACATTTTTATTGGCTGAGTTGGTTTTTAGGTCTGTGACTTGACAAATATGTCTACAGATCAAATTTTAAACTTTTCTTTCTCTCTAAGGCCACTCCATGCCCAAAAGAACCAAATAAAGAAATGATTAATGATGGAGCTTCTTGGACAATCATTAGCACAGACAAAGCAGAATACACGTTTTATGAGGGGATGGGTCCAGTCCATGCTCCAGTGACACCTGTGCCTGTTGTAGAAAGTCTTCAAGTAAGTTGGTAGTTTGTTTTAATGAAGTTGTTTTATATGAGATTATTATTGTCATACTCATTTAACCTTTATGGTACCCTTGTGAAATACTGTAGGAAAACAGTCTTAATAGCTTTATAATTACTTAATTGTAATATTTTTTCTTACTCACATTTCAGAATACGTGAGCCTATCCATCAACTAGTATTGTTGTATATAATTAGAATTTTATTTCTAAAAGTACCATGGTAGTGGTATCCTTAGGAGTTCTGTTTGATTATTTAGAAATTGTTTTTGACTCTTGCCAATTATAGATCAAAGAGAGCCCTACTTAAAAAACACCCAGCATTTGTCAGAGGAAAAACTTGAAGCTCCCCTAACACCTTCCCTGAAAGATTTTATTCTTTGTTTTCAAGACCTTGTTGACATCTGTTCTAAGTGGCCATTATGAAAACTTGGAATTTCCTTCATAGTATCAAATTATTTGGCAGTGTCTTTTAGATGTGTTACTTCTTTATACTTAGTTGTGTAGATTGTATTTTGGTTTTGTCCAGCTGATAAAAACACCACTGTTTAAAGTTCTTATCTGCATGTGAAGGTTTTGTTTGTGACTTTTTTTGGTTGGTGGAGTTTTTTTGTTTGTTGGGTTTTTGTTTGGTTTTTTGTTTGTTTGTTTGTTTGTTTTTTCCCAAGGGGAGAGTATTTATTGTTAATAATACATATTTGGGGGGAATTTCTTCTTTTTCTATTTGCTCCATTTCCAGTTGAATGGTGGTGGGGATGTAGCAATGTTGGAACTTACAGGACAGAACTTCACTCCAAATTTACGTGTCTGGTTTGGGGATGTGGAAGCTGAAACCATGTACAGGTACAATATTTTCTATTACTTTTATGGTGTTTATGTTTTAATGGGTGCTTTGAAGACTGTATATTTGTGTACAGACTCAAGTGAACACTTCTCTGCACTGCAGAAAGGGGTCTGGGAGGGCTGGTTGCCAGAGGCTCAGGATGAGTTAGCAATGTACCCTGGCAGCAGGGAGGCCAAACTGCATCCAGCTGCTCAAAAGACGTGTCTGTCCCACTGCAGTCAGCACTGGGGCAGCCTCACCATGAGCACTGCCTGCAGTTCTGGGCTCCTCAGTTTAAGAGCGATGTTCAGGTACCAGAACATGTCCAGAGAAGGGCAGCAAAGATGCTGAAGGGCTGGAAGGCCCAGGAGTTGCAGCTGAGGACTTTGGGCTTGTCTGGTTTAGAGAAAAGGAGGCTGAGAGGTGACCTCATTGCTCTCTGCAGCTCCCTGAGGAGGGGAAGTAGAGAGGGAGGTGCTGAGCTCTGCTTCCTGCTGTCATGTGCCAGGACACATGGGAATGGTTCAAAGCTAGACCAGGGAAGATTTAGACTGGACATTAGGCAGCATTTCTTTACTGGTGGTCAGATGCTAGGACAGGCTTCCTAGAAAGGTGGTTGATGCCCCAAGCCTCTCTGTATTAAGCCAAATCAAGGGCATTGGGCCTTAATAATATGATTGTAACTCTTGGTCAGCCCTGAAGTGGTCAGTGTGTGCACTAGTTGAATATTGTAGGTCCTTTCCAACAGAACCGTTCTGTTCTATTGAATTTTTTCAACATAAGTACATTGTACTCAGTTGACTCTCCTGTTTTTCAGATGTGCAGAGAGCATGCTTTGTGTTGTTCCAGACATTTCTGCATTTCGAGAGGGTTGGAGGTGGGTCCGACAGCCAGTCCAGGTTCCAGTAACTTTGGTCCGTAACGATGGCATAATTTACTCCACCAGCCTTACCTTCACCTATACACCGGAACCAGGGCCACGGCCACACTGCAGTGCTGCTGGAGCAATCCTCAGAGCCAACTCAAGCCTCATGGCTTCCAGTGAAACAAACACAAACAGTGAGGGAAGTTACACAAGCGTCAGCACAAACCCCACCAATGTCACATCATCTACAGCAACTGTAGTTTCCTAACTACTGTTGTTTGTCTGGACTTTAATTGACTTTTCGTGCTACATTCAAGAGAACTGAACAATTTTTGTGGTTTCATGGGAAAACACTTTTCCATTTTAGGTGATCTGATTTGAACCTTGTTACCTGCAAGTGCTGATCTAAAAAACAGAAGCCACAATAAAAAAAAAAGAAAAAAAAAGAAAAAAACCAACATCCGAAACATAAGAACTTTATTGAAAATCTATTTTTCAGCTGTGTTTTTTTTTAGTAGGCAAGAAACAAAAATGTGGCTGGGATACATGTTGAGCAAACTAGAAAACATGAACACAACATAGTTTTTATGGACCAAGGAACTTGTATAAGCTTTAGTATAAAAGGTACATTTTCACCATACCTTTTTTGTATCACAACATATAGTACACTTTTGTTACCAAATAGTTTATATTTTTTTTTCCTCTGAGCTTTGCTCTGAAGTATATTCAGGTTCCAAGCCTGACCATGCTTGTATAATCTAATTACCATACTCTTCCAGTTTTAAAAAAAAATATATATTTTTGGTCTGTGGCTGGAACTGTTCCTTTTTTTAAACTGAAGTCTTGTGACTTTTTATGAACTGAAATTGTTTTTATTTCAGCAAGTAGAACCTTGTAAAGGCCAGCATATTTTTTTTAAGATTATATGAAGTCTGTGCAAAAGCTTTAAAAAATGCCTCTGCCTTGCCTGCAATACATGCAATGTATGTTAACTTTAGTGCTCTGTTTTCAGTCATTGTTAATAGCTATTTCTGTTTTTCTTTTTTAAATATGTATTTATAGTGATAATTCATGAGGTTCTAACATTACATGAGTTTTTTTCCTAAAAGTGGCATCTCAAGCAGTCATGTTAATGATTGTTCATGTCACAGGCATATGTTGGTGTTTTTGAAGGGTTGTTACTGGGTTACTCCCCCTCTTCCTTGCTCAGTCATATTACATCTGAAAATGTTTCAGGATCTGTTCAGGTTTTTCTAATCTTGTACATAATTTGTATTAAGTGTAAGTTAAATGTTTTATTTCAAAAGTGGAATGTTCCCAATAACTTGATTTGGCAGCATGTCTTCTGTCTTGTTGGCATGTAACTAAAGTACCATGAGAAGTATGTGCTACAAATGGGATTGGTAGGTGATGCCCTTCATCACTTGAGAATCACAACAAGCATGTTTTTCTTCATACTGTTCAGTAAATTAGGCCAGACTTTTGTGTAACACTTGTATTGAGAACGTGCTTTCATTGTGAAGTGATCATACAGTAATAACTAGAAGTAAATTTTATTACTTAGAAATGGGCAAATAGAAAATCATAAAAGCACTATGAAGATGTCAACTCCTCCCATCCTTGTTTCCTGTGGGTTTCCCTTTCCCTGCCAACAGCTTGTGCAACATTCAAGTCTTCTCTCCAGCATAAATTCAAGGCTCATTTGCACTTTGATTTTGTTGGTTGTTGCATTTGTTTTTCATTTTGACTTTACCATGTTTTGTCCCTCCTTGTAGACCTGCCTGCTTCATTTGTATTTGAAAGTATACCCCAGTAGTTCATTTGTAGTCACAGAGCTAGGCATAGACTTGTAGGACAAGTTCTGACAGTGTGATCTTCCTCTTTAAAAGCCAAAATTTCATTATGTGTTCAGCCTTTTCTATACCCTGAAGCAAAAGTCACAACTGCTGTTTAAATGTGAACCTGTGGTTTCCTACAGTGCATTGCTTACAAGCTTACCTGTTGACCATTTTCATAGGGTTTTTATTTTTGACCACTTATTCCAGTTTAAACACCCACCACCATTTTAAGGCATCGTCTCTGCACCATATTTGTGTACTTTGACGCTCCATTCTACTTGTTTGCTTTAGTGCTCCGTTGTATGTGTGAAAACAATGTGTTTAAAGGAAGAAATTGGTTATAAAGCATATTTAGCAAATAGTAAAATCAGTGCCACTATCCTCTGAAATGTGCTTGTATTCTACCACAGGCCTTCATACTCGTTTTTCTGTATTACAAGATGTGTTCCCGTGACGTAGTTGCGATGGTGGTTCCTAGCACTAGTGAATGCTGCCTCACCTCATCTCCATTTCAGTGACCAAGGGCAGGATTCATTGTGGCCTTATCTCTGTTTTAAACTGTTTACTGGCATTTACTTGCAAATCTGTTTACCTTTGTATGTGCTGTAAAATTTTGGTTTATTGTGTTGTGGCAGGAATCATTTCACAGTGTTTTTGTTAGAAGCACATAAATATCTTTCAGTACAGCTTAGTTCAAGAGCCACAGATTTTCATCACTAATTAGACTGAGAATTAAAATAAGCAAGATACATATATCAGATTTAGAGGGTATTCAAGAAACCGTGATAGACACACAGCAGGCAAACCATAACAAGCCTTTTAACCTTCAAAGACTATTTAAAATAGCTTTTCAGAACTTGACACGTGCTTTTATACTCATTATTTTAAATTTTTTACATATAAATGCAATACTTTTTATATTCAGTTTCTTTACGTGCGGTAATTTTGCCCAATAGATATAATATCCCTTGACTTGTAAAGATTTAGCCTAATATCTGCTGTTCTACACACTACAGCCAAGTGGGTGAAAAAAAGAGCCTGTTCTGCTTACAAGACCATTTTAAACTGCATACTTTCATTTGGCTTGTGGCTCTCTTGTTGCCAGTAGTTATTCTGTAGTACAGAAATGGTCTTCCAGGTCCTTACTGTTGTTAATACGTCCAGTTGTTCAGATATATTATCTTCCTGAACTTTTTTTTCTGTGGGGTGATATTGTTACATATATTGGCCTTGTGAGCTGTTAGCAATTTTCATGATACTAACAATGTCTCAAGATTTTGATAAAACTACTTATAGAATGTTTCAGTATGAAACTCTTATAACTGTTCAAGTCTAGCTGTTAAGTCTGCTGTTAATTCTGTCTACATAGAAATTGAGTCTGTGTTCAGAATGTTGTTATAGTTCCAGCTCTAGGAAGAAGAAGCAAAGTGAGTGCTCTAATTTAGCTATGCCTTTTCTCATTTTCTGTTGTTTGGAACTGCGTTTCAGAATTCAACACTAGCGTAGTCTTTAATAATCTGCTGCTGATGTTTTTCCTAATTATTTGCCCTGAGGGCATCCCACAACTGTGTTAATAATGGTATTCTGTACTTCTTTTCATTGCACAGACTTAAAAAATCAGAATGGTTACCTGAAAAGACATTAACTCAAGGCATAAACTGATGAATTCCCCATATAGAAAACATTAATGCCTAGTGAATCAAATTATCTATTGGAAGTAAGCTACCCACTTGTGGATTAAATGACTCCATAGAGATGTCTATCTTGAAACTAAGATGCTCTTCGATTATTAACCATATTATTTACTTTCTTTCAAAAGCAGCTGTGTTTATGAGTACTGAACAAATGTGTATACTTTCCTGTGCCAGACTTTTGACTTTGTTTTCAAGCACTGTACTGTGGGATTGAGTGGCAGCTTTGTTAGAAGTATATTAGGGTTTCTACTTAACCCTTTTAGGACTGAACAATTTCTTCCCTTTAGAAGCTGTAATATAAATGAGCAGTTCTAACTTCATAACCATTCTGTCTATGTTCAGCACTGCATTTGCCCTATCTGGAGGTGCTATGCTAATGTAATTTTTAAAAATCCTGTAGCATGTGTATACATTCAGTCTTAAAAGGGTTATTTTTACAAACTGTGCACCTGTAAAGTTTCTTAGCAATAAAGGTAGAAAAACGAGCAAGTTTTTACCATAATTTTGTAGAATGAATTGCTCAGTTCCATATTTCATCAAGAAAACCCCTGCAATATGGGCAGTTTTGAGGATTAAATAAAAGTGAAATGTAAACCACATAAAAGTGTTCTTGTCAAGTGTACTCTGTGTGTGTATGTGCATAAACTATTGGGTTTCCTTTTATTCTACAAGGCTAAAGATAAAATGCCATGTTACTGTTACTGTGACAAACATAATTGAACATCTGTATGATGATACAAAAATACTTGTGGTTCTTGAACAGGTGTTGAAATTTGCCACATTTTGTTGGGTTTTTTTTCCATGTTGACCAAGGAATATGGGTTTGTTTTTTGTTTGTTTCGTTTGCTTTGGTTTTTTTCCCCCCCAAATGAACAGTGAGGTCATCTGTGGAACCAGAACAACACAAAAGAAGACCAACCCTGGGAGTGAAAAGTCATCAGTATTTGTGAGGCTGTGCACACTGGACTCCACTTAAATGGGATATGGAATGTCCACCCAAAAATCTAAATTGGTTTCATTTTTGCTTGTATTATTGCTGAAGTTAGATAAGAAACTGTTTTTTAAATAATGTGTAAAAAAAAAAGTTTCACTTTTTTATATAATTTATTAAATAAGAAAAAATGAACTGTGTTTAATTGTTTAACTTTAGCAACTTCATTTTTGCAACTAGTGCACCTGACTCCTTTTAATCATGTTCTTAGTTGCAGAAAGTCTGACATTTCATTCAATTGGTTGATAACTAGAGCCAGAAATTCAGCAAATTAGCTTATTTCTTGTTTTGACAGAATAGTAGGGCTGTAAGGAATGGCTAGATATTATGCACTCTAAATTCACAATCACTTCAAGAAAGTTTTTGATATGCAAAGTGGACATGGCAGAGAGAGAATATGGAATGGCAGAAGCCTGCCAGTACTAACTAGTGTTGTATTAAACTGAAGAACTACGAATTTACCTGTAAGACTGTGAAGGGACTAAAAGTGGTTCTTAAGTAGGGGAGGTAAAACAACAAAAAAATTCCTGGCTTTAAAAAAGGATTACAGATTTTTTTATTGAAACATCTACAAGGGGTTTGCCATCAAGACATGTAAAATAGTCAGAAACTCAACAGTTGTGGAACTTCTGTTTTTTGAAACAGGGACAGTATGGACAATATGTCTCAAAATTTCCAAGACTCTTCAGTCATTTTCTGAAATGATAAACTGATTCTTCTGGAACACAGTAGAAATTAGATCTGAGGTTTTCGCAAAGAGAATGGTCACTTGCTAAACCTTAATCTTGGTGTCATTGGAATAAACTGCATGGGATAGTGCTGGTCTTAGATAAAGAACTACAGATAGAAAAAAAGAAATCTCTTCAGCTAAGCCTTGGCAATTAGCTATATAGGTAGTCTCAATAAGAAATCCTAGTAGGATCCAGATAAGAACATGAAAAGGAGAGTGGTGTGAAGTAATTGGGCTAGAGCAAAGGATTCATTTCATGTTTACATGGAATATGTACTGTTTCAGAGTATTCAGAGCTAATGAACTCAGTCTAGTAGTTGACCTTTCATGATGCTCTGTTCAGATTGGAGTTGCATGTTCCTGAGCAGGGTGGAAAAAACAGAGTCCTCAGTTAGTGTCTCTGTAAAGGATATTTATTTCTGATATCCAGTAGTGCAAGCTAAGTGTTAGATCAAAAGCATGAGGAGTTATACCCCATATTACTTAAAAATACTTCTGTCACAAATACAGACTTTAATGATGTATGCTAGAGTGTGAGAAGTTGATAAAGTCTTGATTCTTTGTAGAAGCAAACTTGCAAATTAACTACTGTTTGAGAAAGATCTGATACAATCTTCTGAATTTGACATCTTTCAGGTACTGCATCTCCTTCAAGTATGGAAAAGGATCGTTAAAAGTTTGATATTATCTGTTCTGTGTGTTATTGCCTTTGTATTCTAGTCTCAGTTCCCTTATTTTTCATGTGTACTTTTCCAGATCCTTAATTACATTTCAGTTTTTCTCAGAATGTGTAAGTTTTGCTGCATAATTTAGGAGAGGAGTTGGTTTGAAATACGGTGAGCTCCAACTTTTGAGACTTCATGCTGCCATCTCTTGGTGCTGTTTCTACTGCTGGACTGTGGGGTGGAGAGAAAGAAATGTTAGTTTATTGTTTTTTAAGCTGCTTCTAAATACATGGAGTGGAAGGTTCTGCAGACCTGGCCTGAGGACCTACAGGATTTTAGTTTGGGGCAGGGCACAATTTAGAACTATGTAAAGTTGTAAATTCTTTGATTTTAGAAATCCTTTGCTTTTTATTTATCTTTTAATTTAATCTGTTATGTTGCCCCCTCATCTGTGTTCATTTAAACCTTCAGTCTTCCTTGTTGTTCTATTTGCTGATTTGTTCACTGGGAAAAGTTGTCTATTTCCAGCTCTGTGAATCCCAGTGGGTGTGTTCACAGGCAAGGTGAGGCCTTGTGCTATTGGAGCTACTTCTGTGCCCTGCCTCCATCTCATCTTTCTGCTTTAGCTTCTCCTGAGTGACTTGGCTTTGAAGCCTTTGGCATTTCCATCTAATAGGAACTGCATCCATCTGTTCATTGCTATAGCAGTGCATTACAACATTTAAATTGCCATCTATTGTCCATCCTTTAGAGAAGGAAGGATTTTGATACAGAATCCGCAGCCTTGCAGACCATACTATCAGAATCCTTCCAAGAGCTTCATTGTTCTTTTTGGAGAATAACTTCAACAATTATAAACAATATAATAGAAGCACAGATCCATACATACTATGTTTTCTGTCTTGAAATTGTCTGTTTTAATAGCCAACTGGTGACAAATATAAACTTCTTAAAATCTCCAAGTGAGTTTGGGGGACTTCTAAAATGAGACAGTTTGTTCTAGTATTTCTTTTTGATTTTGATAATTTTAATAAAATCGTACATGATCTGCTGCACAAGACATGTTTCCACAGATAAAGAAGTATTTATAATTAGCCCTGAACTAAACTCTACATGGTGTGCATAAGCATGCTGTTTGTTCTCTCTTAGGTGTGCTTCAAATTCTGTTTTAGTTTTTTCACTGCCAACAGTTTTTCTTTGTGGAAATTGGGAAAGGCAGTGGAAGATTCACAGTGATTGAATTTACTGCCTTAAAAATGTAATTGGAAATTCTCCAAAAATGTGAGAGACTTGGATTTTAACATGAAAGAAATCATTAGGTTGGGAAGTAGCATATTTAATTTTTAGTGTCCTCATCTTAGTCCTAAGGGTGTTTCTATGCTTTGCCTTTGAAAGAAAAAATTTTAAATTTCTTGCACTGTTTAGCGTACTTCTGTGCAATTCCTTGCTTGCCAGATTCAGAAAACAAGCACTTCAGTGTACAGACAGAGCAACTGCAGAGTTGCATCTTCATGTCAGTGCACTTTCTGACACAGCACCTGCTACTTTTAGGAGAGGAAGTGAGTGGTTCCATTGTTCCTTTACCCTGGCTCTGCTTTTAGAGGAGCTGCAGCCTGGTCATTTCCAGGATTGTGGTGAGGTGTTCCTGCTAACAGTGGCACAGGCTGGCAGTCTGCAGGAATGCAAAGCAGGATGCCTTATGAACCCATAAAAAGAAAAGGTGTTAAATCTTGTATTAACCAAATAGACAAGTAACGCCACATTATCAACAAAGGAGATTGGTTTATTTTTATTCCACGTGAAAATATCCTGTGACTGTGCTGTGGAGATCACTTACCAGTTACTACAAATTTCAGAAGAGAGATCCAAGAAAATTAAACTATCCTTGAAGGATCTGATGTGGATTAATCTTTGTTTGGGCTTGTGTATCTGCTGCTGCTCCATTAATGCTTTTTACAGCATTCCAGGGCTTAAGGAGCCTCTGGGTTTTGGACTGTTCTTGATGTGGCACCCTCAGGTGTGAGACTGATGTTACGTCATCTTCACAGTTTCACACATTTAGAAAGCTTTGGACTTCTAAATCAATTCATTGGTAAACAGTTCTACCTTGCAGATTTGATAGACATGCAAATCACACTGTGGTCTGAAAAAATGGTTCATTCTTCATTTAGAAATAATGTTGATAAGGAAAATTCCTTATTTTGGGAGGATAAATGCAATTGGTGAGTGTTTAAACTTTCAAATACAACTCCACTTTTGACCAAGTGGTTCATTTTTCAGGTTAATAATAATTTTGTGCTATTTATGCAAGGAAAAAAACACCCTAATCTGATTTTTATTGTTGTTCTATATTTCTGTCTTCAGATGCCTTGGCTCTTGAGCTGTCATGAGCCAAGTGTGTTTCATCTGAAAATTTATGATCTGGGTGTCTTTATATCCTGGACATCTTCCAAATCTAGGGCTTGAAATAATAACTTCTTATAAAATTCTAGTTTTTGCACAACTTTTTAGTGTCAGGTTACGGGTAAAGTTGTAGAAAATAGATACTGGCTACCAAGATAAATGTGTTAAATTAGAAAACAAAGATTTTCATCTCCTCTCACTGGATTTTAGGATGGTGAAACAATAAACTAGGCTTACTACCTACATGGGGTTGTCTTCACATCAAGGAGAAAATTGAAACATGTCATGCAGCCATAGTTTTAAAAATTATATGAAGATCTCTGTTTGCAGCATGTTTTTCAGCCACCTTGAGGGACACAGGTATGAAATAAGGTAGAGTTTTGCCATTCATCTGCTGGAATCTGAAAAACCTCTATTAATCAGTTGCACATTATACGCATTATATTACAACCTAACTTCTTCCTCTCACCTTACTTGCATTTACTTGTTTTAACAAATTCTTTGCAGCTGGTCATATTAGAGTGGACACTAGCAATGTTGATATTTACCTTGTTTTTCAATTTATTCAGTATATGTGACTGAAAACATTCCAATTGTGTAGACATATATATAGAGGGAGAGTGAGCCATGTGAGACAAGAGGATGAGCTGTTAAAATACCACACATGAAACCCCTCTGTTGAGTACCAGATGTAGCCTTGATGGCCAGACCTTAGGAATCATTTTGTTCTAAAACCTGGTGATGTAAAATGGGAAAAATTAAATAACAGATAAATGATAATTACAATTCATGTACTTCTGGACTGTATTAGAACAGAGTTAAAAATTACTGTTCTCTAGCGATTCATTGTCTTTGGTAAACTGTCAAGGACTCAGATCTAAAATATCAAATCGTATACAAGGTATCTGAAAAAAACTCAGGCACGTGCCCCATCCAGGTTGAAATCATCTTGAATTTACCTAATCTTAACCAATTTGATGTGTTTTGGAAGGGTCAGAGGAGCAAGCTTAAAAATAAAATTTTTTAAAAAAAGGCAAAAAAGGGTAAAGAAGAGTCTGGTCAAGATACTTCCTTTAGATGCAAAGTTGAGGTGCATGTCACTGAAATAATATCTCTAGAGATTTATGTTTTCCTTGTTTTTTCAATGAAGAATAGTTCATAGGCATTGATAAAGCATCAGACCAGAGAGGCTATGAAGTCTCTCTTCCATCTTAACAATTTAGTGAGTCCATCTTGCCTGGAATGGAGCAAACTGAGATTTAAATCCCTTTTCTGAGGCAGAAAGAACTAAAATCTGATTCTGTGTCTCCTTAAATCAGAATTTCTCTCTTTCTCTCTTGGGTTTCTTCCTGCCAAAAAAAAAAAAAAAAAAAAAAAAATCTGACTGGCTTATCTCCATCAAAAAATTTTCTATTGGGTAGTTTAATAGGAAAGCTCCTAAAGAACTCTCACTTCAGCAAATTTCCCACCTGGCGTTGAACTGTAAAGTTCTTCAATGAGTCAGTTATATTCCTGAGATGCAGAAATATGAATTATTTTGTGTGCACAAATGAGAAGTCATGTTAACTGAGGGTGTTGAGGAACCATTACCTTTAGCGCTTTAAGGTCCTCAGTGAGGATCTGGACATGGCAGACTTTAAGCAAAAATGTGAGGGATAAAAGTGCATTTGTGTGTAAGGGAAAATTGGGACTACTGGACCTCAAGCTGTAGCTGCTGCCTGGAAAACCCCTGCTCTGGCAATTGTTGGATAAGGAATACACCAGTGGTGTGCTGGGTTTCTACTTGGTAAGGCACCTAAGTAAGTCAGTCTGGTGATCAGCTGAGCTTTTGAATGGAGAGATGCAGGAATCCCAGCTTGGAGGCAGAGCTAGAAGTTCATTAGAAAAGTGAAAGAACCATTTCCTTGTAAATTATACAAATGCTCCACTGCCTTACTACAGCACTAAACCTATTCTGCCTGCTCAAAATGACATGAAAAATAATAATAAACAAAGCCTGAACTTTGACTGGTCCAATGGACTCTCAGCTTTTGTGGCCTTCCAAGCCCCACCCTCACCATGGATGGGTGTTTGCAGTCAGAGGTAAGTCCTGATGGACACACCCAGAGTAGGATTCTGGGCAGATGTATTGTTGACTAGCATGGACAAACACTCGAAAACAAATACACAATTTTTTCTTAGATACTCAGAGTAAAGGGAATTGTGCTTTATGGATGTAGTAGTTTACACTTGCAACATAATCTGCAAATGAGAGCCCAAGATTGCAGATCTGCTGTTTGGGAACAAGCAGGATTCCATGGGACTGACCTAGACTGAGTTTGAAGTAGAACTCGCTAATAAATGTGTACAAGGCTTCCAGATCATCATCAGCACCTCAGGTACTGTGCACCTTTATTTTCACCATTTCTTGCAAGATAGAGCTGTTCCTTTCTGAATGTTTCTGCTGTAGGTGTAAACTATCTCATCCACTCATCCAGGCCAAAAGACTTCAAATATCTGCATTTCTGGCTAATTTCCTCTCCAACATAGATGCAGTCTATGTACGGAGTGGCCTCCTGCTTCACCAGGTGCTAAAAATTTTAATCTCTTGTCTTGCTGCCCAAACCTTCACCCTCCTTAACAATACATATGTATGTGCTGCCACTCATTCCTTGCAATGTGTTGCAGAGTGAAATACAGAAAATATATCTGTGTCTCCCCTTATTTTCAGTGTCTCCCATGAGAGAGCACGGGCTGCTCCTAACAGGTAATTTAGTCATCATATCTCATTTCACCCTGCAGAAAGAGCTGGAGGTCCCAAATGCAAGAAACCAAAATGTGCAAGATGGTCCAACAATTGTGAATGGTAATTTTTCAGGGCAGACATGGAAATTCTGAAATATTAATAAAATTAACCTTTTAAATTTGATGAAGCTGAACACAATTCATCAGGAGAAGCAATCAAAAATTGCTTTAGTTTCCTGGATACGAAAAAACAGTAGTTTTGTTGGTGACCTGTGTGTGAGATACTCCCCAAGGAAAGGGGGAATTGCTGGAATTAGAGATCAGTCATAGGAGCTGAAAGAGGAAGATTTCAGGTTAAAGCTATGAAATGAAGTAGAGGGACCTCAAGCCAGATGTGGAATTTTGCAGTATTAAAAAATGAGGGAAAAAAAAAAAAAAAAAAAGGTGGTTGTAAATTTACTTGATTGTGTAACTAAAAAGCAGGTGTTCCCAAGTGTCTCTCCTTCAAAGCCCTCCCACCTGATAGCCACGATAACTGATCACACAGGTGGAGAGACTCTCACAGACACAGCAAAGTGCTCAAAAGCACTTGCACAAATTCATGTTCCTCCAGAGAGGACCAAGGACAAATGTAAGTAAATAACAATTCTTGGCACACAAGTAGAGCCTGAAGTTGCACAGATGGCTACATTTGAGCCCACAGGCACATGGAAATAATATCAGAGTTCTTCAGTTTATGTGTTAGTAGATTAGAAAACATTATTCAAACTACATTTGGAGGAAGCACAGCCACAACATGAATCAGTTATAAAATTGCATTTTGGTAAGTTTATATTAATTTAGAAATGTTACTTTTGGTAGAGTTAGGAGAATAATTGAACCCTCAAGGCATTGTAGCCTAAGCAGACACATAGGTTTGAAAATTATTATCTAGCGAAATCGGGTGGTAGCACTGAAATGCTCTACAGACTGCTGCTGTCAGTCCTCAGAATGAGGACACAGGTGCTCTGTGGTGAAAAGGAGCTTCAGAAAAGTGAGCTGGAGGTGAGGCAGGAGAGGCAGTACCTGTTTCGTTCTAGTAGAGAGTACTTTTCAACTTCATCTACAGGATGCTAGTGATGAGTAGCCTGTTTCAGTTACTGGTAACTATTAAATGCAAACACTGCAGTTTGAGAGGGGTTTGGTTGTGAGGTTTTTTGGTTTCTTTTTAAAATAATCCCTTGCTTCATTAGATAGTCATTTTTCTACTTACCTGACTGCAATTGTTTTTCATTGTTTGTGAAGTCTTTGTCATTCCTACTCTGATGGAGTATCATGTCCCTGGAGGCTGCCCCCCACCGTGGCAGTGGTAGCAGAGGTGAGCTCTGTGTTGGCTGGTGGACCAGAATTGGAGGAGCAGCTCTCAGCTGGTCCCATGGACGTGCAAGATGCTGGGCATTGGGCTTTGGGGCACAGGAACTCAGGTTATGTTCTCTCAGCCTGTCAGGTCAGCTGGGCTAGAGTGTAATGACATCTTGGCAGTGCAGTTTGAACTCCTCAGGTGAGAGATGCCCAGCTTGTGCTGCTGCCAGTAGGCTGGTGTGCTGCAGCTTCTCCGTGGCCCAGGAGCTCTTCTCCCGCTGGCTCCTGTGCTTGGGGCACAAGGCTGAGACCCTCAGCTCTGCCTGCCTTGTCTGTCGTGCTGACAGAATCCCTTCAGCTGCAATACCCTATACAAGGCCTGAAGAAAAGAAATTAATTCCAGTGTAGTTGTTATCTCTTCAAATCTTCACTTTCCACCTTGCCTAAAATGAGTGCTTCTCTACCAAGAATGAAGTTTGATTTTCCTTCCATCTCACTGCCTGGAAAAACCTTTCATTGCCCCCACTATGTATCTCCTTCCCATACAGGGCACATCTGCCTTTTCTTTTACTTTCAGAAGAACAATCCCAAATTGAAAAGGGTTTGCAATGATCTCTCTTCACAGACCAAGACCATGTTCTTCAATCCTCACTATGACTTTTTGTCCTCCACCGCTCTGCAAGGCCAAAATATTTCCCGTTCAGCTTCCCTTCCATTCCTGCCCCAGCCAAGTTTCAGCTGCAAGTGCAATCATTGTCTTCATAAACACTCTTCTACCAGTCTTATTAATCTCTTACAGATCTCACAAAAGCAGTATCAGACAAAGCAGTGCACCTGCAGCTTGCTTGCTCTCCCATTCCATCTCTACACAGCCTCTGTTATTGGAGGCATCTTAGTCTTTACCTCAGTGTGTAGCAAAGGAAATCTATCCTGGTTTTAATAAATATTTGACAAATCAGTGCAGTAGAGGAGTCATGCTGGATGTCAATAAACATTTGATTTTTGTGGAAAACTCCACCTTTCAATAAAAATTCTTTGAATTTCCATCAGCCTTTACTTTTCCCTGCTAAAAAAAAAAAAAAAAAAAAAAATACAAAAGGAAAAAAAAATGCTAGAAGAATAGAAGAATACCAGAGAATACAGACCTATGCCTGACAGGTTTTCCTAGAGTGTGTTCTTTTGCCTCAGTCAGCTGACAGTATTTAAATAGGTTTCCTACTTAATAAAACACAAGGTCCCTGTTAGCTTTGGTCTTATTTTCTGTGGTCACCACTGATTTTTTTGCAACTTGTAACACGACCACATCTGGACAGCAGATAAAAGGCTCTTTGCCTTAAAGACATAGCCTCCTCCTAATCCTGTGGTAACCTCTATTGGCCCCCACAGGATGGTCAGAGATACATTAAATCAGCTTTAGCACCCTGGGAAGCTGGAAAAGGGGTGATATTCGTTCTCCAGAGAAGCAACAGCTGTGCCCTTGCTGATACAATGAATTGATTTCAGTGACATACCTGTAGCCTTCTCTTTCCAACTTGCATGTGGCAGGACCATCTTTTGGGATGGCAACAGAAAAAGCAACTCCAAAGACAGAGTATCTTGGATGACATTGCTATCCTCCTATTCCTTTACAATAACAGCACACCAGTCACAGCAACACTGCCAGATGTCCCCACAGGGGTGTGGGCTGAGATTTGAGCCAGTTGCAGAGCAAGGAGCATCTCTGGTTGCTCCACACCTACCTTCAGTTTGGGTATGAAATCCCAGGTGTTAGAAGGACCAAAGCAGGTTTGTAGGAGTCAATGCAAAGTTCCCAGCTGGTTGGAAAGTTCTCTCCTGAGCACTGTTATCTGTTTAGCACAGTTGCCCCTGTGGTTTCACCTCTGTGTGTCATTCTTCACTTGGTCTGGAATGGGGCCTCTCAGCAGTTACTAAATATTCTCAGAACAAGGCCCTGAGCCAATGTCCATTCAATAATAATAATAAAAAAAATTGTCTCTGACAGCAAGCAAAGAGCATGAGCAGTCCCTTTGCTGTGAATTTCGGTTCTGTATGTGTGACTTTTCGTCATGCCTGTTTTGTAACTGGTGTTTGTATGACTTTCACAAGATATATATAGTGTTTTTAGTCTACTGTTTTAAATCAGACTTTGTATATAAGTTGCATTTCTTCATTCTATCCGGAAATATTTTTTAAAATTTTAATAACTGTCAAAATATCAGGACATCAATTAACTGGTGTTTACCCCATAGGGGATGATTCCTACTTGATGTTTACTACCAGCTGATGCTAATGAATATGTTTTGTTCTTGTCTCACCATACAGTGGAACAGCTGACATCTTGCTAGCTCAAAATTAGCTTTTTGGACACAACTGGGAGTGGAAGCCAAGAAAACTCTTCATGAAATTGTTATCTATGGAGATGCAGACAAATAGCTCCTAGCAGAGATGAATTGCCATTAGGCAAGCAAAACAGGAGCTTTATAATTCATTAATGTTTCCTTGGCATTTGTTTTCTTTAGGAGGTACCCAAAGCAGCCTAAAAAGCATTGCAGAAGGAAAAAAAATTAAAAAGTAATTCTAGAAGTTGAGGGTTTTATACACACAGAGGGAAATTCTGGCATGCTGAAGGCATGCATTAATGCTGTAAGAAGCCCCTGAGAAAAGAGCTGAAGCTGTTTAACTGAAATTAATAATGCATATAGAAAAAATTGACTGGAAAACTGTGGCCAGAGGGTGAGCAAACTGCTGACCTACATGCACATCTAAGTGAAGTGGTATTTGGTTTGTCCATGTTATATTTGAAGTGGAAGAGCAAAACATTTTACAAACTAGTAAAACCCAACCAGAAGTCTAAACTTTCATTCTATACTCTTTACCACTCTGTCTCTGATTCTGTAATAAAAAGGCTGCAGCCTCTGCTCTCACATAATCCTTTCTCAAATTCAAACCCATTAGGTTTTATCTCTCTATACTTTCCTTTGGAGAATAGGTCTCTTTTGCCACTAGAAACCCTCAGTTTAACATCCATTTCAGTATTGACTGATGTGAAGTCATCAATTCCAGGCCAGAAGAGCATTGTGATGAACCATGGTGAGTTTACTGGGGTTGCACCATCCCTGGGCTCAGAGGCAGGAAGAACAGGAGGGGATGCAGGAGCAGGTGGGATCAGAGACAGGCTCCCCACTTTACCAAGAAGGGCTTGGTGGTATTGGGAAAGAGGCCATGACTTGCATAAGGAGGTGTAAACCTTTAGTGACTGGAGTTCAAATCCACAGGCAGCTTTTCCATTAAGAGCATTAAGGTATTTTGTCTTGGCCATAGTGAAATACCTTTACTTTGACCTCTCATTAAGTCCTGTATTCAGCAGTGTTGTAAGGCATCAATATTAAAGCATGCCCTAATAACAGAGCTTGCAAGTGATAGTGCCAAAAATATCAAAGGAGGATCTGGGTGTTATTTAATGCTTCATTGTTGTTTTCTGCACTGGTACATTCTGCCCGTTAGAGAGCCGGTGTTCAAGAGCCGCTGTGTGAGCTCAGCCGTAGGACTGTAGGGAGGGATTGCAGAACTGTCGTGTTGTGGGCAGGATATATGGCTTGGAGAAATGTGCTCCAGGAGTCTGTCAGCCAGAGATGATAGGGGGAAATGAAGATGAGAGTGCTTTCTGGGAAAGTAAATCTGGGAAGGAAAATAAACCTGTCAAAGAGAAAAAAATCATCTAGCAATTGGTGGTGGTGGGAGAGTAAACTAGAGACTGAGAAGCATGCAGGACAAAAATCAGATGGTGTCATGCAGCTGAAGGAGATAAGAGAAATACAGAGGGTGGGGGGAAAACCCCAGGCATTGGGAGAAAGGGAAAGAAGATAAAAACTTCTGAGATTTATGGACATTATGCACCTGAAATTCATTGGTTTGCCATTTGTCTGCTACATCTGGAAAACAGTTTGTTTTTAGGGACTGCTTGTAGTAGGATAGGATTTTTCTCCACAACCCCTTTAAACTACTGCTGAAATGAGAAGATTTCATAGGCTGTTTTTATTTTGGTATGTTTATTCCACTCATATTTATCGCTGAAGATAATTTTTCAGTGAGATTAGTATCTGAATTAAAGTTACTGGGAGGATGCCATGATTCTTTAACAACGGAAGGGCAACATTTGGACCCAGGAATGACTTCTGCAATGCACAGATCAGGAAAAACGGCATTAAAATGCAGAAAGGTTGAAATTTCCTGTGCTAGGAGACCAGGACAGAAAAATACAAAATTACTGGGTTGCAAGATTGCATTTTAAAAGCTTAATTCCTACTTCTTGCTGGAAATTGGCATAAGGCTTCTGGCTTTGGTAGCTTGATCAAAAGAGATATTTTGTTGGTAAAACAAGAAAATAGGTGCGGAGGGGGCAATGGAGGGGATGAGTGATGCACACACAGGTGGGCCTTGGGGAAATGGTACATTTCATCCCTTCCCTGATTGTCTTCCAGCCACCACTCCATCAGGATCTTCTCCTGCCTTCCTCATTTCATCACCTCCAAATTGTGCTCCCTGGCAGTTAAGGGAATCAATCAGGAACTCTGCAGCTACAGGAGGCCGCGGGGGGCTGGGATCTGATTAAGGTGTTCTTGAAAACAGCTTTGCCTTTCATCTGAAACCATCGTCCTCAGACTCAATCACTGAGAGCAAGTGAACTCTGCATGTCCTGTTACATCACTTTACAGGTACTGGAGAAGCTACCTTTACAAAAATGGAATTTGCTTTTGAAAAAGCACACAGAGCTGTGGTGTGGGCTGTCCTGCAATACAGCACATAGCCAGCAAGTCACATCCAGTATATTATTAAAATGTGAAGGTTTTCTAACTTAAACAACAATTTTTAAACTATTATCTATAATTTATGCAGGCTTTCATATGGCATAAAATACTTCACAAATATGTTTTCTGCTGTCACTGTTCCACATAAATTCCAAAGCAGCTAAGTTTGTTCCTTCAGTTTCAACACACAGGACAGGTTTGTAGAGAGTCTCAACATGTATCCGTAAGTGAAGTAAAATTTTCATTTTATTGCAATGAATTAAATCCCATAATTTAATTTGTTGGGTATTTGCAAAAGGTCAGATCAATGTCAGTAGTCTCAGCACCGTTCCAGGAGCAGTGCTACTTTATTAACTAGGCAGACAGAACATTGTTTCTATGGATTGTGCATAAATAGTGTTTAGAATTTTTTTTTTAATTTCCTGTCGGTGGACGAGTTGGATAAAAAAAATAATAGTCAAAGTTGTGTGCTAAGTTGTTAGGGTAAACCATTTCAGGCAATAACTGAGTGCAGAACATGGATCTGGGTGCTGGAACTCACAGTATATTTCTAATTTAAAATCATTCTGTAAAGAGATCAGATTTTCCTGATTAAAAACCTTGAGAAAGCTTATATTTAATATCCACATCTACATTCCATGCTGTGCTCAAATTTAATCTCTGTCTAATAACAAGGGTTTATAATGATATTGATTCAGCTAGAAGATAGAAACATCTCCAACAGGATATTTTCACAAACCAAAATAAGTGATGTAACTTCTCCATTTGAGTTCCACAGAGCAAAGGACGAGAGCTGAACACCCACTCTCACCTGTGTGCTGCACAGGAAGGAGACTGGATTCCTTGCTCAACATAGCACCAATAATTACATCATTCAAAGTTGTTTTACTCTGTGTTGAATCTGTTTACAAGCAGGTGTAGTTGGAGAAAATACTGCTCCAAAGTTTAGAAAAACTGTTTCCTGACAAGGCCTTTCAGCCTTTGCTCATTGTACCTGCCCTTTCTGCAATTCTGCCCCCAATGCCTTTATTTCCATGCTGGGAGCGCCATGCCTGAAGTGGCTGTGAACGTATTTGTGGAATGTGACTGCCATGGACCAGCCTGTGTCTTCAGTCCTGCATCTTCTGTAAAATACTTCTTTGCTTTATCCCAGGCATTTATCCCTGTGCTTCTCAGGGTGGAAATTTCCACACAAGCCTTTGTGACTCACCTTGGACCCTGCCACTTGCATATGTGGGTGCTTTCAGCTGCAAAGAAGAAAGCCATTTCTTTGTTCTTGTTCTATGGGGTTTATTTAAGTGAAAAATACATTAAATTATGTTAATTTATGCTATTGCCTGAGTGAAGAATGCATTCCACCCACAAAGCCAACAATATTTATTTTAATTTTATTTAAAAAAAAATCATTTTACTTAAAAGCATTCATTTCATATGGACAAGCCCCTTCTTGCCACCCCAGAATTCCTGTGAGAGTGACACCAAAATTATCTCAACATGTATTAGCTCAGCTAAAATAATGTGAAAAGATACTACAAACATAACAGAAAGATTTTTGCTTATGAGGCATAGCTGGTGAAGTGAAGACTGCATTACGTATATTCATGTCTGAGGAGAATCTATTTGCATCTTGCAAATTTTAAGAGATACTCAGAGCTGCATGGAAAACTGGGCAAAGCTGTTGATATAGAGGACACCAATCTTTGCAGAGGAATTTATGCAAACAGAGCAACTTCTAAGGCTTTTCATAAAGTCCTTTATCTTCAGAGCTCTCTTCCTCCTTTTGAAGGGAAAGTGATGTAGCACTCAGAGAGCGATAGCATCAATTTCCCATAAAATTCTCGCTGTGTTTACCGTCAACTGAAGTGTTTCATTAACTCAGAACTATATTGCATTCAGCTGATGCCACAGTCACTTTCCAAGACTGGACAATTCCCCACTCATTGCCTCCCCTGGTGCAGCTCAGGGAGGTGCAGGTGCAGACATGTGTGTGTAAGAGCATTTGGAGAGGGAAGCCCTTGTTGTTTTCCCCTCCTCTTCATCACCAGCCTCTCCCCGTATGGCGGGGGGCTTTTGCCTGGCACAGCAGGTGAAGGTGGCCAGGAAGGCCATGCGGAAACGCTTGTTCATGAAGCAGTAGATGATGGGGTTCACACAGGCAGAGGTGTAGGACAGCAGGTGGATGAAGGAGATGGGAGCCCCCGAGAGACGCCGGTCTGCGGAGGCCGTGTCGAAGGCTCGCCAGGCGTTGACACTGAAGATGGGAGTCCAGCAAATGAAAAACAAAACCACTATCACCATCAGCATACGGATGACAAGTTTCTTGGCCATTAAGTTGGCAGAAGAGCTGTTGCTTCTCACTCTCTCTGTTTTGTTGTGGCTCATAGCAGAGAGCTGTTGCAATGGCATTTTCCTTATTCTTTTGGTTTTGTTGAGGTAACATCCATCTCCATCCTCGTATTTGGCGCTGCAGGTGCTTATTCTTCTTTCTGTACATATAAAGTGCTGTTTAAATAGTTGGCAAAATATCTCTGAACAGTGAGCCAAATAAAAAAATGAAGAATGTGGTCTAAAGCTAAATAAACAATGTAATTCATAGCTGAGCAACTGTTGTGAAGAAAACACCGGGCTGCTTCTGAGCCAGTCATGTTACCAGCTGCTCTGAATCCACTGTCTCCCGATATTCTCACATCTTACCTCTATAAAAACTGACGCAAAATGTGTAAACATGTTGCTTAGTTCAATATGGACTGAAGATAGTTTTTGAGGTTATATGCTTCTATTTTAATTTGACAATTTTAATTGTGACATTTATTCACAAAAATGGTCCTCATCCATGGCCAGAAAAAACCCTTGGTATTTCTATAATAAACAAATTAGAAATTTAATGTATTCTCCCCTGAATCTTTGCAAACAAGCCATAGGTGAGGTTTATTTGCTAACAGCAGAGTAACTGTAATCAAGAAATATGGCTGGCAAGTTTGTGACACAAGTGACCTAATGATCACTTTTGCAAGTAGAAAGCTTTCCTTTTACTAGCCTCAAAATGCCTGCTCATATATTCAATTGTAACTTAAAAAAACCCACCCCCAAACTAAAATGTATTGTTACCTCGGGAAGATTTTCTCTGGCTAGCATCAAATTTTATTCCTCTGTAGAGTTCCAAAGAAATTAGACCATATGCAACCATCATTATAATCCCAGGAATAAGAAAGAGTGTGAGTAGCAGGAAAGTGTACCTAAGGAATAAAAAGACACTGAGAATAGGGAATGGCACAAAATCAGAAAAACAACTGAGAACTGGGGAAGACAGGACTTCAAGATTTCTTGATTTTTTTTCCTGCCAATACAAAGTATTGTTTGGACACCTCAGAAATTTGAAGCTTCCTACTTCTTCTCCTGCTTCCCCCAGAAAAGTGAAGACGTAACAAGACTATAATGGCTGAAAACCATATTTTATCCCACCTATGCAGCCCAGAGGAGATGGGCATTCCCACAGTGCTTAAAGGGAGCAGAAGCTCTCTCTGCCCATGAGTGGGGCTTCCTCCTGTAACCAGATGAGCTTTAGATGCCCTGTAGCTTTGGACAATGTAAAAACTGCCTTGCAGAAGCTAAATGAGCAGCTGCTGATTCTCAAAGAAGTCCTAGGTAGATTAAAAATATTTTAGTGGTTTGACTCAATGATCTTAGAGGTCTTTCCCAATGTAAATTATTCCATTATTCTGCTTTGGAGAGATCTGACTTCCTGAGGGCCGTGGCCATGTGGGGAAAGACTGAGCAGCTGCAGCCTGGATTTTCACCCCTGGAGCCATGCAGAACTCCTGAAGAGGGATCCCAGAACTGGCAATCTCTTTGTTAAAGAAGGAGCTTTTACTTGGTTTCACATCTGCTACTCTCCTAATCTGCTTCTCTGATGCAATGATAAGTTGGAGAAAATATTATGTTTAAATGCATGCATGAGCCTGTGTCTCTCCTGATCCCCATGACTTCGGTGCAAACTCAGTAACACACCTGGAAATCTGTAGTGAGAGTACAGAGAAGAAAATTTTGTCCTGTACCCTTCCTCCTCATGCTACCAAATACCTGAGACTACTACTGAAATCATTAACACAAAGTTATTCTCTTTGTGGACATACCATACCAAAGTGTTGCAGACTTTAATCTTTTTCCCAGTTCCAATTGACCTTCAGTATCAAAAAAAAAATCTTACACTTTCTTGGTGCCAGTCAGTGTTTAGTCAACGTGCAAGGACATCATGTCTAAGTACTACTGCTGTTTGATAATGCTGCTGTTTACCCTGCCTGGATGTGTAGGACTAGGAGCATGTCTCTGCCCACTTCCCTCTGCCCCTATCCTCCATAAGCAACCAAAAGGATTCTCAAATAAGACATTTGCAGTCTCATATTCTAGTTCTCTGCTACAGGGAACCTTCAAACAAATTAACAGGCAGGGCAGCACACAAAGGGGTGTTTGTAAGTTCTGCATTTTTCAAACATTAATCAAGGATTTCTCTGAGAATGTTGAAGTTTATGTGTAAATGAGTGAAAGCAGTATTCCTACCACAAGTGACAGATGCTTTCTTTACAGTGACAATTGGGGCTTAACAGACCATGGTGTGAGAATCACTGCCATGTTGGGCAGTCTTTCCTATGACAAGGGAAAAGTCATGCAAATGTCAAAATATTAGCAGCTTAAAAATGTTTTTTTTTACATCTTCAATAAGTATGACAGAGTGCAAACATTTGCTGAAGGTTAATACTTGATTTTCGATAGGCTTATTGCTACCATGAAATCCTGTTTTCCAGCAGATTTGCTAAGAGCCAGTTATGTCTTACCAAGACTGTTGAATGACATCGCTTGGCCAAAGGAGCCGGCACATGTTTGCCGTGGTGTTGTTGTACTTGGTGAAAGGTACCAGTTTGCTGTAGATGGGGTATGGTGACATGATAGTAAAGGACACACACCAGGTCGCAGCAATCACTCTCAGGGCATGAGATTTTGTCTGCCAGACCCTGGACTGCAGCGGTTTGCAAATGGCACTGTATCTCTCCAAAGATATGGCAACCAGGTTGAATGTAGAGACACTTACAGAGACACCTATATATATAAAATAAAGGAAAAAGTTATTCTCTTGTCTTAAAGGTTATGTTATGTTCAAATTGTCTTTCTAGCTTGCTGTATGCGTATAAAATTTTAAAAACATAGCAAACTATTTATAAGCAGAAGTATTTATAAACATCACATTGATTAAGTCAATGAGAACATGTGGGCAGTGGGTCTGAGTCTCCAGACTGCTCCAGACTGATATTCCTGCTCTGCGCTTCTCTTACTCCAAAAGTCCAAGAAAAAATACACTGTCAAACCATAAAATTCTGGTAACAGGGAAAGAAGACAATTTTACTCCTAATTATTCTCTTTGCTACTGTGGTTTATTCACTCCACTAATTGCATGGAAATTCAAACAAATCATTGGAAATCAGTTAATTACTCTTTTAACACTGATGTTCACAGTTCCTTTTCTATTGTTTTAATTTTTTGAGTGTCCTGCTTGACTTGTGATCTGATTTTCTCATTCAAGAGAGTTAAATCTATTACAACTTTTTAATTAGATGCTAATGGAGTTACAGACAAGGAGAAATGAAGTCATGAAGCAGAATCTTTGTCCTTCGGGTACCCTTAATTTCTTCTGTTCATATTTTATAAAATATAGTGCGATTGTCTTTCTGTCATTGACGTGCCCAAGTTCACCACTGTAAAATTATAAATATTTTTTCTTAACTTTGCCACAATGTTTTCTTTCAGTGAATGAGCTTTTATTTGTCTTTGTGAATGTGGGTCAGACTATAAAATGCCAATATTGTTACAGTTTGCTTTACAGAAATCATCTGGAATTGAAAGTTTGTATTTCTACATCTTAAAATGAAAAATTGAGCTTAGTTGATGCAATGGTTGTCAGTGTCTGTTTGTCAGGTGATGTGTCTTAGATGAACCTTTAGTTGGAAATCTTCACATTCTGACTCTTAAAATAAAACAGCTTCATAATGAGAAACTTTATATTGGTCTGTTTCAATGGATTTTTTTTATAAAGTAATTTACACTGTGTGCAATAAGAGGAAAATGACAATGTTTCAGTAATGTTTTATGGTATTTTTGCCAGCAATCCATTGTAATTGTTTAAACATGGCTTTTAGTTTTATTGGTTTTATCTACAAAAAGATGTCGATTTCCCATTCGCACACTTTAGGTGTGTACTTTCACATCAAAGTTCTCAAGGGCATGGGTTGAAAGGGGACCTGAGGTTTCTGTAATCAACTAAGGGTCTCCCAAAGCGGGAAAAACTTTGCATTATGTTCTTTTTTTCTTTTTTTCTTTTTCTCTTTTTCTCTTTTTCTTTTTCTTTATTGTTTGGTTGGTTTTGTTTTGTTTTGCTTGTTTGGGTTTTTTTGGTTAAGTAACAAGCAAATGCAGAGGAAATATTAAATTGAGACAAAAATCACTTACACACACATACACAAGGAGACGTTTTGAAATTCCCAGCTCCTGGCTCCACAACCAAAAGGAGTATGGCAAGGCATATGAAAATGATGCTTCTTAATGTCAGCCTCTAAAATTTATATCTGTGTTTTATGGTCTTCTGGTGAGCTCTGATCACACCTGGTCTGTCCACAAAGAGTACTTGCTCCAACTTCCAGCTCTGCAAATTACACCTACTTTGGCCTATTTCTCTTTTCTTTTTTACATGATACTACTGCTGCCAAAAATCTGTGGGTAAAATCTGCTCTTATTGAGAGTGTATAAGCCCATCATTTCTGGTGGGTGATCTGAACACTGATAGGAATCTTGTCAGGGATGGGGAAGCAAGTGCATGTGCTGGGTTCCTCGTTAAAATCTGATCATGCAATATCTTCACATCCAGCGAAACACTTCTGTATGTAATTAAAGTTGTGTGTGCCTCCATGTTTTGCTGGATCAGACCAAGGACACCAGAACCATGAAGATTTGCACTACAAAGTTGTTTCTTCATAATACTGGTAACTTCAATGGTGGATGGAAACAATCAGCCTTTTATAGATCTTTAAATACCTTTCTCACCTGTCTCATTAGTCAATCTTCAAAATAGGTATAAACTTCCCAGACTTACCCATGAAATAAGTGGCAGTTTTGCACACAGCACTTCCAAAAATAAAATCTTTTAGCAGGTTGGGAATGAGGGTGAAAGGCATGCAGAAAAGGCAGAGCATCAGGTCGCTGACTGCTAGTGACAGCAGAAATGTGTTGGTGACTGTTCTCATCCGCTTGTTTCTTATCAGCACCGTAATCACCAGAATGTTCCCCAAAATGCTGAGCAGAAATATCAAGCAATAGAGCAGAATCCGTATTATCTGATGGAAATCTGAAAGTTGTCATAAGAAAAGATCAGTTACACTGTATTCAACTCAGATTAAGATTATATATTTCATCCTTTAATCAAAAGGTAAAAACCTTTCTGTATTCAGTTTTCTGAAGGTTTATGTCTTTACATCAATGCAAAATCAGTGAAAGTGCTGAAATTCTTAAATGTATTCTGATCTACCTAAATTGCATAGCATTAAACTACAGTATAAGCAATACAATGTACATTTGGAGAGTCAAATACAAGCATGTGCTTCTCATGCTACTTACTGTGCACCACTTAGTCACCACAGGAGATCCTATTTTATGCAAAAGGAAGAAAAGATCAAACAATCAAAAGATATTTTAATATATGGAATTTTTTCAGCTTCAGAGTGCTATAATTTCATATTAAATCACTTTCATACATGGTATCAGATCTGATCACTCCGTTGTTATTGAATTGAGAAAAAGTCATGTTACTCCAAATCCTTAGCAGAGATGTTTACATTTTGTGCTCCAAAGTGCTACTGTTTTAGTTTTCCATTATATCCAAATTTTGTCCTAGTTCAATTTTGAACTTGGAAAACCAGCACATACTAAATTTTTTGCTGCCTGTTTCTCATACTAACTTAAAAGCAAGCAGTTGATTTTGCACTCTCTCGGAGAAAATGCCTTGCATAGCTCTTTCTTTCTATGGTATCTCTACATCCAGCTAGAACTAAAACTGCCCGGAAAAGATCAATTTTCCATACATACCTTTAGAAGAATAAGGTACATCATCCACGCAGAAAAAAGTGTCATTTTCCAAGATGATATCGCAGAGGAAATCAGTAATGTTGGTAGCATTCCCAAGGAAGCTACTAGCATCAACTATTTCCATTCTTCAGTATCCACAGGTTAGCTTTGATGAAGAAGAAGGTGGGTTTGTAACTATCTGCCCATGCTTTCAGTAAACAAAAACGTTTCTGAATGAAGTCTTCAGAAGAAATACAAGAGAGGCAGCCGTGCAAGGAAGCTGTTCTGACTCTCCGGCAGGAGCACCCAGCACACAGAGTCCTGCTCTGGCTGAACAAGATTTATTCCAGGGGCACACACAGCAGTTCAGAAAAGCAAAGCGTGTGTGCACCCACACACTCACACGTATGCACACACACACACACACACATCCCCTCCGGTACTTTTTAGATCCACCCTCTTCAGCTACTGCACTACTGTTGGGATTATAAACAGGCTAGAAAAAGATTACAGCATTAACCCCTTGCAAGATTGCTTCTACTCATGTCTCTGCAATATTTCTCAGAGTCAGCCTGTTATGTCACAGCCTATAAATGAGAGCCGGTGAGTGAGGAGAGTGATAAATCTGTCTCTCAACTAACATTTAAAACGGTAAGAGTTGATTAATAAAAGGGCAGAGAAGAGAAAAACATAGTGAAGATTTTGCATTCCTTACATGGAAATGATTCTTGTCTTCTTATTTTTCAGACTAAACTGAAGATAGGGTAGACTCAGAAAAATAAAAGCAGCTACATTTATCTCATTTGGCGAAGTGCTAGTTTCGTATGAAAGTGCTGTACGTGCCTGATCCAAACCCCAGCAAGTCAACAGAAAAACCCACTAATTTCACTTAGTGGATCAAATCTTTTGAAAGTATATTAGAATTGTCAGTTAATATAAGAAGAAGTTTATACATTTCCTCTGTGCAAGAACTTGTATATGACTTGACAAACTTGATGAAGCTGATAAATTGTGGCACGTTAATTACACACCACTGGAAAACACAAAGATCTTGATGGTTTAAAAGTTCTGCTTTTTTAATACATAAACATCATCCTCTGGTGTTTTCACAAAGTCATGGGCTTTTACTTTCCAATATATAGCTTGTTTATGGCCAGAAATGCAAATTAATATTAGAAATTAATCTCTATTATAACTGAATAAAAAACTAATTTCACATTTAAAATCCCGTTTACTTAAAAGCAGAGCAGTAACATGTTCTTTGTAACAAGTCCTGACCCCTGAAAGCTGATATACACAGACTGGAAACCCTGGCTTTCTTTTCTACTCTTACCAGCTTTGCTTTATGGTATGAATAATGGGAACGGGTATGTAGGAAAGTAGATTGAAAAGTTACATTGAAAGTTCTAATTTCTCAATTATCCTTTGTTCCTCTGGGAGTCCTGGATGCAGCTGGCCATCAGTGGTCCATACCAGCGCATGGTCTCACTGACCACCTTGCTCTCAGGGTGCGAGAGGCTGGCCAGGGCTACAGGGCAGTGATTAACACTGTAAAGCCAGTGCAGGTCTCTCGTGTTAGTCTCAAATATATGTGTGATGGGGTGAAGGCCCAACTTCCCCAGGACAGCAGGAGCCCCTCGCTGAGCCCCAACCCAAGGGATGGGCCCACTTCAGTGTCAAGACATGCTTGCTAAGCACATGCAAGATGGATGAAGCCAAAGAAGCCAGCAGCCATGGCTGGAGGCTTACAGAGTTGGCAAAAAGGCAAACTGAACCAGGCTGCACTGGACACAGCTGACTTTGTGTGCTGTGCAGACAGCAAAGGACCTGAGATCACAGTGGTAGGACACAGCATGTGCAGCTCAGGCTTGAAGAGTTGAGGGATAAGTACTGAGTCATGACTAACTCCAGAAGGTACCAATTTCTGCCAAAAGCAAGAGCAAGAGGGAATGATATTCTGTGCAAATCCCAGCAGCTATGGAGCTACTGTTTAAAGCAAACTGGATCACCTTGTTCACATGCTCAGGACTCTGAATGTGTAAGGTGCAGCTTTCCTCTACTAATTTGTCCAGAGATTTTTATCTGTTATTAGAGTCCTCATCAGTTTTCCTTCTCTGAACGCCAGGCTTACAGACTGGCTCACAATTCCAAGGGTTTAGTTCCCTTGGAGTCATTTTAAACATTGGCATCGCATTTACACAATTCTTTTCCCCTGGCAACAACATAGTTCTAAACAATAGATTGCACATCATAGTTAATAATTTTACTATTTCCTTTAGAAGTTCTGGATGAATACCATCTGGTCCTGGGCTGAGCTTGATTCAGCATCTGCTAGTTAAATTGCCAGAGTAAATGAGGAAGAATTTGCCATGAACTCTTGACTCCTCTTTTGGAGTGGATTTCTGCATGAAACATATCAAGATCAAAGAGTTTTGTTTTTCTAGGCTTTTATTTTGCATAGATTAACTCAAATGTACAGCCAATAGTCCTCATGTTTGGACCGTTCTGAGTTGCCTTTATAATATCATTTCTCTCTACTACACTTAGCTAACTGCTTGACAGATCACTATCCCATCATCTCATTGTCTCCCTGCAAGTTTTAGGAGGGAAAAAAGGAGGTTTTATGAAATGCTTGCTCATTGCTGATGTAATTTTATCATTTAGGAGATACAAAAACCTGACCGTCTGTCCACTTGTACTTAATCATGCATTATTTGGGATGTTGAAAGATTTAGGCAAGAACTTCTCGGGAGCTGTTTTATTAGCAACACTGATTTATTAAAAAATTGGGGGTTTTAATTAAGAAATAATTTAGGTATCTTAATATAGTGAAAAGAGAAACATAGATATGTTTAAAAGGTGCTCATTTCTTTTGCAGGCTATACATGTTGTTGTATAACCCTTTCCGTCCCTTCAGCCTGTGAATATTAATTCGCTAGAAAAAAACAGTTCAGGATTTAAGCTAGAGATGCAAGCAAATAGCCTGGCATCCCCTTATACTGTGGCTATATTGTGTCCTAGAACCCCATGCCAAGTAACCTGCATCAACACAAGGCCCAGGAGATCACATTTTCTGGGTTATACTAATACCATCAAGTGTTGGTACCATTAATAATCTCCTTTGAGCAAATGTTTGCATACTAGACCAACATCAGCCAAAGTCAAAATCCATCACATGTTCTAAGGTACTGGTCATCTGAGACTTTTCTGAGGTACAGTCATGGCATGGTTTGTAAAAAACAGATAAAACATCAGAGACTGCCACCAGAAACAACCTCAATAGGTTATAATGTCAGCAACAAATGGGTACAACTCTTTTTAACAGTACTCTACTCCTTAAAACTCAAAATAGCAACAGACTGCTAAATAAAGGCCCACCTGTGACAACTGAGAACAGTAGTCTTTTATTTTAAGATTCCAGTTAGGCACATAATAAAGAGTCACTCTTTATTATTAATCAAATATTATTAATCAATAAAATTAAATATTATTAAATAAATAAATTTTAATAAAATAAAATAAAATTAATGAAATAAATATTATTAAATAAAATCAAATATTATTAATCAAACTCTTTTACCACAAGAGATCTTCATTAGCATATCTCACAGAGGTACATTAATGAAATCAGTTATGTTAACTGCAGCTGCTATGAGTTTCAACTTAAAGCTGAAAAAACAAAGCAAAGTATTTGGCACAGGCCACTAAGTAGGAGAGTGGAAGAGTTGGGAAAAGCAAGGAAGTCTTTTCAGACTGCTGCTGCCTGATACTCTGCTCTCAAAAGAAGCCACACTATCCTCATGACGTTAAGATCAAATGGATTTCCACATTTCCACAGAATTAGATAAAGAGATGTTAGTTTCACAACATCAACTAAGTAATTTAGAGACTGGCTGTGCAATTAGCAGGGAGGAAATGGAGAAGGTCAGCTGATGTATTATTGGGTGAATTGGTACCAGCATGTCTGAAGCCAGGGCTTTAATCTAAGATTCCAAAGTTTGTGTGTCCTACTATGTACGGAGAAAAATTACTTTGTGTCCCATTACATCTCATCTAACATCAACATTTTTAGAGGAGTAACAGTGTCTGTTGATGATAAATTCCCTTATGGTAATACTACTGAACTTTGCTCACTGACATCTGAGTTCCCAAGGGTAATCTAATTCTTGTTTAAAGGGAACCCATGATATGGGAATCAAGAGAGGCATTGTCTCTATTAGACTAATACTGAAAATTACACTTACATAAAATGAATAAATTTAATCAACGATAGTAATTCTTTAAAGTTTCAAATTTTTATAGGAAACATAAACTTCCTACGAGCAGTCATCTGATTTGACATAAATTTGCACAAGTCTGCACAAGAAATAGAATATACAATTTATTATATTTTGATAAATTCTCTGACATTCAGTACTGAGGAGGGGCACATACGCTCAGATTTTAAAGGGTAACTAACTGGCTAAACCTCTTCTCAACAACTGATATCTGAATATGAATTTTAGTCATTTGAAACAATTCAAACCATGAAGTGAGGGTAAAGAACAATAATTTTAGAAGATATTGCAAAATGTGTCTCCATTAGAAGACCTGTCTATCATTACTACTGGTACAGACAGGTACTAGACAGCTGTACTCTATAAAGCCATGCCAGCAAAGCCTACAAGGAAACAACACTTCTTGAAAGTATGTAACCAAAGTAGGATTTTGATCTAATAAATAGAAAAGCAAAAGACTGGGATGTCTAGAATTGTACTGGTTTCCCATTGTCATGATTTTGCATGGAAGGGTAGTCAGCAAGATGACAGGTGTCCCCTTCCCCTTCAAATTGTGGACTTATATAATGAAGGCAAGATTTTAAATTAGGCTCATGGCCTGCGATTTGTTGTACACAATTAAGTATTTTATTGTTTGACTCTTGTTCTCTTACTGTGACAATCTCCAGGCCAGTTTTTTCATCTAAATGGAACTCCACTAGCTGGGACTTTGGACTAACTATTGAACACTGTAAGAGGAGGTACAGGGAGACCTTCAGGAGCAAAGACAATTTACTCCAACTGAAGTTCTCTTCTAGGTCTTAATTTCTGGGATGTTGAGCTCTATTTGTAAATTAGCTAAATGCTCTTTGCATTTTGGACTTCTTTGATATGTAGAAAGTTGTCCATTATACTTTTCTGAGAAACTAGGGGAGGCAGGTCAAGTCCATAGAGACAAAAAAAATACTCTAATTTATTAAAATTATTGTGCTAAGCTATCATGGAAGTATTTGATAGTGATCTCAAAACATTATTAAAATACTGAAACACTGAAAAAAATACTTTCCAGAGTTTCAGCACAGATGGGCTATTAAATGATGGTATTGTTCGCCTTACTTGCCAACTTTTGTCTATATAATCCTTAAGAAAACATATTCTGAGGAACAATTGCTGTAGTTAGTTTGGACTATTTGCTCATGTTTATACAGTATTACATAGTGCAGGGAGTTAATGTGACTGAAAGTATGTAAGTTTTAAATTAATTTTCATTGTTTAGTCTTTGCTTACATTACAAAACTGTTTTAAATCAGCCAAGAAGTCTCAACTCTCAAAAGGAGGGAGAAACAAAACTCTGAGGACAAACTCTGCTCTGAATTCTCTACACTCACTTTTTAACAGTATCAAATTCAGTCAGGCTGCTGTGGTGTGTTCAAATATCCAGGGTTTATAAATTAGGTATATCAGAAGTTGTATCTCTTGGGTGTAATCATTGTATATAGAAAAGTTACATGCCACACTCTTGATTTTGCTTTAACAAACATCTGAAAATTAGCATTATATTAACTGCAGTCAACTGGGTGATTTTTTCCTAATATTTTTGTGTGTGTGGCTGAAGTAATTATCTCATATTTTGAATTTCATGCCATGCTGGTTTGGCCCTTTCCAGAACCAACTGCACTGGTGCTAATTAGAAAAAGCAGTGCAAAACAGTCACAGATCATACACACATTCTGGCTACTGTGTCTCTTCTTGGATACTTTACCTCCTTACAATGTTCTCCTTTTATTCTAATACATTCATTTTGCAATCTTACAATGTGGGAAAAATGAATAATTTGAAGAAAGAAAGATATTTCTGATGAGATAATGAGAAAAGTGTTACACTTAGTGTTTTGTTTTTATAAACTTTGCTGACTGAAGTTCCTGAAGCAAGTAAAGGGTTTATAAAACATTCTAAGCAATATGCTAGTAAAAAACTCCCAGATTATACTGTCACCTACTCTGGTTTTAAACCCAGTGGTACTTAAAAGTATAATCGTGCTCAAACCATAATCTAACAGTGATCTCTTTAATTTCAATTTACATTTCTGTTAGAAAGTCAGAATTGTCAGCTGCGATTTTATACTTTGTAGAGACAGACCTCCCCAAAGTCTTCACTTAATCCTCAATGACTGCTCATGAAAGTTATAAGGAGTCAGATGGGAATGCTCTGGGGGAAAAAAAAAAAAGAAAAAAAGAATCACTATTTCATTAGCTGTTAAACTGAGCCATTTCATAACAGAGTATCTTGTTTCGCAAGGCCTTATAAAGAGAAGGCTGGAAATTCAAACCTGGATTCTGTGAGAAATAATCAAATAAATTCCCAAAATCCCATCATGATATAAATTGGTAAATAAGTTTTCATCTTCTGTTTCAAGAGGAGTAGATGGTAGGTAATATACAATATTATCCAACCTAAAATAATAGGAAACCTTCATTCCTGTAGTCTGATGTTACTAAATAGCCAAGGCCTTATAGATTTAACACTATTTGAGAAGAAACTGGAAGCACAAATCAGTAGTTTTTGATGAAATCCAGCTTACTTATCAAGAAGACAGTAAATTTAATTTCCTTCATAGTACAGCAGAATGAGGAAAAAACCCCAGGATTTTTTCCTTGCTTACACTTTTTCCATCACCCTGACATGGTGGCTCATTTATTTAGTGACATAATGACAACTTTTTCTGTTCCTTCTTCAGTGCATCTTCATGAGTGTTTTTTCACCTATTGCTCATTCTTATTTGTGCATAGTTTTCTCCTCCTTTAGGCCAACTTAACCAAAACTGTGAATTTGAAAATGGCACCATAAGTCTGGAATGTTCATCCTCTAGGCAACCTAACTGAGCTGGGTTCAGTACATCCAACAGTGGTGTTGTTTCCAGTTCTAAGGAAGAAATAAATGGTTAAATCTTAAAGACTTGTGCCTCTCAGATAAGATAATGAAAGCTAGTAGTATCTGTTTTAAATATTTGTCCCATCCGTGTTCTTGCTGCAATTCTCACAGATATATCTGGAAACAGAAAAACAAGTCTACATTTTAAAAGTAGCTTCCTTAAAAGAGTCAGTGTCATGAAGTTGTGCCAGGGGAGTTTTAAGTCAGATATCACGAAAAGGTTGTTTAGCCAGGAGGTGTTTGGGCACTGGAACAGGCTCCCCAGGGCAGTGGTCACAGCACCAGCCTGACAGAGTTCCAGAAGCATTTGGACAATAGTCCCAGGCACATGGTATGACTCTTGGGGATGGTGCTGTGCAGGGTCTGGAGCTGGAGTCAGTGATCCTGAGATCCTTTCCAGCTCAGGATATTCTATGGTTCTATGATGATCTCATGCTGTTATTTTCCTGTATGCCAATACATATGTGGGGAGCCGAGCTCATGTATCACACCTTTGATCTAAAAATTTATTATGCTGCTTTTGCTATTAGCTTAATTTTGCCAAAATGAAAAGCCCTCCTGTTCTTGAAGAACTCCAATGAGGTATTTTAATTCCGTATTTTAGGTTGATGCTATACATTATCCAGCAGGAATCCACCCTGCTCTACACTTTATGAGTGCAAGCCTCAATTCAAAGACCAGGAAATTTTATCCACACTAGCTACTAGAGTGTATACATGTATTTATTTAATCTCAAAGCACATTTTATCCCATCTACTCTGGAAAATGTGTCCTTTGCTAAATAGCAGGTAGGAATGTTGGCGACAGGGGTCCTTTCTATGAAGAATAAAAGTGGTCAATGATAAATTGCATTGCTATATGGCTGCTGATTCATATTAATGACTGATAGTCTCAGCTAGGCTGTACAATATTTTGTTTATCAGTTTCATACCTTGTCTCTGTAATTTTTTTTAATGATAAATACAATTTATTTCAAACCTTCCTGAGCCCTTTAGCACATTCACTTCTGTGAATGTTCTCTAATTTTCCTTCCTGGTTTTTCTGGGAACATGCTGCAATATAGATTGTAAGATTCAAGCCTGTATCCTGTAATTAACAAAATAATACAATTTTTTAGGTACTACCTCTGTCCTTTTTTTGATTTAGCAAATTTGTTGTGCATTTGAAAGATTTCTTTACAGACCTCTAAACAGTGATGCAAAACAGAAGACCTAACTACATTTTTATATTTTAAATCTTTAGTTTCAATGTGCAGAGCTTCATCTGAAATCAAATCATTTGGGCTTGTTTGTGCTCCCTAGAGCTGTGTATAATATTTTGGTGTCATTTTTCCTTTAAGCATATCCGTATATTAATTTGTATGTTTTGGGTTAGCGAAAGCAGGGTAGTTTGTTACTCAATGGCTCTGAATCCAGCCTTCAGAGCTGTGCTTCACATGTGTGTGCTCTCCCATCCCACTGTTCCACTCTTCTTTGGGTGAATTTTGAGCATGTTTTTATAATGAACTTATTTCCACAGTAAAAGTTTGATCATCTAATTGTGCTTCATACACACACAACTATTCCTGTAACAGGCAGAATTAGTAATCAATGTTTGGATAATTTTCTGCAATAATGTATTCTTGTATATAAACAGAGAAACTGTAGAAATTTAGAGATTAGGGCTCAGTTTTACATTTTGACTTAATCTCTTTTGAACCAATACAGGACAACATGCAAGTATTTCAACATTGGATTCATTAGGCCCCCACTATGGCCCGAGGTGTGTCAGAGAAGATTCTATTCCATAGCTGGAATATCTAATCAGTGCCCGGTGCTCCCTGCCAATGACAGACAGCATTTTTCCCTACAGGGAAAGGAAAGCACCATCACTGGAGACATGAGAAACTTATAAAGGTTCGCTTTCTGTCTCCTGCTCATTCAGCATTTCCTTTTTGTTGCACTTCCAGCTGTCTTTCCAACATCAAGTTAAGGAAGTGGAAATCAAGGTAAAGGATATGTGAAAAATCCTTGTAATGGAAGTAAAAATCTTCATGATCGAAAGAAACTAGATTGTTTCTTTGATGAATTACAATAGCTAGTGAACCATAATTGTTACAAAAAACCCTTCAAGTGTTTCTAGTTCCTTTTGTTTTATTCTTCACTTTTGAATCTTCTATTTGAAAATTTATCAAACAAGGAAATGAAACAATGGAATAATCCTTCACATGGAAAAAAAAAAAAAAGAGAGAAGAGAAATGATTAATCAACTTTGTCATCAAATCTTAATCAGAAGAATAAAGCTTACTGAAAAAGAGATCCTTGTTCTTCCACTGACGTTTATAGTTCTACCTCTTAATAATTAAGGAGAAGGCAGCTATGATCTAGACACTGAATAATGTAACCAAGGTGGTCTGCTGGTTGTTGAAGACTTGCAACACGCACTGATATGACTGTGCAGTAAATTGTATATATTCCAGACAGTGAACAAAAGTATAACAGACTACCTTAAAACATTTATTACATTTTCCACAGAAGACGGAATTCCCCTACTGCAGTAAGTAGGATATAGCATCAAGAAGCTATTTCAGTGGAGTAAAGCTCAATATTGTGTAACAAATAAACAGAGAATGAGAAGGTTTGATATTTTTCAAAAGTAGATATAGAACATCACCACATATATGTCTTTAGATACTTTCATAGTGTCATAGAAAGGCTTGGGTTGGAAAGAACCTAAAGATCATGTAGTTCCAATCCTCCCCTTCCAAGGGCAGGGATGCCACCCACTAGATCAGATTATTCCTATTTTTAAAAGAGAATGCTTCTTATGACAGACAGGACCCAAATCCTGCTTCTCTTTAGATCCCATTGACTCACTGGAGTCAACAGGTTTGAAAAGAGCACCCTCTTACACCCACATGCCAGTAAATTCTGACATGGAGATGTTAACTAAGAATCCACAGAGACAGCTCTTTTAAATGCATTTCTTCCTTACAGACCAATTGGTTACATTTTGTAAAAACCTTAAAAGAAATAGCTAAAGTAAGCTGCTATGTGTGAACTGAGAAAGTACTTGTTCATGAATGCTTAATGATGTCTTTTTAAAGGTTTGGCTAAGTACAAGAGTTGTGTAAATTTCCCAACAAACTTGCTCTCAGGTGAATATGCAATTTAAAGAAACAAAATACATATGCCAGGTGTGAAGTGCATAAACTACTCAATGTATCAACAGTATTTGTGATCCAGCATGTGTTTCTCTTCAGTGTGTATCAAGATCAAAAGACTCCTGCTTTAACTCCAAGAAATCCTACATTGGCATAATTATTTATATCTTAATTCACGGCAAGTGCACACATGAGATTTTACCAACCAGAAGATACAGAATATTACTGCTAAAACCCCTGTCACTTGACTAATAACAGAACACATGAAAAATGGACTAAATCTAATAACACTAGAAAAACTAGGGATTTTGTGCATGTTAGTTTTGTTACATACCTGATAATTCACAGTTCCTGCTACGACTTAGACATGCTACAAAAAAGTACCACTAACAGATATTATGACCTGAGATATATGGTCCTCTCTAGGGAGGCTTACACTATCTAAAGCCAAGGTTTGGTGGGAAATTATCTAAAATCAACAACTGAGGCAACGTGAAACTCCTAAAACTAGACTGATAATCCTTGATATCACTGGTAGTCAAAGTCTAGCTCTCAAGTTCAGCCATATATTAGAGAAAATATATTATTTCTCATGAAAAACATTCTGCAATAAGAGATGTTTTCTGCTCTGATAAGAGAAGATACATCATCTAAACTTCCTACATTCTTCAGATTGCATCAGACGAATTGGGGCAAAAAAAAAATCTCATTACTCCAGAGGAACTGATTATTTTGAAGAAAGTATTGAAACTTGTCAAAATACACACTGTCACTTTATGGTAATTCGAATAAAGTTTGAAAGTCAGGACAGTGAGTCACTGACAGATCTTTCTTCTTTTGTCATACATCTGTTATCAGCTCCAAACAATATATCATGATTCAGACTGCACAAGGAAACCAGTGGATATTACAAAGAGGAGCTTGCAGGACTGGCCCATAACAGAGATTAAAGTTTAATATACATTTGTCTAATATAGAGAGTGAGAAACTGAATAAAAGACTGAATATGATGTTCTCTGAAAGGACCTGCTTAGATGATAAATCTATTAGAACCTGACACATCAGTTCACAGGTGAAGTTCTCATAATAGCTTGAAATGGAGGACTGCAGTTATAGATTTTAAGCCCTCACAAATTAAAATGGGTCCAAGTGGAGAAAGAAGAGATGAAGTTTTAGACAGGAGTAGCTCTTTAGATGAATAAACACTAACTAGCTACACAAAAAATATCCAATTTATCTGAGCAGGGATAAAAGTACTCTGTCTGAAGAAAGGCAGATTTGGAGTTTTGGGGGTATAAGGGAGATGTGTGTGGCTTTTGTTTGAGTTTCTTGGTTTTTTTCTTCTAATGTCTTATCCTTTTGTTTTGGCAGAAAATAGAAAGTTGTTGGGTTGTTGTTGGTTTTTGGTTTTGATTTGGTTTTGGGTTTTTTTTTCTGAACCTGGGTTTCTGTGGCACTTGGCTGATCTGGGACACAGCCATTCTTACACCTGACCCAGACTGCCACTGGGGTTTGCCCATGGCATCCTCCTCTTGGTAGTGTCTCCTATCCTCCTGGGAGTGTCTCCTGTAGCACAAAAACAAAAAACAAACAAACAAAAAAACTTAGAGAGCTACATAATATTTATGATACATTACCAGGCTAAATATGTAGCTCTCCCTGGATAGCATTTACGCCCTTGGCACTCAGGGTGCAAAGGAAAGGGAAGTAGCTCACCTACAGTAGTAGGTCCCAGTGACTGCACACTTAGTCCTGTCCTGCACCACACCTGTTCCCTTTTATTGCCAGCACTGAGGGCATCAAGGCACCCACCCTCAGCACAGGTAAGGGGGTAGTGTTCCTACTCCAACCTCTCCACATCCCTTTTCCCCCAGCAGAGACATCAGCCCTGAGAGGAGACTTCATGACTTGGCATTTCTCACAGCAACAGAATGAAAGGTGAAGGTTGGATCAGGCCAGCATGGGTGCTGTAAATTGCTTAGGCAGAGTAAGCAGCTGACTAGAAGTGCTAGGATTTTGTTGACTGCGGGGGTTTTGTGATTGAGACTGTTGGGATTTTATTGACTTTGCTTGGATTTTGTTGTCTTCCCTCACCCATTATCTGTCATACAACACCACTGCCTCCTTTGGTGATACCTGCAGACAGCCTAGTTTGATATTAGATCAACTACCATATTACAAGGAAAAAGCCAAGCTGACTGACTATGTAATTTTTACTTTCCATTTCCAAATTCTCGATGCTTTCCAGACATGTTGTGAACAAGAAAGACACTTGGGATATCAGTATCAAGTATGGTTAAGTGAAGTAACTTGACATAAAATACAATAAACTAAGGTAAAACACTGTAGAGCACTGCAGCTGCAAATGGAGAAAGAATACAAAGGGAAGAGAATTGGTGTTCAAGGGTGTAAGACTGAGACACCGAGAAGACCAACAACCCAAACCAGAAAAATTAAGACATCTACACCAGACCTCCTGATAAAACCAACAAGCTACCTCCGGTATGTGGACATCAAAAAGCCACTCTATTCTGACTGTACTGCAGTTGCTTACTTGCAGTTTAAAAGCAAATCATGATGAAAAAGCTGTAATTGTCAGAACTTATCAGATGAACCAAGTTAAACCAGTTGTGTGATACCATGGGGATAGGCTAAAGCATTTGTTGGGATTTCTGCCAATGCCTGTTATTTAAGTGATATTTCCTAATAATGACTCTGTATATCTCAAGCTGCTATGCAGTATAATCCTTGTAAGGAAACAAAAAAGAAGCACACACTTAAGCATGAGATTTCTTAACTAGATATGGTAGGGATACACAAGAAGCTGTTAACAGCCCTTAGCAAGATTCTGTAGCATATCTCTTTATATTGCCCTACTTTTAAGCTTGGATTGGCATTTACAAGAAGTAAGTTTTCCTACCCATACTGGAGATGTAACTGACCGAAGGGAAACACAGTGGATGAAAACCAGACTGGAAACAGCCTAAAAAAAACAGGAAAGAAGAACATCTGAAGACTGACAGATGTGCATATGCAGAGGGTTTAAAAAGCAACTTTGGAGCAGGGGTAGTCAACTGCAGGAAATTACTCATCTGCAGGTGACATTAGTTTCTTGTCCTGTTTTCTTGACCTCTAGTGATCAGGATGGCTTTTGCAGACCTGCAAAGTATTATGCACTGCACATGAAACTCACCTGATGTTACCCAGTAGCAGGGGAACACGCACTTCTGATCAAGCAAGGTGTTGTATCTTCTTGTCCCAGTCCATGACCTGCCATGTGGCCAAATGTGGTGTCTGCAGATACAACATGGAAATCAGTGAGAGACCGTGTTGTGCTACCAGCAGGAGTGTACCCAACCTCTAAGCCCTCACATATCAAGCAGCACTGACAAATAACAGGCTCACCAAAAACAATGTAAGACTTCCATTCCTGTGGCAGTGCACAGGTTCACTTACAAACTGGAAAGGAAAATGCAGCTGAGGACTGTGCCAGGCAAGGAGGAAGGGCTTTCTCTCACACTTGCAGCTAAAATGTGAAACTCTGGACTTCAGCTATTGACCTGTAGAGCTTATGGTCATGCTCCAGTTTTCTGCATGTGTTTTCCTTAGCAGGTGAATCTCCCCCACACACAAAAAAATGATCCTCATCAATTAAAAAAACCCAAACAAACTAAAACGATGCAAGGTACTCTCTGTATGGGGACATTTTGCACACTTTTTAAATGAACTAGCACAGAAGGTTAGTACACTTTTTATGCTTGTTCAGTTGGAAAGGTAGACAAAGACATCATTAATTCTCTCAATAGACAGGAAAAAAAAGTGCTCAGCGTTGCCCTAACATCATACATGCATGTAAGAAAAGAACTGATGGAAAACCTGATGTAAATCAGAATAGACATTCAAGGCACTGGTAGACAACTGAGCGCTTGATTTCCCCATGCTCTCCATGAACTGAGAAGCAACCTCTCCTCAGTATTTTGATTAGCATAAGTGACTTTTTCAGGTTTCTCTACAGTTCATTTAAGAACTTAATCTCTGACCTTCTATTACTATTCTTTTCTAAACTTCATTTTATCCAGAAATGCTCACAGATAAGTCAAAACTGGTTGCAGACTAAGGAGTTCAGATGCATTTTTATGCCAATTATATGCAGGTGTTTTTTCTATTGATGTAACTGATGACACCTATAATTTCCTCATATCTGTCATTCCCAAGAGTGAAAAAGTTACACCTGATATTTCAGAATCTTGAAACATTTTTTGTTTTACAGAGGTCATACTCAGAGCTGAAAATCAGCCCTAATGCTTTAGAGGTCCGTGATCAGCTTTTCCATGTTATCTTGTCTCTTAGCTTATTTACTAATCCTTCCAGGACTTTAAAAATGGGTATTTTGACTTAGTAAATTAGTTTATTGATTAAAAATGTTGATTACATGGTTCTGTTACTGATGCACATAGAAGAGATTTTCCCAGAGAGGTGAAATAGCTGGAAGTTCCCGGCAGTGCCTGAGGCAGGAATGTGCTCATGGCACCGCACACCCGCTCGGCCCAAATGAGGGCCCTGCCCGGCTCGGGTACTAACGCCTCACCCCGCCGAGCGGGCAAGGAAGAGTGTCCAAAAGTGCCATAAAACTTCGCATCAATACAGCCGACTTCTATCCCCCGAGGAGCACAGAGAAACGAGTTTTCGGGGTGGAGAATCCTGTCCATACAAAGGTCTCCTTCCAGACCGCGGGGCATCCCAGCGCTGGAACCAGGACTAGTCATCTTTTTCTTTCTTTCTTTCTGTGCTCATATGGGAGGTCAGGGCATAACAATTGCTAGTAGTTATCTAATAAAACTTTCATTGATTGTTTGCGCACCCTCTGCCCTTTGCCGTTCCTGTCAAAAGGAGGGGGAGCCCCTGCCGCTCTCGGGATGGGGGGAACCTTCCAGCGCGGCGCCGCTTCCCGCCCGGACGAGCGGCAGGACGGCGCCGCCGTTGCCGGGTAACGCGGGGTGCGGCGGCGAAGGCGGCCCGGCCGCGCGGGGCCGCGATGCTGGACCCGGACCCGGACCGCGGGCTGTCCCTCACCATCGCCAGGGTCGTGCAGCGCCTGCAGGGCTCCAGCCTCCACTCACAGCTGGAGCGACAGGCCCGGGTGAGCCCTGACCTGCCGCCGAGTCCCCGCGCACGCCTCTCCTCCCCGCTGCCCCTCCCGGCGCTTTGTTCGCGGCCGCCGCGCCCGGCCCGTGCGGCCTCCTCGTGGGCAGGGGGTCCCGGGCCTCCCCCGTCCCCTCCCTCTTGTCCCCTTGTCCCGCTCCCCTCCCTCCTCGGCGGGGCCGCAGAGCGGCGTGTGTGGATTCTAGAGCCGTATTTATTGTGTTTCCCCTTGGGACCCAAGGATTTCGCAGTGGATATGAAGACTATCCGTCTGAAATCTCACTGCTTTAAATATAGGTCCTGAGACGAATTGCTTTTTTAATCTTTAATTTGGTGAGCTTTAAATTCCACCCACCCTCCCCCGCTCCCTTAGTGTCCCTGAGAAAATGAGGATTTGGTGAAAGGAAGTGAAAATAAATGAAAAAACACGCATGGAAGTAAATTTTAGTAACTGGGAAAACAGTTGTTTTTTTTTTTAATATTTAATAACTTATCTGCGCTTGGAGCCAGATTTTCGTATTTCAGCTGAATTTAATTTAGGATGTTTCAGATCAAAATTGCGTCAATTTTCATGATCATAATAACCTAGTCATGGTGCTGTAACAAATATTGTGCATCACTGAAATATTTTGGGCTGGGTTTTATAAAATCTTATGCTTTTGGTTTTGTTTTTTAAAAAACATTGCATAAAATTATACAGATTGTTTTTTAAAATTTTTATTTTTATTTATTTATTTATTTTTAGGATACCATGTCCATTATCTGTCCATTAGTTTTGTTGCATTTTAAAATGAAACAGGATTTTCCTCTTTGAATGTCCCTGAAGCTTTCTATAGCAAATGACATTATTGCCTGTATTTTGTTTGTTTTGTATTTAAATTTGCTGATTTGATCTCTAATGTGTGTCTGCCTTGCTTCTGTTGATGAGACTTTCTAAATATTTGAATAAACCAATGTGCATGACTTGAGGGGGGCTGCAATTATGAAAGAGTTTAGAGGCTGGGCTCTGCTAAATGTTGGGAAATTGATTATCCCAAACAGCCTGACATGGGGAGTGGAGAGTCAGACCTTGTCCTCAAAACAGGTGGGGAACCGGGCTCTCTTCTAACAACTCCATTCCTGTTTCTAACAAGCCTGAATGCACTCCCTTCCCTGTCCATTCTTTATCCCTGTCTCTGGCAGGGCCTGATTTCAGTCCTTTGATACTTTGCCTGGGTTTTTTGAGCCTGGAGGAAGTTGGTGTCCTCAGGACTTGCCTGGGTGTTTAGGAGCTGCTAGAGGGTGGCTGTTTCATGGAGCCATTTCGGGCAGGTGGACACTGAGAACATGAGCAGTGCCCTCCCAAGCTGGTGTTTGGAGTCTGAAAGGGCAGGGAGGTGCCTAAACCCCTGCTGGGTGTGAGAGTGTACCTGCTGTGATGGCTTTGTGGAGTACTGTCTTACAGATTTCGTGGAGAAGAAAAAGAAGTATTTTTATAGGTCATGATCATTCTAGTCATAGGAAGTGCTAAGGGGAAAGAAAAGAAACAGGGCAACAAATATTCAAGTTGATGCTTAGAGTTGTGTTTGAAGGGTTTATAATAGAAGATTAAATCAGAGCTGTCGTTAAGTGTAGTGATCTGAAAGTTGGATTTCTCAATCAAAAGCATTATCTCTTGGACGTTGTAGTTTAAATTAGCAGGGCCAAATGTACACTGTGTTTGTCAGGAATCTGTGTGTTCTTGACAGAGAGGGGTTTTTTGTTGACCTTACATGCATTTATGTTCTTTTATGTACGGAAGATTGGTTTTGTTTAAAGCTTGGATGGTCATGTTAGTGCTGTACTGTGCAGTTGCAAGGGCTCCTTAGCCAGTGGCCTGTCTCCTGTCTATTCCTTAGCAGCTGTACAGAATTCTGAAAGTTTCTGGATTTTGCTTCACTTTGTATTAAGTTAATGCTCGATATTCCTCCTGTTACATGAGGTATTGATGGAGTTGCACTGTCAAATATGAAATCTTATCTATTGCTGTGCATCACACCTGAGCTCCAGTTTATTGGGAGGATGTGATGGAGTTTTCTGTCTGCTGGTTAACAATGCTCAGTCTGCCCCAGTTGTGATTTTGAAGGGTGATCACTTTTTAGAGGATTTTAAACTATTTTGGGAGATGCATATGTATTTTGAGAAGTCTTTGGAATCAGTGCATCAGAGTGAAACTTTTATTTTGGATATTTATGCTGCAGTTATACTTCACAAATATTCTCAATCTCTTAGTGTAGAAAATTATATTGTTGATATTTGTTCCTCAAAAATATTTGTTGTCTCTGAAAATGTTACAGTCAAAATGAATCATAAGGTCCATTATAATATTGCCTGAAATTTTGAGAGAACATGTAGTCTCACAAACAGTATTTTAGCTATTAGAAAAGCTGTGTTTTGTAAATTAACCTCTTCTTTTATTTTCCAGGAAGGAGAGCTCAGAATGAGTGGTTTCATTGATGAGTTAATAGAATTTTGGGGAAAACACAGTATCCTGACATTATTTGTGAGAGGTGATAGAGTAGCCCTGTGGTTATGAACTGATGAAACCAGTGCCCTGCTTGGCTGTCACTGGCAGCCTGAGCCAGTGTCAAGGGCTGTGATACACAATCTCTTTGAAATAACTTTGGCGTGGGCACCAAATTATTTGCTGTCACAGCTTGACCTCTGGGAATACCAAGATAATCACATTTTTATCTCAAGGATTGAAGTAGAGATAGTGTCATATGCTTGTAAATGATGAATTAATAAATGTTAGGTTGATTTTTGTAGGTTGAGTTTTGATATATTGATATATTACTTCAGTTAATAAGACATTAATGCAAGTAAGAGTGCTAATGTGCCTATAATTTGCTTTGGAATTTCTTCTGAACATATTTTGTAGTGTGTTTGAAAGGAAAGAATGACAGTGACAAAGAGCCAAAATACTAGATAGTAACTTTTCAACAGGTAGAATTGCTGCTGGCATCAGTGGGGTAAGAGAGGAGAGACCTCATTTTCTGGGCACAACTTCACTGTGCAAATTTGTAATCAAATTTACTGGTTTTATCCTAATTTTTCTCTTCCCTTTCTGAATTCTAGATGTTTTTAAGGTAGAGATTAGAGGTGTTTAGAAAAAGTAAGGCATGGGCATCTCATGGACAAAATACAGTTTTAAAAGAAATTATTTTGAAAATTATTTTGAAAATTATTTTGAAATCTTGCTAAAATTCTGCTTTAGGGAAAATCTGTGTCAGTGAACTGACAATAAAAATGAAACCGTCCAGAGACATGAAAAAAGTGCTACCTTTTTAGCACATTTTCCTTGGCAGCCAATTCGGAAACTTCATTTTTCATAATCTTTGGAGGAAGTTGGGCCTTTTTAATCAGTTAAGATTAATCAATCCTAATTTTTGTCCCATGCAAACCTCTAATAGAAATCAGTCTAACTCAGAGTTGCCCAGAACCTCTGGTGACCAGGGGCAAATAACAAAGTTTAAAAAAACCCAACAAAACCAACCAACCAATAGTTGGTTTCCTAAAGAACTTTTCTAAAACAGGGGGTGACAATAAAATGAAAGGTTCTAAATGAAAGATAAAGGTTCTAAATTGTGTTTTAAATGGAACTGTGCAAGGAAGCCCTCCTGTCATTGTCTGCATAAATGTTCTCATCAGTTTCTTGTAGGTTTGTCTGGAGTGGGACAACCTGAGGGGAACTTGTGCAAAAGCATAATAAGGGTGTTATAGTTGGCTAAAAGAGGTAATGCAAGTGTAAAAACCAGGCCTGATACCCCATCCCCCCCCCACTATAGCAATTATAGGGGTGGAGGGACCTGAAGGTCTGAAGAAGGGTGGAGAGGAGATGTTGTGATCAGAGACACTGTCCGGAGGAGGGGAATCTGCCATCGTTCTTTGAGCAGACCTGTGATAGAACCAGAAGGGTTTAAAGACAATATTGATCAAAGGGAGAGGAAAGGGTCCTAACAAGATTTCAGATGGGGCAGAGGAGGAGAGGACCTGCTTTGGGAGCACTGGGGACATTGGAGCTGGAGTAGTGCTTGATTGTGCTTCTAAAGAAAATGTAGGTAGATAAGCTTTGAATAATTTATATGGAGTGAACGGTTTGCAATATGTCTCAGCATATTGTTTTCATTGTTCTCATGACGTTTTTCACCAGTTAAAAAAAAAAAAAGAAATTGATACCAACCTCAACTTAAATAAAAGATTAAATTAAGAAGGAGAATGTTTCTGTGCAATGTAGCATTTATTTAATAAAAATTAGCAAACAAGTGTAGGCTCCTGAGTCATCATAGATAATTAATGGTTCATTTTCATGCATTGTATTTGGCAAAGGATTTACTATCCCTGCTGATAGAGCTTGTACCTTTGTTTTAAGTGGTTCAACAGTAACATTTGCATTACAGTGAATTTTAAATTGAATGCAGTTGAGTATGTGTTGGTCAGATGATGGAATTCAGAAGCAATGCAAGCTTGATTGGCAGAGTAGTACATTTTTAGTCATGTGGAATCTGTTTTTTGCCTTGTGTATGTATTTTATTTTCAGCACTAATTTTATATTCAAAGTCTAGAAAATTTATTAAACATTAAAATTGCATCATTAAAATATATCCTCATACCTTGTAGTACAGCATAACATTTAAAGCTGTTTACTTCCATATGAGGCTGATTGAAGCTCTCTGTACCTGCTGGGTTATTTTTACTTGTACAAGAAAGTTCACAATACTTTCTCCCTTAGTGTAGTTCATACATGTAGAAATACAGACGGGTTGGAAAATTGTCAGTGTAATCAGGGTTTTACAGTTACTGAAATTTGTTTAGTTACATTCAGTATTATTCTTCTTTCTTTTACAGAAATGTAAAACCAAAACTAAAATCTCTCCCTTGAAGTTGCAGAGTTTTAGGTTTTTAGTAAGTGTTTATGTTGAAATTGTTGTGGTTGTGCTTGAAGTCATTTTTACCAAGTCAGCTTGGTCCTGATGAAGTCCAGTTATGGTAGAATGAAGTATAAAAGGAAAGGTGAGTATTTATTAGCTTTCATTGAATTTGCTTCTAAAGATGGATTATATTTGGGAAATATAATGTATTGTGTTTTACTGTAATTTGGGAAATAATAGCAATAAAACCAAAAAGCATTGTGCACTTGTGCAAAAATACACTGAACAGTAATAAATGCTTTGAGAGAGTACATGCTTATCTAAACAAAAAAAGGCTTTGAAGAGAAATTATGGTGGATAGCCTGTAAAAATATTAGGATTGTGTAAAGTTATTTGCAGAACTGTTTGCAACAGGATAAAAATATGTGTTCACCTGATGCAATTCCACATTTCAGTATAGTTGGATCACTTCTCTGCAGTGTTTATTCTTGTTGAGAAAAGAAATAGTTTAACACAGGAGTTATGCTGGAACACTTTGTTCTATCAAACCTCCTCTTAGCAGTATGTTGCTGGTCCTCTAGTTATTTTCCTTTACTTCTTTGAGTGCTGTGGTTGATGGATCATTTCTTGCATGATCAGTGCTGCTCCAGTCATGATGACTGAACACTACTTTCAAATTTAGATACTAATTTGCAAACAGGTTGATCTCTCTGTTCAGTTCCTCTGTGAATCAATTTACTATTTCCACCAACTTTATTATTTTACAGTTGTGCTGTCTATCCTTTTGCTTGCTTTCAGTCACATCAGTGTTGAGTGTCTGGGTTTTCTTCCATCTTGGGATCCAGGTACAGAGAGAGGAGATTTAGAGTATCCCTTACGATGGTGACTGCCCAGATCTCAGCAGGATACCTTGCCAAATCAAAGACATACACACAAGATTGCTAGTAGTACCTTAGGCACCAGCGAATTTGACCAAATTTTAAAGGTCCTCAGACTACCCTACTAATCTGTACAGCTGAAGAATGGGGGGTGCCAAGAAGTGCTGTAGTGATAGCTTGTTTTATGGAGGAGTGTGGAAGGGACAGGTGCATCTTGACCCACAAGAAGCTCACCAAGACTGTAGAGGAACGTACACATCCCACGCCTGGACCTTGGTGCTCTGTCCATAAGATTATGCACAATGCCAGTTTTACAGGGAAAAGCTGTTAGGCATTAACATTTATTAAAAATAATTTGTTACTTCTTTTTGAAATATTCAACTTTCATTCCTGTTTCCTTTTGAGGCTCTGTATTGGCCTCACTCAGCCTCTGAATATTTGAATTTTTCCTGTTCTAGCTGTCACCCTTTGCCTTCATGGATTGTTCCCCTATACTGCTCACTCTCTATTACTCTGTTTGTAACAGTCTCCTTATAGTAACAGATAGTATTTTTCATAGAAGTAAGATACCCTTTCATGAAGTTGTGTGTATTGAAGTTGGTAGTTCTACCTGGGTGTTTGCTGTGTTTTGATCATGCAGGGAGTTAATTCAGTTCATTAGTACAAAACTCCTCAATGTGGCATTTTCTCCCAGTAAATCTTAGGCAGGCATTTTAATCTGTGTAAAGTTGTAGTAATGCTTTTTTATATAAATAAAATTTTGTCAATGTTTTTCATTCTACCAAAAAATCACAGGGAATGCAAATGAGACTTACTATGTTGTACCAAACAGTTTAAAACAAACCAACCCTACCTAAAATATAAGTACCTAAATGTGTTTTCCAACATGATACAACAGAAATAAGTTAGATCAGTTAATCCAAAGGAAAAACAAGGTTATGTGGGAGACCTGGACTAGTAACTTTGGGACATCAGCTCTGCTAAGTCCCCTTGATTCCTCAATTTAGTTCCCATAAACACCCATATAAGTTAAGTTACATGCTCTTAATTTACAGCAAAACAGTTCTGAAGAGAGTTCCTTTCACTTACCAAAATGAGTAATTTTCCCTTGTTGTGTTGTACAGAGCTAGAGTATGGTCTGTGTTAGAGTTGCTGCAGCTACCCGCTGAACTGTTTGCCACATTCTCACATATCTTAATTTCTGATTTGAAAATTGATCAGCAATCCAGTGGGCAGTGAGTCCCTAACAGTTTCTGTGGCTCTCTTGTTCTGCTTAGCACTTAGGAATGTGTTAATTGTAGTACACAAGTAAACAAAAAGGAGAGTGGAAATGGGAGGAGGCTTTTGCAACTGAACCCTGAATTGGTGAAAGTGGATACAAAAGTGCCTCCATAATCTGGGGGGGAATTTTCACGTTTCTTACGTGAAAATTTTTCTCAGTAGAGCTTTTTTCAGTGAAGAGAAGAAAAAGGACACAGGAAAGGTGCTAAAGATAGATGTTTTGATAAATTAAAGATTAGCCTAAGAATATTGGCTGCAGCAGGGCTAGGAGTTATGAAATAATACTTGACTGAATACGTGGGCATGGAGAGGTGAAGGTAACCAGTGCAGGTTGATGCACTAATGTAATCCTTTGAGAAGATTTTGCCCAACATGCTGTTCTGTTTCCTTTTTGACTGCCTTTCTGATGCATACAGAAAGGCACTGGATTATACGTTCTGCAGCTGGGGAACAGTCTTTGTTAGGAACAGCAGTTCATAAGAAAGGCCTCTGTTGTTCTTTTGGCCAGATGGGGAAAATGGGAAGTAGTCTGTGGACTGAACTCCTTAATGCCTTCTAATGCAATATGCTGTATCAATTTCCAGAGTTTCCAGGAATCTCCAAAAAAACCCTGTTGTTGTCAATAGTGTCAGATATTCTTTTATTAAGCCAAGAGCTCACAGGTGTGTGAACAGCAGAGAATTAAAATACTGTTCTGATTGCACTTGCATAATTTCTTGTACTATTTTCAGTGTCAGGATAATTAACCTGTTTTAGAGGAGATTGTACAGGAGCTTTCTTTTTTTTGTGTGATTTATCATCTGTTGATAACTTGTGTTTTTTGATAATCTAAAAAGTGTGCCAGGCCTGACAGGTAAACACCCTATGGACCCTCAGATTAGAATTAGCATACTTAATTCAAAGACAAGACTGAACATTTACAAAAGGGTGCACAAAAGCTTCTGAGGAACAGTATGGCAAAATCCGCCCTGCTTGATGTGTCTTACTTTATTTAAAATTTCTACAGGAGATGAACAAAAAGAGTGCCTGGCAGTAGAGAAAACCCTCAGCCAGACAAATGTCCGAAAAGGACATAGGACTTTCCATCAAAGTAACTTCAGGAGGAATTCTTCATAAAATACTCCTTGAAGTTTTTGCTTAAAAGGGTATTTTGTGAGCTGACCAAGAACTCACATAAAAACCTTTGTTTCCCAGACATTAGCAACAATCCTTTGCCAGCTTTTACCATTGTGCTGAATGGAATGTTTGTCATTTGACATGAGAGTTATGCAACTCACCACATCTTCTGGTCTGTGCTTATGATGACCTTTCTTTCCAAGAAGCATGCTTACAGTCTCTTTGCTCCTGCAGTCAATAAACCAAATAGAAATGCCTTCGTTACCTGTAATGGCAAGGGGACTTGAAATAAGAACAGAACTATTGTTGCTGTCATTCTCTCCATTATTGTCCATTCCTCTTTTCATCCGGGGAACATGGAAGGTTTCCTTAAAATTCTGCATTGTGAATTCACCTAGACCAACTTTTCCAGTGCAGAAACACCCTCTTTTGTGTATAAACTGTAAGGCAAATTACAGGATTTTGGAGTTTTAGTTATGTGTCACGGACTTAAAGCATGACATACTGTCAGCAGTGCTGTTAGGGCTGGAAAACTGCACAAGTTGGTGAAAGATTATTTTTAATTAAATAATAATTAAAATTCTATTGCAGCAAGAAAGGTTGCTGCAATAGAATCAGTAGCTGATACACCTACAGCATACTGTTGAGTAGCTTTTTGTAAGAGATGTCTCACACTTCTATGTATATGATATGGCCATATGCTTCTCATGCTTCTCACATATGCCTGGAGCTGTCATGACTGTGGACACACAGATCTTCTGCTGTTATTGTCAAGTTAGCATGCAGTGTTGCTATGTTTTTTCTAAACCTTTAGGTTTATTATCTGATATTAATCAGCTATTGCCATGTGCCATGCTTAGGAGAATATGTATTAGAAGGCACTTCACAGAAACTTCTGAGTTTCTGCTTGTTGTCCTTTTGGACCTTTGTGATGTATTTGTTTTCTCCTCTTGGTTTAGCTATAGAAGAAGAAAGATGTGCAGCACCATCTGTGTGCTTGTGTCATGGTATGGTTGTAAAGCTGGTTAGTGCTGGTTAGTGTTGAGTGCATTTCATTGCAAAAGTTTGTATAGACCCCCTAGTCACAGCTGCAGTGAGGAATTTTGGTGTGCAGTCAGGTTTTTTTGTTTGAAAAAGTAATTTCTTACCTGAAAGAGGTGAGCTGTGGAAGATAAAGTGAAAAATAATGGAATGTTTTCAGTTTTATTCTTTCAGGTGAAATACAGTGTCTGGCTTCCGTTTTTTTCCATGAGTACCTTATGACCTTAATGTGTATAGTCTAGCATTTGGGCTAAGTATGTGGGCTATTTGCTCAGATTATTAAGTGTGTATGTTTAATATGCACTCATTGCATATCCTGCTCCTTTCTTCTCTCTCCTTCACAACATACACCTTTTAGCATTGATGAAAAAGGCAAAGACACTGAGTGAGAAAAATGTTAACTGATATTTTTGACTGCTATAGCCATTGCTCAAGGAAGTTTGCTTTGTGTGTAACCTTAAGCATGTTCATTACTTATTTTATAACTTGAATTATGCAACTTCTCTTTAGTTCTTGATGCTTAATTATTTATTTTTCATATTAGGTTAGCCTACACAAACCAGAAATTAAGCTGGAATCACTAAAAGAGGATATTAAGGATTTTCTGAAGACATCAGGTTTGTAATTGATACATTTGTGAATAGGATAGGTGTATGTAAGAACATATGTGAAATAAGTGATGAAAACAGTAGTTTGTGGAGCTTGGTTTTTTGTCGTTCACAGTAGCCAGGAGCAGACATTCAGTGATTCCACATTATTAAATCAGATAGAGAAAATTTAAAAGGGAAAGGGTTCTTGGATTCCATCTACATTTTGAAAAACATACTATGCAAAGTGCTGCTTTTATCATTTTATAAGATATTGGTGATTTTTTTGAAAGTTCTGAGTGAAATGAGAGTTCAGTCACTTCTAAAAATGGAAGTTAACTTCCATGGTGATACTCTTGAAAATTTTACCTTTAGTTAAATTTCCAATTTGCATTGAAAGTAGTAGGCTATGTTACTATAATGTGAGGATTTTATGATAAATGATCTAAGGTTTATAATCATTGGGAACACTGTGTCTATTAATATTAATTGTTGGTTTAATTGAATGATGGCTTTGAAAAAATAGAATGTAAATTTTTTAACCAAAACTGTATTGTAATTATTTGAACAGCAGCTGTAAATAAAGGATATTTGGTCTCTATAGAGGTTTCAACTTGCAGTTTTCCTGTCTTAATTCAGTTAAGGTTTCCTTGTCCGTTCCTGTCTCTCTGGTAGGTTGACATGAACTGAGACCAGACATAAAACTCCAGTGTCTGCAAAGCAGACAAAATCTCTGATTGATGCTCCGTTAGTATTAATCCCTAAAGTTGTCTTCTGGTTCTTTTTTTTTATTTTAACAGGTTGGGAAAAGAAGCTTCAGAATGCTGTTTATAGTGAGCTCAATGTGTGAGTTTATTTAGTATTTTCACTTAATGAGTTCTACTCACATGATTTACTTTTGATCCATTTGTTTATAGAGCTGTATGTTGTGTTACTATAATCTGCAATATCTGTCATAGCAAAGGTACCTGCTTAGTTTCTGTTTTTAAAGTGCCATTATTTCTTTTTCATCTTAGTGAAAATACTGGACTCAAGTGCATTTTAAGGAATAAGTGAGATAAATATCACCACATTTTGTAGTTACTTTTGTATTTTCCTTTTAGCTTTACTTCCAACATAATTCTTATGTAAATAAGAAGTAGTTGCTGTGAATGTGTTTTAATTGAGCTATGTGCACAGCATTGGATGTATTTGTTATATTAATTATTTTTTTAAATCTTGAAGAAATTGGATCTCTAGGTTTCCCAAGTCAGCACTGATCGTGCTTGGGATATGGTTATAAAAAGAGTAAAATTGGTCAAGTCTCCTTTTTATTATTTTTCAGCAAACTTTGGATTAGACTTCTGGGAAGCATAATTTTTCTTTACGTTCTGGCACAGTTGAAAGGAGAATTTCATAACAGATACAGCTATAAATGCAACTATAAAATAAGAAATGTATATGCAAATCTATTTGTGCTAATTTAAATAAGGTTGTTAAGAGTTACCAGTTTAGCACAATGTCTGTTTAATAGTATGAGGGAGTTATTTCAGTAAAATGCTTCTATCTTTTAGTAAGGATTCATCTTCATCATATCTTTCCAGGGAAAAATATTTACCTGTCTCTAGGGCTAATGCACGGAAATAAGCAGCAAAATAAGGAAATTAGCCCTTGAAAATTGAAATTAACTATGAACTCCATGATTTCATGAGCATTGTGGAAAAGCCAAGAAACAGAATTTCTGAAATCTGTTTGTATTGATTCTGTCTTGCACACTGGGACAGAATAGTCCATAACAAATTTGCACCAAGTACAAGAATGACCTTATCAGTTAAAAATGGGAAGAAATCTGGGGAGGGTTTTGCAAAAGCGTATGATAGGAGCTGATTGAATGCATTCAAACAAATGAAAATTCAGGCTAACTGTTAGAGAAGCTACGTGTAAATTTTGTTTCCTGAAAGATATTTGAGACACTTAAAATTTAGCTGGATTAAATGTTTGGCAAAAACTCATTGGAAATAACCTGCACTACAGAAAGATAAATTAATGGTTTGGTTTGGTTTGGTTTTAAATTTTTGTTCCAGCTTTTATATTTTGCCATAATGCAGTTTATGAGTGGATATTCAACTTTGCTTAAGTCAACACCACAGACTTCTAATTACTTTGGACATCTGTGTGTTCACTACTGATTTTTTAAAGGAGACCCTCAAAAAAAAAATATTGTCTCTTGAAAAAATGTGATGACTTGGAGAGGGAAAGTTCCAGGGAATCATAGAGATGACATGATGTAAAGATAATACACTTTTAAAATACCTGATTTGTTAATGTAATTATTTTATTTTATTTTTATGTGAAATTATATGGGAGTATTATGTCTAATAAAGAAAGGAGTCATATTGAAATTTATTAATTTTTGCATATTGTTATCTTATTTGTATCCATAGAATGGATGAGGAAAAAATACTTCTAAAAACAATACTCTCTTTTGATCAACATACGGTCGTGTTTTTGCTAGTGCTCTCATGAAAGAAGTTATATTTAGGTTTATACAGGATTAATTAAGCAAAATACAACATCAAAATATTTAAAGTTTACCATATTTTCTTTTTAAGGTTTCCTTGGCCCTGTCATCCTGCAGCACCACCTGAACATATTAAAGAACCTTTAGCCTATATGAGAAAAGCACAGGTTAGTGGTTATCAATTTTACCATTCATATCAGATCTTTAATTAGACTGTTTGAGATTTACTCTGTAGAATGGTTCTGTATTTCAAGGTTTTATACCTGAGGAAAAGCACAGATTTGTAATTGCATCAAAGTTAATAGTAATATTGTATATGTGACATTTTACATAAATACAGAAAATGCTCAAGTAATTCTCCAGCCATGAAAGAAGTAGGATATAGTGGCAGGTAGGTGAAAAATGTAGAATAGAGATGATATTAATGTGTCAAAGAAGAGAATTTGGTTTCATTGAGAAGGAAAAAAGGAGTAGGTATAGGTCATTTCACTTAAGGTTACAAAAACATTTTTTTGAAGGGACACAGGTAGTTTTATGAAAGATAAGGCTGCAGAGATAGTGAGATTTTCAGAAAGAAGATATATATTTAGTACTTAGAAATGTGAAAGGAAGATGAAAAATACAGAGCTAAGGAGCTTAAGGCATATTGAAGGAGACTAAGAGAAACTGGACTGTAAAGATTAAATGAGGATTTTTGGTGTTAGGAAAAAATATTTTTACATTGTTTATTTTTTTGCCAATATATGCCATTTGAAATAAACAAGAAAAATCCACATAAAAATGTAAAAAAATTAACAAGCTTCAAAAATATGATCTAACCAAAATATCTGAGGTAGGGATAAAATTGTATTTAACTCTGCTGTGCCTAGAAATACATTGCACTATTCTTTTACAAAATACTCAGCAAATAATGATACTTTCACAATCACATTGTTGTTTATTCCCCTAAGTCTTACCTCTCTGTCTTGGGTTTCAGTCTTTATGATTTGGGCTAAAGATTGCTTTAATCAATTTTTCTTGTGTGGTGTGAAATGTTATGCCACAGTTTGCTGCCTGAAAAGAATCACCCTTATTAGTTTATTAATGCAAGAGCCACAGAGATATATCTGTATGCATGTTTGTCTGAATCAATTTCATGGGTTATTGTTTTACAAAAGTATATGTAGGAGTTGCAGTGTTTTTAGCTGTATGTAGAAAGGACTGTTATTCCAATAATTTAAAAATGAGCAGAAGTCCTGTCTTTGCTAGTTTCAAAATTTGATTCCTTATTTCATTGAGTATTAATCATCCATGTCCTCTGAGTGGCTTAGCCCTGGGAGGCAGCTCTGCTGCTCACTCACTTTCCCCCAGAAAAACAGGAGAGAATCAAAAGGGCAAAAGTGAAAAATTGTGTTACAAAGACAGTTTAATTGGCAAAGCAAAAGCTACACATCAACAAAGCCAAATAGGAATACATTCATTACGTTCCATCATCAGGCAACTTTTATCCCAGCTTCTTTATTTGGTACATATGTTGTATAGTCTGGAATATCCCATTGCTCACTGGAGGTCAGCTGTCCTAGCTCCATCTCCTCCCATTTTCTTGTGCACTCTCAGCCTCCTTGCCATTGGAGAAGCATTAGAGAAGACCTTGAATCTATGTATGCACTTCTCAGCAATAGCTAAAACATTGCTGTGTTATTAACACCCTTTTGGTCACAAATTCAAAAGAAAGCACCATACCAACTACTATGAAGAAAGTTAACTCTATCCCAAACAAGGAGATGCTCTTTCAAACCCTTTCCTGAAATACAGGTCTTTGATGAAGACTTGTGAATCCTTTCTATAGAGAAATACTGGTAAATTATGGTAGCTGTGAAATAGTAATAAATGCACATATAGAGAACTAACATTATCTTTTCTAAAACCACTGAGATACACGTGAGTGTTTGATTTGCAAGATGACACACATTTATCACTGTAGATAATGGGCCTCTAAGAAAACAAGCATCATCAGAGCAATTGAATCACAGCTAGGTTTTGTTTTGTTACTTTTTTTGATTAAGAATGAATAAACAATGTAAAAAGCTCACAAAGTCAGTGTTTCAATGATTTTGTTTGTTTAAAATATTTGGAAATAGCTAAAATACAAGTGTACAGGTTGCTAATACCTTTTGAGTGAGAGATGAAAGTGAAAACTTAACAATTTGCTTCCATGGGTATTGAAAATCTAATTAATGCTTTGACAGTAAAGATTGGGGTGGTTTTTTTTTTTGTTGTTTTTTTTTTTTTCTTCTTTTTTTTTTTTTTGTGGGTATATTTTTTCTTTTATTTTTACTTTATTTTCATTTAGCATCACAGCAATTGGAAAAAATATTTTGGTGCTATCATCAAAATTTGTCCCCATAGAAAAGTGTTGTCCTTTTAAGTCATATTTGTCATATTGTATTTTTGTTAGATACAGTCACCATTTAAGATGCTGTTTCCATTGTTTTAAGTTTGTTGACAATTTCTTTATCCTATTCTGTCTTAATTAATTTTGTTCTGCTTCAGAATTCTGGAAATAAGGGTACTACTCCCAGAAAACCATCTCTGATAGTTACTGGAATGACTTTGAATCAGTGATTAAAACGATATTAATATTTTTTCTAGAGTAGGTATTAAAGTGTTCATAATTAACCCTTTTTGTCCTCACATTGGTTCTGTTTTCTTATAGATGGCTGACTGAAGTTTTTATATTGCTTTATTTTCCTACCTCTAAAGAAAACCAGGTTTCTAGTGAAGGATAGAGCATTAATGGCAATGAGTATTAACTCTGTAAGTCATAGGATGATAGAATGGTTGGGGTTGGAAGAGACCTTAAAGATCTGGTTTCAGCCTTCCCTTGCAAGGATACCTCCTTCTAGATCAGGTTGCTCAGAGCCCCATCCAGCCTGTCCTTGAACACTTTCAGGCATGGGGCATCCACAACTTCTCTGGCCAACCTGTTCAATGTCTCACCACCCTCACAGTAAAGAATTTCTTCCTCGTATCTCATCTAAACCTACTCTTTCAGCTTAAATCCATTCCCCCTTGTCCTATCACTACACTTACTCTTGCTAATAATCCTTCTCCCTCCCTTCAGGCAGGGTCTTTAGGTGTTGGAAACCATTCTGTGATGCTGTGAAATAGTTTCCAAATTGCAGTACTACCTTCCTCAGCTTCAGCTATTTTACTGAATAATTGTAACCATAGCAATCCTAATAGTGTGTTTTCTTAGTGTTGAATTTCTTAGTGTTGAATAAGACATGGGGAATCATCTCATTAAATGTATTGTTCCCATCAATAAAGTGACTTTATGAGCTCTTCCTGTGCCTTTTATTTCAGTTTTATTTCAGAACAGTGCATTCTGTTTCTGCTCACTTTAGGTAACTGCTGTCCTGGACAGAGGGCACAGTATCTTGCTTGAAAAGGCTGTATAACGCTCACTTTGGTTTTGTCTTTCTTGCATTTATTTGAATATATTATACTGGGTCTTGAAAGCTGATTTATGTCACAGGTTATGACTGTGTATAAGTGGTTTATTACCAGCATGTTGCATCCCCAGTGCAGTAAGTGGATTAATGTCTGGTGTGGCAGTTTTCAGTCGCACCAAGTGTGTTGACCTCCATTGCTCTTTGGAATTAGATGGTTCTTGATGTTGCAAGGCTGCCATCTGTCTCTTCCTCTTTTGTAGCTTTCATATCTTTAATCATATCTTTGCTATTCCCCTTCCTATGCCCCCTGCACCCGTCCTGCCTTAATTTTGATGGTATCGTGATATGATGGTGCCAATGGTACCAAACCAAGTGGAGAAGTGACCAGTTCAGAAGGGAGCGTCACTGTACAGAAAAACTTGGATGTGCTGGAAGAGTCAGCCAACAAGAGCCTTGTGATGTACAAGCACAAATGTGGGGTCTGGCATGTGGGAAAACATAATCTAGGAGTGCAGCACGGGCTTGGATCTACCTGGCTGGGGATCAGCCTGAAGGAAATGAACCTGAGGGACCTAGTGGACAGCAAGCTCCATACAAGTGGACAGTGTGCTGCTGTATCAAAGAAAGGCTACAGGATGCTGGGTTGCATCAATATGAGCATCACCAGTAGAGATAAAGTCATTATCCCACTCTACTTAACAGTTGTCAGGTCACATCTGTGTTCAGTTTTGGTCCCTGCTGTACAATAAAGGATGTGGGCAGACTGGAGAGGTCCAGAGAAGGGCCACAGAGATGTTCAAAGAACTGGGAAGCCTGACATGTGAGGAAAGGCTGAGAGAGCTGGGTTTGTTCAGTCTTGAAAAATGGAGGCTTAGGGGAGACCTTGTTCCAGTACTTAAAGGGTGGCTAGAGAGAAAATGGAGATTCCTTTTTACAGTGTCACATGGAAAAGATGAGAAGTAATGGGTACAAGTTACTCCGGGGGACATTCTGATTGGGCAGAAGAGGAAAATTTTTCACATATGGAACAATCAGCCATTGGAATAATCTCCTTAGGGAGACAACATTGGACACTGAGGATTTGGCTGGATAGGAGGCTGGGCTATCTGATGTAGACCACACTTTTACCAAGAAAGACTGTACTTTTAATTTTGTTTTTGCTACTACTACCTGTGTATTCTCCATTTTCACTTTCTTATCCTATATGGCCTAGTAATCTTCATGCACTCTCACTTCTTACTTCTCTAGCAACAAAACCTCATTTCTTAGGAAAACAGTAAATGCTTGATACTACCACTTTGTGAGAGATGAACCAGTTTGTAGCATGGTGTTGTGTAACTACAGCATTTGAAAGAAATTTAAATATGATAATACAATTGAAGAAAAAATATTATACAGAATATGATAAAAAATATGCAATTTGGAAAACATTCATTACAGTCGAAACTCATATCTGTTTTGTTTATGCAAAAGAAAGTGAAGGGATAACTTTATTGTGAGGAAAAATTTCTGGTGAAAGATAGCTATTCTTTTGATCGAAGAAGGTATGAGGGATCTTGTAAATGAAAACTAAAATGAAACAATTATAGACAAGATTTTGATTTTTTTTTTTTAACAGAACAATTGAACATCTGCCCTTCCCTTAATTTGCTTCCTGTCTAATAAACTGCAGCCTCTTTGAGGAACTTTGAGGAGCGTGGCTAAACAGTAACTAACTGTTGTAAAATTTGTGTTGAGCAATTTACAAGTAATAAATAGAACTAAATGAAATTAAGAGGAGTCTTTGCATTCATGTGATCAAAGCTTGGCTTGTCATCCACAGAAAACTAAATTAAGTATAAAACCCACCAATGGTGCTGTAATTACGGAAGCAAAGTACAAATAATATTGACAAGGAAGTCAATACTAATTAGCATTAACTTCAGAGGCATTAGCCATAGAGTAGGCACTACTGTGCAATTGTCAGAAGAATCTGGTTGCTTTTTAAGCTGTCCACTGAGGCATTATCTCCTGGTTTTCTCTGATTAGAGAGCTATTTCCTTGGCATTGATTAGGATAACTATTTTTTTAAGCATTACAGAATACCAGATTTCTATCTTTCCTTAATTTCTGACAATATCTAAGATACTTTTTGTGGAGGAAGAGTGCCAGTCTCTTCAGGCCCCAAAGTGGAGAAGGTATTTGCTATGCACCTCTTATAACTCTTTGAAGAATTTGTTAAATGTTGATCTATAAAGAAGCTTGATCATTAGACATACATAAAAATCAGTAATTGTGAAATACATCCTTTTTTAAAGACCTGAAACATGAACAGCTAAATTTTCTAGTTCTTTTTTTGTGCTGTAAAGAATGAAATCTGGTTGATCTACTGTTTCCATGTAAAGAAGCATGTAAATATTCTCATCATATGTTTGCAGATGTCAGTCAGTGACTCTTGCTATCCTTTTATATCTATCTGACTTTAAAAAACTGCTTGTTATTATATAGTAAATTCAATTTTCAGGAAAAATAAATTCCTTGTAATTTTTCTTTTGTGTGTGTTTTAGGGAAGCTGGGAGAAGCGAATTCTGAAAAGTCTGAACAGCATGTGCACAGAACTCAATATCCCACTAGCACAGAAGGTAATGTATTGTTAATTTTCTGTTTTCAAACTGACATTTTCTCTGAAATTATGCCTCATCTTGCACACTTGTAGTGTAATCTTCATTTTAGACATGGTTATCAAGAGCTGCACGTTCAGTATCTAAATAATTTTAATGCAGAATAATTTTCAGAGATGGTGGCAATGAATGCATCAGCTCACCTTGGGAGAAGATGAAGGCTCTAGGTAGATTTTCCTCTTTGCTGTTGCAGTAATTATCCTCTTGGGGGAGCAGCATGTTGGAAAGCTCATTACTTGTTGCTCTTAACAGTACTTTGTGTGCAGACTCAGCTGTGTAACTTGTGCAGCCTGTGTGCCATACAGATGTGCTTTGTGTGCAGAGAAGGCTGTAGTTGAACTGGTACATGAGGAGAGAGAGATACTAGTACATTGCTGATTTTGTCATTCATTCTGGTCTGAGTTTTTTGTTTTTTTTAATTAATATAGAGGCTTTGATTTTAAAGATCGTAGAATTAGGGAGTAACATTAGAATGTTTTAGTCATTTTCCTGTTATTCCTCTGTGATATGTGGCAGAACCTCTATGGTTCATCATGAGCAAAAGGATGGGACTGTATTTGGTTTTCATGACTGCCAGGGACAGGAATTTGATAGTCCAACAGGTCTATGGAATGGGCAGTAAATCTTCAGTAACACAAAATTGAGTACTAAATATCCTAAATTCATTACTAAACACCTGAAACTATTTAAAGGGCTTCTTTCCTCCTGGGGACTGGGACTTGGGCTTTCCACAGCATAGTGTACCTTCAGGCTAGGGATAATTTGTAAGCAAATAAGTTTGTGTTGCTATTTTGTAAAACACTGAATTAACGTATAGTTGAAATGAATACATATTTGAAATAGGCATGTTAAAAAAAAGAAGATACACTTTGTTGTACCTTTCAGAGGCCTGTAAATGAACAGAAAGAACTGCTTAATAAATGGAATGAAATGGGAACTGATGAGCCAGGTAAGGTCAACTAAATTTACCTGCATTAAATTTTTGCACATAGAAAGGCAGCGTGCACATTTTACTTACCAGTCAAAGGTTAATGTAATCTCTTCAAGGCAAATTGATTACAATCTTTCTTTCATTGGTAATGCATCATTATGCATAAATAAATGCTTATTTCATAGTTATTTTCTTTTAAGTTATTGTACTAACATTGAATCATTACTGAGAGGTTATTCTATAATACTCCATATTCCAGTGCTTTAGAGATTTATTCAACTAGGACACAGGTCCTCTTTTTGTAAACTCAGGCTAACAGAAAGCATTCAGAAATATGGATAATTAAGATCAGATGTTTTCTTGACGAAAGATAAAAATAACTCTTGCACAGAATAATTGTGATATTGTACTTTGGGAGAGCAAAGCTGACTCTCATGTTAGTTCATAGCCAAGTTCCTTTAAAAGGATTTTGCAGAGGTGCTGGTTTGTATACACACTACCACCTCTCTGATGGCAAACACTTTTCATGGATTTTTAGTGCTTCTCCCCAGTCTTCATTTGACAGCAGTACGTGTAATTCAACAATCTAAGTTGTTAAAAAATACCCTGCTTTTGAAAATCGTCTTTCCTAAGTCTAACAATGATTTAGTCTAAACACTTACGAGGAGTAAGTAAAAGTCTCCTGTGACTACTGTTCACTTTGTAGAATCATAGAATGGTTTGGTATGGAAGGGACCTTGAAGAACACCTTCCTCTTCATTTATATGAGGTTTACAAAAATAAGGCATTATCGGTAGCATAATCTTGACAGAATATATGGTGATTCTTGCCATGGTATTTGTGCTGATGTAATTTTGATCTTTGCTTTAATCTGTTATTTAAATTTCTAGATTGTGTTATAGATATGGCACATTTTTTTTAATCTTTTGGTTTTAACATAGTGTCATTGAAATCTTACTTCAGATCTAAGTCTTTTCCGGCCTGTTTATGCACCTAAAGATTTTCTTGAGGTAAGCCTCCATGAAATAATACTCAGTCTTTTATATGAAGTGGGATATATAATTACTAAATGTGTTTCATACCTATAATCATTTATAGCAAGTGAAATTTGGCATGGTTTTTATGAATCCATGTTTGGTTTTCAAAACAAAATTCTATTGTTCCTATTTTATTTAAACTGCAGTTTTAAATTGCACCTGTGATAAACTTCTCTAAAGCATAATCTGTGTCCAACTTTTTTCCCTCAGAGAGTGATTCTCAACTGATTTTGTAAACCATTTTACATTTTAAATTCCAATATATTAAGCTCATAAATCACAATGAGCTAATAGACTATTTGAGAGTAGATTGCAGACTTGTGCGCAGCTGAAATTATATGTCATCTAGGAAGGTTGTAAAATCAAACATGAAACAGGACTGTATGCAATTTCAAGGTTTTTATATGTAATCAAGCTGAACCATTAAAAAATTGGTGACTGTGGAATCTTTAAAGTCTTAAATATCAGTATTATTCTTCATTTTCTATGATTCAAGCACAAAACATCATAGTAAAACAGTACTTATTACATATTACTCCTTTTGTTCAGTTAATCAAAATCATGTTGAAAATGTTTTATTTATTTTGTTTTTCATCACTGTACCAACAGCCATGGTGTGTTTTTAATCTTTGATCTGTAAATAAATCCATCTTTCTTTTTAGTTTTATTCAGTGACCCTCATGATCACGCTCTTTTTCTTTTATACTGTTTTCTTTCCAGAGTTTGCAGTTTCTTTAAATTAACAATTCTGACAGTGAGATTATAGGGTATTAGAATACTTAAATGAGTGAGAATTGTAGACGTATGATGTTATGAAATAATTTCTTAAGAGCTAGACATTCATGCTAGAAAGAATCTTTGCAGTTCAACATCATAAAATCTATACCTTGGAATAACAGTATGTAAGAGACTGTAAATTCCTTTATACATCACAGTTACTTACCTTGACATGATTCCTTGTCCTTTAAATTATATTTGCTTTAACTTTTCAATTCTGTAATTTCTTTTTCTTATATGAAAGAAGATATTTTGATATATTTTTATTTAGTAAGGAATTATTTTAGTGATTAGGTAAATAATATTAATTATTTAGTAATAAAATCATTAATATTAAATATTGATATTAAAATATTTGATTATTAATCTTAAAATATTTATTGATAAAATATTAAAAATTAATTATTAATGAATTATGTAGGACTTTTATTGGAACCTCTGTAAGATTACCAGTGTAAGAATATGGATAAAAATTCTTTCAGTGAAAAGTGATATTGAAGAATATTCTGGATACTGTAGCCATTAGAAATATATTGTTGGGATAACCTAAATGAGGAAGTAAATTGTAGTCAAAACATTACTATGTAGCCAGCACTTAATTGCATATATTGAAAATAATTTCTGCTTTTTTATTGAGCTGACTTTTAAAGGAGACTATGTTCCTTAAAAAATTTAATTCTTTTTGATGTTGAAAATGTTGAGATATAGTTTGATAATTTGCATATATATGTATATATATATATAAATTGTGGGAAATGATTTAGTGCTGAATGTACTGTTTGTAATGCTGATGATGTTGAGAAGAGTTCTGAATGTAAGCAAGAAATGACAGAACTACAATTTTCAAGGTACTGATGAATCTTCGAAACCCAAATTATGAAAATGGAGAGCAGCCTAGTTTTAGAAATCATCTGGGACTAATTCAAGTTCCCTTAAAAGTTAAAGATATTCCAGAATTGGTAAGTATATATTTTTCTTATAAGAGATTTCCGTCAGAGTTATTTTTTCTTGCTAATAAGAATGATTCTAATGAATAAAAAAAGAATATTAGTGTTATCATAAATTTCTCCTTTTGAAATGAAAATCAATCTAAATATGTAGTTAAAATACAGACCATAAAGAAGTTCTATGAAAAAAACATTTTTAATGAAAAATAAAACATAAACAGTACATTTTCTGCCAGTAGGGAAGTTTTCATTTTATGCCACACAGGTTTAATTTGTGCCAAAAATACACCTCAGTACATGTTATTCACTTAATCATTTTTCTTCTGTACAAGAAACTTAAAATTTGTAGCACATCTCAAGTCTGCAGATGCTCTACAAGATCAATAGCCTGACAATGAGTTTGGTTCTCATTTTCTTCTCAATATAATTTTAAATCCCTTTATTGTCAGGTTGTAAACAAAAATAAATGTTTGAGTACTAGTGTATTATATAGGAGAGTTTTTGTAAATGTTTCACTGATGAGGCTCTTGGAGATTTTATGTTAGTAGAAAAACTTCCAACTGAGTTGGAAAAGAGATGGATCCTTAACCTGATCTTTCATTCACCACTTCCCTACATCCAGCTGTAGCTCATACTTGACATGCAAACTGGGGCTTATAAGTAAAATTAGAGTAAGAATTGATGTGAGTCTATTTCAAATGTGTGCATTTAGAAGAACTTAATTTGGTCCAGAAAATACTCACATTAAGCCTTTCAGAAGAAATCTCAAGTGATTTAGGGAATTAAACAGATTCATTACTTTATTATGGTTCTGTTCCTTTTCAGAAAGAAGACTTTAGCGAACTAGGCTTAAATATAGGACAGCTAGGTATTGATGATTCAGCACAAGTGCCTCCTGGTAAGCTAATGCCATGCTCCAGTCATTCAAACAGAACTAATGAGTAGAACTCTTGAAATTATAAAAAAATTGTGTATTTTTCCCATAGTAAACCATAAATATTTGTTCTGTAACTATGTAGCGATTTTCATAGCAAGATATAACTAATAATAGAAAGCATTGCATATATGAAGAGTCTGATTTGGAGAAGATTTAAAGTCATCACATTAAGTAGAGAATACATTAATTTCAATATGTTTGAACACCTCAGGATCTAGAAAACCACATTGCTTGTTTCCAGAAATATAGAAATTATCAATAAATGTTTATCCAGCTAACAGAGAGGCATATATATATATATATATATATATATATATACACACAAATGTATTTAAAATAACTGTTGTCAAAAATATATTACAAGACATACCCTTATATTAATATTCAGTACCTTAAATAGTGTATAATCTCTATTGGTTTTCCATGTATCCATCTATTGCCGTAGGAAGCGGTTTTAAAATGTTTTTTCCACGTGAAAATGGAAATCACTGTAATATCATGAGATTTTTCTTTTTAAATGGAAAATTTCGTAATTAAAATTCATGTAGTATAGTGCTGCTTTGATATTTGTGTTTTTGAAACACAAAATCAGTTAAAAAGGGGCTTGACTCTGATGCATGTTAACTTCTAGTGATGTTAGCAGTAAATAGCAACTGAATGTAATGATGTTTGGAAAAAATACAAAATACATTATCAGCTGGAGTGTCTTTTTCATTTTTTTTTTCCATGCTTTTCTGTATCTTTATTTTCTAGAGTTCTTTGAAAATGAACATGTACGTGTTGGGCAGAAAGGTATGGATCTGTTTTTATCTGTAATAAATTGTGAGTAGTTAAGAATGCATTTAATGAATTTGTATTTGCATGTACCTCTTAGAATTTTAAGAACTTAGACTAACACAAAGCATTATCAGTAATACCATTGTAATTTAGATGGACAATCACTAATACTGTTGTCATTTAGACAGAGACAGAAATGCAAACATTTGCAGTCTACCAGTAGCTACCAGATAAAAACAAAATAGGAAGCACATAGACAGCTTTTTGGTGACACCTTAACCTATTCCACTACTGAATTTCAGTTTAAAATCAAAATTCTGTGAGGTCTGTTCTCTGCACACAAAGTTCTCATTACTGTAATTGAATCTATGCCTTTGTGTCAGAATAGTCTTTTTAATAATCAGTTGCATTTGCAGAGTATTGCAGTACATAGCTACTGTGGAATATTCACTTACTTGTCTCTCTATACTATTTTCTGAAAAGTTCCAGGATTGTTTTTGTAGATTAAGAAATAACATACAAAAGGAAGGGAAAGTTAAAAGAAGTAATAATTTAATGGTTTAAGTTTAGTTATAGAAGAAACATACAAGGAGAATGGTTGAAATCCACCAGTTTTTACTCATTATTGTCTCTTCTGATTCCTGCTGAACATTAGCACCAAAGGAAAAAGTAGGCAGGATACTGTCCCGAAAGTACTCCATCCTAATTTTTTCGTTGCAGTAAAAAAGCAACGATCTTTCTTTCTAACAGCTTTCTGTCCTGCACTGTCAATTTTCTAATCCAAGAGCAGTACCAAGAGATACTGTCCACCTCTCTGTTCTTTTCCCATTCTTCCAAATAAACTGTATTTTGTGGACTTCTTGGGCCATTCATTCAACTCCACATTGTTGTTCATATTCATCATCTCTTGTCTCTACCAAGCAGCTCTATTCTGGAGAATGCCTTAGCTTTTCCTATATTCAAAGACCAATAATTTTGTAAATTATTGTCAATATGTAAGTGCCTTGACCATAAACTGAAATCACTTTTCATTCAATGGGAAGGAATCCTTCTACATGCTCTAATAGGTGTTAGTTATGACTTTGTTTGCCACTGAGATACTGATTTTGCTTTTATATTAGATGTATTGCCAAGTTGGAGGATTTATTTTGTTGTGTTTAGTAAACCCCATCTTGTATATACCAAAACTACTTTTTAATATTTCGTATGTCAGTAAGAAAAAATAAGGTAAATACTCATGGATGCCAATATTAATCACAGTGTTTCTGAAGTTCTGTGGAGAGTGTAGGAATTTTTTGCCTTCTTCATGCAGGATCATAGAAATGTCTGTGTTAGAGCTCTGCAAGTTAAAAATTTGGCAAGCTGGTCTATTCAGTATTTAAGCAGAAAGGGAAGGATAGAAAAATCAATTAGATAGATATTGAATTAGATATTTAATTAAATATTTAATATTTAAGTCATATCAAAGCAGATATTGTAAATATCAAATTCAATGAGATATAAAAAAGCAAGCTGTTTCACAGACACTTCAGAAAAATTCGGGGATATGGATTTGGAAACTTCTGAGTAGCAGTTGAACACCTGTGTAATGTCTAGACAATAACACAGAAATTCTCCAACTCTATCTCTTGGGAAAGACATTTTGGGTATGAGAGTACAGTTAATCACATACTCTTGGTGAGGAACACGTTTACCAGATTACAATAGCTAAATATGTATGTCTTTCGAGTTTATAGATTTAAGTAGGGAACAAGATAATCTGTTTTATGGTATATACAGTATTGAATTTCAGCATGAGGCCCTTGTGACAGAGTAGCCTAAAGCTTCACAACAGTGACCCAAATAAACAAACCTGTCAGCAGTAGAGTATTTATTTTATGTCAATATGAAGGCAGACCAGCATCTTTCAAGGTCTTTATCCTCTAGAGTAAATATACCAATAATGAGAGAACATGACAGTACAGTCTGGAATGGAGAATTCTGGCCCCACAGTTATCTGTGGAGATACTCCTATAGTTAACATGGAAAGAAGGGAGACACAAAAAAAGCCATAATGAGTGGCAATTTCCTATTTGAACTGAAATACCACTCACTGTTAAACCAAGAGTATTTTGTGCTTATAAATGGCTGCTTATTCTGCATGATGCCAGCTTAGTAGCTGCAACTAGCATTGATATAGTCATATGTACATACTAAGTCCTATTTTATGACAGAAAGTAGTACAGCCTTGCTGATTAATACCAACTGCCTTTTTTTCCAAGGAATTACTTAAAAATTGCACTATTGAAACCAGATCTTTTCAATATTTTCCTATTAGCTAATGCTTACAGCATAGTAAGCTGTAAGCTTACTATGTAAGTTGTTAAAGTTAAATATTAAGGTATTTGGTAGAAGTCTTACACTACATCAACTCTTTACCTGCTTTGTTTCTTACAGTTTTAGCAGAGCAGGATAGTGCTGCAGCTCAGCAGTATGTACGTCAGGGATGTCCAACAGCACTCCGAGCTGATCTGTGGGCCCTCATCCTTAACATTTCTAATCAGCCAGAGGTAAGTGGCAAAGGGAGAGTAAAATGTGGAGACCAGGTGAGAACACAAAAGTGCAGGCACATATCTTCTAGTGATATTTTTTCCAAAATAGAAATGCTCTACTGAGTTGTCACAGAAACTGATAAACATTTTATGATTTAAAAGGCTCTGTGCTGTGGTGAAGTCTTTGCCACTCTTCCTAATTTTTAATAGATATGTGAGCAAAAGACTTCAAATTATTCAAATTATTCAATTAATCTGACTGTCTCCTGAGAATTTCTTATATAATGCTGACTTTTTTTAGAAGGGGGCAAGAATAAAGATCTGGGACGAGGACTGAATCTCTCATATTTTTGCTAAGTTTTATAAAAAGTCATGTTATATCATTTTCCTGGTTGTTTGACCCTGTCATCATATGCATTTACGTATCTTATAAATTGCTTTATGTATTATGGCATATACTCTGCATATGTACAATCAGAAAGACTTAAAGAGAAGCTAGTAAGATGTTGTTTCCATGTTCCCTTGCACAGCAACAGTTTTTCATTGTACTTTATATTTGATACAAGTCCTCAACAATGAAGTTTTTTGCAGTATCTGAAGCCATGCCATAGTTATTTTATTTAATATCTCTTAAAAAGTTAAATCTCTCTTTAAGGTCTTTGCATAATTGGGGAAACTTTGATGTGAGGCTTTTATATGTGCCTAATGATTTACCTTGTGATAATTACACACTTATCAAGTTATATTTGTCAGCTATAGATGAATATGTACACATACATAGTTTCTGAGACATTATTCTGAGACTAAGTGCAGTAGAAATTTTCCTTTAGAAGATATTTTGCAGGATCTAGAGCCTTGAGACTAAACTGAGTAGATTGTGTGCAGGTGAGACAATACGTTGTGATGATGCTCAAAGAAACCTAGAAACATGTGGGCAAGTGGCTAGAAAATGGTAATGATAACTTTGAGACAAAGTGGTAAGGGCAGATAAAGTGATCCAGACTGGAAAGTTAGTCTATTACTTTGAGACTGTTGAAATAAAGGGTTGAAAAACAGTGAAATACAAAATGCACCCTTGGTCCCCATAAAAACCAGAAATTATCAAGCTGGGACAAAATACACTATGTTGGAGAAAATAAGTTAAGCTGTGAGGTAAGTGAATGTAAATTTTTTCTGTCATGCAAAACTGAAACTGTTCTTCTAATGTAACAGCTGTCATAATCTTCTATCTTCTTTTCTAAGACTATTTTTGCATAGCATTTTTCATCCTGGCTTCTAAAAGTTGTTTTATGGACTTTGAGTAGTGAAAATAGAAAAGCTTTTAAAAGATGGGTTTTCTGAGTGAGACCTAGCAGACTGCCCTTGGATCAGGTAGAATAGCACGTGGGTTACCACAGCTGTGTTATACGCTGAATAGCCATGGCTCAGTTTAAGCATTGCATTTACTATTGTTTCTTACACAGAAGTAAGCTGTGACTACTGCCAAAATGCTAACACCCTGAGATGTTCTTCTTGCATAGGCTGAATACATGGCTTTACTTTTTTAAAGTATAGCAAAGCAGTATCTATTCACATGTAACTGTAGCATGTTTTACGATCTGCTGAATTTCATATAGACTCTATAGATTTATCTAACACTTCTTTCCTCTACCTCTTGTGAATATTTTCTCTGCTAGAGTTGAGTTGTCTGTTTGCAGACATTCCTTCTGATTTGCAGTTTAGGCTCTATTACATTTATAGCAGTATGAATCTCCAAATCACATGAACTGTGAATTTCCTTTCTTTAATGTGAAACATTATGAGGGTTTGGTATGGGCAGCATTGTGTGTGCTAGCATCCAATATGGTTGTTTGGAAAATTTTATTCAGTAAAGCTCAGCCTCTGTATAAAGCTAATTTAAAGCCAAGCAAGGGATGATACTAACAATCTGCATTGCAATCATAAAAATGATAAACTGTGAGCTCGGTATGCAGGATTATTTAGAAATGTATAAGCACATTGCCAGACAATGAATTGTTTCTCAGTTTTCATTTGTAATGGTACGCTTTAGAGGAAGTGTGTTAAAATAGCCTTTTTAGGCTGCAAAGACAAACATTTGAAGGTGAACAGTGTCACAGTTAATATTGTCTGTGTAAACAGTCAAATTTGCTGTATATATGTTTTAATCGTATGGTCTTGAATCACAGAATCACAGTTATTTCCTCTGGGATGTCTGTCTCATTGTGTGAAATGGATGGCACACACTTACTGAGAATCTGTTTAAATTTTTTTTCCCTTCTGTTCATAGTGTTACACAATTGTTAATTCTCTGCATGCTGCTCAAACAGTGCTTAGGAAAGAAATTTGTTCATTTGCTGATAGGCTTTTTCTTCCCCTCTAATTTTTTTGAGTTAATAGATGGAAAATCTTAATTCTGAAAATTCCAGCATGCTAAAATCAGTAATGCTTTACTATAGGTTTTACTGACTGTAGTTTTGAAAGCTTAAAAACCTAATAAATAAGTGAGGTGGTAAGTTCATAATGGGGCTTTATGTGTAACTGCCTTATCAGAAGGGTTTTTTAGATTAGGATCAGTAGCCAGAGGTCCCCACTGTATTATTCAAACATCAGAAAAACCAGTTACAGTAACAGACTGTCATCATCTTTGGCTGGAGAAAAATGTACTTTACAAGAAGATTTCATAGATCTCTGGTGAAAGAATAAGCTTTGGACCCTCTTCAGGGATTTATCAGGAGGGTCTTCCTTTAATGCTTTTGTCTGTTTTCCCTTTATGTAATCTGATTAGGTTTTTGTTTTGTCCTTGTTAGATTTGAGAGTCAAATGCAAGAGGCAAATGCAATAGTGCAATCACATGGTGAGGGTAACTAAAAATGGGTCATGACCTGCCAACAGTTCATCAGTGAGGATGTAGCTCTAGTGCCAGGGGTTTCATGACAGGACACAGGTGGACTGCGCTGGCACAGAGGCTGCTGAGTAATCCAAACCTTTATTTCAGAGAAGGTGATTATCCAAATTCTGCTTAAAGTAGCTTTCCTGGATTCTGCTGAAAGATACTGTTCTCTCTAGCCCATTTCTCTTTCTCTCTTTAGTGTTCTTTCTTGCTCCTTTCAGAGCTCCCCTGTGCTCTCAAGTGGATACAATACAAATGTTTTGGGTGAAATTTTAGGATGTGGCACTATAAGGTCAAGAAGGCTAGTCACTGCCATCCTGAAGTGTACTTTATTTCAGTTTGGAAAGATGATTATATTTAGAGATGTGGTATAAAAGTATATAATTTTCAGAAAAGCTGCTGTCTATATAAAAATGGAACATATTTTTAAAAGGAAAAAAGTTTACTAATTAATTTTAAGGGAAGATTTGGCAGACAAAGAAATGCTGAATCAGATGAAAATGGCAAGATTTTTGTTTTGTAACTGAAAACATTCTAAATAACATAAGAAATATAACACAGTTTTGGACACTCCTGACACTTGGCAGTTGTGGAATTTCTCATCTGGAATAAGAAATGCAGCCAGTAAATAGTAAAAGAAGACTTGAATCTTTTTTAAAGACTGAGTGAAGCTCTTAAAATATTCCCCACTGTGTGAGAGACTGATCACCAGAGTGTCTTGTGTCTTGAAAGTAAATCTTGCTTATGATTCAGATATAAGGAATTAATCTATTAATACAGCATCAATCACAAGCCTTTTGTCCTTCAAATCCTTACTCTGGATTTGTATTTATCAAAGAAATTAGCAGTAAATCTGTGAAGTTTGGAATATACAAATATTTGTGTTGTGTCCATATAGATACCTCGAAATAAAAATAGTTTTGTGAAGTGGGAAGGATCTTTGGGATGGCTGACATGATTTATCAATTAGTTCAAATCAATCAGAAATTGTTACTCAGTTGTAGGTGTAATGGCAGAGATATTTAGGGATTTGGGAGTTGCAAGATGACAGTGCGATATATAGGTCTGCTTTTCCTTTGCAAGCTTTTTCTAAGAAATAAGGGATAGAATAAGTAAAAGCAGAGAAGTTTGTTCTGATTCTTCCACATTGTTTCACCTGTATGTTCTGTAGACATTCAGGAAATAATTGGAGTTTAAAAACAGGTCCTAGGTTTTTGTACTCTTCACCAGTTATTTTATATATATTTATCATATTTATAATTTCATCTTTGCGCAAATTTAAACTTTTTACAGGTTCATACTAGTTTAATGTCAAATATTTGCAGCAATTCAGTAAAGTTTAAAGATAAGACAGAACCTATTGATGGAAAGGTGCATGAAAATAGAGGGTAACAAAGAAATAAAACATAATGATTTTGAGCATTGAAAAGCTTTTAGATGTAGAGAGAACCAAAGGTTGGAAGATATGGGTCTTTGGTTTGAACTAGTCCCTTCATTTTCCTTTTATTACTTATATGACGGTTTAATCATTTTATAATGTGTCAAATCTCAGTTCTTAGAACTTAAGCTGAACAAACCATGACAGATGCTTCATAAATGTACAGTGCTTTTTCCCAGTTATTTTCATTTTTTTTCCGGTTTTTTGCATGCTTTTTTTTCAATTGCTAAAAATCAATTTTTTTACTTTAAATATAAATTCAGGTCATGTCTCAGACAGATGATGGTCATATTCTTAATTTTAGGACATCTTGTATTATGAACAGCTTAAGTCAAATGTGATTCAGCACAACCTTTTAGTGGACAGCCTGATTTACAAAGTAAGTAATTCACTAAACAGTGAGTGATTTATGTGTTTATCACACTGGTATCTTGTTGTTGGTTTTATTAACAAAGAAAATACTAGATGGTATGGTTTTGAGGACTGTAAAAGTAATTAGTGTGAACTTATTATTGTGAAGCTATTCCTTGTGTCTGTGTTGTCTCTCATGTAAGACATTTGAGTCAAACCGTTAAGTCATAAAGGAATGATATCTTCATTTGAAGGAGTAACTGGGTTTGTGAGAAAGAGCCAACAGGGTATGTATGACTGGTTCCATTTCAAGTTTCGACTCTGAGTGCTTAATCATCAAGTTAATACAGCATTTTTTATTTTAAAATGTAGAGTCTAAGCTTAACTATATTTCTCTGAATGAAAGTGAAACAGTGTCTATCACCATGTTAATTTCAGCCTCCATGGGAGTTTGAAAGGGGGTCTTTTGGCTTCAAACTCTTGTATTTTTTATTACAGGATGTAAAGCTGACAGCAAGTAATGATGACTACTATTTTGTATTTGAGGATTATTTATATCAGGTATGTAACTATTTTTTGGTTAGAAAACTTAGGAAATATACTCCTGTGGGGTTGTATCATCTTTAGAGAGAGAATTGCCTTTGTAAGGCAGAGTACAGTGGGACAAATACATCTGTTTGCTGCATATACTTTCCCTTCTGAATAGCAAACTTGGACACTTAAACAGATTAAGCAGGGCAACCTTCTAAAACTCCTGCTATGAAGGACCATACACAATGTCATTCCAGTGCACTAAGCTGAAAAATACAAAATCAGCCATTTTCCCCTTTCCAGCTTTGCAATAAATAACCTCCAACAATTAAAAGCTGTGTACAGTGAAATTAAGACTTGAGAAGTATATTCAGGGTTCCATTTAAAGAATCCTCTTGCTTTACAGTGACTTGTTGCAATAAGCATTTTGACATATTTTTAAATTAAAGACATTGATTCTAAGGTAGTGACAGGTATGGTTACTTGTAGGATTGCTCCCATCCCAAAGCTGTTTCTAGCAATCAGGAATACAGCTAATTTATAAAGAATTATCTTTGTTGGTGCCTATCAAATGCCTGTAATTGGAAGGAGATTACATCTATGAATTTCCTAATGTGTAGTTGATTGCAGTGTCAACATAACTGTCATGCAGCAAACTTAACATTTCCACAGTGCTTTTGATTTCATTAGTTATATCTGTTATGTTAGACTTGTTTAATATTTTTTATTTAGAGCTATGTGAAACTAATTTCTTCTTTGTTGGGAATATATAAAACTGCTAGTAATTTAACTAGGCAAGAAACTGTCCTTAATGCTGCTTAGTCCATATAAGTATAAAAAAATGCAGTACTATTTAAGCATACTATTCAAGCATGTCTGCATATCATTCTGCATTTAAACATTAGTAGTTAAAACTATAACCTCATGAAATTATGACTTTTTTTATTTAGAAGTAGGCACAATATTAAAATCTGTATCTGAATTTGTTTCAAAATTAAAATTTCCTCTCGACCCCCATCACCTACCCAGGTGCCACTTCAGAATAGATATGAGGCCCTGGATCCGGAGGGTCAGCCAGATGATGTGGAAGAAAATTATCTGCCCAGAGAGCCTCCCAATTATGCTTCATCTGTCAGACAGATGACAACCTCTAACGTTAAAAAGAAAAGAAGAGTAGTCGTAGTGGGTGACTCCCTTTTGCAGAGAACAGAGGGCACCGTATGTCGACCAGACCCAGCCCACAGGGAGGTCTGTTGCCTCCCTGGGGCCTGGGTACAGGATATTACTGAGAAACTTTCTGGGCTGATTCAGCCCTATGATTATTACCCACTGCTGATACTTCAGGCTGGCAGTGATGATTGAAAACAGGAGCATCAGGTCAATTAAAAGGGATTTTAGGGCAATGGGTCAAGTAGATGATAGGGCAAGAGCACAGGTAGTGTTCTGCTCAGTCTGTTTGGTGGCAGAGAAAAGTGATGAAAGGAATAGGAGATTATCGACAAGTGGCTCAAAGGTTCGTCATCAGCAGAATTTTGTGTTCTTTGACCATGGGACAGCTTTTGGCACCTGGCCTGCTGGAACTGGATGGGCTCCATCTCTCTGTTACGGGCAGAAGGATTTTAGCTCATGAGGTGGTGGAACTCATTGAAAGGGCTTTTAACTAGGTTTGAAGGGAGAAGGGGATGCAGCTGGGCTGTCTGGAAACAGGTCCAAGGGTGGTAAGCCTGAGTTAGGGTGAAATCAGTAGCCCAGCTGAGGTGCATGTATACCAATGCATGCAGCATGGGTAACAAACAGGAAGAGCCAGAGGTCATGGTGCAGCAGCAAAGCTATGATGTAGTTGCCATCACGAAAACATGGTGGGATGACTCACAGAGCTGCAGTGCTGCACCAGATGGCTGCAAACTCTTCAGGAGAGACAGAAAAGGGAGAAGAAGTGGAAGGGTGGCCCTTTATATATGGAGGCTTTTGTTGCCATGGGTATTAAAACTAATGACAATGAAGTTGAATGCCTATGGGTAAGAATTAAGGGGAAGGGCAGGAAGGCTGACATCGTACTGGAAGTCTGTTATCATCCACCCAGCCAGGAAGAAGAGGTGTACAACTTACTCTATAAGCAGCTGAAGAACGTTTCAGGATCACCAGCCCTTGTTCTTGTAGGTGACTTTAATCTACCAGACATCTGCTGGGAACGTAATACAGCAGAGAAGAGACAGTCCAGGAAGTTCTTAGAGTGTGTGTGTTATTTAGGAGTTGAGCTGGAGCCTAGATCCCAATAAGCCTCTCCGGTAGAAAGGCTGCTTGGAGAAACTCAGGTGAAGCATCGTCAAGCTCATACATCCATAAACACCATGTGGCTAGCTTAGCTAGGAGAGGCAGATCAGTTCCAGCAGGTTTATTTCCAGGAGCTGAAAGGAAAGCCAGAGTCAAGAAGCTGGGTCATCTGCGTGTCCCCGCTTAAGTATGGGGTTCACTAGCCAATGACCTTGAGGTATGGGGGTGGAGCAAAGGGCAGGTAAGGTCAGTATTCCATAGGGGAGACAGGGCCAGTCACCAGGTACCACAACCAACGGTGACATAATGAGGAGAGGAGAAACCAAAGGGCCAGGGGTATTAGTGGGGGGAGGAACTGGGGCAAACCATGTGTACAGAGCACCATTGGGAAGTCCCTCTCTCAGGCTGGGCAGGTAACTATGGTCTATCCTGCCAAGGCCAGACCCTGGGTATTATGTATGTTGAGGGGCTGCAGGGTATCCACACTGTGGAGGACAACTTTTTGTTGCTGCTGGTGAGTGAGACTGCCAGGGGAGAGACTATGTTATTGTTTGCAAATGGGGTGGACTGATGGGAGGAGGCTGCTTGGGGCATAGTGATCATCAAATTATAGAGTTCTCAATGTTTGATGAAATGAGGAGGAACATCAGTGAGACTCTTTCATTGGACTTCAGGAGGGCAGACTTCAGCCTATTTAGGAGACTTAGAGAGTTCCTTGGAAAGCAGCCCTTAAAAACAAAGGGAGTCCAGGAAAGGTGGGCGTGGTTCAAAACAGATCTTGAGGGCACAGGAACAGACTGTCCCTGTGTGCTGAAAGATGAGTTGACGAGGCAAACATCCAGCCACACCTTGAGTGCTGTGTCCAGCTCTGGCCCCTCAGTTTAGGAAAGATGTTGAGACACTTGAGCACAGCCAGAGGAGGCAATGAGGCTGGTGGAGGGCTTGGAACACAAACCCTGTGAGGAGTGGCTGAGGGAGCTGGGGGTGTTTAGCCTGGAGAAAAGAAGACTCAGAGGTGACCTTATCACTCTTTACAACCTCCTGAAAGGTCAGATGAGGGTTGGTCTCTTTCACCAGGCAGCAAATGACAGAACGAGAGGACAGAGTCTTAGGCTGCACCAAGGGAAATAAAAGTTGGATATTAGAAAAAAGTTTTTTACTGAAAGAGTGATAAAGTACTGGAATGGTCTGTCCATTGGGGAGGTGGTGGAGTCACCATCCCTGGATGTGTTTAAAAAATGACTGGATATCACACTTGGTGCATGGTTTAGTTGAGGTGTTAGGGCTGGGTTGGACTCGATAATCTTGAAGGTCTCTTCCAATCTTGTGATTCCATGAAATTTGCAAACTGTCTGAATAATGTCAACTCAAACATTGATATTTGTTCACTAGAATATTTACATGTAAGAGTTTTTCTTGATTTAATGGTCAAAGATGATCTTCATTGTTGTAACACTGTGTCTTCATCTTGGGATTTGAAAATCTGATTATTTGTTTATCATTTATTATGTTGAGTATGGCATTAATTAGTCATTAACTGACACTTGCAGTAGACATGGGGCTTTAAACTATGAAGAAGTATGAACTAATACATGACACAATATTTTGTTTTAAGATCATCAGAAATACATTTTGTTTATCATTGTCAATATATAACCCAGTTGAATGTTTTCCATTTTTTTATATCTCTATTGACTAAAAGAATAGCTACAGAATGAAAATAATGACAAAGACTAAACTGTCTTTAGTAATTTGAAGAAGACTCACCAAAAATCTTTGAAAAATTATATGGCTAGTTATACTGCAAGGTTTTGAAGCAAAGAATATTTCGAACTTCTAATTATTTGTTGCTCTATTTTTGATTGCTATTTTGTGGTATTCTTCAGACTTGACTCTAGAAAAGAGTTATCCACTTACCTTGATAATTTCCTCTTCCAACCTAATTTGCAAGTGCTTTACTGCTGAATTATTTTGTTCTATAGCCCCTGGAAAAAATTTTAGTATGAGTCACTGTGATGTGGGATATTATTTATTGATGTAATATGATAAATGAAATTAAATATTGACTAAATAAGATAGATAATGAAAATGTTAGTTTAAACCAGATACATTATATCTGGGGTTTTTGCCTTTTTTCATGACTAGTTACTGCCTCTTAAGTTTTCCAAGTCATTGAGCAGAGTGTGTCCTTTGTGTGTTGTGGAATAGATGAAATGTCCACCAAAACAATAAAAATTGGGCTTAAAATAATGATGAGGCTATTTTGTCGCATTATTGGTACCTCTTTAGTAGCATACAATTGCTTCCAGGAAAAATACTGTGAAATTATTTATTTATATAATATATGTATATTATATCTATATATATGTATATAATATCTATATAATATATATTATATTTCTATAATATATATAATATATATTTATATAATTATATATAATATATATTATATATAATATATAATTATATTTAAAAAAATATAATAAATATATTTATTTTTATTTCCTTTAATATCTTTGCTTTCTTTTCCCCAAAGTTTACTTATTTTTATTACTTCTTCCTAAGTATTAAAATAAAATACAGGTACTTTTCATAATGTGATTTCTTTTGATAAAAGCTTTGACTTTGGGTTATTTCTTTCCCTCAGTGATTTGAATTCAGTGGTTTTCTTTTCAGTTGGATTATAAATATCCAATAATTTGGTTAGTATTTCTGTACTTGAAAAGGGGTTTGTGCCATTGTTTTCTTTAGCACTATAATTTTGTTAATGAGGAAAATAACACATGGATTAATAAATTCATAAGTTCTTTATTTCAGGCCAGAAGTTCAATTTGAATACTATAGTCTTAGATGCAAAGAACCTTACCCAGAGTTTTTTGGGTATAGTCATAACTTAGGTTTGAGCTAGTCTTCATTTAAAGACTTCCAGATACTGGTACTGGACACTGTATTCCTAAAAAAGAGAGCCTCAAATGAAGGTTACATTCTTTCCCCTATGAGAGAACACAGTTTATGTCCTGTTCAGATTAGTTTCTCTTTCCTTCACCTCAGTTAACATACACATAGAATTACATATGCCTGTGTATTGTTATTGTCAATGATATTTTGGCAGCTATGAACATGATTGTGTATTGTACAAAAATAATATTTAGCTTAAACTGTTTGAGATAAGAAAGTATTATTCGTTTTTAAAAGATGTTTGTATTTGAGAAATAGTTTTGAGGTTCAAAAAAGAAAAAAGTCTCAAAATATGACCTACTTACCATAAAAAAATTTAAAGCAATAATATTCAATTGTGTAATTTAATGTGCTTCCTTTGAGAAAAGCTGATATGTGGAATATATTTGCACCAATTAATGGGAAGGAAAAATCCCATTAAATAATATGAATAAAAATTAATTTTTATTCATAATAAATTATGTAGTTAAACATTTCCTCCTTTTACACCTTGACTACAGTTAAAATAAACTATTAAAATCTTAAAGAGCAGAGTATCCTGGATTCAGGTAGGGTAGAGTTAATTTCTTCTCAGTAGCTGTTACAGTGCTGTGTTTTAGATTGGGAATGAGAATGGTGTTGATAACACACTGATATTTTGGGGTATTGCTAAGTTATGTTTTTCCTAAGGACTTTTTCCTTGTCTCATGCTCTGCCAGTGAGGAGGTAGACAAAGGAAACTGGGAGGGAGCACAGCCAGGACTGATCAAAGGGGGTTTCCACACCACAGAACGTCATGCCCAGTCTATAAACTGGGAGGACTTACCTGGAATCGGGTGGCTGATCTGGGTTTGGGAAGGGTCTGGTATTAGTCTTTTATTATCATCATTATTATTATCATTTGCTGTTATTTACTTACTAAACTGTTCTTATCTCAGCCTACAAGTTTTACTTTGATTCTCCTCCCCATTTCCCCGGGGTGGAGAGGGAGGGGGTTGAGCAAGCGTCTGAGTGATGCTTAAACCCCAGCAGAGAGGGATTCAGGTGTGCAAAAGTCAGCAGTGAGTTGAAGTCTGCGTTGTGTCTGCCCTCTCGTGTACATCCTTCATAGTGCAGCCTTTCAGTGCGTGAGAACGTGAAGATTTTAAAGTACAGTACTAACTACTACATTTTTTACAACTCCAGATAGGATGAGATTCTTTATTGTTTTCTTTTCTATGAATGCTTTTACTGCTTAATTTTATACTCAGTTGCTGTGAATACAGTTTTTTCTATTTATGTAAACAATAAACCCCAAATATACTTCAGAGTATACATCATGATGTGCATTTCTGATCTTTAGGATACAAGGTGAGCATTCTAATCTGTTTTTTTGAAAGAGCTGAATTGCATGCAAACATTTTGTAAAGGTCCTGGGAATGAAAGCAAATGTGTGCAAAAATGCACACATCTGAAAGTGTAAATGCTTTGTTTGCTTATTCCCTTACTAGGACATCCCCAGGTCGTAGTAACTGAGTAGAAAAAGAGTCTGAAAGATGTAAAAGCAGCCAGGTACCATTTGGTCACTAATGTCGTCAGAGAAGGGGATAAACACCTGCTGAGAGGGAAGGAGGATGGTTGAAGAATGTAGATATAAAACTGATAACAAATGAAGGTGAATGTAAAATCATAGCAAGTTCAAAGTGAGCTTGTAAATTTGGTCAGGAAAATAAACTAAGGTGGTGAGAAGCTTTCAACCTTATTGGGTCTCTTAAATAGCATCTAATAGGTACTAATTAAGACAGGTCCTTAAATTTGTTTGACATTACTTTGATCCAGTTAGTCAGTTGACTTTCTTTTCTGCAGGTGTTACTGTGCTTTTCCCGAGATACATCTGTATTGGAGCACTTTGCTTATAGTAGTGCCACCCCACCCAAATCATACATACAAGGTAAAAAGAGTTGTTTTTAAAAAGATAATGTAGATTTTTGTTGACTGATGCACTAATACAGCATGTGAAATTGCTTTGTGTTCATTACACCTAGTAGACTACACTTTAAAGAATGTTAATGAAAATATATCCAGCTGACTTCTCCACAGATTCTATTGTGGCAGTTTAGAAGCTGATCACAGACTGCAACGTTGTTCTTTTACTCCAGTTTTCTGTGTACAATTCTGCAATGTTTCACCAGAAGTAATGACACACAACTATGACAATATGGTATAATCATGACAATGTCTGTCTTCATCAGATCTAGACATTTAAATAAATATTGTCCTCTGTAACTCCAATAAATGTAGCAACTGGAAGTTGTTATAGAATGTTGTCTTTGCAAAGCAGTGAGTTTAGCAAATATTTGTAGACAGGAGCAGAAGATGTTGCTGAAGAATTGTGGGCTCTGTTCAAGTGTGGGAGAGTAGAGCTTTACCAAACATACTTAGCACTGATTTTTTCTAAAAAAGCATGGCATCTTCCAGAATATTAGTTTATTTTTGGATGTTCTTTGACTTGAGGTCTCATTATGTTTCCTTACAATACTTAGATTTCCTGATTCAGTCCACTTGCCTTCTCTCCCAACTTCTCATGCCATTCTTCTGGATGTTTCCATGTGTTTTAGAACCTCACCTGCCTTCATTTTATATAGAGGTTCCTAATTTTGCATTCTTTCTTGAATCATTCAGTAATCCAATAACTTTTTTCCCTATGTACCTTCATCTTCTACATTCTTGTTTATTTCCTTGCTCCTTGTGCCTGTGCATTTAGCCAGATATGATCCCTAAGTGCTTTTTTTGTGCAGGACCTCTGCTGACAGTTTTCATCTTGCTGCTTCGTATGTCGCTATAAGTAATGTTTGTTTTCTAATTTTTTAATTCCTTTTTTTATTGCTTTTTTTACTGTCTTCCACCGAGTTATGGAGTTTTCTTTACCTACTCCTTGAAATAAGCAAAGGGCTCACCTGAGAGCAGAGCAGCAGTGGGATCCCAGGTCTCACTTCAGACACAGAGCCTTGGCAGCACAGAAACACAGCTATGGAGAACATCCTGCATATTCCTAGACAAATGTGGGGAATGATGTTGCTGATGCCTAAATCTGTGCAGTGTAAATCCAAAAGGCTTGTATGTCCTATTTTTAGCCGATTTTCCAAGAGGTGTGCTTTATGCTAAAAATACTCGTCCTCCCACTTTATAATTCCTGGCTGCACAACAATCAAACTGTTGAAAGGAAAAAGAGAAAATAATTTTTAGTTTAATGAAGCAATTAATTTAGTTTATTGAAACAATTTTTAGTTTAATTTGTATAATTAGAAAATACTGGATTTTGTTTTCATGGAGTAGTAGGCAGGAGTTCTGCAGGTTAATTTTTACTTTTTTTTAGTCAGTTTGTACTGTAAGAAAATATCAAGATCCAGATTCCATTGAACCTGACAAAAGTTCCTTGTGCTAAACTTTATTGTGAAGAATAAGTAGAATACGCAGAATATTCTGTAAATTTCCATGTAATTAATTAAATTTTTAGTTGAATGTTCTCATTTTAGGACTAAAACAATTGCAAGTTTTAATTAGTTGTAATTGTATTTAATAATACCTTTATATTTCTAAATAAATTGTTAAATTTTATTAATCGATTTTGGATTATTAGTTTCTGTAGTCAAAATATGATTTAATAATATAATGTTCATTTTTCAGGGAAGATAAAAAAGTTATATGATCAGTGTATATGATCAGTGATTTTCTTGACTTAATTCTTTTATATCCAGTGGATGACTTAAATATTTGTTATATCAGAACATTCACCTTCCCCTGTTGCAGACCTAATGAAGCCTCGAATATTTATCTGTTCAAAGGCCTTTCCTATCCCTAGGTCAGCCTGCCCTTATTTCCTCCTAGAGCTTCACTGTCTTCAAGGTCTGCAGCAAAAACCTTCAGAAGCTCCTAAGACACACCCAAATAGAATCTCAATGGAACAGCAGTGCTGAAATTCTCCTCCTCTTTTTTGCTGTTTGTCATCCTTCTTTATTGGTACTGCATTTCAGTTTTATATCTGACATTGTACCTGTTCCATTGTATTACTTGCCACATTTTAGACAGTCAGATGGTTAATAATGTAATTAGTTATGATATTTGTAATTGTAACTTAAAATACACTTTTTTATTTAAATGACTTAAATCTTTGTACCTTTTTACAGCTTAATGACATTTTCTTTGTGGTTTGATGGTTCACAGGAAAACTTGGAATGGAAGAATATGCTGTTTTCTATCCTCCAAATGGTATGAATGATACTATTGCCTCCTCTAGTGGTAGTTTGGAAAGATTCTTTTCCTCAAGTACATGATATTTTATTTTTCTATTACAAGTTATGTTTTGCTGTTACTCTCTGAAATTCATTAATTTAAAGGAGCTGGATGGAAGCTACTCCAAACTCCCATTCAGCCTGATGTTAGTGGTCACAAACTTGTGAGCTTGTCTATGTCTGCGAAGGAAAAGGAAAACAACTTGTGATGCAGCAGCTTGTATTCAGTCCTGTATCAGCATTTAGAGGATTTGAATAGTAAATGCTGAAACTTTCTGACCTCCCAGCTTTTCACTACTTAACAAACCACACCCTAAAGTCTTTTCCTTTCAAAATGTGCATAGACACAACAGATCTATGTAGTTTTAATATCATGCTGTTGTTATAACTTCAGTTATTAGCATTGGT